>NW_028270156.1:91662166-92267788 GCF_037043375.1 Chiloscyllium plagiosum | reverse complement strand
GTGTGTGAGAGGGGGTGAGAGAGGGACAGGATGAGAGGGGGCAAGAGAGAGGTGTGAGAGAGAGAGGGATTGAGAGAGAGGGGTTGAGAGACTGAGGGGGTGAGAGAGTGAGGGGATAGGAGATTGAGGGGTGTTGAGAGAGGGGGTGGTGAGAGAGGGGGCGGTGAGAGAGAGGGGTGTGAGACAAAGAGGGAGTGAGAGAGAGGGGTCAGAGAGAGGGCTTGACAGAGAAAGAGAGGGGTGAGAGAGGGTGTGACAGAGAGTGGTGAGAGAGACGGGTTGAGAGAGAAAGAGAGGGGAGTGAGAGAGAGAGGGGAAGAGAGAGAGGGGTGAGTGAGGGGGTGAAAGAGTGAGGGGATGAGAGCGTGAGGGGGTGTTGAGAGAGGGGTTGGTGAGGGGTGTGAGAGAGGGGTGAGAGAGCGGGGTTGAGATAGAGAGGGGTTGAGAGAGAGAAGGGGTTGAGAAAACGACTGGGGGTGAGAGAGAGGGGTTGCGAGGGGTGAGAGAGAGTTAGTAGGGTGTGAGAGAGAGTGGAATAAGAGAGGGGGTAAGAGAGGGGTGCAGTGAGAGAGAGGGGCTGAGAGAGAGATGGGCTGAGAGAGAGGGGTGAGATGTGGAGTGTGTGAGAGAGGAGGGATGAGAGTGGGAGGGGGAAAGAGGGACGGGATGAGAGAGGGAGGGTGATAGAGAGGGGTGTGAGAGAGAGAGGGGTGAGAGAGAGGGGAGAGAGAGGGAGGAGAGAGGGAGGGTGTGAGAGTGGAAGGGGTGAGAGAGGGACGGGATGAGAGAGGGAGGGCGGGAGAGAGAGTGGTGTGAGAGAGAGAGTGGTGAGAGAGGGAGGTTGAGAGAGAGGAGTGAGAGAGGGGGAGAGAGGGGTAGAGAGGGAGGGAGAGAAGGTAAGAGAGTTAGAGTGGTGAGAGAAAGAGAGGGGTGACAGAGAGAGGGGCTTGAGAGAGAGGAGGTGTAAGGGGGGTGAGAGGGGGTGCAAGGGGTAGGTAGGTGAGGGTGTGTGGGCGGGATGGGGTTGGGGGGTGGGGGAGGTGGGAGGGAGATAGAGGGGGTGTGAGAGGGGGTGGGAGAGAGAGGTGTGTGAGAGAGAGCTGGGTGAGAGGGAGTGAGGGGGGCTGAGAAAGAGAGGTGGGTGAGAGAGAGAGTGGGTGTGAGAGAGAGGTTAGTGAGAGATGGGGATTGAGAGAGAGAGTGGAGTTGAGAAAGAGAGAGATGGGAGTGAGAGAGAGAGAGTGAGAGAGAGAGGGGAAGAGAGAGAGGGGTGAGAGTGAAGGAGTGAGAAGGAGAGAGAGGGGTTGAGAAAGAGATAAAGAGAGGTTGGGAGAGAGGGAGGGGGTGAGAGAGAGGGGGTGAAAGAGAAAGGGGTGAGAGAGCGGGGTTGAGAGAGAGAAGGTGGTGAGAGAACGAAGGGTCGTGAGAGAAAGGAGAGTGGGAGAAAGGGGGTGAGAGAGAGCGGTTGAGAGAGAGGGGAGAGAGAGGGGTTGAGAAAGATGGGTTGAGAGAGAGAGGAGATGAGGGGGATGACTGAGAGAGAGAGACGGAGAGAGAGAGAGCAACAGAACAGAGAGAACAGCAAGAGTGAGAGAGAAGAGGTGAGAGAGATAAGGTGGACTGGGAGAGAGGGAGACAGAGAGAGAGAGTGACAGACAGGAGAAGGGGGAGAGAGGGGGTGAGAGAGAGGATGAGAGAGGGGGGTGAGAGAGGTGTTGAGAGAGAGGGGGTGAGAGAGAGGAATTGAGAGAGAGGGGGTGAGAAACAGGGCTGTGAGAGAGAGAAGGGGTGTGAGAGAGAAAGGGTAGGAGATAGAGAGGTTGGGTGAAAGAGAGACGTCGGTGAGAGAGTGAGAGTGGGGTGAGAGAGTGAGATGTGAGTGAGAGAGAGAGACGTGGGCTAAGAGAGAGAGAGTGGGGAGAGAGTGAGACGTGGGCTAAGAGAGAGAGAGTGGGGGAGAGAGTGAGAGCGGGGTGAGAGAGTGAGATTGGAGTGAGAGAGAGGGGTAGAGAGTGGGGGGCAAGAGAGGGGAGAGAGAGAGGGGGAGAGAGGGAAGAGAGAGAGAGGGGGCGGGAGAGAGATGAGTTGAGAGAGAAGGGGTGAGAGAGAGGGGTGAGAAAGAGAGAGAGTGAGTGAAAAAGAGAGCGCGGGTGAGAGAGAGGGGTGTGAGAGAGAGGTGGTAGTGGCGAGAGGGGGGTGACAGAGAAGGGGTGAGAGAGAGGGGTGGGGTGAGAGAGAGATGAGAGAAGGGGTGAGATACAGAGGGGGTGGGACAGAGAGAGAAAGATTGTGGTGAGAGAGAGGGGTGAGAGAGTGAGATGGGTGTGAGAGAGGGTGGAGTGAGAGAGGGAGTGTGTGAGAGAGAGGAGTAAGAGAGCGAGGGGTTGACAGAGAGGGGTTGAGACAGAGGGTGGGTGGTGAGAGAGAGAGCTCAGGGTAAGAGAGAAAGGGTGTGAGAGAGGGAGAGGGGTGAGGGGGTGCGAGAGGGTGGAGGGTTGAGAGAGAGTGGATATGAGAGTGAGGGGTTGCGAGAGAGATGGTGTGAGAGAGAGAGAAGGGGGTGAGAGAGAGAGGGGAGTGAGAGAGAGGGGGGTGAGAGAGATGAGTGAGAGAGTGGTTGAGGGAGAGGTGTTGAGAGAGAGGTAGTGAGAGAGAAGAATTGAGAGAGGGGGGTGAGAAACAGGGCTGTGTGTGAGAGAAGGGGTGTGATAGAGAAAGGGTAGGGGATAGAGAGGGTGGGCGAAAGAGAGACGTCGGTGAGAGAGTGAGGGTGGGGTGAGAGAGTGAGATGTGAGTGAGAGAGAGAGACGTGGGCTAAGAGAGAGAGAGTGGGGGAGAGAGTGAGACGTGGGCTAAGAGAGAAAGAGTGGGGGAGAGAGTGAGAGTGGGGTGAGAGAGTGAGATTGGAGTGAGAAAGGGGGTAGAGAGTGGGGGGCAAGAGAGGGGAGAGAGAGGGGGAGAGAGGAAAGAGAGAGAGGAGGCGGGAGAGAGATGAGTTGAGAGAGAAGGGGTGAGAGAGAGGGGGTGAGAAAGAGAGAGAGTGAGTGAAAAAGAGAGCGCGGGTGAGAGAGAGGGGAGTGAGAGAGAGGGGGTAGTGGTGAGAAGGGGGTGAGAGAGAGGGGTGGGGTGAGAGGGAGATGAGAGAGAAGGGGTGAGATACAGAGGGGGTGGGACAGAGAGAGAAAGATTGTGGTGAGAGAGAGGGGTGAGAGAGTGAGATGGGTATGAGAGAGGGTGGAGTGAGAGAGGGAGTGTGTGAGAGAGAGGAGTAAGAGAGCGAGGGGTGAGAGAGAGGGGTTGAGAGAGAGGGTGGGTGGTGAGAGAGAGAGCTCAGGGTAAGAGAGAAAGGGTGTGAGAGAGGGAGAGGGGTGAGGGGGTGCAAGAGGGAGGAGGGGTGAGAGAGAGTGGATATGAGAGTGAGGGGTTGCGAGAGAGATGGTGTGAGAGAGAGAGAAGGGGGTGAGAGAGAGAGAAGGGGGTGAGAGAGAGAGGGGAGTGAGAGAGAGGGGCTGAGAGAGATGAGTGAGAGAGTGGTTGAGAGAGAGAGGTGTTGAGAGAGAGGTGGTGAGAGAGAGGAATTGAGAAAGAGGGGGTGAGAAACAGGGCTGTGAGAGAGAGAAGGGGTGTGAGAGAGAAAGGGTAGGAGATAAAGAGGGTGGGCGAAAGAGACACGTCGGTGAGAGAGTGAGGGTGGGGTGAGAGAGTGAGATGTGAGTGAGAGAGAGAGACGTGGGCGAAGAGAGAGAGAGTGGGGGAGAGAGTGACTCGTGGGCTGAGAGAGAGTGGGGGAGAGAGTGAGAGTGGGGTGAGAGAGTGAAATTGGAGTGAGAGAGGGGGTAGAGGGGGGGGCAAGAGAGGGGAGAGAGAGAAGGGGAGAGAGGGAAGAGAGAGAGAGAGGGGGGAGAGAGATGAGTTGAGAGAGAAGGGGTGAGAGAGAGGGGGTGAGAAAGAGAGAGAGTGAGTGAAAAAGAGAGCGCGGGTGAGAGAGAGGGGGCTGAGAGAGAAGGGGTAGTGGTGAAAGGGGTGTGAGAGAGAAGGGGTGAGAGAGAGGGGTGGGGTGAGAGGGAGATGAGAGAGAAGGGGTGAGATACATAGGGGGTGGGATAGAGAGAGAAAGATTGTGGTGAGAGAGAGGGGTGAGAGAGTGAGATGGGTGTGAGAGAGGGGGGAGTGAGAGAGAGGGAGTGTGTGAGAGAGAGGAGTAAGAGAGCTAGGGGTGAGAGAGAGGGGTTGAGAGAGAGGGTGGGTGGTGAGAGAGAGAGCTCAGGGTAAGAGAGAAAGGGTGTGAGAGAGGGAGAGGGGTGAGGGGGTGCGAGAGGGAGGAGGGGTGAGAGAGAGGGGATGAGAGTGAGGGGTTGAGAAAGAGATGGGGTGAGAGAGAGAGAAGGGGGTGAGAGAGAGAGGGGAGTGAGAGAGAGGGGAGTGAGAGAGATGAGTGAGAGAGTGGTTGAGAGAGAGAGGGGTTGAGAGAGGGGGGAGAGAGAGGTTGAGAGAGAGAGGGGGAGAGAGAGGGTTTGAGAAAGATGGGTTGCGAGAGAGACGAGGTGAGGGGGAGGACTGAGAGAGAGAGAGACGGAGAGAGAGAGAGAGCAACAGTCAGAGAGAACGATAGAGCAACAGTGAGAGAAGTAGGCTGGACTGAGAGAGAGGGAGACAGACAGACAGAGAGCATGAGCGACAGAGAGAGAGAGAGCGAGAGAAAGAGCGAGAGAGAGCGAGCGAGAGAGACCGTGAGATGAGAGAGAGAGGGAGGCAAGAGAGAGGGAAATAGCCAGGGAGAAGAGAGTGTGAGAAGAGGGTGAGAGAGTGAGAGAGAGCAAGAGGAAGAGAGCGAGTGGAAGAGTGAGAGAGAGGGCGGAGAGAGAGGGAGACGAGAGAGGAGGGGAGAGAGGAGGAGAGAGAGGGGGGAGAGAGATGGGAGAGGGGGTTGTGAGGAGGAGAGAGCGGAGGAGAGGGGTTGAGAGAGGGGGCAGAGAGAGGGGGAGAGTAAGGTCAGAGAGAAGAGGAGAGAGAGGGGGAGAGAGAAGCGGGAGAGAGATGGGGAGGGGAGTGAGGGGGAAGGAGTGGAGGAGAGGAAGAAAGGGGGTGAGAGAGAGGGGGAGAGAGGGGGTGAGAGAAAGCTGTTGAGAGAGAGGGGGTGAGAGAGAGAGGGGTGTGAGAGAGAAGGGGTGTGAGACAGAAGGGGTGGGAGAGAGTGAAATGTGCGGTGTGAGAGAGAGAGAGAGTGGGGTGAGAGAGTGAGAGTGGGGTGAGAGAGTGAGATGGGAGCGAGAGAGAGGGGATGTGAGAGACAGGGGGAGAGAGGTGGTAGAGATTGGGGGCTAGCGAGGGGGTAGAGAGAGAGTGGAGAGAGAGAGGGGAGAGAGAGAGGGGGAGGGGGGAGAGGGGATGAAAACATTGGGCAGAGAGTGGGAGAGAGAAGGGGAGAGAGAGGGGGGAAGAGAGAGAGGGTTTGAGAGCACGGGTGAGAGAGGGGTTGAGAAAGAGAGAGTGTGAGTAAAAAAGAGAGAGAGAGTGGAAGTGAGAAAGAGTGAGTGAGTGAGAAAGAGAGCGCGGGTGAGAGAAGGGGGATGAGAGAGAGGAGGTGGGGGTAAGGGGGGTGAGAGAGAAGGGGTGATTGAGAGAAAGAAAGTGGGGAGGGGATAAGAGAGAGTGGAGTGAGAAGGAGAGTGTGTGAGAGAGAATGGGCGAGAGAGAGGGGGTGAGCGAGAGGGGTGAGGGGTGAGGGGGTGAGAGAGAGGGATGAGAGAGAAGGGCTGAGGTAGAGGGGTTGAGAGAGAGAGGGATGAGAGAGTAAGAGTTGGAGAGATTGAGGGGATGAGAGAGTGAGCTGGGTTGAGAGAGGGGGTGGTGAGAGAGAGTGGGGTGAGAGATGGGAGAGAAGGGTGAGAGAGAGGGGGAGGGAGGGGTAGAGAGAGAGGGGTTGAGAGAGAGAGGGTTGAGAGAGAAGGGGGTGAGAGAGAGTGGGGGAGTGAGAGAGAAAGGGTAGAGAGCGGGGTTGAGAGAGGGAGAGAGGATGAGAGAGGGGGTTAGAGAGAGAGGGAGAGAGAGGAGTGGGAGAGAGAGGGGGGGTGAGTGAGGGAGTGGGGTGAGTGAGAGAGGGCGAGGTGAGGGGTTTGAGAGAGAAAGGGGAGAGACAAAGGGGGAGTGAGAGTGGGTCAGAGAAAGACTGGAGGTGAGACAGAGAGGGGCTGGGAGAAAGGGCATGAGAGAGAGAGGGTTTGAGAGAAATGGAGTGAGAGCGAGATGGGGTGAGAGAGAGGGAGTGAGAAGGAGAGAGAGGGTATGAGAAAGAGACAGAGAGATGATGGGAGAGAGGGAGGGGGTTGGAGAGAGGGAGGAGGTGAAAGAGAGAGGGGTAAGAGAGAGAGGGGATGTGAGAGAGAGTATGGGTGAGGATGTAAGAGAGAGAGAGTTTGGGAAAGAGAGAGGAGTGAGAGAGCAGGTGAGGGGGTGAGAGAGAAGGGGGTGAGAGAGTGGGATGTGAGAGAGAGTAGGGTAAGAGAGAGTGAGAGCAAGGGGTGAGAGAGAGGGGATTTAGAGGGGGGGTTGAGAGAGCGAGAGAGAGCGGGTGAGAGAGAGAGAGGAGGATGAGGGGGTGAGAGAGAGAGGGTGAGAGAGAGGGGTTGAGAGAGAGGGTGTGAGAGAGAAAGGGGTGAGAGAGAGTGGGGTGAGAAAGGGAGAGAGGGCTGAGAAAGGGAGAGAGTGGAGAGAAAGAGAGGGGGTCAGAGAAAGAGTAAATGTGTGGGAGGGGGTGAGAGAGAGGACATGGGAGAGAGAGTGGGAGAGAGAGGGTGTGAGAGAGAGGGATTGAGAGAAAGGGGGAGAGATAGCGAAGGGGTGAGAGAGAAAGGGGGGCAGCGAGCGAAAGAGGGATGAGAGAGATGGGACGTGAGACAGAGAGCGAAAAGGGTGAGAGAGGGGGTGAGATAGACAGTGAATGATGGGTTGAGAGAGAGACAGACAGACAGACAGAGAGAGAACGAGTGAATGGATGAGAGAGTTAGAGTGGTGTGAGGGAGTTGGGCTGAGAGAGTGGGCGCTAGAGAGTGACAGAATGAGAGCAAGGAGGAGGGAGGAAGAAAGGGGTCAAAAGAGAGAGAGAAATGGGGTGAACGAGAGAAAGAGGGCGCGAGAGAGGGGGTATACAGAGAGAGAGAGAGCGGGGGTGTGAGACAGAGCACGGGAGGGAAGGGGAATGAGAGAGAGAAAAAGGAGCAAGAGACAGAAGACAATAGAGTGAGAGAGAGTGCGGGAGAGAGACAAGGGTGCGAGAGAGAGGGGTGTGAGAGAGAGACACAGAGAGGTGGGTAAGAGACAGGGAGTGTGGGCGGGGAAGATAGAGTAAAGGGGTGAGCGAGAGAGGGAGTGAGAGAGGGTATAAAGGGGAAGAGAGGGTGAGGGGTGACAGAGAGAAAGGGGTGAGAGTGACAGAGCAGGGTGGAGAGAGAGGGGGTAAGATAGAGCGAGGGGGAGAGAGATAACAAGGTGAGAGAAAAAGGGGGTGTGAGAGAAAGTGGCTGAGAGAGAGAGTGACTGAGAGAGAGGGTGTTGAGAGAGAGGCAGTGAGAGAGAGAGAGTGCGAGAGATATTGAGTGGTGAGAGAGAGAGGCCATGAGAAAGAGAGTGGGTAAGAGAGAGGGCGTGAGAGAGAGAGGGGTGAGAGAGGGGAAGAGAGGGGGGGAGAGGTGGTGAAGAGGGGGGTGAAAGGGTGAGAGAGTTAGTAGGGTGTGAGAGAGGGTGTAATAGAAAGGGGGAGAGAGTGTGGAATGAGAGAGGGGGTGAGAGAGAGGGGGGCAGTGAGAGAGAACGGCTGAGGGAGACAGGGGGTGCAAGAGAGGGTGGGTGAGAGCGGGAGTGGCTGAGAGAGAGAGCGGCTGAGAGAGGGAGGGGCTGAGAGAGAGATGGGCTGAGAGACAGATGGGCTGAGAGAGAGGGGTGAGATAGGGAGAGTGTGAGAGAGGACGGATGTCAGTGGGAGGGGGAAAGAGGGACGGGATGAGAGAGGGAGGGTGATAGAGAGGGGTGTGAGAGAGAGAGGGGTGAGAGAGAGGGGAGAGAGAGGGAGGAGAGAGGCAGAGTGTGAGAGTGGAAGGGTGTGAGAGAGGGATGGGATGAGAGAGGGAGGACGTGAGAGAGAGGGGTGTGTGTGAGAGAGAGGTGAGAGAGAGGGTGAGAGAGTAGTGAGAGACGGGGGAGAGAGAGGGGAGAGGGGAGGAGAGAAGGTAAGAAAGTTAGAGTGGTGAGAGAAAGAGAGGGGTGACAGAGAGGGGTTTGAGAGAGAGAGGGGGTGTAAGAGGGGGTGAGAGAGAGGGGTGAGAGGGGTAGGTGGGTGAGGGGGTGTGTGGGGGATGGGGGTGGGAAAGGGGTTTGGAGGGGGGTGAGGGAGGTGGGGGGAAGATAAATGGGGTGAGGGGGGTGGGAGAGAGAGAGGTGTGTGAGAGGGGGTGAGGGGGGCTGAGAGAGAGAGGTGGGTGAGAGGGGGTGAGGGGGGCTGAGAGAGAGAGGTGGGTGAGAGAGAGAGAGGGGAGGGTGAGAGAGAGGTTGGTGAGAGATGGGGAATGAGAGAGGGGGGTTGAGAGAGAGAGAGGGTGGGAGAGAGGGAGGGGGTGAGAGAGAGGGTGAGAATGAGGGGGGTGAGATAGAGGGAGTGAGAAGGAGAGAGGGGATGAGAAAGAGATAGAGAGAGGGTGGGAGAGAGGGAGGGGGTGAGAGAGAGGGGATGAGAGAGAGAAAGTGTGTGAGAGAGCGGGAGGGGTGCAAGAGAGGTGAGTCAGAGAGAAGGGTATGAAAGAGGAGATTTGAGAAAGAGAGGGGTGAGAAAGAGCGCGGGTGAGGGGGTAAGAGAGAAAGGGGTTGACAGAGCGGGGGTGAGAAAGCGAGGGGCTGACAAAGAGAGAGGGGGTTTGAGAAAGCGGGTGAGAGAGGGAGGAGGATGAGGGGGATGAGAGAGAGAGGGTGAGAGAGAGGGGTTTTAGAGAGAGAGGGGTTTGAGAGAGCGAGAGAGAGCGGGTGAGAGAGAGACAGGAGGATGAGGGGGTGAGAGAGAGAGGGTGAGAGAGAGGGGGTTTAGAGAGAGAAGGGGTTTGAGAGAGAGAGAGAGCCTGAGAGAGAGAGAGGAGGATGAGGGGGGTGAGAGAGAGGGTGAGACAGAAGGGGTTTGAGAGGGCGAGAGAGCGCGGGTGAGAGAGAGAGAGAGGAGGATGAGGGAGGTGAGAGAGAGAGGGTGAGAGAGAGGGGTTGAGAGAGAGAGGGGGTTTGAGAGAGCGAGAGAGAGCGGTTGAGAGAGAGTGAGGGGGGTGAGAGAGAGGGGGTTTAGAGAGAGAGGGGGTTTGAGAAAGCGAGAGAGAGCGGGTGAGAGAGAGAGAGGAGTATGGGGGTGTGAGAGAGAGAGGGTGAGAGAGAGGGTTTTAGAGAGAGGGGGGTTTGAGAGAGCGAGAGAGAGCGGGTGAGAGAGAGAGGATGATGAGGGGGGTGAGAGAGGGATTGAGAGAGAGGGGGTTTGAGAGAGCGAGAGTGCGGGTGAGAGAGAGAGGAGGATGAGGGGGTGAGAGGGAGAGGGTGAGAGAGAGGGGGTATAGAGAGAGAGGGGTTTGAGAGAGCGAGTGAGAGCGAGTGAGAGAGAGAGAGGAGGAGGAGGGGGTGAGAGAGAGCGGGTGAGAAAGAGGGGTTGAGAGAGAGGGGGTTTGAGAGAGCGAGAGAGAGCTGTTGAGAGAGTGAGAGAGGAGGATGAGGCGTGTGAGAGAGATTGGGTGAGAGATGGGGTTTTTGATAGAGAGGGTGTTTGAGAGAGTGAGAGAGAGCAGGTGAGAGAGAGAGAGGAGGATGAGGGGGGGTGAGAGAGAGAGAGGGTGAGAGAGAGAGGTTGAGAGAGAGAGGGGGTTTGAGAGAGCGAGAGAGAGCGGGTGAGAGAGAGTGAGGAGGATGGAGGGTGAGAGAGAGAGGGTGAGAGCGAGGGGTTGAGATGGAGGGGGTTTGAGAGTACGAGAGAGTCGGTGAGAGAGAAAGGAGGATGAGGGTGGCGAGAGAGAGAGGGTGAGAGAGAGAGGTGTTTTAGAGAGAGGGCGTTTGAGAGAGCGGGTGAGAGAGAGAGAGGAGGATGGGGGGTGAGAGAGAGAGGGTGAGAGAGAGGGGGTTTGAGAGAGCGAGAGAGAGCGGGTGAGAGAGAGAGGAGGATGAGGCGGGTGAGAGAGAGAGAGGGTGAGAGAGAGGTGTTGAGAGAAGGGGGTTTGAGAGAGCGAGAGAGCACGGGTGAGAGAGAGAGAGAGAGGAGGATGAGGGGGGTGAGAGAGAGAGGGTGAGAGAGAGGGGTTGAGAGAGAGGAGGTTTGAGAGAGCGAAAGAGAGCTGTTGAGAGAGTGAGAGAGGAGCATGAGGCGTGTGAGAGAGAGAGGTTAAGAGAGAGGGGTTTTTGAGAGAGGGGGTTTTTGAGAGAGCGAGAGAGAGCTGGTGAGAGAGAGAGAGAGAGAGGAGGATGAGGGGGTGAGAGACAGAGGGTGAGAGAGAGGGGTTTTAGAGAGAGAGGGGTTTGAGAGAGCAAGAGAGAGCGGGTGAGAGAGAGAGAGAGGAGGATGAGGGGGGTGAGATAGAGAGGGTGAGAGAGAAAGGGTTCAGAGAGAGAGGGTGTTTGAGAGACCGAGATAGAATGGGTGAGCGAGAGGAGGATGATGGGGGTGAGAGAGAGAGGGTGAGAGAGAGGGGCTGAGAGAGAGAGGTGGTTTGAGTGAGAGAGAGCGGGTGAGAGAGAGTGAGGAGGATGAGGGGGGTGAGAGAGAGAGGGTGAGACCGAGGGGTTGAGAGAGAGGACTTTTGAGAGTACGAGAGAGGGGGTGAGAGAGAGAGAGGAGGATGAGGGCGGTGAGAGAGAGAGGGTGAGAGAGAGGGGTTTTAGAGAGAGAGGGGGGTTTGAGAGAGCGAGAGAGTGCTGGTGAGAGGGAGAGAGGAGCATGAGGGGGAGAGAGAGAGAGAGTGAGAGAGAGGGGGTTTAGAGAGAGGGGGGTTTGAGAGAGCGAGAGAGAGAGCGGGTGAGAGAGAGAGGAGGATGAGGGGGTGAGAGAGGATGTAAGCGAATGTGTTTGAAAGAGCAAGAGAGAGCGGCTGAGAGAGAGGGAGGTGAAAGAGGGGGGTGAGAGAGAGAGGGTGAGAGAGAGGGGTTATAGAGAGAGACGGGGTTTGAGAGAGCAATAGATGGCGGGTGAGAGAGAGAGAGAGGTGGATGAGACGGGTGAGAGAGGGGTTTTAGAGAGAGAGGGGGTTTGAGAGAGCGAGAAAGAGCGGGTGAGAGAGATAGAGGAGGATTAGGGGGGTGAGAGACAGAGGGTGAGAGACAGGGGTTTTAGAGAGGGAGGGGGTTTGAGAGAGCGAGACAGAACGGGTGATAGAGAGAGTGGAGGATGAGGGGGCGAGAGAGAGAGAGGGTGAGAGAGAGGTGTTGAGAGAGGGGGGTTTGAGAGAGCGAGAGAGCACGGGTGAGAGAGAGAGAGAGAGGAGGATGAGGGGGGTGAGAGAGAGAGGGTGAGAGAGAGGGGTTGAGAGAGAGGAGGTTTGAGAGAGCGAAAGAGAGCTGTTGAGAGAGTGAGAGAGGAGCATGAGGCGTGTGAGAGAGAGAGGTTAAGAGAGAGGGGTTTTTGAGAGAGGGGGTTTTTGAGAGAGCGAGAGAGAGCTGGTGAGAGAGAGAGAGAGAGAGGAGGATGAGGGGGTGAGAGACAGAGGGTGAGAGAGAGGGGTTTTAGAGAGAGAGGGGTTTGAGAGAGCAAGAGAGAGCGGGTGAGAGAGAGAGAGAGGAGGATGAGGGGGGTGAGATAGAGAGGGTGAGAGAGAAAGGGTTCAGAGAGAGAGGGTGTTTGAGAGACCGAGATAGAATGGGTGAGCGAGAGGAGGATGATGGGGGTGAGAGAGAGAGGGTGAGAGAGAGGGGCTGAGAGAGAGAGGTGGTTTGAGTGAGAGAGAGCGGGTGAGAGAGAGTGAGGAGGATGAGGGGGGTGAGAGAGAGAGGGTGAGACCGAGGGGTTGAGAGAGAGGACTTTTGAGAGTACGAGAGAGGGGGTGAGAGAGAGAGAGGAGGATGAGGGCGGTGAGAGAGAGAGGGTGAGAGAGAGGGGTTTTAGAGAGAGAGGGGGGTTTGAGAGAGCGAGAGAGTGCTGGTGAGAGGGAGAGAGGAGCATGAGGGGGAGAGAGAGAGAGAGTGAGAGAGAGGGGGTTTAGAGAGAGGGGGGTTTGAGAGAGCGAGAGAGAGCGGGTGAGAGAGAGAGGAGGATGAGGGGGTGAGAGAGGATGTAAGCGAATGTGTTTGAAAGAGCAAGAGAGAGCGGCTGAGAGAGAGGGAGGTGAAAGAGGGGGGTGAGAGAGAGAGGGTGAGAGAGAGGGGTTATAGAGAGAGACGGGGTTTGAGAGAGCAATAGATGGCGGGTGAGAGAGAGAGAGAGGTGGATGAGACGGGTGAGAGAGGGGTTTTAGAGAGAGAGGGGGTTTGAGAGAGCGAGAAAGAGCGGGTGAGAGAGATAGAGGAGGATTAGGGGGGTGAGAGACAGAGGGTGAGAGACAGGGGTTTTAGAGAGGGAGGGGGTTTGAGAGAGCGAGACAGAACGGGTGATAGAGAGAGTGGAGGATGAGGGGGCGAGAGAGAGAGAGGGTGAGAGAGAGGTGTTGAGAGAGGGGGGTTTGAGAGAGCGAGAGAGCACGGGTGAGAGAGAGAGAGAGGAGGATGAGGGGGGTGAGAGAGAGAGGGTGAGAGAGAGGGGTTGAGAGAGAGGAGGTTTGAGAGAGCAAAAGAGAGCTGTTGAGAGAGTGAGAAAGGAGGATGAGGCGTGTGAGAGAGAGAGGTTAAGAGAGAGGGGTTTTTGAGAGAGGGGGGTTTGAGAGAGCGAGAGAGAGCCGGTGAGAGAGAGAGAGAGAGAGGAGGATGAGGGGGTGAGAGACAGAGGGTGAGAGAGAGGGGTTTTAGAGAGAGAGGGGTTTGAGAGAGCAAGAGAGAGCGGGTGAGAGAGAGAGAGAGAGGAGGATGAGGGGGGTGGGATAGAGAGGGTGAGAGAGAGGGGCTGAGAGAGAGAGGTGGTTTGAGAGAGTGAGAGAGAGCGGGTGAGAGAGAGTGAGGAGGATGAGGGGGGTGAGAGAGAGAGGGTGAGACCCAGGGGGTTTGAGAGAGAGGACTTTTTGAGAGTACGAGAGAGGGGGTGAGAGAGAGAGAGGAGGATGAGGGCGGTGAGAGAGAGAGGGTGAGAGAGAGGGGTTTTAGAGAGAGAGGGGGGTTTGAGAGAGCGAGTGAGTGCTGGTGAGAGGGAGAGAGGAGCATGAGGGGGAGAGAGAGAGAGAGTGAGAGAGAGGGGGTTTAGAGAGAGGGGGGTTTGAGAGAGTGAGAGGGAGCGGGTGAGAGAGAGAGGAGGATGAGGGGGTGAGAGAGGGTGTAAGCGAATGTGTTTGAAAGAGCAAGAGAGAGCGGCTGAGAGAGAGGGAGGTGAAAGAGGGGGGTGAGAGAGAGAGGGTGAGAGAGAGGGGTTATAGAGAGAGACGGGGTTTGAGAGAGCGATAGATGGCGGGTGAGAGAGAGAGGTGATGAGACGGGTTTTAGAGAGAGAGGGGGTTTGAGAGAGCCAGAGAGAACGGGTGAGAGAGAGAGTGGAGGATGAGGGGGGCGAGAGAGAGAGGGTGAGAGAGAGGGGTTTTAGAGAGAGAGGGGTTTGAGGGAGCGAGAGAGAGCGGATAAGAGAGAGAGAGAGAGAAGAGGATGAGGGGGGTGAGAGAGAGGGTGAGAGAAGGGTTATAGAGAGAGACGGGGTTTGAGAGAGCGAGTGAGAGCGGGTGAGAGAGAGTGAGAGAGAGAAGAGGATGAGGGGGTGAGAGAGAGGGTGAGGGAGAGGGGTTTTAGAGAGAGAGGGTTTTTGAGAGAGTGAGAGAGAGCGGGTGAGACAGATTGAGGGGGATGGGGGGGTGAGAGACAGAGGGTGAGAGATAGGGGTTTTAGAGAGAGAGCGGGTTTGAGAGAGAGAGGGGGATGGGGGGTGTGAGAGAGAGCGTGAGAGAGGGGTTTTAGAGTGAGAAGGGGTTTGAGATAGCAAGAGAGAGCGGGTGAGAGAGAGGGAGGAGAATGAGGGGGTTGAGAGAGAGGGTGAGAGAGAGGGGTTGAGAGAGAGAGGAGGTTTGAGAGATCGAGAGAGAGCGGGTGAGAGAGAGGATGATGAGGGGGTGAGAGAGAGAGGGTGAGAGAGAGTGGTTGAGAGAGAGAGGGGGTTTGAGAGAGCGAGAGAGAGTGGGTGAGAGAGAGAGAGGAGGATGAGCGGGTGAGAGAGGGAGGGTGAGAGAGAGAGGGGTTTAGAGAGAGAGGGGTTTTGAGTGAGCGAGAGAGCGGGTGAGAGAGAGAAGAGGATGAGGGGAATGAGAAAGACGGTGAGAGAGAGGGGTTATAGAGAGAGACGGGGTTTGAGAGAGCGAGAGATGGCGGGTGAGAGAGAGAGAGGAGGATGAGACGGGTGTGAGAGAGAGAGGGTGAGAGAGGGGTTTCAGAGAGAGAGGGGGTTTGCGGGAGCAAGAGAGAGCGGGTGAGAGAGAGAGAGGAGGATGAGGGGGTGAGAGAGAGTGTGTGAGAGAGCAAGTGGACGATGGGTGGGTGAGAGAGAGGGTGTGAGAGAGGGGTTTAGAGAGAGAGGAGGTTTGAGAGAGCGGGTGAGAGAGAGAGGAGGATGAAGGCAGTGAGTGAGAGAGGGTGAGAGAGAAGAGGAGGATGAGGGGGGTGAGAGAGAGAGGGTGAGAGAGAAGGGTTTTAGAGAGCGAGGGGGTTTGAGAGAGAGCGGATGAGAGAGAGGAGGATGGGGGCGTGAGAGAGAGAGGGTGAGAGAGAGGGGTTGCGAGAGAGAGGTGGTTTGAGAGAGCGGGTGAGAGAGAGAGGAGGATGAAGGCAGTGAGTGAGAGAGGGTGAGAGAGAGAAGCGGAGGATGAGGGGGTGAGAGAGAGAGGGTGAGAGAGATGGGTTGAGAGAGAGGGGGGGTTTGAGAGAGCGAGAGAGAACAGGTGAGGGAGAGAGAGGAGGATGAGGGGGGGTGAGAGAGAGGGTTTTAGACAGAGACGGGGTTTGAGAGAGCGGGAGAGAGCGGGTGAGAGAGAGAGAGGAGGATGAGGGGAGTGAGAGAGAGAGGGTGAGAGAGAGGGGTTGAGAGAGAGAGGGGGTTTAAGAGAGCGGGTGAGAGAGAGGGAGGAGAATGAGGGGGGTGAAAGAGAGAGAGGGGGAGAGAGAGGGGTTGAGAGAGAGTGGGGGTTTGAGAGAGCGAGACAGAGCGGGTGAGAGAGAGAGAGAGGAGGATGAGAGCGGTGGGAGAGAGAGAGGGTTAGAGAAAGGGGTTGAGAGAGAGAGAGGGTGTGAGAGAGCGAGAGAGAGCGGGTGAGAGAGAGAGAGGAGGATGAGGGGGGTGAGAAAGAGAAGGTGAGCGAGATGGGTTGAGAGATAGAGGGGGTTTGAGAGAGCGAGAGAGCAGGTGAGAGAGAGAGAGAGGAGGATGAGGGGGTGAGAAAGAGAGGGTGAGAGAGAGGGGTTGAGAGAGCGAGACAGAGCAGGTGAGAGAGAGAGAGGAGGATGAGAGCGGTGGGAGAGAGAGAGGATGAGAGAAAGGGGTTGAGAGAGAGAGGGGGTGTGAGAGAGCGAGAGAGCGGGTGAGAGAGAGAGGATGATGAGGGGGGTGAGAAAGAGAAGGTGAGCGAGAGGGGTTGAGAGAGAGAGGGGGTTGAGAGAGCGAGAGAGAGCGGGTGAGAGAGAGAGAGGAGGATGAGGGGGGGTGAGAGAGAGAGGGTGAGAGAGGGGGGTTTTAGTGAGAGAGGGGGTTTGAGAGAGCGAGAGAGCGCGGGTGAGAGAGAGAGGAGGATGAGGCGTTGAGAGAGAAAGGGTGAGAGATGGCGGTTTTAGAGTGAGAGTGGGTTTGAGAGAGCGAGAGAAAGCGGGTGAGAGAGAGAGAGCAGGATGAGGGGGGTGAGAGACCGAGGGTGAGAGAGAGGGGTTTTGGAGAGAGAGGGGTTTGAGGGAACGAGGGAGCGCGGGTGAGAGAGAGAGAGAGGAGGATGAGGGGGGTGAGAGAGAGGGGATGAGAGAGAGAGGTGGTTTGAGAGAGTGAGAGAGAGCGGGTGAGAGAGAGTAAGGAGGATGAGGGGGTGAGAGAGAGAGGGTGAGAGCGAGGGGTTGAGAGAGAGGACTTTTGAGAGTACGAGAGAGGGGGTGAGAGAGAGAGAGGAGGATGAGGGCGGTGAGAGAGAGAGGGTGAGAGAGAGGGGTTTTAGAGAGAGAGGGGGGTTTGAGAGAGCGAGAGAGTGCTGGTAAGAGGGAAAGAGGAGCATGAGGGGTTGAGAGAGAGAGTGAGAGAGAGGGGGTTTAGAGACAGAGGGGGTTTGAGAGAGCGAGAGAGAGCGGGTGAGAGAGAGAGGAGGATGAGGGGGGTGAGAGAGGGTGTAAGCGAATTTGTTTGAAAGAGCAAGAGAGAGCGGCTGAGAGAGGGAGGTGAATGAGGGGGGTGAGAGAGAGAGAGTGAGAGAGAGGGGTTATAGAGAGAGACATGGTTTGAGAGAGCGATAGATGGCGGTTGAGAGAGAGAGAGGAGGATGAGACGGGTGTGAGAGAGAGAGGGTGAGAGAGGGGTTTTAGAGAGAGAGGGGGTTTGAGAAGCGAGAGAGAGCGGGTGAGAGAGATAGAGGAGGATTAGGGGGGTGAGAGACAGAGGGTGAGAGACAGGGGTTTTAGAGAGGGAGGGGGTTTGAGAGAGCGAGAGAGAGCGGGTGAGAGAGCGAGTGGAGGATGAGGGGGGTGAGAGAGAGAGGGTGAGAGAGAGGGGTTTTAGAGAGAGAGGGGTTTGAGGGAGCGAGAGAGAGCGGGTGAGAGAGAGAGGGGGATGAGGGGGGTGAGAGAGAGAGAGTGTGAGAGAGAGTGGTTTTAGAGTGAGGGGGGTTTGAGAGAGCGAGAGAGAGCGGGTGAGAGAGAGAAAGAGGAGGATGAGACGGGCGTGAGAGAGAGAGTGTGAGAGAGATGAGTTTTAGAGTGAGGGGGTGGTTTGAGAGAGCGAGAGAGAGCGGAGGATGAGGGGGGTGAGAGAGAGTGTTGAGAGAGCGAAAGGATGATGAGGGGGTGAGAGAGAGAGGGTGAGAGAGAGGGATTTTCGTGAGAGAGCGGGTTTGATAGAGCATGAGAGTGCGGGTGAGAGAGAGAGAGAGGAGGATGAGGGGGTGAGAGAGAGTGTGTGAGAGAGCAAGAGTACGATGAGTGGGTGAGAGAGAGGGTGTGAGAGAGGGGTTTAGAGAGAGAGGAGGTTTGAGAGAGCGGGTGAGAGAGAGAGAGGAGGATGAAGGCAGTGAGTGAGAGAGGGTGAGAGAGAGAAGAGGAGGATGAGGGGGGTGAGAGAGAGAGGGTGAGAGAGAAGGGTTTTAGAGAGAGGGGGGTTTGAGAGAGAGCGGGTGAGAGAGAGGAGGATGAGGGGCGTGAGAGAGAGAGGGTGAGAGAGAGGGGTTGCGAGAGAGAGGTGGTGTGAGAGAGCGGGTGAGAGAGAGCGAGGAGGATGAATGCAGTGAGTGAGAGAGGGTGAGAGAGAGAAGAGGAGGATGAGGGGTGTGAGAGAGAGAGAGTGAGAGAGAAGGGTTTTAGAGAGAGAGGGGGTTTGAGAGAGAGCGGGTGAGAGAGAGGAGGATGAGGGGCGTGAGAGAGAGAGGGTGAGAGAGATGGGTTGAGAGAGAGAGGGGGTTTGAGAGAGCGAGAGAGAACAGGTGAGGGAGAGAGAGGAGGATGAGGGGGGTGAGAGAGGGTGTAAGCGAATGTGTTTGAAAGAGCAAGAGAGAGCGGCTGAGAGAGAGGGAGGTGAATGAGGGGGGTGAGAGAGAGAGGGTGAGAGAGAGGGGTTATAGAGAGAGACAGGGATTGAGAGAGCGATAGTTGGCGAGTGAGAGAGAGAGAGGAGGATGAGACGGGTGTGAGAGAGAGAGGGTGAGAGAGGGGTATTAGAGAGAGAGGCGGTTTGAGAGAGCGAGAGAGAGAGGGTGAGAGAGATAGAGGAGGATTAGGGGGGTGAGAGACAGAGGGTGAGAGACAGGGGTTTTAGAGATGGAGGGGGTTTGAGAGAGCGAGAGAGAGCGGGTGAGAGAGAGAGTGGAGGATGAGGGGGGTGAGAGAGAGAGGGTGAGAGAGAGAGGGGTTTTAGAGAGAGAGAGGGGTTTGAGGGAGCGAGAGAGAGCGGGTGAGAGAGAGAGGGGGATGAGTGGGGTGAGAGAGAGAGTGTGAGAGAGAGTGGTTTTAGAGTGTGGGGGGGGGGGTTTGAGAGAGCGAGAGACAGCGGGTGAGAGAGAGAGAGAGAAGAGGATGAGGGGGGTGAGAGAGAGGGTGAGAGAGGGGTTATAGAGAGAGACGGGGATTGAGAGAGCGAGAGAGAGTGGGTGAGAGAGAGAGAGAGGAGGATGAGCGGGTGAGAGAGGGAGGGTGAGAGAGAGGGGTTTAGAGAGAGAGGGGTTTTGAGTGAGCGAGAGAGAGCGGGTGAGAGAGAGAAGAGGATGAGGGGAATGAGAGAGAGGGTGAGAGAGAGGGGTTATAGAGAGAGACAGGGTTTGAGAGAGCGAGAGATGGCGGGTGAGAGAGAGAGAGAGGAGGATGAGCGGGTGAGAGAGGGAGGGTGAGAGAGAGGGGTTATAGAGAGAGACGGGGTTTGAGAGAGCGAGAGATGGCGGGTGAGAGAGAGAGAGGAGGATGAGATGGGTGTGAGAAAGAGAGGGTGAGAGAGGGGTTTCAGAGAGAGAGGGGGTTTGCGGGAGCAAGAGAGAGCGGGTGAGAGAGATAGAGGAGGATGAGGGGGGTGAGAGACAGAGGGTGAGAGATAGGGGTTTTAGAGAGAGAGGGGTTTTGAGAGAGCGAGAGAAAGCGGGTGAGAGAGAGAGAGGAGGATGAGGGGGTGAGAGAGGGAGGGTGAGAGAGAGGGGTTTAGAGAGAGAGGGGTTTTGAATGAGCGAGAGAGAGACGGGGTTTGAGAGAGCGACAGATGGCGGGTGAGAGAGAGAGAGGAGGATGAGACGGGTGTGAGAGAGAGAGTGTGAGAGAGAGGGGTTTTAGAGTGAGGGGGTGGTTTGAGAGAGCGAGAGAGAGCGGGTGAGAGAGAGAGAGGAGGATGAGGGGGGTGAGATAGAGTGTTGAGAGAGCAAGAGGATGATGAGGGGGGTGAGAGAGAGGGTGAGAGAGAGGGATTTTCGTGAGAGAGGGGGTTTGATAGAGCATGAGAGTGCGGGTGAAAGAGAGAGAGGAGGATGAGGGGGTGAGAGAGTGTGTGTGAGAGAGCAAGAGGACGATGAGTGGGTGAGAGAGAGGGTGTGAGAGAGGGGTTTAGAGAGAGAGGAGGTTTGAGAGAGCGGGTGAGAGAGAGAGAGGAGGATGAAAGCAGTGAGTGAGAGAGGGTGAGAGAGAGAAGAGGAGGATGAGGGGGGTGAGAGAGAGAGAGGGTGAGAGAAAAGGGTTTTAGAGAGAGGGGGGTTTGAGAGAGAGCGGGTGAGAGAGAGGAGGATGAGGGGCGTGAGAGAGAGGGTGAGAGAGAGGGCTTACGAGAGAGAGGTGGTTTGAGAGAGCGGGTGAGAGAGAGAGAGGAGGATGAAGGCAGTGAGTGAGAGCGGGTGAGAGAGAGAGAGGAGGATGAGGGCGGTGAGAGAGAGTGTTGAGAGAGCAAGAGGATGATGAGGGGGGTGAGAGAGAGAGGGTGAGAGAGAGGGATTTTCGTGAGAGAGGGGGTTTGATAGAGCATGAGAGTGCGGGTGAGAGAGAGAGTGAGGAGGATGAGGGGGTGAGAGAGTGTGTGTGAGAGAGCAAGAGGACGATGAGTGGGTGAGAGAGAGGGTGTGAGAGAGGGGTTTAGAGAGAGAGGAGGTTTGAGAGAGCGGGTGAGAGAGAGAGGAGGATGAAGGCAGTGAGTGAGAGAGGGTGAGAGAGAGAAGAGGAGGATGAGGGGGGTGAGAGAGAGAGGGTGAGAGAGAAGGGTTTTAGAGAGAGGGGGGGTTTGAGAGAGAGCGGGTGAGAGAGAGGAGGATGAGGGGCGTGAGAGAGAGGGTGAGAGAGAGGGCTAACGAGAGAGAGGTTGTTTGAGAGAGCGGGTGAGAGAGAGAGAGGAGGATGAAGGCAGTGAGTGAGAACGGGTGAGAGAGAGAGAGGAGGATGAGGGGGGTGAGACAGAGTGTTGAGAGAGCAAGAGGATGATGAGGGGGGTGAGAGAGAGAGGGTGAGAGAGAGGGATTTTCGTGAGAGAGGGGGTTTGATAGAGCATGAGATTGCGGGTGAGAGAGAGAGAGAGGAGGATGAGGGGGTGAGAGAGAGTGTGTGAGAGAGCAAGAGGACGATGAGTGGGTGAGAGAGAGGGTGTGAGAGAGGGGTTTAGAGAGAGAGGAGGTTTGAGAGAGCGGGTGAGAGAGAGAGAGGAGGATGAAGGCAGTGAGTGAGAGAGGGTGAGAGAGAGAAGAGGAGGATGAGGGGGGTGAGAGAGAGAGGTTGAGAGAGAAGGGTTTTAGAGAGAGGGGGGTTTGAGAGAGAGCGGGTGAGAGAGAGGAGGATGAGGGGCGTGAGAGAGAGGGTGAGAGAGAGGAGTTGCGAGAGAGAGGTGGTTTGAGAGAGCTTGTGAGAGAGAGAGAGCTGGATGAAGGCAGTGAGTGAGAGAGGGTGAGAGAGAGAGAGGAGGATGAGGGGGGTGAGAGAGAGAGGGTGAGAGAGAAGCGTTTTAGAGAGAGGGGGGGTTTGAGAGAGAGCGGGTGAGAGAGAGGAGGATGAGGGCCTTGAGAGAGAGAGGGTGAGAGAGATGGGTTGAGAGAGGGAGAGGAGGTTTGAGAGAGCGAGAGAGAGCGGGTGAGAGAGAGAGAGGAGGAGGAGGGTGAGAGAGAGAGGGTGAGAGAGAGGAGTTGCGAGAGAGAGGTGGTTTGAGAGAGCGGGTGAGAGAGAGCTGTATGAAGGCAGTGAGTGAGAGAGGGTGAGAGAGAGAGAGGAGGATGAGGGGGGTGAGAGAGAGAGGGTGAGAGAGAGGGTTTTAGAGAGAGACGGGGTTTGAGAGAGCGGGTGAGAGCAGGTGAGAGAGAGAGAGAGGAGGATGAGGGGAGTGAGAGAGAGAGAGAGTGAGAGAGAGGGGTTGAGAGAGAGAGGGGTTTAAGAGAGCGGGTGAGAGAGAGGGAGGAGGACGAGGGGGGTGAAAGAGAGAGAGGGTGAGAGAGAGGGGTTGAGAGAGAGGGGGTTTGAGAGAGCGAGACAGAGCAGGTGAGAGAGAGAGAGGAGGATGAGAGCGGTGGGAGAGAGAGAGGGTGAGAGAAAGGGGTTGAGAGAGAGAGGGGGTGTGAGAGAGGGGGTGTGAGAGAGCGAGCGAGAGCGGGTGAGAGAGAGGAGGATGAGGGGGGTGTGAAAGAGAAGGTGAGCGAGAGGGGTTGAGAGAGGGGGGGTTTGAGAGAGCGAGAGAGAGCGGGTGAGAGAGAGGAGGATGAGGGGGTGAGAAAGAGAGGGTGAGAGAGAGGGGTTGAGAGAGCGAGACAGAGCAGGTGAGAGAGAGAGGAGGATGAGGGGGTGAGAAAGAGAAGGTGAGCGAGAGGGGTTGAGAGAGGGAGGGGGTTTGAGAGAGCGAGAGAGAGCGGGTGAGAGAGTGAGCGGAGGATGTGGGGGGTGTGAGAGAGGGGGTGAGAGAGGGGGGTTTTAGTGAGAGAGGGGGTTTGACACAGCGAGAGAGAGCAGGTGAGAGAGAGTGAGGAGGGTGGGGGGTGAGAGAGAAAGGGTGAGAGAGAGGGGTTTTAGAGAGAGGGGGTTTGAGAGAGCGGGTGAGAGAGAGAGAGGAGGATGAAGGCAGTGAGTGAGAGAGGGTGAGAGAGAGAAGAGGAGGATGAGGGGGGTGAGAGAGAGAGGTTGAGAGAGAAGGGTTTTAGAGAGAGGGGGGTTTGAGAGAGAGCGGGTGAGAGAGAGGAGGATGAGGGGCGTGAGAGAGAGGGTGAGAGAGAGGAGTTGCGAGAGAGAGGTGGTTTGAGAGAGCTTGTGAGAGAGAGAGAGCTGGATGAAGGCAGTGAGTGAGAGAGGGTGAGAGAGAGAGAGGAGGATGAGGGGGGTGAGAGAGAGAGGGTGAGAGAGAAGCGTTTTAGAGAGAGGGGGGGTTTGAGAGAGAGCGGGTGAGAGAGAGGAGGATGAGGGCCTTGAGAGAGAGAGGGTGAGAGAGATGGGTTGAGAGAGGGAGAGGAGGTTTGAGAGAGCGAGAGAGAGCGGGTGAGAGAGAGAGAGGAGGAGGAGGGTGAGAGAGAGAGGGTGAGAGAGAGGAGTTGCGAGAGAGAGGTGGTTTGAGAGAGCGGGTGAGAGAGAGCTGTATGAAGGCAGTGAGTGAGAGAGGGTGAGAGAGAGAGAGGAGGATGAGGGGGGTGAGAGAGAGAGGGTGAGAGAGAGGGTTTTAGAGAGAGACGGGGTTTGAGAGAGCGGGTGAGAGCAGGTGAGAGAGAGAGAGAGGAGGATGAGGGGAGTGAGAGAGAGAGAGAGTGAGAGAGAGGGGTTGAGAGAGAGAGGGGTTTAAGAGAGCGGGTGAGAGAGAGGGAGGAGGACGAGGGGGGTGAAAGAGAGAGAGGGTGAGAGAGAGGGGTTGAGAGAGAGGGGGTTTGAGAGAGCGAGACAGAGCAGGTGAGAGAGAGAGAGGAGGATGAGAGCGGTGGGAGAGAGAGAGGGTGAGAGAAAGGGGTTGAGAGAGAGAGGGGGTGTGAGAGAGGGGGTGTGAGAGAGCGAGCGAGAGCGGGTGAGAGAGAGGAGGATGAGGGGGGTGTGAAAGAGAAGGTGAGCGAGAGGGGTTGAGAGAGGGGGGGTTTGAGAGAGCGAGAGAGAGCGGGTGAGAGAGAGGAGGATGAGGGGGTGAGAAAGAGAGGGTGAGAGAGAGGGGTTGAGAGAGCGAGACAGAGCAGGTGAGAGAGAGAGGAGGATGAGGGGGTGAGAAAGAGAAGGTGAGCGAGAGGGGTTGAGAGAGGGAGGGGGTTTGAGAGAGCGAGAGAGAGCGGGTGAGAGAGTGAGCGGAGGATGTGGGGGGTGTGAGAGAGGGGGTGAGAGAGGGGGGTTTTAGTGAGAGAGGGGGTTTGACACAGCGAGAGAGAGCAGGTGAGAGAGAGTGAGGAGGGTGGGGGGTGAGAGAGAAAGGGTGAGAGAGAGGGGTTTTAGAGAGAGGGGGTTTGAGAGAGCGCGAGAGCGGGTGAGAGAGAGGAGGATGAGGGGGTGAGAAAGAGAGGGTGAGAGAGAGGGGTTGAGAGAGAGAGGGGGTTTGAGAGAGCGAGAGAGCGCGGGTGAGAGAGAGAGAGGAGGATGAGGGGGGTGAGAGAGAAAGGGTGAGAGATGGCGGTTTTAGAGAGAGGCGGTTTGAGAGAGCGAGAGAAAACGGGTGAGAGAGAGAGAGGAGGATGAGGGGGTTGAGAGACCGAGGGTGAGAGAGAGGGGTTAAGGAGAGAGAGGGGTTTGAGGGAGCGAGAGAGATAGGGGAGGATGAGGGGGTGAGAGAGAGAGTGTGTGAGAGGGGCTTTAGAGTGAGGGGGTGGTTTGAGAGAGCGTGTGAGAGAGAGAGGAGGATGAGGTGGGTGAGAGAGAGTGTTGAGAGAGCGAGAGGATGATGAGGGGGGTGCGAGAGAGAGTGAGAGAGATGGCTTTTAGTGAGTGAGGGGGTTTGATAGAGCGTGAGAGTGCGGGTGTGAGAGAGAGAGGAGGATGAGGGGCTTTAGAGTGAGGGGGTGGTTTGAGAGAGCGTGTGAGAGGGAGAGGAGGATGAGGTGGGTGAGAGAGAGTGTTGAGAGAGCGAGAGGATGATGAGGGGGGTGAGAGAGAGGGTGAGAGAGATGGCTTTTAGTGAGTGAGGGGGTTTGATAGAGCGTGAGAGTGGGGGTGTGAGAGAGAGAGGAGGATGAGGGGGGTGAGAGAGAGAGGGTGAGAGAGAGGGGTTTTAGTGAGAGAGGGGGTTTGATAGAGCGTGAGAGTGCGGGTGTGAGAGAGAGAGGAGGATGAGGGACGTGAGAGAGAGAGGGTGAGAGAGAGGGGTTTTAGAGAGAGAGGGGGTTTGAGAGAGAGCAGGTGAGACAGAGGCGGATGAGGGGCGTGAGAGAGAGAAGGTCAGAGAGATGGGTTGAGAGAGAGGTGGTTTGAGAGAGCGAGAGAGAATGGGTGAGAGAGAGAGGAGGATGAGGGGGGTGTGAGAGAGAGAGGGTGAGAGAGTGGGGTTGAGAGAGAGAGGTGGTTTGAGAGAGTGAGAAAGCGGTTGAGAGTGAGTGAGGAGGATGAGGGGAATGAGAGAGAGAGGGTGAGAGCGAGGGGTTGAGAGAGAGGACGTTTGAGAGTACAAGAGAGTGGGTGAGAGAGAGAGAGGAGGATGAGGGCGATGAGAGAGAGGGGTTTTAGAGAGAGAGGGGTTTGAGAGAGCGAGAGAGTGCTGGTGAGAGGGAGAGAGGAGCATGAGGGGGTGAGAGAGAGAGGGTGAGAGAGAGGGGTTGAGAGAGAGGGGGTTTGAGAGAGCGAGAGAGAGCGGGTGAGAGAGAGAGAGTGGAGGATGAGGCGGTGAGAGAGAGAGGTTGAGAAAGAAGGGTTGAGAGAGAGGGGGGGGGTTTGAGAGAGCGAGCTAGAGCGGGTGAGAGAGAAAGGAAAATGTGGGGGGTGAGAGAGGGTGTAAGCGAATGTGTTTGAAAGAGCAAGAGAGAGCGGGTGAGAGAGAGGGAGGAGAATGAGGGGGGTGAGAGAGAGGGGTTGAGAGAGAGGGGGGGTTGAGAGAGCGAGTTAGAGCGGGTGAGGGAGAGAGACGAGGATGAGGGGGGTGAGAGAGGGTGTGAGCGAAGGTGTTTGAGAGAGCAAGAGAGAGCGGGTGAGAGAGAGGGAGGAGAATGAGGGGGTGAGAGAGAGGGTGAGAGAGAGGGCTTGAGAGAGAGAGTGGGTTTGAGAGAGTGAGAGAGAGCTGGTGAGAGAGAGAGGAGGATGAGGCGGGTGAGAGAGGGACCGTGAGAGAGAGGGGTTTAGAGAGAGGGGGTTTCAGAGAGCGAGAGAGAGCGGGTGAGAGAGAGAGGAGGAGGAGGAGGGGGTGAGAGAGAGTGTGAGAGAGAGAGGTTTTAGTGATAGAGGGGGTTTGATAGAGCGTGAGAGTGCGGGTGTGAGAGAGAGAGGAGGATGGGGGCCGTGAGAGAGAGAGGGTGAGAGAGAGGGGTTTTAGAGAGAGAGGCGGTTTGAGAGAGAGCAGGTGAGAGAGAGGAGGATGAGGGGCGTGAGAGAGAGAAGGTGAGAGAGATGGGTTGAGAGAGAGAGGTGGTTTGAGAGAGCGAGAGAGAATGGGTGAGAGAGAGAGAGGAGGATGAGGGGGGTGTGAGAGAGAGAGGGTGAGAGAGAGGGGTTGAGAGAGAGAGGTGGTTTGAGAGAGTGAGAGAGAGCGGGTGAGAGAGAGAGAGGAGGATGAGGGGGGTGAGAGAGAGAGGGTTAGAGCGAGGGGTTGAGAGAGAGGACGTTTGAGAGTACAAGAGAGTGGGTGAGAGAGAGAGAGAGGAGGATGAGGGGGATGAGAGAGAGAGGGTGCGAGAGAGAGGTTGTGGGGATTTGAGAGAGCGAGAGAGCGAGAGAGCGCGGGTGAGACAGGGGGAGGAGGATGAGGGCGCTGAGAGAGAGAGTGTGAGAGAGAGAGAGGATGAGGGGGGTGAGAGAGAGAGGGCCAGAGAGAGGGGTTTTGGAGAGAGAGAGGGTTTGAGAGAACGAGAGAGAGTGGGTGAGAGAGAGTAGGATGAGGGGCGTGAGAGAGAGGTGTTGAGAGAGAGAGGGGGTTTGAGAGAGCGAGTAAGAGCGGGGGAGAGAGAGACGAGGATGAGGGGGTGAGAGAGGGTGTGAGAGAGAGGGGGTTTAGAGAGAGAAAGGGTTTGAGAGAGCGAGAGAGCGCGGGTGAGAGAGAGAGAGGAGGATGAGGGGGGTGTGAGAGAGGGTGAGAGAGAGGGGTTTTAAAGAGAGAGGGGATTAGAGAGAGCAAGAGAGCGCGGGTGAGAGAGAGAGAGGAGGATGAGGGGGGTGAGAGAGAGAGGGTGAGAGAGAGGGGGTTTAGAGAGAGAAAGGGTTTGAGAGAGCAAGAGAGAGCGGGTGAGAGAGCGGGAGAAGGATGAGGGGGGTGAGAGACAGAGGGTGAGAGAGAGGTGTTGAGAGAGAGGGGGTTTGAGAGAGCGAGTGAGAGCGGATGAGAGAGAGACGAGGATGAGGGGGGTGAGAGACGGTGTGAGAGTAGGTGTTTGAGAGAGCAAGAGAGAGCGGGTGAGAGAGAGGGAAGAGAATGAGGGGGATGAGAGACAGAGGGTGAGAGAGAGGGTTTGAGAGAGAGAGGCGGTTTGAGAGAGCGAGAGAGAGGGTGAGGGAGAGAGAGACGAGGATGAGGGGGGTGAGAGAGGGTGTGAGAAAATGTGCTTGAGAGAGCAAGAGAGAGCGGGTGAGAGAGAAGGAGGAGAATGAGAGGGGTGAAAGAGAGAGGGTGAGAGAGAGGGGTTGAGAGAGAGGGGGTTTGAGAGAGCGAGAGAGCGGGTAGAGTGAGAGAGGTGGAGGATGTGGGGGGTGTGAGAGAGGGGGTGAGAGAGGGGGGTTTTAGTGAGAGAGGGGGTTTGACACAACGAGAGAGAGCAGGTGAGAGAGAGTGAGGAGGGTGGGGGGTGAGAGAGAAAGGGTGCGAGAGAGGGGTTTTAGAGAGAGGGGTTTTGAGAGAGCGCGAGAGCGGGTGAGAGAGAGGAGGATGAGGGGGTGAGAAAGAGAGGGTGAGAGAGAGGGGTTGAGAGAGAGAGGGGGTTTGAGAGAGCGAGAGAGCGCGGGTGAGAGAGAGAGAAGAGGATGAGGGGGGTGAGAGAGAAAGGGTGAGAGATGGCGGTTTTAGAGAGAGGCGGTTTGAGAGAGCGAGAGAAAACGGGTGAGAGAGAGAGAGGAGGATGAGGGGGGTGAGAGACCGAGGGTGAGAGAGAGGGGTTAAGGAGAGAGAGGGGTTTGAGGGAGCGAGAGAGCGCGGATGAGAGAGATAGGGGAGGATGAGGGGGTGAGAGAGAGAGTGTGTGAGAAGGGCTTTAGAGTGAGGGGGTGGTTTGAGAGAGCGTGTGAGAGAGAGAGGAGGATGAGGTGGGTGAGAGAGAGTGTTGAGAGAGCGAGAGGATGATGAGGGGGGTGAGAGAGAGAGTGAGAGAGATGGCTTTTAGTGAGTGAGGGGGTTTGATAGAGCGTGAGAGTGCGGGTGTGAGAGAGAGAGGAGGATGAGGGGCTTTAGAGTGAGGGGGTGGTTTGAGAGAGCGTGTGAGAGAGAGAGGAGGATGAGGTGGGTGAGAGAGAGTGTTGAGAGAGCGAGAGGATGATGAGGGGGGTGAGAGAGAGGGTGAGAGAGATGGCTTTTAGTGAGTGAGGGGGTTTGATAGAGCGTGAGAGTGGGGGTGTGAGAGAGAGAGGAGGATGAGGGGGGTGAGAGAGAGAGGGTGAGAGAGAGGGGTTTTAGTGAGAGAGGGGGTTTGATAGAGCGTGAGAGTGCGGGTGTGAGAGAGAGAGGAGGATGAGGGACGTGAGAGAGAGAGGGTGAGAGAGAGGGGTTTTAGAGAGAGAGGGGGTTTGAGAGAGAGCAGGTGAGACAGAGGCGGATGAGGGGCGTGAGAGAGAGAAGGTCAGAGAGATGGGTTGAGAGAGAGGTGGTTTGAGAGAGCGAGAGAGAATGGGTGAGAGAGAGAGGAGGATGAGGGGGGTGTGAGAGAGAGAGGGTGAGAGAGAGGGGTTGAGAGAGAGAGGTGGTTTGAGAGAGTGAGAAAGCGGGTGAGAGTGAGTGAGGAGGATGAGGGGAATGAGAGAGAGAGGGTGAGAGCGAGGGGTTGAGAGAGAGGACGTTTGAGAGTACAAGAGAGTGGGTGAGAGAGAGAGAGGAGGATGAGGGCGATGAGAGAGAGAGGGTGAGAGAGAGGGGTTTTAGAGAGAGAGGGGTTTGAGAGAGCGAGAGAGTGCTGGTGAGAGGGAGAGAGGAGCATGAGGGGGTGAGAGAGAGAGAGTGAGAGAGAGGGGGTTTAGAGAGAGAGGGGGTTTGAGAGAGCGAGAGAGAGTGGGTGAGAAAGAGAGAGGAGGATGAGGGGGTGAGAGAGAGAGGGTGAGAGAGAGGGGTTGAGAGAGAGAGGGGGTTTGAGAGAGCGAGAGAGAGCGGGTGAGAGAGAGAGAGTGGAGGATGAGGCGGTGAGAGAGAGAGGTTGAGAAAGAAGGATTGAGAGAGAGGGGGGGTTTGAGAGAGCGAGCTAGAGCGGGTGAGAGAGAGAGGAAAATGAGGGGGGTGAGAGAGGGTGTAAGCGAATGTGTTTGAAAGAGCAAGAGAGAGCGGGTGAGAGAGAGGGAGGAGAATGAGGGGGGTGAGAGAGAGGGGTTGAGAGAGAGGGGGGGTTGAGAGAGCGAGTTAGAGCGGGTGAGGGAGAGAGACGAGGATGAGGGGGGTGAGAGAGGGTGTGAGCGAAGGTGTTTGAGAGAGCAAGAGAGAGCGGGTGAGAGAGAGGGAGGAGAATGAGGGGGTGAGAGAGAGGGTGAGAGAGAGGGCTTGAGAGAGAGAGTGGGTTTGAGAGAGCGAGAGAGCGGGTGAGAGAGAGTGAGGAGGATGAGGGGGGTGAGAGAGAGAGGGTTAGAGCGAGGGGTTGAGAGAGAGGACGTTTGAGAGTACAAGAGAGTGGGTGAGAGAGAGAGAGAGGAGGATGAGGGGGATGAGAGAGAGAGGGTGCGAGAGAGAGGTTGTGGGGATTTGAGAGAGCGAGAGAGCGAGAGAGCGCGGGTGAGACAGGGTGAGGAGGATGAGGGCGCTGAGAGAGAGAGTGTGAGAGAGAGAGAGGATGAGGGGGGTGAGAGAGAGAGGGCCAGAGAGAGGGGTTTTGGAGAGAGAGAGGGCTTGAGAGAACGAGAGAGAGTGGGTGAGAGAGAGTAGGATGAGGGGCGTGAGAGAGAGGTGTTGAGAGAGAGAGGAGGTTTGAGAGAGCGAGTAAGAACGGGGGAGAGAGAGACGAGGATGAGGGGGTGAGAGAGGGTGTGAGAGAGAGGGGGTTTAGAGAGAGAAAGGGTTTGAGAGAGCGAGAGAGCGCGGGTGAGAGAGAGAGAGGAGGATGAGGGGGGTGAGAGAGAGGGTGAGAGAGAGGGGTTTTAAAGAGAGAGGGGATTAGAGAGAGCAAGAGAGCGCGGGTGAGAGAGCGGGAGGAGGATGAGGGGGGTGAGAGAGAGAGGGTGAGAGAGAGGGGTTGAGAGAGAGAGGGGGTTTGAGAGAGCGAGTGAGAGCGGGTGAGAGAGAGACGAGGATGAGGGGGGTGAGAGAGGGTGTGAGAGTAGGTGTTTGAGAGAGCAAGAGAGAGCGGGTGAGAGAGAGGGAAGAGAATGAGGGGGTGAGAGAGAGAGGGTGAGAGAGAGGTTTTGAGAGAGAGAGAGGCGGTTTTAGAGAACGAGAGAGCGGGTGAGAGAGAGAGAGACGAGGGTGAGGGGGGTGAGAGAGGGTGTGAGAAAATGTGCTTGAGAGAGCAAGAGAGAGCGGGTGAGAGAGAAGGAGGAAATGAGAGGGGTGAAAGAGAGAGGGTGAGAGAGAGGGGTTGAGAGAGAGGGGGTTTGAGAGAGTGAGAGAGCGGGTAGAGTGAGAGAGGTGGAGGAGGGGGTGAGAGAGAGAGGGTGAGAGAGAGGGGTTATAGAGAGAGACGGGGTTTGAGAGACCGAGAGAGAGCGGGTGAGAGAGACAGAGGAGGATGAGAGGGGTGAGAGAGAGAGAGGGTGCGAGAGAGGGGTTTTAGAGAGAGAGGGGGTTTGAGAGAGTGAGAGAGCGCGGGTGAGAGAGAGAGCGGAGGGTGAGGAGGGGTGAGAGACAGAGGGTGAGAGTGAGGGGTTTTAGAGAGAGAGGGTGTTTGAGAGAACGAGGGAGAGCGGGTGAGAGAGAGAAAGGAGGATGAGGGGGTGAGAGAGATGGTGAGAGAGAGGGGTTGAGAGAGAGGGGGTTTAAGAGAGCGAGAGAGGGCGGATGAGAGAGAGAGGAGGATGAGGGGGATGAAAGAGCTAGAGGGTGAGAGAGAGAGGTGTTTTAGAGAGGGGGGTTTGAGGGTTCGAGAGAGTGTGTGAGAGAGAGAGAGGAGGATGAGGGGTGTGAGAGAGTGAGGGTGAGAGAGAGGGGTTTTAGAGAGAGATGGGGTTTGAGAGAGCGAGAGAGCACGGGTGAGAGAGAGAGGAGGATGAGGGGGGTGAGAGAGAGAGGTTGAGAGAGGGGTTTGAGAGAGAGAGGGGTTTGAGACAGCGAGAGAGAGCGGGTGAGGGAGAGAGAGGAGGATGAGGGGGGTGAGAGAGCGAGGGTGAGAGAGAGGGTTGAGAGAGAGATGGGGTTTGAGAGAGCGAGAGATCGCGGGTGAGAGAGAGAGAGGACGATGAGGGGGTTGTGAGAGAGAGGGGTTGAGAGAGAGGGCTTTTAGATAGAGAGGGGGTTTGAGAGTGCGAGAGAGCGCGGGCGAGAGAGAGAGAGGAGGATGAGGGGGGTGAGAGAGAGAGGTTGAGAGAGAGGGGTTTTAGTGAGAGAGGGGGTTTGATAGATCGTGAGAGTGCGGGTGAGAGAGAGAGAGGAGGATGAGGGGGTGAGAGAGAGGGTGAGAGAGATGGGATTTAAAGAGAGAGGGGTTTTGAGAGAGTGAGAGAGCGCGGGTGAGAGAGAGAGAGGAGGATGACGGGGCGAGAGAGAGGGTGAGAGAGAGGGGTTGAGAGAGAGAGGGGGTTTGAGAGAGCGAGAGAGCGCGGGTGAGAGAGAGAGAGGAGGATGAGGGGGATGAGAGAGAAAGGGTGAGAGATGGCGGTTTTAGAGAGAGGCGGTTTGAGAGAGCGAGAGAAAACGGGTGAGAGAGAGAGAGGAGGATGAGGGGGGTGAGAGACCGAGGGTGAGAGAGAGGGGTTAAGGAGAGAGAGGGGTTTGAGGGAGCGAGAGAGCGCGGATGAGAGAGATAGGGGAGGATGAGGGGGTGAGAGAGAGAGTGTGTGAGAAGGGCTTTAGAGTGAGGGGGTGGTTTGAGAGAGCGTGTGAGAGAGAGAGGAGGATGAGGTGGGTGAGAGAGAGTGTTGAGAGAGCGAGAGGATGATGAGGGGGGTGAGAGAGAGAGTGAGAGAGATGGCTTTTAGTGAGTGAGGGGGTTTGATAGAGCGTGAGAGTGCGGGTGAGAGAGAGAGAGGAGGATGAGGGGCTTTAGAGTGAGGGGGTGGTTTGAGAGAGCGTGTGAGAGAGAGAGGAGGATGAGGTGGGTGAGAGAGAGTGTTGAGAGAGCGAGAGGATGATGAGGGGGGTGAGAGAGAGGGTGAGAGAGATGGCTTTTAGTGAGTGAGGGGGTTTGATAGAGCGTGAGAGTGGGGGTGTGAGAGAGAGAGGAGGATGAGGGGGGTGAGAGAGAGAGGGTGAGAGAGAGGGGTTTTAGTGAGAGAGGGGGTTTGATAGAGCGTGAGAGTGCGGGTGTGAGAGAGAGAGGAGGATGAGGGACGTGAGAGAGAGAGGGTGAGAGAGAGGGGTTTTAGAGAGAGAGGGGGTTTGAGAGAGAGCAGGTGAGACAGAGGCGGATGAGGGGCGTGAGAGAGAGAAGGTCAGAGAGATGGGTTGAGAGAGAGGTGGTTTGAGAGAGCGAGAGAGAATGGGTGAGAGAGAGAGGAGGATGAGGGGGGTGTGAGAGAGAGAGGGTGAGAGAGAGGGGTTGAGAGAGAGAGGTGGTTTGAGAGAGTGAGAAAGCGGGTGAGAGTGAGTGAGGAGGATGAGGGGAATGAGAGAGAGAGGGTGAGAGCGAGGGGTTGAGAGAGAGGACGTTTGAGAGTACAAGAGAGTGGGTGAGAGAGAGAGAGGAGGATGAGGGCGATGAGAGAGAGAGGGTGAGAGAGAGGGGTTTTAGAGAGAGAGGGGTTTGAGAGAGCGAGAGAGTGCTGGTGAGAGGGAGAGAGGAGCATGAGGGGGTGAGAGAGAGAGAGTGAGAGAGAGGGGGTTTAGAGAGAGAGGGGGTTTGAGAGAGCGAGAGAGAGTGGGTGAGAAAGAGAGAGGAGGATGAGGGGGTGAGAGAGAGAGGGTGAGAGAGAGGGGTTGAGAGAGAGAGGGGGTTTGAGAGAGCGAGAGAGAGCGGGTGAGAGAGAGAGAGTGGAGGATGAGGCGGTGAGAGAGAGAGGTTGAGAAAGAAGGGTTGAGAGAGAGGGGGGGTTTGAGAGAGCGAGCTAGAGCGGGTGAGAGAGAGAGGAAAATGAGGGGGGTGAGAGAGGGTGTAAGCGAATGTGTTTGAAAGAGCAAGAGAGAGCGGGTGAGAGAGAGGGAGGAGAATGAGGGGGGTGAGAGAGAGGGGTTGAGAGAGAGGGGGGGTTGAGAGAGCGAGTTAGAGCGGGTGAGGGAGAGAGACGAGGATGAGGGGGGTGAGAGAGGGTGTGAGCGAAGGTGTTTGAGAGAGCAAGAGAGAGCGGGTGAGAGAGAGGGAGGAGAATGAGGGGGTGAGAGAGAGGGTGAGAGAGAGGGCTTGAGAGAGAGAGTGGGTTTGAGAGAGCGAGAGAGCGGGTGAGAGAGAGTGAGGAGGATGAGGGGGGTGAGAGAGAGAGGGTTAGAGCGAGGGGTTGAGAGAGAGGACGTTTGAGAGTACAAGAGAGTGGGTGAGAGAGAGAGAGAGGAGGATGAGGGGGATGAGAGAGAGAGGGTGCGAGAGAGAGGTTGTGGGGATTTGAGAGAGCGAGAGAGCGAGAGAGCGCGGGTGAGACAGGGGGAGGAGGATGAGGGCGCTGAGAGAGCGAGTGTGAGAGAGAGAGAGGATGAGGGGGGTGAGAGAGAGAGGGCCAGAGAGAGGGGTTTTGGAGAGAGAGAGGGTTTGAGAGAACGAGAGAGAGTGGGTGAGAGAGAGTAGGATGAGGGGCGTGAGAGAGAGGTGTTGAGAGAGAGAGGGGGTTTGAGAGAGCGAGTAAGAGCGGGGGAGAGAGAGACGAGGATGAGGGGGTGAGAGAGGGTGTGTGAGAGAGGGGGTTTAGAGAGAGAAAGGGTTTGAGAGAGCGAGAGAGCGCGGGTGAGAGAGAGAGAGGAGGATGAGGGGGGTGTGAGAGAGGGTGAGAGAGAGGGGTTTTAAAGAGAGAGGGGATTAGAGAGAGCAAGAGAGCGCGGGTGAGAGAGAGAGAGGAGGATGAGGGGGGTGAGAGAGAGAGGGTGAGAGAGAGGGGGTTTAGAGAGAGAAAGGGTTTGAGAGAGCAAGAGAGAGCGGGTGAGAGAGCGGGAGAAGGATGAGGGGGGTGAGAGAGAGAGGGTGAGAGAGAGGTGTTGAGAGAGAGGGGGTTTGAGAGAGCGAGTGAGAGCGGATGAGAGAGAGACGAGGATGAGGGGGGTGAGAGACGGTGTGAGAGTAGGTGTTTGAGAGAGCAAGAGAGAGCGGGTGAGAGAGAGGGAAGAGAATGAGGGGGGTGAGAGAGAGAGGGTGAGAGAGAGGGTTTGCGAGAGAGAGGCGGTTTGAGAGAGCGAGAGAGAGGGTGAGGGAGAGAGAGACGAGGATGAGGGGGGTGAGAGAGGGTGTGAGAAAATGTGCTTGAGAGAGCAAGAGAGAGCGGGTGAGAGAGAAGGAGGAGAATGAGAGGGGTGAAAGAGAGAGGGTGAGAGAGAGGGGTTGAGAGAGAGGGGGTTTGAGAGAGCGAGAGAGCGGGTAGAGTGAGAGAGGTGGAGGAGGGGGGTGAGAGAGAGGGTGAGAGAGAGGGGTTATAGAGAGAGACGGGGTTTGAGAGACCGAGAGAGAGCGGGTGAGAGAGACAGAGGAGGATGAGAGGGGTGAGAGAGAGAGAGGGTGCGAGAGAGGGGTTTTAGAGAGAGAGGGGGTTTGAGAGAGTGAGAGAGCGCGGGTGAGAGAGAGCGGAGGGTGAGGAGGGGTGAGAGAGAGAGGGTGAGAGTGACGGGTTTTAGAGAGAGAGGGTGTTTGAGAGAACGATGGAGAGCGGGTGAGAGATAGAAAGGAGGATGAGGGGAGGTGAGAGAGAGGGTGAGAGAGAGGGGTTGAGAGAGAGAGGGGGTTTAAGAGAGCGAGAGAGAGCGGGTGAGAGAGAGAGAGGAGGATGAGGGGGGTGAGAGAGAGAGGGTTAGAGCGAGGGGTTGAGAGAGAGGACGTTTGAGAGTACAAGAGAGTGGGTGAGAGAGGGAGAGGAGGATGAGGGGGATGAGAGAGAGAGGGTGCGAGAGAGAGGTTGAGAGAGAGGGGATTTGAGAGAGCGAGAGAGCGAGAGAGCGCGGGTGAGACAGGGGGAGGAGGATGAGGGCGCTGAGAGAGAGAGTGTGAGAGAGAGAGAGGATGAGGGGGGTGAGAGAGAGAGGGTGAGAGAGAGGGGGTTTAGAGAGAGAAAGGGTTTGAGAGAGCAAGAGAGAGCGGGTGAGAGAGCGGGAGAAGGATGAGGGGGGTGAGAGAGAGAGGGTGAGAGAGAGGTGTTGAGAGAGAGGGGGTTTGAGAGAGCGAGTGAGAGCGGATGAGAGAGAGACGAGGATGAGGTGGGTGAGAGACGGTGTGAGAGTAGGTGTTTGAGAGAGCAAGAGAGAGCGGGTGAGAGAGAGGGAAGAGAATGAGGGGGGTGAGAGAGAGAGGGTGAGAGAGAGGGTTTGAGAGAGAGAGGCGGTTTGAGAGAGCGAGAGAGAGGGTGAGGGAGAGAGAGACGAGGATGAGGGGGGTGAGAGAGGGTGTGAGAAAATGTGCTTGAGAGAGCAAGAGAGAGCGGGTGAGAGAGAAGGAGGAGAATGAGAGGGGTGAAAGAGAGAGGGTGAGAGAGAGGGGTTGAGAGAGAGGGGGTTTGAGAGAGCGAGAGAGCGGGTAGAGTGAGAGAGGTGGAGGAGGGGGGTGAGAGAGAGGGTGAGAGAGAGGGGTTATAGAGAGAGACGGGGTTTGAGAGACCGAGAGAGAGCGGGTGAGAGAGACAGAGGAGGATGAGAGGGGTGAGAGAGAGAGAGGGTGCGAGAGAGGGGTTTTAGAGAGAGAGGGGGTTTGAGAGAGTGAGAGAGCGCGGGTGAGAGAGAGCGGAGGGTGAGGAGGGGTGAGAGAGAGAGGGTGAGAGGGACGGGTTTTAGAGAGAGAGGGTGTTTGAGAGAACGATGGAGAGCGGGTGAGAGATAGAAAGGAGGATGAGGGGGGGTGAGAGAGAGGGTGAGAGAGAGGGGTTGAGAGAGAGAGGGGGTTTAAGAGAGCGAGAGAGAGCGGGTGAGAGAGAGAGAGGAGGATGAGGGGGGTGAGAGAGAGAGGGTTAGAGCGAGGGGTTGAGAGAGAGGACGTTTGAGAGTACAAGAGAGTGGGTGAGAGAGAGAGAGGAGGATGAGGGGGATGAGAGAGAGAGGGTGCGAGAGAGAGGTTGAGAGAGAGGGGATTTGAGAGAGCGAGAGAGCGAGAGAGCGCGGGTGAGACAGGGGGAGGAGGATGAGGGCGCTGAGAGAGAGAGTGTGAGAGAGAGAGAGGATGAGGGGGGTGAGAGAGAGAGGGCCAGAGAGAGGGGTTTTGGAGAGAGAGAGGGCTTGAGAGAACGAGAGAGAGTGGGTGAGAGAGAGTAGGATGAGGGGCGTGAGAGAGAGGTGTTGAGAGAGAGAGGGGGTTTGAGAGAGCGAGTAAGAACGGGGGAGAGAGAGACGAGGATGAGGGGGTGAGAGAGGGTGTGAGAGACAGGGGGTTTAGAGAGAGAAAGGGTTTGAGAGAGCGAGATAGCGCGGGTGAGAGAGAGAGAGGAGGATGAGGGGGGTGAGAGAGAGGGTGAGAGAGAGGGGTTTTAAAGAGAGAGGGGATTAGAGAGAGCAAGAGAGCGCGGGTGAGAGAGAGAGAGGAGGATGAGGGGGGTGAGAGAGAGAGGGTGAGAGAGAGTGGGTTTAGAGAGAGAAAGGGTTTGAGAGAGCAAGAGAGAGCGGGTGAGAGAGCGGGAGGAGGATGAGGGGGGTGAGAGAGAGAGGGTGAGAGAGAGGGGTTGAGAGAGAGAGGGGGTTTGAGAGAGCGAGTGAGAGCGGGTGAGAGAGAGACGAGGATGAGGGGGGTGAGAGAGGGTGTGAGAGTAGGTGTTTGAGAGAGCAAGAGAGAGCGGGTGAGAGAGAGGGAAGAGAATGAGGGGGGTGAGAGAGAGAGGGTGAGAGAGAGGGTTTGAGAGAGAGAGAGGCGGTTTTAGAGAACGAGAGAGCGGGTGAGAGAGAGAGAGACGAGGGTGAGGGGGGTGAGAGAGGGTGTGAGAAAATGTGCTTGAGAGAGCAAGAGAGAGCGGGTGAGAGAGAAGGAGGAGAATGAGAGGGGTGAAAGAGAGAGGGTGAGAGAGAGGGGTTGAGAGAGAGGGGGTTTGAGAGAGTGAGAGAGCGGGTAGAGTGAGAGAGGTGGAGGAGGGGGTGAGAGAGAGAGGGTGAGAGAGAGGGGTTATAGAGAGAGACGGGGTTTGAGGGACCGAGAGAGAGCGGGTGAGAGAGACAGAGGAGGATGAGAGGGGTGAGAGAGAGAGAGGGTGCGAGAGAGGGGTTTTAGAGAGAGAGGGGGTTTGAGAGAGTGAGAGAGCGCGGGTGAGAGAGAGCGGAGGGTGAGGAGGGGTGAGAGACAGAGGGTGAGAGTGAGGGGTTTTAGAGAGAGAGGGTGTTTGAGAGAACGAGGGAGAGCGGGTGAGAGAGAGAAAGGAGGATGAGGGGGGTGAGAGAGATGGTGAGAGAGAGGGGTTGAGAGTGAGGGGGTTTAAGAGAGCGAGAGAGGGCGGATGAGAGAGAGAGGAGGATGAGGGGGATGAAAGAGCTAGAGGGTGAGAGAGAGAGGTGTTTTAGAGAGGGGGGTTTGAGGGTTCGAGAGAGTGTGTGAGAGAGAGAGAGGAGGATGAGGGGTGTGAGAGAGTGAGGGTGAGAGAGAGGGGTTTTAGAGAGAGATGGGGTTTGAGAGAGCGAGAGAGCACGGGTGAGAGAGAGAGGAGGATGAGGGGGGTGAGAGAGAGAGGTTGAGAGAGGGGTTTGAGAGAGAGAGGGGTTTGAGACAGCGAGAGAGAGCGGGTGAGGGAGAGAGAGGAGGATGAGGGGGGTGAGAGAGCGAGGGTGAGAGAGAGGGTTGAGAGAGAGATGGGGTTTGAGAGAGCGAGAGATCGCGGGTGAGAGAGAGAGAGGACGATGAGGGGGTTGTGAGAGAGAGGGGTTGAGAGAGAGGGCTTTTAGATAGAGAGGGGGTTTGAGAGTGCGAGAGAGCGCGGGCGAGAGAGAGAGAGGAGGATGAGGGGGGTGAGAGAGAGAGGTTGAGAGAGAGGGGTTTTAGTGAGAGAGGGGGTTTGATAGATCGTGAGAGTGCGGGTGAGAGAGAGAGAGGAGGTTGAGGGGGTGAGAGAGAGGGTGAGAGAGATGGGATTTAAAGAGAGAGGGGTTTTGAGAGAGTGAGAGAGCGCGGGTGAGAGAGAGAGAGGAGGATGAGGGGGTGAGAGAGAGGGTGAGAGAGAGGGGTTGAGAGAGAGAGGGGGTTTGAGAGAGCGAGAGAGCGCGGGTGAGAGAGAGAGAGGAGGATGAGGGGGGTGAGAGAGAAAGGGTGAGAGATGGCGGTTTTAGAGAGAGGCGGTTTGAGAGAGCGAGAGAAAACGGGTGAGAGAGAGAGAGGAGGATGAGGGGGGTGAGAGACCGAGGGTGAGAGAGAGGGGTTAAGGAGAGAGAGGGGTTTGAGGGAGCGAGAGAGCGCGGATGAGAGAGATAGGGGAGGATGAGGGGGTGAGAGAGAGAGTGTGTGAGAGGGGCTTTAGAGTGAGGGGGTGGTTTGAGAGAGCGTGTGAGAGAGAGAGGAGGATGAGGTGGGTGAGAGAGAGTGTTGAGAGAGCGAGAGGATGATGAGGGGGGTGAGAGAGAGAGTGAGAGAGATGGCTTTTAGTGAGTGAGGGGGTTTGATAGAGCGTGAGAGTGCGGGTGTGAGAGAGAGAGGAGGATGAGGGGCTTTAGAGTGAGGGGGTGGTTTGAGAGAGCGTGTGAGAGAGAGAGGAGGATGAGGTGGGTGAGAGAGAGTGTTGAGAGAGCGAGAGGATGATGAGGGGGGTGAGAGAGAGGGTGAGAGAGATGGCTTTTAGTGAGTGAGGGGGTTTGATAGAGCGTGAGAGTGGGGGTGTGAGAGAGAGAGGAGGATGAGGGGGGTGAGAGAGAGAGGGTGAGAGAGAGGGGTTTTAGTGAGAGAGGGGGTTTGATAGAGCGTGAGAGTGCGGGTGTGAGAGAGAGAGGAGGATGAGGGACGTGAGAGAGAGAGGGTGAGAGAGAGGGGTTTTAGAGAGAGAGGGGGTTTGAGAGAGAGCAGGTGAGACAGAGGCGGATGAGGGGCGTGAGAGAGAGAAGGTCAGAGAGATGGGTTGAGAGAGAGGTGGTTTGAGAGAGCGAGAGAGAATGGGTGAGAGAGAGAGGAGGATGAGGGGGGTGTGAGAGAGAGAGGGTGAGAGAGAGGGGTTGAGAGAGAGAGGTGGTTTGAGAGAGTGAGAAAGCGGGTGAGAGTGAGTGAGGAGGATGAGGGGAATGAGAGAGAGAGGGTGAGAGCGAGGGGTTGAGAGAGAGGACGTTTGAGAGTACAAGAGAGTGGGTGAGAGAGAGAGAGAGGAGGATGAGGGCGATGAGAGAGAGAGGGTGAGAGAGAGGGGTTTTAGAGAGAGAGGGGTTTGAGAGAGCGAGAGAGTGCTGGTGAGAGGGAGAGAGGAGCATGAGGGGGTGAGAGAGAGAGAGTGAGAGAGAGGGGGTTTAGAGAGAGAGGGGGTTTGAGAGAGCGAGAGAGAGTGGGTGAGAAAGAGAGAGGAGGATGAGGGGGTGAGAGAGAGAGGGTGAGAGAGAGGGGTTGAGAGAGAGAGGGGGTTTGAGAGAGCGAGAGAGAGCGGGTGAGAGAGAGAGAGTGGAGGATGAGGCGGTGAGAGAGAGAGGTTGAGAAAGAAGGGTTGAGAGAGAGGGGGGGTTTGAGAGAGCGAGCTAGAGCGGGTGAGAGAGAGAGGAAAATGAGGGGGGTGAGAGAGGGTGTAAGCGAATGTGTTTGAAAGAGCAAGAGAGAGCGGGTGAGAGAGAGGGAGGAGAATGAGGGGGGTGAGAGAGAGGGGTTGAGAGAGAGGGGGGGTTGAGAGAGCGAGTTAGAGCGGGTGAGGGAGAGAGACGAGGATGAGGGGGGTGAGAGAGGGTGTGAGCGAAGGTGTTTGAGAGAGCAAGAGAGAGCGGGTGAGAGAGAGGGAGGAGAATGAGGGGGTGAGAGAGAGGGTGAGAGAGAGGGCTTGAGAGAGAGAGTGGGTTTGAGAGAGCGAGAGAGCGGGTGAGAGAGAGTGAGGAGGATGAGGGGGGTGAGAGAGAGAGGGTTAGAGCGAGGGGTTGAGAGAGAGGACGTTTGAGAGTACAAGAGAGTGGGTGAGAGAGAGAGAGAGGAGGATGAGGGGGATGAGAGAGAGAGGGTGCGAGAGAGAGGTTGTGGGGATTTGAGAGATCGAGAGAGCGAGAGAGCGCGGGTGAGACAGGGGGAGGAGGATGAGGGCGCTGAGAGAGAGAGTGTGAGAGAGAGAGAGGATGAGGGGGGTGAGAGAGAGAGGGCCAGAGAGAGGGGTTTTGGAGAGAGAGAGGGTTTGAGAGAACGAGAGAGAGTGGGTGAGAGAGAGTAGGATGAGGGGCGTGAGAGAGAGGTGTTGAGAGAGAGAGGGGGTTTGAGAGAGCGAGTAAGAGCGGGGGAGAGAGTGACGAGGATGAGGGGGTGAGAGAGGGTGTGAGAGAGAGGGGGTTTAGAGAGAGAAAGGGTTTGAGAGAGCGAGAGAGCGCGGGTGAGAGAGAGAGAGGAGGATGAGGGGGGTGTGAGAGAGGGTGAGAGAGAGGGGTTTTAAAGAGAGAGGGGATTAGAGAGAGCAAGAGAGCGCGGGTGAGAGAGAGAGAGGAGGATGAGGGGGTGAGAGAGAGAGGGTGAGAGAGAGGGGGTTTAGAGAGAGAAAGGGTTTGAGAGAGCAAGAGAGAGCGGGTGAGAGAGCGGGAGAAGGATGAGGGGGGTGAGAGAGAGAGAGTGAGAGAGAGGTGTTGAGAGAGAGGGGGTTTGAGAGAGCGAGTGAGAGCGGATGAGAGAGAGACGAGGATGAGGGGGGTGAGAGACGGTGTGAGAGTAGGTGTTTGAGAGAGCAAGAGAGAGCGGGTGAGAGAGAGGGAAGAGAATGAGGGGGGTGAGAGAGAGAGGGTGAGAGAGAGGGTTTGAGAGAGAGAGGCGGTTTGAGAGAGCGAGAGAGAGGGTGAGGGAGAGAGAGACGAGGATGAGGGGGGTGAGAGAGGGTGTGAGAAAATGTGCTTGAGAGAGCAAGAGAGAGCGGGTGAGAGAGAAGGAGGAGAATGAGAGGGGTGAAAGAGAGAGGGTGAGAGAGAGGGGTTGAGAGAGAGGGGGTTTGAGAGAGCGAGAGAGCGGGTAGAGTGAGAGAGGTGGAGGAGGGGGGTGAGAGAGAGGGTGAGAGAGAGGGGTTATAGAGAGAGACGGGGTTTGAGAGACCGAGAGAGAGCGGGTGAGAGAGACAGAGGAGGATGAGAGGGGTGAGAGAGAGAGAGGGTGCGAGAGAGGGGTTTTAGAGAGAGAGGGGGTTTGAGAGAGTGAGAGAGCGCGGGTGAGAGAGAGCGGAGTGTGAGGAGGGGTGAGAGAGAGAGGGTGAGAGTGACGGGTTTTAGAGAGAGAGGGTGTTTGAGAGAACGATGGAGAGCGGGTGAGAGATAGAAAGGAGGATGAGGGGGGGTGAGAGAGAGGGTGAGAGAGAGGGGTTGAGAGAGAGAGGGGGTTTAAGAGAGCGAGAGAGAGCGGGTGAGAGAGAGAGAGGAGGATGAGGGGGGTGAGAGAGAGAGAGGGTTAGAGCGAGGGGTTGAGAGAGAGGACGTTTGAGAGTACAAGAGAGTGGGTGAGAGAGGGAGAGGAGGATGAGGGGGATGAGAGAGAGAGGGTGCGAGAGAGAGGTTGAGAGAGAGGGGATTTGAGAGAGCGAGAGAGCGAGAGAGCGCGGGTGAGACAGGGGGAGGAGGATGAGGGCGCTGAGAGAGAGAGTGTGTGAGAGAGAGAGGATGAGGGGGGTGAGAGAGAGAGGGCCAGAGAGAGGGGTTTTGGAGAGAGAGAGGGCTTGAGAGAACGAGAGAGAGTGGGTGAGAGAGAGTAGGATGAGGGGCGTGAGAGAGAGGTGTTGAGAGAGAGAGGGGGTTTGAGAGAGCGAGTAAGAACGGGGGAGAGAGAGACGAGGATGAGGGGGTGAGAGAGGGTGTGAGAGAGAGGGGGTTTAGAGAGAGAAAGGGTTTGAGAGAGCGAGAGAGCGCGGGTGAGAGAGAGAGAGGAGGATGAGGGGGTGAGAGAGAGGGTGAGAGAGAGGGGTTTTAAAGAGAGAGGGGATTAGAGAGAGCAAGAGAGCGCGGGTGAGAGAGAGAGAGGAGGATGAGGGGGGTGAGAGAGAGAGGGTGAGAGAGAGTGGGTTGAGAGAGAGAGGGGGTTTGAGAGAGCGAGTGAGAGCGGGTGAGAGAGAGACGAGGATGAGGGGGGTGAGAGAGGGTGTGAGAGTAGGTGTTTGAGAGAGCAAGAGAGAGCGGGTGAGAGAGAGGGAAGACAATGAGGGGGGTGAGAGAGAGAGGGTGAGAGAGAGGGTTTGAGAGAGAGAGAGGCGGTTTTAGAAAACGAGAGAGCGGGTGAGAGAGAGAGAGACGAGGGTGAGGGGGGTGAGAGAGGGTGTGAGAAAATGTGCTTGAGAGAGCAAGAGAGAGCGGGTGAGAGAGAAGGAGGAGAATGAGAGGGGTGAAAGAGAGAGGGTGAGAGAGAGGGGTTGAGAGAGAGGGGGTTTGAGAGAGTGAGAGAGCGGGTAGAGTGAGAGAGGTGGAGGAGGGGGTGAGAGAGAGAGGGTGAGAGAGAGGGGTTATAGAGAGAGACGGGGTTTGAGAGACCGAGAGAGAGCGGGTGAGAGAGACGGTGGAGGATGAGAGGGGTGAGAGAGAGAGAGGGTGCGAGAGAGGGGATTTAGAGAGAGAGGGGGTTTGAGAGAGTGAGAGAGCGCGGGTGAGAGAGAGAGCGGAGGGTGAGTAGGGGTGAGAGACAGAGGGTGAGAGTGAGGGGTTTTAGAGAGAGAGGGTGTTTGAGAGAACGAGGGACAGCGGGTGAGAGAGAGAAAGGAGGATGAGGGGGGTGAGAGAGATGGTGAGAGAGAGGGGTTGAGAGAGAGGGGGTTTAAGAGAGCGAGAGAGGGCGGATGAGAGAGAGAGGAGGATGAGGGGGATGAAAGAGCTAGAGGGTGAGAGAGAGAGGTGTTTTAGAGAGGGGGTTTGAGGGTTCGAGAGAGTGTGTGAGAGAGAGAGAGGAGGATGAGGGGTGTGAGAGAGTGAGGGTGAGAGAGAGGGGTTTTAGAGAGAGATGGGGTTTGAGAGAGCGAGAGAGCACGGGTGAGAGAGAGAGGAGGATGAGGGGGGTGAGAGAGAGAGGTTGAGAGAGGGGTTTGAGAGAGAGAGGGGTTTGAGACAGCGAGAGAGAGCGGGTGAGGGAGAGAGAGGAGGATGAGGGGGGTGAGAGAGCGAGGGTGAGAGAGAGGGTTGAGAGAGAGATGGGGTTTGAGAGAGCGAGAGATCGCGGGTGAGAGAGAGAGAGGACGATGAGGGGGTTATGAGAGAGAGGGGTTGAGAGAGAGGGCTTTTAGATAGAGAGGGGGTTTGAGAGTGCGAGAGAGCGCGGGCGAGAGAGAGAGAGGAGGATGAGGGGGGTGAGAGAGAGAGGTTGAGAGAGAGGGGTTTTAGTGAGAGAGGGGGTTTGATAGATCGTGAGAGTGCGGGTGAGAGAGAGAGAGGAGGATGAGGAGGTGAGAGAGAGGGTGAGAGAGATGGGATTTAAAGAGAGAGGGGTTTTGAGAGAGTGAGAGAGCGCGGGTGAGAGAGAGAGAGAGGTGGATGAGGGGGGTGAGAGAGAGAGGGGGTGAGAGAGAGGGGATTTAGAGAGAGAAAGGGTTTGAGAGAGCAAGAGAGAGCGTGTGAGAGAGCGGGAGGAGGATGAGGGGGGTGAGAGAGAGAGGGTGAGAGAGGGGTTGAGAGAGAGGGGGGTTTGAGAGAGCGAGTGAGAGCGGGTGAAAGAGAGACGAGGATGAGGGGGGTGAGAGAGGGTGTGAGAGTAGGTATTTGAGAGAGCGGGTGAGAGAGAGGGAGAAGAATTAGGGGGGTGAGAGAGAGGGGTTGAGAGAGAGAGGCGGTTTGAGAGAGCGAGAGAGCGGGTGAGAGAGAGAGAGACGAGGATGAGGGGTGTGAGAGAGCGAGGGTGAGAGAGAGGGGTTTGAGAGAGAGATGGGGTTTGAGAGAGCGAGAGAGCACGGGTGAGAGAGAGAGAGAGGGGGATGAGGGGGGTGAGAGTGAGAGGTTGAGAGAGGGGTTTTAGAGAGAGGGGTTTGAGAGAGCAAGAGAGCGCGGGTGAGGGAGAGAGTGGAGGATGGCGGGGTGAGAGAGAGAGGGTGAGAGAGAGGGCTTGCGAGAGAGAGGGCGTTTGAGAGAGCGAGTAAGAGCGGATGAGAGAGAGGGAGGAGGATGAGGGGAGTGAGAAAGAGAAAGTGAGAGAGGGGTTTGGAGACAGAGAGGGGGTGAGAAGGAGGGAGAGGGGATGAGAAAGAGACAGTGAGAGAGAGGGGGTTATGAGAGAGGGGTGAGGGAGAGCGGGTGAGAGTGAGAGGGGGTTAAAGCGAGCCGGGTGAGAAGGACGGAGAGGGGATTAGAAAGAGACAGAAAGAGGGGTGGGAGAGAGGGAGGGTGTGTGTGAGTGTATGTGAGAGAGAGAGTGAAAGAGGGAGGTGAGAGAGAGGGGAATAAGAATAAGAGAGATTGGGGTGCGAGAGAGAGAGAGGGGTGACAGAGACAGAGGGTGAGAGAGGGAGTGAGGTGAGGGAGAGTGAGGGGGTTGAGAGATGGGGGTTGTGAGATGGGGGTTGAGAGAGGGGTATGAGAGAGGTGGTGAGACAGATGGGCTGAGACAGATGGGGTGAGAGAGGGGGTGCGAGAGAAAGCGGGTGAGACAGAGGGGCGGTGAGAGAGAGAGGGGGTGAGAGAGACGGGGTGAGAGAGGGGAAGTAAGAGAGGGGTTTGGGAGAGAGAGGGGAGAGAGAGGGGTGAGTGGGGTGTTGAGAGAGAGGGGCAGTGAGAGAGAGTTGGTGGAGAGAGGGAGTGAGAAAGGGAGGGGGTGAGAGAGCGGGGTGAGAGAGGGGTGAGAGAGAGAGTGAGAGAGAGAGTGGGGGTGAGAGAGAGGGGATGAGAGAGAGGGGGTGAGAGAAAGGGGAGTGTGGGGGGTGGGGTGAGAGAGAGGGGCGGTGAGAGAGAGGGGCGGTGAGAGAACGGGGTGAGAGAGAGAGTGAGAGAGAGTGGCGGTGAGAGAGAAGGGATGAGAGAGAGGGAGAGAGGTGGGTGAGAGAAAGGGGAGTGTGAGAGGGGGTTGAGAGAGAGGGACGGTGAGAGAGAGTGGGGTGAGAGAGAGAGGTGTGAGAGAGAGAAGGGTGAGAGAGAGAGTGAGAGAGAGTGGGGCTGAGAGAGAGGGGATGAGAGAGAGAGGGGGGTGAGAGAAAGGGGGGTGAGAGAGAGGCGCGGTGAGAGAGCGGGGTGAGAGAGAGAAGGGTGAGAGAGACAAGGGTGAGATAGAGAGTGAGAGAGAGTGAGGCTGAGAGAGAGAGGGAAAGTGAACGAGACGGGGTGGGAGGGGGTGGGAGAGCCAGGGGGAGAGGGGGAGAGAGGGGGCGTGAGAGAGAGGGGAGAGAGAGAGAGAGGGGTAAAAGAGAGATGGAGTGAGAAAGAGAGGGGGTGAGACAGAGAGGTGAGAGAGAGAGAGGGGTGAGAGAGAGAGGGGAGAGAGAGTGACGGGTTGAGAGAGAGAAGAGAGTGAGGGAGAGGAGTGAGAGAGGGGTTGAGAGAGAGGGATCGAGAGAGAGGGGGATGAGAGAGAGGGGGAAGAGAGAGAGGGATGAGAGAGGGGGGGTTGAGAGAGAGGGTGTGAGAGAGAATAGGGTTCGAGAGAGACAGGGTGGGAGAGTGATGGGGATGGGAGAGAGAGGGGTGAGAGAGAGAGAAGGATGAGAGAGAGAGGGTGAGAGAGAGTGGGTGGGAGAGAGTGGTGAGTGCGAGTGGGTGGGAGAGAGAGAGGGTGGGAGAGAGAGTAGGATGGGAGAGACAGCGGGTGAGTGAGAGAGAGAGGGCGATGAGAGGGGCGTGAGAGAGAAAAGGGGAGAGACAAAGGGGGTGTGAGAGTGGGTCAGAGAAAGAGTGGAGGTGAGATAGAGAGGGGCTGGGAGAGAGGGCGTGGGAGAGAGAAGGGTTGAAAGAGAGAGACGGTGTGAGTGAGATGGGGTGAGGGAGAGAGAGACACTGAGTGGGAGAGAGGGAGGGAGTGAGAGAGAGAAGGGTAAGAGAGAGAGGAGGTTTGAGAGCGAGAGAGAATGTGGGTGAGGGGTTCAGAGGGGAGTGAGAAAGGGGGTTGAGAGAGAGAAGGGGGTGAGATAGTGATGCTGAGAAAGAGAGAGGGGTGAGAGTGAAAGAGAGAGGAATGAGAGAAAGGGGGTAAGAGAGAGATAGTTTGAGAGCGCGAGAGAGCAGGTGAGAGAGAGAGGGGATGAGAGGTGTGTGAAAGAGGGGTGAGATGAGAGGGTGAGGGAGAGAGAAGGGGGTGAGAGAGAGGGGGTGTGAGAGAGAGTAGGGTGAGAGAGAGCGCCCGGGTGAGTGAGAGAGAGGGGTGAGAGAGAGGGGGTGATGTGAGGGGGTCGAGAGAGAAAGAGGGAGAGACAAAGGGGGAGAGACAAAGGGGGACAGAAAGAGTGGAGGTGAGACTGAGAGGGGGTGGAAGAGAGGCCGTGAGAGAGAGAGAGGGGTTAAGAGAGAGAGGTGGTTTGAGAGAGCGAGAGAGCAGGTGAGAGAGTGGGGTTGAGGAGGTGGGAGAGAGAGGGTGAGAGAGAGGCGTGTGAGGGGGGGGGATGAGAGATGGGATGAGAGGGGTGAGAGAGAAGGCAGTGAGAGAGAGAGGGGTGTGAGAGAGAGAGGGGGTGAGAGATGGGGTGAGGGGGCTGAGAGATAAGACAGTGAGAGAGAGAGGGTGTGAGAGAGGGGGAATTGAGGGGGGTGAGAGAGAGAGTGAGGGGGTGAGAGAGAGAGTGTGTGAGAGAGAGGGGAGAGATGAGAGAGGGAGTGGGGTGAGGGGGTTTGAGAGAGAAAGTGGACTGAGTGAGAAGGGGCTGAGAGAGAGGGGATGAGAGAGAGGGGGTGAGAGAGAGAGGGGGTGAGAGGAAAAGAGGGAGTGAGAGAGAGGGGCAGAGAGAGGAGATGAGAGATAGAGCGGGGTGAGAGAGAGGTGGTTGAGAGAGAAAGGGGGTGAGAGAGAAAGGTGGGTGTTAGAGAGAGGGGGTGTGTGAAACAGAGAGAGAGTGAGAGGTTAAGAGGGTGAGAGAGAGAGGGTGTGAGAGAGGGGTGAGATGAGAGAGAGCATGGTGTGAGAGAGAAAGGGGGCTGAGAGAAAGGAAGCTGAGAGAGAGGGGGTGAGGGAGAGAGGGGTGAGAGAGTGAACAGGCTGAGAGAGAAAAGAGGCTGAGAGAGGGGGTAGGGAGAGAGGGGGTGAGAGAGAGCGGGGTGAGAGAGTGAGTGGGCTGAGAGAGAAAGGGGGCTGAGAGAGAGGGGGCTGAGAGAGAGGGGGTAGGGAGAGAAGGGGTGAGAGATGGGGGTTGTGAGATGGGGGTTGAGAGAGGGGTATGAGAGAGGTGGTGAGACAGATGGGCTGAGACAGATGGGGTGAGAGAGGGGGTGCGAGAGAAAGCGGGTGAGACAGAGGGGCGGTGAGAGAGAGAGGGGGTGAGAGAGACGGGGTGAGAGAGGGGAAGTAAGAGAGGGGTTTGGGAGAGAGAGGGGAGAGAGAGGGGTGAGTGGGGTGTTGAGAGAGAGGGGCAGTGAGAGAGAGTTGGTGGAGAGAGGGAGTGAGAAAGGGAGGGGGTGAGAGAGCGGGGTGAGAGAGGGGTGAGAGAGAGAGTGAGAGAGAGAGTGGGGGTGAGAGAGAGGGGATGAGAGAGAGGGGGTGAGAGAAAGGGGAGTGTGGGGGGTGGGGTGAGAGAGAGGGGCGGTGAGAGAGAGGGGCGGTGAGAGAACGGGGTGAGAGAGAGAGTGAGAGAGAGTGGCGGTGAGAGAGAAGGGATGAGAGAGAGGGAGAGAGGTGGGTGAGAGAAAGGGGAGTGTGAGAGGGGGTTGAGAGAGAGGGACGGTGAGAGAGAGTGGGGTGAGAGAGAGAGTGAGAGAGAGTGGGGCTGAGAGAGAGGGGATGAGAGAGAGAGGGGGGTGAGAGAAAGGGGGGTGAGAGAGAGGCGCGGTGAGAGAGCGGGGTGAGAGAGAGAAGGGTGAGAGAGACAAGGGTGAGATAGAGAGTGAGAGAGAGTGAGGCTGAGAGAGAGAGGGAAAGTGAACGAGACGGGGTGGGAGGGGGTGGGAGAGCCAGGGGGAGAGGGGGAGAGAGGGGGCGTGAGAGAGAGGGGAGAGAGAGAGAGAGGGGTAAAAGAGAGATGGAGTGAGAAAGAGAGGGGGTGAGACAGAGAGGTGAGAGAGAGAGAGGGGTGAGAGAGAGAGGGGAGAGAGAGTGACGGGTTGAGAGAGAGAAGAGAGTGAGGGAGAGGAGTGAGAGAGGGGTTGAGAGAGAGGGATCGAGAGAGAGGGGGATGAGAGAGAGGGGGAAGAGAGAGAGGGATGAGAGAGGGGGGGTTGAGAGAGAGGGTGTGAGAGAGAATAGGGTTCGAGAGAGACAGGGTGGGAGAGCGATGGGGATGGGAGAGAGAGGGGTGAGAGAGAGAGAAGGATGAGAGAGAGAGGGTGAGAGAGAGTGGGTGGGAGAGAGTGGTGAGTGCGAGTGGGTGGGAGAGAGAGAGGGTGGGAGAGAGAGTAGGATGGGAGAGACAGCGGGTGAGTGAGAGAGAGAGGGCGATGAGAGGGGCGTGAGAGAGAAAAGGGGAGAGACAAAGGGGGTGTGAGAGTGGGTCAGAGAAAGAGTGGAGGTGAGATAGAGAGGGGCTGGGAGAGAGGGCGTGGGAGAGAGAAGGGTTGAAAGAGAGAGACGGTGTGAGTGAGATGGGGTGAGGGAGAGAGAGACACTGAGTGGGAGAGAGGGAGGGAGTGAGAGAGAGAAGGGTAAGAGAGAGAGGAGGTTTGAGAGCGAGAGAGAATGTGGGTGAGGGGTTCAGAGGGGAGTGAGAAAGGGGGTTGAGAGAGAGAAGGGGGTGAGATAGTGATGCTGAGAAAGAGAGAGGGGTGAGAGTGAAAGAGGGAGGAATGAGAGAAAGGGGGTAAGAGAGAGATAGTTTGAGAGCGCGAGAGAGCAGGTGAGAGAGAGAGGGGATGAGAGGTGTGTGAAAGAGGGGTGAGATGAGAGGGTGAGGGAGAGAGAAGGGGGTGAGAGAGAGGGGGTGTGAGAGAGAGTAGGGTGAGAGAGAGCGCCCGGGTGAGTGAGAGAGAGGGGTGAGAGAGAGGGGGTGATGTGAGGGGGTCGAGAGAGAAAGAGGGAGAGACAAAGGGGGAGAGACAAAGGGGGACAGAAAGAGTGGAGGTGAGACTGAGAGGGGGTGGAAGAGAGGCCGTGAGAGAGAGAGAGGGGTTAAGAGAGAGAGGTGGTTTGAGAGAGCGAGAGAGCAGGTGAGAGAGTGGGGTTGAGGAGGTGGGAGAGAGAGGGTGAGAGAGAGGCGTGTGAGGGGGGGGGATGAGAGATGGGATGAGAGGGGTGAGAGAGAAGGCAGTGAGAGAGAGAGGGGTGTGAGAGAGAGAGGGGGTGAGAGATGGGGTGAGGGGGCTGAGAGATAAGACAGTGAGAGAGAGAGGGTGTGAGAGAGGGGGAATTGAGGGGGGTGAGAGAGAGAGTGAGGGGGTGAGAGAGAGAGTGTGTGAGAGAGAGGGGAGAGATGAGAGAGGGAGTGGGGTGAGGGGGTTTGAGAGAGAAAGTGGACTGAGTGAGAAGGGGCTGAGAGAGAGGGGATGAGAGAGAGGGGGTGAGAGAGAGAGGGGGTGAGAGGAAAAGAGGGAGTGAGAGAGAGGGGCAGAGAGAGGAGATGAGAGATAGAGCGGGGTGAGAGAGAGGTGGTTGAGAGAGAAAGGGGGTGAGAGAGAAAGGTGGGTGTTAGAGAGAGGGGGTGTGTGAAACAGAGAGAGAGTGAGAGGTTAAGAGGGTGAGAGAGAGAGGGTGTGAGAGAGGGGTGAGATGAGAGAGAGCATGGTGTGAGAGAGAAAGGGGGCTGAGAGAAAGGAAGCTGAGAGAGAGGGGGTGAGGGAGAGAGGGGTGAGAGAGTGAACAGGCTGAGAGAGAAAAGAGGCTGAGAGAGGGGGTAGGGAGAGAGGGGGTGAGAGAGAGCGGGGTGAGAGAGTGAGTGGGCTGAGAGAGAAAGGGGGCTGAGAGAGAGGGGGCTGAGAGAGAGGGGGTAGGGAGAGAAGGGGTGAGAGAGAGCGGGATGAGAGAGTGAACGGGCTGAGAGAGAAAAGGGGCTGAGAGAGGGGGGTAGGGAGAGAGGGGGTGAGAGAGCGCGGGGTGAGAGAGTGAACGGGCTGAGAGAGAAAGGGGGCTGAGAGAGGTGGGTAGGGAGAGAGGGGGGTGAGAGAGAGGGGGGTGAGAGAGGGGGATGAGAGAGAGAGATAGGTTAGAGAGAGGGAGGTGGGAGAGAGAGAGGGGTGAGAGAGAGGGGGGTTTGAGAGAGAGAGGGTTGGGAATGAGAGAGAGAGATAGGTTAGAGAGAGGGAGTTGGGAGAGAGAGAGGGGTGAGAGAGAGGGGTGAGAGAGTGAGGGGGGTTGAGAGAGGGGGCGGTGTGAGAGAGGGGGTGAGAGATGGTGGAGAGAGAGAGGGGTGAGAGAGAGGGGGCTGAGAAAGAGGGATTGAGAGAGAGGAGGTGAGAGAGTGTGGGTGTGAGAGAGTGAGGGGATGAGAGAGTGAGGGGGTTTGAGAGAGGGGTGAGATGAGAGAGAGCATGGTGTGAGAGAGAAAGGGGTCTGAGAGAAAGGGGGCTGAGAGAGAGGGGATGAGGGAGAGAGGGGTGAGAGAGTGAACGGGCTGAGAGAGAAAAGAGGCTGAGAGAGGGGGGTAGGGAGAGAGGGGGTGAGAGCGCGAGGGGTGAGAGACAGGGGTTGAGAGAGAGGGGGGGTGAGAGAGAGAGGGTGAGAGAGAGAAGCGGTGTGAGAGAGAGGAGCAGTGTGAGAGAGAGGGGTAAGAGAGAGGGATAAGAGAGAGACGGGGTGAAAGAGAGAGTGGTAAGAGAGAGAGGAGTGAGAGACAGAGGATGAGAGAGAGGTGTGTGAGAGGGAAGGGAGAGTGAGAGAGAGGGGCTGAAAGAGTGGGAGTGAGAGAGAAGGGGTGAGAGAGAAGGAGTGAGAGAGAGAGAGGTGAGAGAGAGGGGGGTAAGAAATGGACGGGTAGGAGAGAGAGAGGGTGAGAGAGGATGTGAGAGAGAGGGGGTGAGAGAGAGGGTGAGAGAGAGATGTGAGAGAGAGAGGGCTAAGAGAGAGAGCCGTAGGAGTGAGAGAGGGCGAGAGAGAGGGGGATGTGAGAGAGAGGGGGAGAGAGAGAAGGGTGAGAGAGAGAGGGGTGACTGAGAGAGAGAGGGGTGAGTTTGAGAGCTTATGTGAGAGAAATCGGGGTGGAAGAGAGAGCGGGTGTGAAAGCGAGAGGGGGTGAGAGAGAGACAGGCTGAGAGAGAGAGGGTGAAAGAGAGGGGTGAGAGAGAAGGGGTGAGAGAGAGGGGATGAGAGAGAGGAGATGAGAGAGGGGGTGAGAGAGAGGGGGTGAGAGGGAGGGAAGGGTGAGGGAGAGAGGGGTGAGGGAGAGAGAGGGTGTGAGAGAGAGATCTGGGTGGAAGAGAGAGTGGGTGAGAAAGAGACGGGGTGAGAGAGAGACAGGCTGAGTTAGAGAGACAAAGATGAGAGATAGAGGGTGAGAGAGAGAGGGTGAGAGGGAGGTAAGAGAGAGAGAGAGGGTGAAAGAGAGAGAGGGGCTGAGAGAGACAGGGCCTGAGAGAGAGGGGGTGAGATAGAGATAGGGGAAAGAGAGAGAGAGGGGTGGGAGAGAGAGAGGGTGAGAGAGAGATGCATGTGAGAAGGTGTGTGAGAGAGATCAGGGTGGGAGAGACTGGGGAGAGAGAGAGGAGGCTGAGAGAGAGAGAGGGCTGAGAGAGAGGGGTGAGAGAGAGAGAGGGGTGAGAGAGAGGGGTGTGAGAGAGAGAGGGTGAGAGATAGAGGGGTGTGAGAGAGAGGGGGTGTGAAAGAGAGGGGGTGTGATAGAGAGAGAGAGGGGTGAGAGAGAGGGGTGTGAGAGAGAGGGGGTGTGAGAGAGAGGGGGTGTGAAAGAGAGGGGGTGTGAGAGAGAGAGGGGTGAGAGAGAGAGTGGTGAGAGAGAGAGGGGTGAGAGAGAGAGGGGTGAGAGAGAGTGGTGAGAGAGGGGGGTGAGAGAGAGATCGGACTGAAAGGGAGAGCGGGTGAGGAAGAGAGAGGGGTGAGAGAGAGACAGGCAGAGAAAAAGAGGGTGAGAGAGAAGTTGAGAGAGGCGTGAGAGAGAGGGGGTAAGAGAGAGGGGGAAAGAGGGATAAGGGTGAGAGGGTGAGACAGAGAGGGAGGATGAGAAAGATTGGGTTGGGGGAGAGAGCGGGTGAGAAAGAGAAAGGGGGTGAGTGACAGTGGGGCAGAGAGGGGAGAGAGAGGGCGGGAGAGAGAGAGGAGTTGAGAGAGAAGGGGTGAGAGAGAGAGAGAGGGAGTGAGAAAGAGAGAGAGTGAGTGAAAAAGATAGAGAGTGTAAGTGAGAAAGAGAGAGAGTGAGTGTAAAGAGAGAGCAGGTGAGAGAGATGGGGTGTAACAGAGAGGGGGTGAGAGAGGGGGGTGGGAGAGGGGGATGAGAGAGAGAGGTACGAGAGAGTGAGAGTGGTGAGACAGAGGGGTGTGACAGAGAGAGGGGTGTAAGAGAGAGGGGTGAGAGAGAGTGTGGTAAGAGAGAGAGGAGTAAGAGACAGAGGATTAGAGAGAGGTGTGTGAGAGGGAAGGGAGAGTGAGAGAGGGTGTGAGAGAGAAGGGGTGAGAGAGAAGGGGTGGGAGAGAGAGGGTGTGAGAGAGAGGTGAGAGAGAGGGGTAAGAAATGGACGGGTAGGAGACAGAGAGGATGTGAGAGAGAGGGGGTGAGAGAGAAAGAGGGGTGAGTGAGAGAGAGAGGGGTGAGTTAGAGAGCTTGTGTGAGAGAAATCGGGGTGGAAGAGAGAGCGGGTGTGAAAGAGAGAGGGGGTGAGAGAGAGACAGGCTGAGAGAGAGAGAGGGTGAAAGCGAGGGGTGAGAGAGAAGGGGTGAGAGAGAGGGGATGAGAGAGAGGAGGTGAGAAAGAGGGGGTGAGAGAGAGGGGGTGAGAGAGAGGGGGTGAGAGAGAGGGTTAAGAGAGAGGGAGAGAGAGAGACGGGCGAGAGAGAGAGGGTGAAAGGGAGAGAAGGGTGAGGGAGAGAGAGGGATGAGGGACAGAGAGGGTGTGAGACAGAGATCGGGGTGGAAGAGAGAGTGGGTGAGAAAGAGACGGGGGTGAGAGAGAGACAGGCTGAGTTAGAGAGACAAAGATGAGAGACAGAGGGTGAGAGAGAGAGGATGAGAGGGAGGTAAGAGAGAGGGGGGTGAAAGAGAGAGAGGGGCTGAGAGAGAGAGGGCCTGAGAGAGAGGGGGTGAGATAGAGATAGAGGAATGAGAGAGAGAGGGGTGGGAGAGAGAGAGGGTGAGAGAGAGAAGCATGTGAGAGAAGATGTGTGAGAGATCAGGGTGGGAGAGACTGGGGAGAGAGGGAGGGGGCTGAGAGAGAGGGTGGAGAGAGGGGGGTGAAAGAGAGGGGTGAGAGAGAGAGGGGGATGTGAGAGAGAGGGGTGAGAGAGAGGGGGGTGTGAGAGAGAGGGGGTGTGAGAGAGAGAGGGGTGAGAGAGAGGGGGTGTGAGAGAGGGGGTGTGAGAGAGAAAGGGGTGAGAGAGGGGTGTGAGAGAGAGGGGTGTGATAGAGAGAGGTCTGTGAGAGAGAGGGGGTGTGAGAGAGAGAAGGGCTGAAAGAGAGAGAGACGTGTGAGAGAGAGGGGGTGAGAGGGAGAGGTAAGAGAGAGAGAGAGGGGTGAAAGACAGTGAGAGGGTGAGAGAGAGTGGGTCTGAGAGAGAGAGGGGTGAGATAGAGAGAGGTGTAAGAGAGAGAAGCGTGAGAGAGAAGGTGAGTGAGAGAGATCAGGTTGGGAGAGACTGGGTAGAGCAAGAGGGTTCTGAGAGAGAGAGTGGTGTGTGTGAGAGAGAAAGAGGTAAGAGAGAGAGGGGTGAGAGAGAGAGGGGGTGAGAGAGAGCGTGTGTGAGAGAGATCGGAGTGGAAGAGAGCAGGTGGGAAAGAGAGAGGGGATGAGAGAGAGACAGGCAGAGAAAGAATAGGTGAGAGAGAAGGTGAGAGAGAGGCATGAGAGAGAGGGGGTAAGAGAGTGAGAGGGCTAAGAAAGAGAGGGTGTGGGAGAGTGAGAGAGGGGAGAGAGAGAGAGGGGAGACAGATAGAGCGAGGTGAGGGAGAGAGGGGGTGAGAGAGAGAGGGGTGAGAGAGAGGGGGTAAGAGAGAGGGCGTGAGAGAGAGGGGTGTGAGAGTGAGGGTGGTGAGAGAGAAGGGGTGTGAGAAAGAGGGGTGAAAGAGAGGGGTGTGAGAGAGAGGGGTGAGAGAGAGGGGGGTGTGAGAGAGAGGGGGTGAGAGAGAGAGAGGGGTGAGAGAGAGGGGGTGTGAGAGAGGGGGGTGAGAGAGAGAGGGGAATGTGAGAGAGAGGGGTGAGAGAGAGGGGGGTGTGAGAGAGAGGGGGTGTGAGAGAGAGAGGGGTGAGAGAGAGGGGGTGTGAGAGAGGGGGTGTGAGAGAGAAAGGGGTGAGAGAGGGGTGTGAGAGAGAGGGGTGTGAGAGAGAGGGGGTGTGAGAGAGAGAGGGGTGAGAGAGAGAGTGGTGAGAGAGAGTGGTGAGAGAGAGTGGTGAGAGAGAGGGGGGGTGTGAGAGATCAGAGTGGAAGGGAGAGGGGGTGAGGAAGAGAGAGGGTGTGAGAGAGAGACAGACAGAGAAAGAGAGGGTGAGAGAGAGAAGGTGAGAGAGAGAGGTGTGAGAGAGAGGGGAAAGAGGGATAAGGGTGAGAGGGTGAGACAGAGAGGGAGGATGAGAACGATTGGGGTGGGGGAGAGAGCGGGTGAGAAAGAGAAAGGGGGTGAGTGACAGTGGGGGAGAGAGGGGAGAGAGAGGGCGGGAGAGAGAGAGGAGTTGAGAGAGAAGGGGTGAGAGAGAGAGAGAGGGGGTGACAAAGAGAGAGAGTGAGTGAAAAAGATAGAGACTGTAAGTGAGAAAGAGAGAGAGTGAGTGACAAAGAGAGAGCAGGTGAGAGAGATGGGGTGTAACAGAGAGGGGGTGAGAGAGAGTGGTTGGGAGGGGGGATGAGAGAGAGAGGTGTGAGAGAGTGAGAGGGGTGAGAGAGAGGGGTGTGACAGAGAGAGGGGTGTAAGAGAGAGAGGGGTGAGAGAGAGGGGTGAGAGAGAGAGGGTAGTGAGAGAGAAGGCGTGAGAGAGAGGGGATGAGAGAGGGGGGTGTGACAGAGAGAGGGGTGTAAGAGAGAGGGGGGATGAGAGAGAGAGGGCCCGAGAGAGGGGGTGAGAGAGAATGGGTGAGATAGGGAGAGGGATGTGAGAGAGAGCGGGGGTTGAGAGACAGGGTGAGAGAGAGGTGTGTAAGAGAGAGGGGTAAGAGAGACAGGGGTGAGAGAGAGAGGGGTTGAGAGAGGCAGTGGGTTGAGAGAGAGGTGTGTGAGAGAGAGGGGGGTGTGAGAGAGAGGGGCTGAAAGAGAGGGTGGGAGAAAAGGAGTGAGAGACAGAGGGTGAGAGACAGAGGTGAGAGACAGAGAGAGGTGTAAGAGAGAGGGGTAGGAGAGAGAGAGGTGTGAGATGGAGGGGTAATGAGAGAGAGGGTTGAGAGAGAAAGGGTGAGTAGAGAGGGGTGAGAGAGTGGCGGGGTGTGAGAGAGAGACAGGCAGATAAAGAGAGGGTGAGAGTGAGAAGGTAAGAGAGAGTCGTGAGAGAGGGGGTAAGAGAGAGAGAGGGGAAAGAGAGAGAAGGCTGAGAGAGTGTGAGAGAGAGAGGGTATGGGAAAGATCGGGGTGAGAAAGAGAAAGGGGGTGAGTGAGAGTGGGGGAGAGAAAGGGGGAGAGAATGGGGGAGAGAGAGGGTGTGAGAGAAGGGGTGAGAGAGAGGGGTAAGACAGAGAGGGGGTGAAAGAGAGAGGGGTAAGAGAGAATGACAGTGGTGAGAGTGGGAGGGGTGAGAGAGAATCAGAGTGGTGAGAGTGGGAGGGATGAGAGAGTGAGAGGGCTAAGAAAGAGAGGGTGTGAGAGTGAGGGGGTGAGAGAGAGGGGAGAGAGGGAGGGGATGACAGATAGAGCGGGGTGAGGGAGAGAGGGGGTGAGAGAGAGAGAAGGGTGAGAGAGAGAGGGGTGTGAGAGTGAGGGGGTGAGAGAGGGGGTGTGTGAGAAAGAGGGGTGAAAGAGAGGGGTGCGTGACAGAGAGGGGATGAGAGAGCGGGGGTGAGAGGGAGTAGAGAGAGAGGGGTGAGAGAGAGGCGGTGAGAGAGAGGGGGTAAGGGGGAGGGGTGTGTGAGGGAGAGGGGTGTGTGAGAGAGAGGGTGGGAGAGAGAGGGGTGTGAGAGAGAGGGGTGTGAGAGAGAGGGGTGAGAGAGAAGGGTGAGAGAGAGAGGGGGCCTGAGAGCGCGGGTATGAGAGAGAAGGGGGTGAGAGAGAAAGGGTGAGAGATAGAGGGGTGAGAGAGTGAGAGGGGCTGGAAGAGATAGCCTGAGAGAGGGGGATGAGAGAGGCAGTGAGAGAGAAGTGGTGAGAGAGAGAGTGTGTGAGAGAGAGGGGGGTAAGAGAGAGGGGTGAGAGAGAGAGAGGGTTAAGAGGGAGCGGGGTTAGTGAGAGAGAGGGGTTAGGGAGAGAGAGGGTGAGAGAGAGAAAGGTGTGAGAGAGAGAAGAGGGTGAGAGAGAGGGTGAGAGAGAGAGGTGTGTGAGAGAGACAGAGGGTTGAGAGAGAGGTCTGTGAGAGGGGGTGTGAGAGAGAGAAGGGCTGAAAGAGAGAGAGACGTGTGAGAGAGAGGGGGTGAGAGGGAGAGGTAAGAGAGAGAGAGAGGGGTGAAAGACAGTGAGAGGGTGAGAGAGAGAGGGTCTGAGAGAGAGAGGGGGTGAGATAGAGAGAGGTGTAAGAGAGAGAAGCGTGAGAGAGAAGGTGAGTGAGAGAGATCAGGTTGGGAGAGACTGGGTAGAGCAAGAGGGTTCTGAGAGAGAGAGAGTGGTGTGTGTGAGAGTGAAAGAGGTAAGAGAGAGAGGGGTGAGAGAGAGAGGGGTGAGAGAGAGCGTGTGTGAGAGAGATCGGATTGGAAGAGAGCAGGTGAGAAAGAGAGAGGGGATGAGAGAGAGACTGGCAGAGAAAGAATAGGTGAGAGAGAGAAGGTGAGAGAGAGGCATGAGAGAGGGGGTAAGAGAGTGAGAGGGCTAAGAAAGAGAGGGTGTGGGAGAGTGAGAGAGGGGAGAGAGAGAGAGAGGGGAGACAGATAGAGCGAGGTGAGGGAGAGAGGGGGTGAGAGAGAGAGGGGTGAGAGAGAGGGGGTAAGAGAGAGGGCGTGAGAGAGAGAGGGGTGTGAGAGTGAGGGTGGTGAGAGAGAAGGGGTGTGAGAAAGAGGGGTGAAAGAGAGGGGTGTGAGAGAGAGGGGGTGAGAGAGAGGTGGTGAGAGAGAGGGGTGAGAGGGGGGCGGTGAGATAGGGTATGAGAGAGAGAGGGATGAGAGAGAAAGATGTGAGAGTGAGAGCGGGATGAGAGAGAGGGGTGAGAGAGAGGGAGGTGTGAGAGAGAGGGGGAGTAAGAGAGAGGGGGTGAGATAGAGGTGTGAGAGAGAGGGCCTGAGAGAGGGGGTGAGAGAGAATGAGTGAGAGAGAGAGAGGGTGAGAGAGAGGAGGTTGAGAGAGAGAGGGGTGAGAGAGAGAGGGTGAGAGAGAGAGAGGGGTGAGAGAGTGAGAGGGGCTGAAAGAGAGGGCCTGAGAGAGGGGTGAGAGAGAGGGGTGAGAGAGAAGGGGTGAGAGAGAGGTATGAGAGAGAGAGGGTGTGAGAGAGAGGGGGTGATAGAGAGGGTGTGAGATAGAGGTGTGTGAGAGAGAGAGGGGTAAGAGAGAGAGGGTGTGTGACAGAGAGAGAGGTGAGAGAGAAAGGGTGAGAGAGAGACAGAAGGGTCTGTGAGTGAGGGGGGGCTGAAAGAGAAGGCCTGAGAGAGAGGGGGGTGAGAGAGGGTTGAGGGAAAGGGTGAGAGAGAGAGAGAGAGAGGAGTGTGAGAGCGACAGAGGGTTGAGAGAGAGGTGTGTGGGGGAGGTGGGGTGAGAGAGCAATGGGCTGAAAGAGAGGGCTTGAGAGAGAGGGGCTGACAGAGAGTGAGAGAGAGTGGGATGAGAGAGGGAGAAAGGGGTGAGAGTGAGAGACGGGTGAGAGAGAGAGAAGCGGTGTGAGAGAGAGGGGTAAGAGAGTTTGAGGGTGTGAGAGAGAGGGTGTGAGAGAGGAGGTGAGAGAGAGGTGTGAGAGAGAGTGGGATTAGAGAGAAAGGGATGAGAGAGAGAAGAGCTGAGAGAAAGGGGCTGTGAAAGTGAGGTTGAGAGAGAAGGCGTGAGAGAGAGAGAGGTGTGCAAGAGAGAGATGGGTAAGAGCGAGAGAGTGAGAGAGAGAGGAGTGAAAGAGAGAGGGGTGAGAGAGAGAGGGGGTGAGGGAGAGAGCGGGGTGGAAGGGAGAGCGGGTGAGAAAGAGACAGGGGGTGACAGAGAGACAGGCTGAGAGAGACAGGGGGTGAGAGAGGGGGTGAGACAGAGGGGTGAAACAGAGCGAGAGGGGTGAAACAGAGAGAGGGGTGAGAGAGAGAGGGCCTGAGAGAGGGGGGTGCGAGAGAGGGGCTAACAGAGTAGGGGTGTGAGAGAGAGAGAGAGGGTGTGAGACAGAGGTGTGAGAGAGGGTTAAGAGAGAGAGGGTTGAGAGAGGGGGGTTGAGGGAGAGAGTGGTGGAAGAGAGAGCGGGTGAGAAAGAGACGGGCTGACAGAGAGACAGGATGAGAGAGTGAAGGGGTGAGAGAGAGAGATGGTGAGAGAGAGTGTGTGAGAGAGATCAGGGTGGGAAAGACTGGAGTGACTAGGTGGGCTGAGAGAGAGGACTGAGAGAGAAGGGGTGACAGAGGGGTTGAGAGAGGGGTGAGAGAGAGGGGTAAGAGAGAGGGGTGAGAGAGAGAGGATGAGAGAGATGTGTGTGAGAGAGAGGGGTGAGAGAGAGAGGGATCAGAGAGAGAGGGATGAGAGAGAGCGAGGGGTGAGAGAGAGAGGGACTGTGAGAGAGATCAGGGTGGGAGAGACTGAGGAGAGAGAGAGGGGCTGAGAGAGAGAAGGGCTGCCAAAGAGAGGGAGAGAGAAGGCGTGAGAGAGAGAGGCTGAGAGAGAGAGAGGTGTGAGAGAAGAAGAGACGGGTTAGAGAGAGAAGGTTGAGAGAGGAGGTGACAGATAGAGGGGTGAAAGAGAGAGAGGAGTGAGGGAGCGAGGGGGTGTGAGAGAGATAAGGGGTGAGAGAGAGAGACAGGCTGACAGACAGAGAGGGTGAGAGAGAGAAGCGGTGTGAGAGAGGGGGTAAGAGAGAGAGAGGGTGAGAGAGAGAGAAGGGTGTGACACAAATAGAGGTTGAGAGAGAGGGTGCAAGAGAGAGAGAGAGGGCCTGAGATAGAGGGCGTGAGAGAGGGTAGGTGAGAGAGAAGGGGATGAGAGAGAAAGGGGTGAGAGAGAGGGTGAGAGAGAGAGGGGAGTGAGAGAAAGGGGGTTGAGAGAGGGAGGTGTGTGAGAGAGAGGAGAGAGAGAGAGGGGGGCTGAAAGAGAGGGCCTGAGAGAGAGGGTGTGAAAGAAAGTAGGAGAGAGAGAAGGGGTGAGAGAGAAAGGGGTGAGAGAGAGGGTGAGAGAGAGAGAGGGGTGTGAGAGATGGGGGGGTGAGAGAGAGAGGGGGGCTGAAAGAGAGGGCCTGAGAGAGAGGGGGTGAGAGAGGGTGCAAGAGAGATGGGGTGAGAGAGAGAGGGTGAGAGAGAGGTGAGAGAGAGAGGAGTGAGAGAGAGAGAGGGGTGTGTGTGTGAGAGAGGGGGTGAGAGAGAGAGAGGGGTGTGAGAGAGAAGCGTTGAGGGAGAGAGAGAGAGAGGTGTGAGAAGAGAGAGGGGTAAGAGAGAGAGGGTGAGAGAGAGAGACAGGTGAGAGTGAGAGAGGGCTGAGAGAGAGAGAAGCGGTGTGAGAGAGAAGTGTTGAGGGAGAGAGAGAGAGAGGTGTGAGAAGAGAGAGGGGTAAGAGAGAGAGGGGGTATGTGTGAGAGAGAAGGGGTAAGAGAGAGAGGGTGAGAGAGAGAGAGGGGTGAGAGTGAGAGAGGGCTGAGAGAGAGAGAAGCGGTGTGAGAGAGAAGCGCTGAGGGAGAGAGAGATAGAGAGGGGTGAGATAGAGAGAGGAGTGATAGATAGCGAGGACCACATCGGCTGTGTCCCGAACTGCACTCACCTTGATATATCTCGGGATACCGGTGGTTAGGATTGTATTCTGTAACAGATGGGTACGATCATGGTGAATAATACCTAGACACACCCCCAGGGACTGGAAGGTAGATGGAACTCCCCGGGTGATCACCTTAGTTTCATTCATTTGCAGCGTTTGTGTGTTCCTGGCTGGGCCCAGTATTGATTGCCTGTCCGTAGCTGCTCGGGAGCTGGTTTTGGTGGTGAGCTGCCTCCTTGAACTGTTGCAGGTGGTGGACCCACAATGTCCTTCGGGAGGGAATTCCAGGAGTTTGAGCGAGCAGGTCTCATTCCCTTGCATTTATTCTGCTCACTGGATGTTGGCTATGCATCCCAATTCTGTATGGATTCTCTGAACGGAATATATTTTGTCGAAACAGTTAGGAGTGCCACAGTCGCTCAGTGGTTAGCACTGTTACCTCACAGCACCAGAGACCTGGGTTTGATTCCACTCTTGAGCGACTGTCTGTGTGGAGTTTGTACATTCTCCCTGCATCTGCATGGATTTTCTCCCACTGTTCAATGGTGGGCAGTTTTGACAGATTTCCCGTAGTGTCGAGGGATATTCAGGTTAGCTGGAATAGCCATGGGAAATGCAGGGTTTCAGGGATATCATCAGGAGATGGATCTGAGTTGCATTCTCTTCAGAGGGTCATTGTGGACTCGATGGGCTGAAGGGCCTGTTTCTGCTCTGTAGGGATTCTATGATATCACTTATCAGCCCTATGACAATCGGTTTGACCAATATACAAAATGGCTTTCGCTCAAACAGCAGACTACTCTGACAACAAACATAACCAGCTTTTAAAATTAGGTTTGTAATTCATTGTATAAGCTTCTTTCTATTCAAAAGACTGAGTGGGGGAGGGGGAATGGGTGAAATGTTGCGGCCTCCTTGCTAAAACACAGATAGACAGCCAAGAGATGCTGGGTATATTGGACAAGTTATACTCCCAAATCAGAAAAGCCAGACAGCAGCCAGATGGTTATCCCATCAGCATAATGTCAAAGGCAACAGGTCCCCTGGGCAGACATATCCCTAACAACGTCTCCACCAAACAAAGGAGAGCCCAGATCGTAAGGCACCGGGTCCTGCTACACAAAGAAACTAACAGGAACAAACCATCCAAATGATCAGCAACGCTTCAAACTATTAACTGATTCTCCGAATTGGCCAGAAGTGTAGAAAGTTCTGGGAAACCATCCAGAAATGAACAAAACCAGGGATCACTTGCAGACTGATCTCTTGAATTTTCTAGAGGCTTTCTGAGGTGACCAATATGGCAAGGGACAGAGACCAGCTCACCACCCAGAGATATGGAGAGAGAGAGGGAGTGAGACAAGCTGAAGCAAACCCCAGGAGCATGGGAGAGAGGGAGTGTGAAAACCCATTGAGAGAGAGGGAGCTGGAACCAACTGGAATACTGAGTGTCCCCCCTTCAGTCTGTCCATGCTTCAACGTCTGTTTCTCTCAGTCTGACTTCCCCTTCTCTCTTGGTCCTTCTCTCTCCCTGTCTGTCTCTTTCTCTCAATCTGCCTTTCTCTCACACCCTCCGTCTCACTGTCTGTCTCTGCCCCATTTTTCTCTCATCCCCCTTCTCCATCCCCACACTCTCTACCTCTCTCTCTTTTTCTCAACCTCCCTTTCTCTTTTTCTTTATTTCAGACCTGAAAGTGCTCACCTAATTTTGAAATCCCTAAAAACAATTGCCCATCATTTTCACTCTCCTCCCAAATTTATTCCCTTCCCCAAATACCTTCCCTCCAAAATACCTACCTCACCAACTGTGCCCCCCTCAAATATTTTGCTGCCCCCCCCCCCAACATGGCTGTGAGACACACTCCCTGGGGCCGAGGGAGTTGAGTGGAAAAGTGTGGAGCTGGAAAAGCCCAGCAGGTCAGACCTGAACCATTGACTCTCCTGGCTGACCTGCTGTGCTTCTCCAGCTCCTCACTTTGTAACTCTGACTCACCAACATCTGCAGTCCTCACTTTCTCACACCGGTAAATGAGTCTGGGTTGACTGACCTGTGACTTATTTTAATGTACAGCAAGATCCCAGCCCGAGATTTACAGAAGGTTTGCATCACAGATGGAGTCCTTTCTGCTCATCATCCCCCTGCCCCATTAAATGATCCTGGTCCTCTTCAGGATCCTCAGGATTGGCCCCTGAATGGCCTCATTGACTATCCTTCGTGTGGAGACCTCTTCTCCACCCTGTCTCAGATTTTGCATCACATGCTATCCCTCCCTTCATCACTCTATGACAACAGCCCCTCCTTTCTCCACCAACCCCAAAACCCCATCAAACCCTCCCCCTGTCTCTGGCTGTCCCATTCCCTCCGTGTCTCCCACTCTCCCCCTTCCCATGCAGACTTACAGCCCCTGGACTGGAGGACATAGTGCAGAGACTAACTCGCCTTTTGACACTGACTGCTGTAATGCACAGCAAGATCCCACTCTAAAACCATCGCCAAGTACACACACTGCCCTTCTCCCTCCGTATATGTCCTTCTCACTCTCTCTCTCCCTGTCTCTCTCACTCTGTTTTTTTCTCACTCCACCTCCCTGATTCTCACTGCCCATTTCTCTCTCTCCACTTTCTCTATCTCCACTCTCTCCATGTCTCTCTCTTTTTGTCACTCTCCCTTTCTCTTTCTCTTTTTCTCTTTTTCAGACGCACTCAGAAAAGTATTTAATGTTCCTCCCATTCACCCCCTCCCCACAGTCGGGTTAATTCCTGGGAGAGACCAGGCACTGAGGCAAACTCTTCCCAATGGCCCTTCCCCCAGTCACTGGGACAGAGCAGAGGGGTCCAGGGAGAAAGAGGGAGAGAAACTACCGGAGAGAAAGAGAGATGGACGGATAGACAGCGTGAGGGAGGGAGAGAACAAGACAAAGACAGGCGGGGGGGGGGGGGGGAAGGGGGAGAGGAAGTGAGAAGAACTGAGAGAGAGCAGGACAGAGAGAGACAGAGAGAGAGAGAGTGAAACTCCAGGAAGAGAAATACAATGTCAGACAGATACAAGGCGAAAATGGGGAGAGAAAGGCAGGGAGAGAAGTTCAGGCAGACAGGAAGACGGAAATCCCAGGGAGAGAGATAGGACAGAGAGAGAGAGAGAGAGAGAGGAGCTGCAGCAGCAGAGAGATAGAGCTGAGAGCGTGGGGTGGTGGTGGGGGCTGTGATGTGGCTGGAGTGATGTACAGACAGGAATAGCAAGATCCCACAGAGCTGTCAGACAGATGCAGAGAAAGATTTGCAGAACACTGGGAAATGTACATTGGACAGAGATGTGAAGGATGTTGAGAGATAGGGATTGAAGAAAAGATGTGGGAGAGAGAACTGGGAACACAGAAATAGACATGAGAGCCGCAGAGAGAGAGGGAAGCAGTGAAATCTGTGGGATCAGATCCCTCTCTAGCATTTTGCTCCTTTGTCTCTCCCCGTTCCCACAGACGGCCTGAATCCCACTGTGTGTGTTTGTGTGTGTGTGTATGTCTGTGTTTGTCTGTGTCTGTGTCTGTGTGTGTGTGTGTGTCTGTGTGTGTGTGTCTGTGTGTGTCTGTGTGTGTGTGTGTCTGTGTGTGTGTGTCTATGTGTTTGTGTGTGTCTGTGTGTGTGTCTGTGTGTGTGTGTCTGTGTGTGTGTGTGTGTGTGTGTGTGTGTCCGTGTCCGTGTGTGTGTGTGCTTTTGTCTGATGATTCCTCATGGCAGAATAATTTGATTCTCTGTCTGAAGTGCAGGCTGGCTATGATTGGGTTATACAGGGCACGTCCCTGGAGTGAAGTTGGTTAGCTCAGTTGGCTGGGCAGTTGGCTTACCACACTAGCTAGGGTTACTCTGAAGGACTCTCCTTCCCAACCTCTCCCCTCAGCCGGGCCATGGTGACCCTCTGTTTACATCCCCACCAGACACCGCTGTGTAATGAGGAGCTGTCCCATGCTCTGGTAAGGCTATGGTGACATTACATTGGTTTGTACCTGGAGCACTGTGTGCAGGACTAGTCACTGCATTGCCAGAGGGATGTTAGTGTGTGGGGAAGGTTTACTGGATAAATCCCCACGGGAATGAACAGCACTCTCTTTCCCCCAGTTAAATCACACTTACAGCTTTTGTGTCTTTGGAGACACAAGGACCAATTCATCTGAAACAGCAGCTGGATTTTATATTCACGGGCACCCAAAAATATTGGCTCGTTTACATACATACATACACACACACACACACACACATATACTCCCTCAAACACAAACACAGACACACTCTCACAAACACATACACACAGGCACAACTCTCTCACACACACATACACACACAAGCACACACTTTCTCTCTCACACACATACACGCACAGACATACGCTCCCTCAAATACACACATGGACACGCTCTCTCACACATACATGCAGACGCACTCTCTCTCTCACAGAAACACTCTCTCTCACACACACAGAAACTCTCTCTCATGCACACACAGACACACACTCTCTCTCACACAGACACGCACTCTCTCTCACACACGCTCTCTCATTTACACACACTCTCACACACACATTCTTATTCTCTCACACACCTACTCACTCTCACGCAAATAGACACACACTCTCTCTCAAACACACTCTCTGTCTCACTCACACACACTCTCTCTCACACACATACACACAGACAGACACACGATCCCTCAAACACACACAGACACACTCTCTCACACACAAATATAAACACACAATTACTCTCTCACACACACATACACACGCTGACACACGCTCCCCGAAACACCCATAGACACACTCTCTCTCACATACACACACTCTCTGTCTCTCACACACACACTCTCTCTCACACACATACACACAGACAGACACACGATCCCTCAAACACACATAGACACTCTTTCTCACACACACAAAAACACACAGTTACACTCTCTCTCACACACACATACACACGCAGACACACACTCCATCAAATACACATAGAAACACTCTCACACACATGCACAGAGACACACACTCTCTCACACACACATACACACTCTCTAGCACACAAGACAAACTGTCATACACACACATAGACACACAGACACATAGACACACAGACACACACACACATAGAAACACAGATACATTCTCTCACATAGACACACTCTCTCTCACACACAGACACACACATACACACTCTCTCACACACACCCTCATTCACACACATGCACACAGAGACACACACACCCTCAAACACACACACAGCCACACACTCTCACATGAACATGCACTTTCTCTCTCACACACATATACAGACAGACAGAGATACACATCCATCCATCTTTCACACACACACACAGGCAGTCTCTCTCTCTCTCTAGCTGACTGTTTCTCTCTCTCTCTCTCTCTCTCACACACAGACACACACACACACACACACAGCTGGAAAGACATGGTTGAGGTATTGCTGGAGAAATGATTTCTCCAAGGACTGAGCCATGATCTCACATGATGACTGCTCCAGGGGAATAGACAGCGGCTGCAGAGACTTGTTGGATCTTCCTGTGCACCACCTCTTGCATCGACAGCATTAGTCTGTTTGGGTGCCTGCTTTTCTAAAATGTCTCCAAGAAACAAGTGACAATAGATTGATGAAAGTTTTCCCCCAAACCATCTTTCAGACACATGCTGCTGTTATTTTTCACTGATTGTGTAAAATGATCAGATTCTTCTGAAATGGGGAGTGGCTTCCATTTCAAATTACGACACCAGAGTGCCTCGGGGACCCTGAGGAAATGATCAGGGAATTGCATCTGTTCCTTTCTACCCTCTGCTCTCTGTACCAACAGACAGTGCACCCTCAGTACCTCAGATAGTGCTCCCTCAGTACCTCAGACAGTTCACCCTCACTACCTCAGATAGTGCTCCCTCAATACCTCAGAAAGTGCTCCCTCAGGACCTCAGAAAATGCTCCCTCAGTACCTCAGAAAATGCTCTCTGAATACCTCAGAAAGTGCTTCCTCAATACCTCAGATAGTGCTCCCTGAATACCTCAGATAGTGCTCACTCAATACCTCAGAAAGTGTCCCCTCAATACTTCAGGAAGTGCTCCCTCAGTAGCTCAGAAAGGGCTCCCTCAATACCTCAGAAAGTGCTTCCTCAATACCTCAGATAGTGCTCCCTCAATAACTCAGAAAGTGCTTCCTCAATACCTCAGAAAGTGCTCCCTCACTACCTCAGATAGTTCTCCCTCAGTACCTCAGATAGTGCTCCCTCAATAACTCGGAACGTGCTCCCTCAGTACCTCAGATACTTCTCCCTCAATACCTCAGAAAGTGCTTCCACAATACCTCAGATAGTGCTCCAGCAATATCTAAGAAAGTGCTCCCTCAGGACCTCAGATAGTTCTCCCTCAGAACCTCAGAGAGTGCTCCCTCAATACCTCAGAAAGTGCTCCCTTAGTACCTCAGATAGTTCTCCCTCAGTACCTCAGGGAGTGCTTCCTCAATACCTCAGAAAATGCTCCTTCAGTACCTCAGAGAGTGATCCCTCAATACCTCAGAAAGTGCTCCTTGAATACCTCAGAAAGTGCTTCATCAATACCTCAGAAAGTGCTCCCTCACTACCTCAGATAGTTCTCCCTCAGTACCTCAGATAGTGCTCCCTCAATAACTCAGAACGTGCTCACTCAGTACCTCAGATACTTCTCCCTCAATACCTCAGAAAGTGCTCCCTCAGTACCTCAGATAGTTCTCCGTCAGTACCTCAGATAGTACTCCCTCAGTACCTCAGAAAGTGCTCCCTCAATACTTCAGAAAGTGGTCACTCAGTACCTCAGATAGTTCTCCCTCAGTACCTCAGGTAGTGCTCCCTCAATACCTCAGATAGTGCTTCTTCAGTACCTCAGAACGTGCTCCCTCCATACCTCAGAAAGTGTTCCCTCAATACCTCTGATAGTTCTTCCTCAATACCTCTGAAAGTGCTCCCTTAATACCTCAGAAAGTGTTCCATCAGTACCTCAGAAAGTGCTCCATGAATACCTCAGATAGTTCTCCCTCAGTACCTCACATAGTGCTTCCTCAGTACCTCAGACAGTGATCGCTCAATACCTCTGAAACTGCTCCCTAAATACCTAAGATAGTTATCCCATAATACGTCAGATAGTTCTGCCTTAAAACCTCTGAAAGTGCTCCCTCAATACCTCAGAACTTGGTCCCTCAGTACCTCAGAAAGTGCTCCCTCAATACCTCAGAAAGTGGTCCCTCAGTACCTCAGAAAGAGCTTCCTCAATAACTCAGAAAGTGATCCATCAATACCACAGATAGTTCTCCCTCAGTACCTTAGAGAGTGCTTCCTCTATACCGCATAAAGTGCTTCCTCAATACATCAGATTGTGTTCCCTGAATACCTCAGAAAGTGCTTCCTCAATACCTCAGAAAGTGCTCCCACAGTACCTCAGATAGTGCTCCATCAATACCTCAGATAGTTCTCCCTCAGAACCTCAGAAAGTGCTTCCTCAATACCTCAGAACCTGCTCCCTCAGTACCTCAGATAGTGCTCCGTCAATACCTCAGAAATTGCTCCCTCAGTACCTCAGAAAGTGCTTCCTCTATACCTCAGAAAGTGCTTCCTCAATACCTCAGAATGTGCTCCCTCAATACCTCAGAAAGTGCTTCCTCAATACCTCAGAAAGTGCTCCCTCAATACCTCAGAAAGTGCTCCGTCAGTACCTCAGGTAGTGCTCCCTCAATACCTCAGAAAGTGCTCCCTCAATACCTCAGATAGTTCTCCCTCAGTACCTCAGATAGTTCTCCCTCAGTACCTCAGGTAGTGCTCCCTCAATACCCCAGATAGTGCTTCATCAGTACCTCAGAAGATGCTCCCTCCATACCTCAGAAAGTGCTCCCTCAATACCTCTGATAGTTCCCTCTCAATACCTCAGAAAGTGCTCACTCAGTACCTCAGATAGTACTCCCTCAATACCTCAGAAAGTGCTTCCTCAATCCCTCAGAAAAGGCTTCCTCAATACCTCAGAGAGTACTCGGTCAGTACATCAGACAGTGCTCCCTCAATACCTCCGAAAGTGCTCCCTCAATACCTCAGAATGTGCTTCCTCAATACCTCAGAAAGTGCTTCCTCAATACCTCAGATATTGCTCCAGCAATATCTAAGAAAGTGCTCCCTCAGGACCTCAGATAGTTCTCCCTCAGAACCTCAGAAAGTGCTCCCTCAATACCTCAGAAAGTGCTCCCTTAGTACCTCAGATAGTTCTCTCTCAGTACCTCAGGGAGTGCTTCCTCAATACCTCAGAAAATGCTCCTTCAGTACCTCAGAGAGTGCTCCCTCAATACCCCAGAAAGTGCTCCCTGAATACCTCAGAAAGTGCTTCCTCAATACCTCAGATAGTGCTCCCTCAATAACTGAGAAAGTGCTTCCTCAATACCTCTGAAAGTGCTCCCTCACTACCTCAGATAGTTCTCCCTCAGTACCTCAGATAGTGCTCCCTCAATAACTCAGAACGTGCTCCCTCAGTACCTCAGATACTTCTCCCTCAATACCTCAGAAAGTGCTCCCTCAGTACCTCAGATAGTTCTCCGTCAGTACCTCAGATAGTACTCCCTCAGTACCTCAGAAAGTGCTCCCTCAATACTTCAGAAAGTGGTCACTCAGTACCTCAGATAGTTCTCCCTCAGTACCTCAGGTAGTGCTCCCTCAATACCTCAGATAGTGCTTCTTCAGTACCTCAGAAGGTACTCCCTCCATACCTCAGAAAGTGCTCCCTCAATACCTCTGATAGTTCTCCCTCAATACCTCTGAAAGTGCTCCCTTAATACGTCAGAAAGTGTTCCATCAATACCTCAGAAAGTGCTCCATGAATACCTCAGATAGTTCTCCCTCAGTACCTCACATAGTGCTTCCTCATTACCTCAGACAGTGCTCGCTCAATACCTCTGAAACTGCTCCCTAAATACCTAAGATAGTTATCCCATAATACGTCAGATAGTTCTGCCTTAAAACCTCTGAAAGTGCTCCCTCAATACCTCAGAACTTGGTCCCTCAGTCCCTCAGAAAGTGCTCCCTCAATACCTCAGAAGGTGGTCCCTCAGTACCTCAGAAAGAGCTTCCTCAATAACTCAGAAAGTGATCCATCAATACCACAGATAGTTCTCCCTCAGTACCTTAGATAGTGCTTCCTCAATACCTCAGAAAGTGCTCACACAGTACCTCAGATAGTGCTCCATCAATACCTCAGATAGTTCTCCCTCAGAACCTCAGAAAGTGCTTCCTCAATACCTCAGAACGTGCTCCCTCAGTACCTCAGATAGTGCTCCGTCAATACCTCAGAAATTGCTCCCTCAGTACCTCAGAAAGTGCTTCCTCTATACCTCAGAAAGTGCTTCCTCAATACCTCAGATAGTGCTCCCTCAATACCTCACAATGTGCTTCCTCAATACCTCAGAAAGTGCTCCCTCAATACCTCAGAAAGTGCTCCGTCAGTACCTCAGGTAGTGCTCCCTCAATTCCTCAGAATGTGCTCGCTCAATACCTCAGATAGTTCTCCCTCAGTACCTCAGATAGTTCTCCCTCAGTACCTCAGGTAGTGCTCCCTCAATACCCCAGATTGTGCTTCCTCAGTACCTCAGAAGCTGCTCCCTCCATACCTCAGAAAGTGCTCCCTCAATACCTCTGATAGTTCTCCCTCAATACCTCTGAAAGTGCTCCCTTAATACCTCAGAAAGTGTCACCTCAGTACCTCAGAAAGTGGTCCCTCAATACCTCAGAAAGTGCTCCATCAATACCTCAGACAATGCTCCCTCAATACCTCTGAAACTGCTCCCTAAATACCTAAGATAGTTATCCCACAATACGTCAGATAGTTCTCCCTCAAAACCTCTGAAAGGACTCCCTCAATACCTCAGATAGTTCTCTGTCAATGCTCAGATAGTGCTCCCTCAATACCTCAGATAGTTCTCCTCAGAACCGCAGATAGTGCTCCCTCAATACCTCAGATAGTTCTCCGTCAATGCCTCAGATATGGCTCCCTCAATACCTCAGATAGTTCTCCCTCAGTACCTCAGATAGTGCTCCCTCAATACCTCAGATAGTTCTCCGTCAATACCTAAGATAGTGCTCCCACAATACCTCAGATAGTTCTCCCTCAATACCTCTGAAAGTGCTCCCGCAGTACCTCAGAAAGTGCTCCCTCAATACCTCAGAAAGTGCTCCCTCAATACGTCAGATAGTTCTCCCGCAGTACCTCAGATAGTGCTTCCTCAGTACGTCAGAATGTGCATCCTCAATACCTCAGAAAGTGCTCCCACAGTACCTCAGATAGATCTCCCTCAGCACCTCAGATAGTGCTTCCTCAGTACCTCAGAAATTGTTCCCTCAATACCTCAGATAGTGCTTCCTCAGTACCTCAGAAAGTGCTCCCTCAATACCTCAGGTAGTTCTCCCTCAATACCTCGAAAGTGCTCTCTCAATACCTCAGAGAGTGTTCCATCAGTACCTCAGAATGTGCTCCCTCAATACCTCAGAGTGTGCTTCCACAATACATCAGAACTTGCTCCCTCAGTACCTCAGATAGTGCTCCCTCAATACCTCAGAAAATGCTCCCTCAGTACCTCAAAAAGTGCATCCTCAATACCTCAGAAAGTGCTTCCTCAATATCTCAGATAGTGCTTCCTCAATACCTCAGAAAGTGCTTCCTCAATACCTCAGATAGTGGTCCCTCAATACCTCAGAAAGTGCTCCCTCAATACTTCAGAACTTGGTCCCTCAGTACCTGATATTTCTCCCTCAATACCTCAGAAAGTGCTCCCTCAGTACCTCAGATAGTGCTTTCTTAGTACCTCAGAAATTGCTCCCTCAATACCTCAGATAGTGCTTCCTCAGTACCTCAGAATTTGCTCCTTCAATACCTCAGGTAGTTCTCCCTTAATACCTCGAAAGTGCTCCCTCAATACCTCAGAGAGTGTTCCATCAGTACCTCAGAAAGTGCTCCCTCAATATCTTAGAAAGTGCTCCCTCAATACCTCAGAAAGTGCTTCCTCAATACCTCAGATAGTGCTCCCACAATATCTCAGAAACTGCTCCCTCAGTACCTTAGAGATTTCTCCCTCAGTACCTTAGATAGTTCTCACTCAGTACCTCAGAAAGTGCTCCCTAAATACCTCAGAAACTGCTCCCTCAGTACCTCAGATATTGCTCCCTCAATGCCTCAGATAGTGCTTCCTTAATACCTCAGAAAGTGCTCCCTCAGTACCTCAGATAGTTCTCCCTCAGTACCTCAGATAGTTCTTCCTCAGAACCACAGAGAGTGCTTCCTCAAAACCTCAGAACTTGTTCCCTCAGTACCTCAGATAGTGCTCCCTCAATACCTCAGAAAGTGCTCCCTCAGTACCTCAGAAAGTGCTTCCTCAATATCTCAGAAAGTGCTCCCTCAGTACCTCAGAAAGTGCTTCCTCAATACCTCAGAAAGTGCTTCCTTAATACCTCAGATAGTGAACATAGAACAGAGAAGAATACAGCGCTGTACAGGCCCTTCGGCCCTCGATGTTGCGCCGATCCAAGCCCACCTAACCTACACTAGCCCACTATACTCCATATTCCTATCTAATGCCCGCTTAAATGCCCATAATGAGGGAGAGTCCACCACTGCTACTGGCAGGGCATTCCATGAACTCACGACTCGCTGAGTAAAGAACCTACCCCCAACATCTGTCCTATACCTACCCCCCTTAATTTAAAGCTATGCTCCCTTGTAATAGCTGACTCCATACGTGGAAAAAGATTCTCACTTTTGACCCTATCTAAATCCCTAACCATCTTGTACACCTCTATTAAGTCACCCCTAAACCTTCTTTTCTCCAATGAAAACAGCCCCAAGTGCCTCAGCCTTTCCTCATACGATCTTCCTACCATACCAGGCAACATCCTGGTAAACCTCCTCTGCACCCGTTCCAGTGCCTCCACATCCTTCCTATAGTATGGCGACCAAAACTGCACACAATACTCCAGATGTGGCCGCACCAGAGTCTTATACAACTGCAACATTACCTCTGTACTCCGGAACTCAATTCGTCGACCAATAAAAGCCAGTATGCCATATGCCTTCTTCACCGCACTATTTACCTGGGTGGCAACTTTCAAAGATTTGTGTACAGATAGTGCTACCTCAATACCTCAGAAAGTGCTTCCTCAATACCTCAGATAGTGCTCCCTCAATACCTCAGAGAGAGCTCCCTCAATACCTATGACAGTTCTCCTTCAATACCTCAGATAGTTCTCACTCAGTACCTCAGAAAGAGCTCCCTAAATACCTCAGAGAGTGCTCCCTCAGTACCTCAGATACTGCTCACTCAATACCTCACGTAGTGCTCCCTTAATACCTCAGAAGGTGCTCCCTCAATACCTCAGATAGTGCTTCCTCAGTACCTCAGAAAGTGCTCCCTCAATACCTCAGAAAGTGCTTCCTCAATACCTCAGAAAGTGCTCCCTCAATACCTCAGATAGTTCTCCCTCAGTACCTCAGATAGTTCTCACTCAGTACCTCAGAAAGTGCTCCCTAAATACCTCAGAAAGTGTCCCCTCAGTACCTCAGAAAGTGCTACCTCAATACCTCAGAAAGTGCTCCATCAATACCTCAGAAACTGCTCCCTCAGTACCTCAGAGATTTCTCCCTCAGTACCTGAGATAGTTCTCACTCAGTACCTCAGATAGTGCTCCCTTAATACCTCAGAAGGTGCTCCATCAATACCTCAGATAGTGCTTCCCCAGTACCTCAGAAAGTGCTCCCTCAATACCTCACATAGTTCTCCCTCAATACCTCGAAAGTGCTCCCTCAATACCTCAGAGAGTGTTCCATCAGTACCTCAGAAAGTGCTCCCTCAATACCTCAAAAAGTGCTCCATCAATACCATAGATAGTTCTCCATCAGTACCTCTGTTAGTGCTTCCTCAGTACGTCAGATAGTGCTCCCTTAATAGCTCAGAAAGTGTCCCCTCAGTACCTCAGAAAGTGCTACCTCAATACCTCAGAGTGTGCTCCCTCAATACCTAAGATAGTTCTCCTTCAATGCCTCAGATAGTTCTCCCTCAAAACCTCTGAAAGTGCTTGCTCAATACCTCAGATATTTCTCCCTCAATACCTCAGATATTGCTCCTCAATACCTCAGATATTTCTCCCTCAATACCTCAGATAGTGCTCCCTCAATACCTCAGATAGTTCTCCCTCAATACCTCTGAAAGTGCTCCCTCAATACCTCAGATAGTTCTCCCTCAATGCCTCAGATAGTGCCCCCACAATATCTCAGATATGTCTCCCTCAATACCTCAGAAAGTGCTCCCTCAGTACCTCAGAAAGTGGTCCCTAAATACCTCAGAGAGTTCTCCCTCAGTACCTCAGATAGTTCTCACTCAGTACCTCAGAAAGTGCTCCCTAAATACCTCAGAGAGTGCTCCCTCAGTACCTCAGATACTGCTCCCTCAATACCTCAGATAGTGCTCCCTTAATACCTCAGAAAGTGCTCCCTCAGTCCCTCAGATAGTTCTCCCTCAGTACCTCAGAGTGTGCTTCCTCAATACTTGAGAAAGTGCTCCCTCAGTACTTCAGATAGTGCTACCTCAATACCTCAGAAAGTGCTCCATCAGTACCGAAGAAAATGCTCCCTTAATACCTCAGAAAGTGCTTCCTCAATACCTCAGAGAGTGCTCACTCAGTACCTCAGAACGTGCTCCCTCAATACCTCAGAAAGTGCTTCCTCAATACCTCAGAAATTGCTACCTCAATACCTCTGAAAGTGCTCCCTCAGTACCTCAGAAAGTGCTCCCTCTATACCTCAGAAAGTGCTCCCTCAATATCTCAGAAAGTGCTTCCTCAGTACCTCAGAAAGTGCTCCCTCAGTACCTCAGATAGTGCTTCCTCAATACCTCAGAAAGTGCTCCATCAATACCTCAGATAGTTCTCCCTCAGTACCTCAGATAGTGCTCCCTCAATACCTCAGAACTTGCTCCCTCAGTACCGCAGATAGTTCTCCCTCAGTACCTCAGAAAGTGCTTACTCAATACCTCAGAAAGTGCTCCCTCAATACTTCAGAAAGTGGTCCCTCAGTACCTCAGATAGTTCTCCCTCAGTACCTCAGATCGGACTCGCTCAGAACCTGAAATAGTGCTTCCCCAGTACCTCAGAAAGTGCTCCCTAAATACCTCAGAATGTGCTCCCTCAGTACCTCAGATATTGCTCCCTCAATGCCTCAGATAGTGCTCCCTTAATACCTCAGATAGTGCTCCCTCAGTACCTCAGATAGTTCTGCCTCAATACCTCTGAAAGTGCTCCCTCAATACCTCAGATATTTCTCCCTCAGTACCCCTGAAAGTGCTTCCTCAATACCTCAGAAAGTGCTGCCTCAGTACCTCAGAGTCAGAGAGTGCTTCCTCAATACCTCAGAAAGTGCTCTCTCAGTACTTCAGATAGTGCCCCCTCGATACCTCAGAAAGTGCTCCCTCAGTACCTCAGATAGTGCTCCCTCAATGCCACAGATTGTGCTCCCTCAATACCGCAGATAGTGCTACCTCAGTACCTCAGATAGTTTTCCCTCAGTACCACAGAAATTGCTTCCTCAATACCTCAGAAAGTGCCCCCTCAATACCTCAGATAGTTCTCCCTCAGTACCGCAGATACTTCTCCCTCAGTACCTCAGAAAGTGCTTCCTCAATACCTCAGAAAGTGCTCCCTCAATACCTCATACATTGCTTCCTCAATACATCAGGTTTTGTTCCCTCAATGCGTCAGAAAATGCTCCCTCATTACCTCAAATAGTGCTCCCTCAATAACTCAGAAAGTGCTCCCTCAATACCGAAGAATTCATCACTTTGTTGTGTTTAACCCCCAAAGCCCCTTAGACAGTAGCTCCACAAAACATTCACATCCTCAACACTTCAGGGCTCTGGGGTCAGCCCAGCTCCCCCCTCAGATTGTGTTCAAACCCCTTCAGACTGTAAGGACCCGCATCCACCCCTGTCCAAGATTGGAGCCCAGGTCCCCAGAACATTACTTGTCTCTCTGGATTAATTTTAGAATTCCTACAGTGTAGAAGCAAGCCATTCCGTCCATTGGCTCTACACTGACTGTCTGAACAGCATCCCACCCAGACTCACATCCTCTACTCTATCCCTGTAATGCTGCATTTCCCATGGCAGCTTTGGGCAGTGGGAGGGAACTGGAGCACCCGGAGGGAACCCGCACAGATACAGAGAGAATGTGTAAACTCCACACAGACAGTCACTGGGAGTTAGAATCAAACCACTGAGGCACCGTGCTGTCCTCTCTCCCTGGATGCCATCTCATCTAACCTTTTACAAAGCAGTCTCCCATGTGAAACCTTCTCATCTGTCTCCATGGTCATCCCTTCAAAGGCTCTATCAAGTTGGATAAACCATTTCCACAAACAAAGCCAAGCTGACCATCCCTAATCAATTCTTGCTTTTCCAAATGCATGTAAGTTGTCTCTCAGAATGCCCTCCAACAGCTTCCCCACCACTGCCATCAGGCTCACAGCTCCATAGTTCAATGGCTGTTCCTTGCAGCCTTACTTCAATAATGGCCCATCATTAATCACCCTCCAATCTTCAGGCACCTCACCCGTTGTCACTGATCGGTCCATCTGATAAGGCCATCTACATCCTTCTGTAACCTAAGGCTATCCTCCTCAGTATTTATCACCCCACCAATCCCCATATCATTCATGAACCCAATGATTAACCCTCCACCATTCAAACCTAAATCTTTTCTAACAACCACATCAGCAAGATCCCAGCAGTGAGACATGAACAGACAGAGATTTCTAACTGGGCCATCACTGTCTGCTTCCTGCCACTCAGCATTCTGCGCCAAATTCCTTGGATCTTGAGTTTTTATGTTCACTATCAGTTTCCCATATGGATCCTGATAAAAGCCTTACTGACCTCCAAGCAGATGACAGGAAAGTATTGCCCTTATTTACAGACCTGGTCACCTCCTTAAAAAGTGCACTCCCATTGGTCAGACCTGAGCTCCCCTTAACACAACCATTCTGACTGTTCTTCATGAACTCCAGTCTCTGTAAATGCTGATTAATTCTATCTCCCAAAATTGCTTCCAACAGACGTCCCACCCACGGTATTAGCCTGACTGCCCTTTAGCTGCCTGGTATACCCCGTGTTCCTACTTGAATAACAGGACCACATGGTCAGTCCGACGAAACCTCTCCTGTGGCCAGAGTGGATTTGATAATGTTTGCAAGTGTCCCTGCTACTTCCTCCATCACCTCATTCGGTAAACCGAGATACATTTCCACCCTCTTTGGAGATTTATTGGGTTGTAAGAAGGCCAGACCACTCAGAACCACCTCTCTCTCTATATATGCTAATACATTTAATTGTATCACAGAGCATCTTCACGATTTCATGCCGTCCCTGTCCCAGTGAGCATTGACACAATGCATCCATTCACTGTAGCCTCTGGGTCCATGCACAAATTCTCACTGTGTTCCACAACCGACTATTTCTCTCATTATCAATTCACCCTTAATGTCACTGTAAAGCCCTTTCAGATTTTTATTTCCTCTCTTAGCACTCCTCGGTCCCAGACAAATAGCCTGCAATACGATTTGGAGGAGTGTGGGATGTCATTCTGGATGTGAATTAGCATTGGGAAGCTCAGAAATAAGGAACACATGACTGTGCTGAGTGTGGGGCAGTGGGATTCATTTGGGATGAGCAGACGGAAGCTGAGGAATAAGCCTCAGCCCTGTCGGCTGCATAGGGACTTGGATATGATGCAGAGCTAGGGTGAGGAGTGGCAGATGGAGTTCTACCCTGCCAAGTGTGAGGTTGTCCATTTTGGAAAGACAAATAAGCATGCAGAATACAGGGTTAATGGTAGGGTTCTTAGTAAGGTGGAGGAACAGAGGGATCTTGGGGTCTATGTTCATAGATCTTTGAAAGTTGCCACTCAGGTGGATAGAGATTGTAAGAAGGCCTATGGTGTATTAGCGTTTATTAGCAGAGGGATTGAATTCAAAAGTCGTGAAGTGATGTTACAGCTGTACAGGACCTTGGTTAGGCCACATTTGGAGTACTGTATGCAGTGCTGGCCGCCTCACTTTAGGAAAGATGTGGAAGCTTTGGAGAGGGTGCAGAGAAGATTGACCAAGATGTTGCCTGGAATGGAGAATAGGTCGTACAAGGATAGGTTGAGAGTGATAGGCCTTTTCTAGCTGGAACGGAGAAGGATGAGGGGTGACTTGATAGAGGTTTATAAGATGGTCAGAGGAATAGATAGAGTAGACAGTCAGAAACTTTTTCCCCCGGGTACAACAGAGCGTTACAAGGGGACATAAATTTAAGGTGAAGGGTGGAAGGTATAGGGGAGATGTCAGGGGTGGGTTCTTTACCCAGAGAGTGGTGAGGGCATGGAATGCCCTGCCTGTGGGAGTGGTCGAGTCAGAATCTTTGGTGACCATTAAGTGGCAATTGGATAGGTACATGGATGGGTGCTTAAGCTAGGACAAATGTTCGGCACAACATGGTGGGCCGAAGGGCCTGTTCTGTGCTGTATTGTTCTATGTTCTATGTTCTATATCCTCTGACAGTGCAGCGCTCCCTCAGTACTGACCCTCTGACAATGCAGCTGTCCCTCAGCACTGCTCCTTTGACCCTGCAGCACACCCTCAGAAATGACGCTCTGACACAACAGAGCGTGGGTTTCCTCCAGGTGCTCCGGTTTCCTCCCATCATCCAAAGATGTGCAGGGTCAGGTGAATTGGCCATAATAAATTTCCCGCAGTGTTAGGTAAGGGGTAAATGTAGGGGTATGGGTGGGTTTCGCTTTGGCGGGTCGGTGTGGACTTGTTGGGCCAAAGGGCCTGTTTCCACACTGTAATCTAATCTAACAACAGCTTTCCCTCAGTACTGACCCTCTGACTCTGCAGCACTCTCTTTGTACTGACATTTCCACAGTGCAGCATTCCCTCAGTACTGACACTCATACAGTGTGGCATCCCCTCAGTACTGACCCTCCGACAATGCTGCACTCCCTCCACACTGACCCTCTGACAATGCTGCACTCCCTCCATACTGACCCTCTGACAATGCTGCAGTCCCTCCACACTGATACTCTTACAATGATACACTCCCTCCACACTGACCCTCTGACAATGCTGCACTCCCTCCATACTGACCCTTTGACAATACTGCACTCCCTCTACACTGATCCTCTGACAATGCTGCACACCCTCCATACTGACCCTCTGACAATGCTGCACTCCCACCACACTGACCCTCTGACCATGCTGCACTACCTCCACACTGATCCTCTGACAATGCTGTACTCCCTCCACACTGACCCTCTGACAATGCTGCACTCCCTCCATACTGACCACCTGACAATGCTGCACTCCCTCCACACTGACCCTCTGACAATGCTGCACTCCTTCACCACTGATCCTCTGACAATGCTGCACTCCCTCCAGACTGACCCTCTGACAATGCTGCACTCCCTCTATACTGACCACCTGACAATGCAGCAATCCCTCCACACTGATCCTCTGACAATGCTGTACATCCTCCACATTGACCCTCTGACAATGCTGCACTCACTCCACACTGATCCTCTGACATTGCTGCACTCCCTCCACACTGACCCTCTGACAATGCTGCACTCCCTCCCAACTGACCCTCTGACCATGCTGCACTACCACCACACTGATCCTCTGACAATGCTGCACTCCCTCCACACTGATCCTCTGACAATGCTGTACATCCTCCACACTGACCCTCTGACAATGCTGCACTCACTCCACACTGATCCTCTGACATTGCTGCACTCCCTCCACACTGACCCTCTGACAATGCTGCACACCCTCCATACTGACCCCGACAATGCTGCACTCCCTCCACACTGATCCTCGGCCAATGCTGCACTCGCTCCACACTGATCCTCTGACAATGCTGCACTCCCTCCACACTGATCCTCTGACAATGCTGTACTCCCTCCACACTGACCCTCTGACAATGCTGCACTCTCTCTACACTGACCCTCTGACATAGCTGCACTTCCTCCACACTGACCCGCTGACAATGCTGCACTCCCTCCACACTGACCCTCTGACAATGCTGCACTCTCTCCACACTGACCCTCTGACAATGTTGCACTCCCTCCTCACTGACCCTCTGACAGTGCTGCACTCCCTCCACACTGATCCTCTGACAATGCTGCACTCCCTCCACACTGACCCTCTGACAATGCTGCACTCCCTCCACACTGACCCTCTGACAATGCTGCACTCCCTCCACACTGACCCTCTGACAATGCTGCACTCCCTCCATACTGACCACCTGACAATGCTGCACTCCCTCCACACTGACCCTCTGACAATGCTGCACTCCTTCACCACTGATCCTCTGACAATGCTGCACTCCCTCCAGACTGACCCTCTGACAATGCTGCACTCCCTCTATACTGACCACCTGACAATGCAGCAATCCCTCCACACTGATCCTCTGACAATGCTGTACATCCTCCACATTGACCCTCTGACAATGCTGCACTCACTCCACACTGATCCTCTGACATTGCTGCACTCCCTCCACACTGACCCTCTGACAATGCTGCACTCCCTCCCAACTGACCCTCTGACCATGCTGCACTACCACCACACTGATCCTCTGACAATGCTGCACTCCCTCCACACTGATCCTCTGACAATGCTGTACATCCTCCACACTGACCCTCTGACAATGCTGCACTCACTCCACACTGATCCTCTGACATTGCTGCACTCCCTCCACACTGACCCTCTGACAATGCTGCACACCCTCCATACTGACCCCGACAATGCTGCACTCCCTCCACACTGATCCTCGGCCAATGCTGCACTCGCTCCACACTGATCCTCTGACAATGCTGCACTCCCTCCACACTGATCCTCTGACAATGCTGTACTCCCTCCACACTGACCCTCTGACAATGCTGCACTCTCTCTACACTGACCCTCTGACAGTGCTGCACTTCCTCCACACTGACCCGCTGACAATGCTGCACTCCCTCCACACTGACCCTCTGACAATGCTGCACTCTCTCCACACTGACCCTCTGACAATGTTGCACTCCCTCCTCACTGACCCTCTGACAGTGCTGCACTCCCTCCACACTGATCCTCTGACAATGCTGCACTCCCTCCACACTGACCCTCTGACAATGCTGCACTCCCTCCACACTGACCCTCTGACAATGCTGCACTCCCTCCACACTGACCCTCTGACAATGCTGCACTCCCTCCACACTGACACACTGACAATGCTGCACTCACTCCACACTGATCCTCTGACATTGCTGCACTCCCTCCACACTGACCCTCTGACAATGCTGCACTCCCTCCCAACTGACCCTCTGACCATGCTGCACTACCACCACACTGATCCTCTGACAATGCTGGACTCCCTCCACACTGACCCTCTGACAATGCTGCACTCACTCCACACTGATCCTCTGACATTGCTGCACTCCCTCCACACTGACCCTCTGACAATGCTGCACTCCCTCCACACTGACCCTCTGACAATGCTGCACTCCCTCCCAACTGACCCTCTGACCATGCTGCACTACCACCACACTGATCCTCTGACAATGCTGGACTCCCTCCACACTGACCCTCTGACAATGCTGCACTCCCTCCATACTGACCCCCGACAATGCTGCACTCCCTCCACACTGATCCTCGGCCAATGCTGCACTCGCTCCACACTGATCCTCTGACAATGCGGCACTCCCTCCACACTGATCCTCTGATAATGCTGTACTCCCTCCACACTGACCCTCTGACAATGCTGCACTCTCTCCACACTGACCCTCTGACAGTGCTGCACTTCCTCCACACTGACCCGCTGACAATGCTGCACTCCCTCCACACTGACCCGCTGACACTGCTGTACACCCTCCACACTGACCCTCTGACAATGCTGCACTCCCTCCACACTGACCCTCTGACAATACTGCACTCCCTCCACACTGACCGTCTGACAATGCTGCACTCCCCCCACACTGGCCCTCTGACAATGCAGCACTACCTCCACACTGACCCTCTGACAATGCAGCACTACCTCCACACTGACCCTCTGACAATGCTGCACTCCCTCCACACTGACCCTCTGACAATGCTGCACTCTCTCTATACTAATCCTCTGACAATGCTGTACTCCCTCCACACTGACCCTCTGACAATGCTGCACTCCCTCCACACTGACCCTCTGACAATGCTGCACTCCCTCCACACTGACCCTCTGACAATGCTGCACTCTCTCCACACTGACCCTCTGACAGTGCTGCACTTCGTCCACACTGACCCTCTGACAATGCTGCACTCCCTCCACACTGATCCTCTGACAATGCTGCACTCTCTCCACACGGACCCTCTGACAGTGCTGCACTTCGTCCACACTGACCCTCTGACAATGCTGCACTCCCTCCACACTGACCCTCTGACAATGCTGCACTCCCTCCACACTGATCCTCTGATCGTGATGCGCTCCCTCAGTACTGACTCTCTGGCAGAGTGGAGGTGGCCCTATACTGACCCTCCGACATTGTGGACCAATCTCAGGACAAAACGTCCGACAGTACAGCACTCCATCAAAACTGACACTCTGACAGTACAGCACTGCCTCAGTACTGACTCATTGACAGTGTAGCACTCCCGCAGTACTGAGCCATTGACAGTGTATCAATCACTCAGTACTGACCCTCTGCCTCGGTCCTGCAACTCTGACAGTCCAGCAGTGCCTCAGTACTGTCTATCTGACAGTGTAGCATTCTCTCTGTACTAACCCTCTGTCAGTGCAGCACTCCTTCACCACTGATGCTCTGACAATGCTGCACTCCCTCTATACTGACCACCTGACAATCCAGCACTCCCTCCACACTGATCCTCTGACAATGCTGTACATCCTCCACACTGACCCTCTGACAATGCTGCACTCCCTCCCAACTGACCCTCTGACCATGCTGCACTACCACCACACTGATCCTCTGACAATGCTGGACTCCCTCCACACTGACCCTCTGACAATGCTGCACTCACTCCACACTGATCCTCTGACATTGCTGCACTCCCTCCCAACTGACCCTCTGACCATGCTGCCCTACCACCACACTGATCCTCTGACAATGCTGGACTCCCTCCACACTGACCCTCTGACAATGCTGCACTCCCTCCCAACTGACCCTCTGACCATGCTGCACTACCACCACACTGATCCTCTGACAATGCTGCACTCCCTCCATACTGACCCCCGACAATGCTGCACTCCCTCCACACTGATCCTCGGCCAATGCTGCAATCGCTCCACACTGATCCTCTGACAATGCGGCACTCCCTCCACACTGATCCTCTGACAATGCTGTACTCCCTCCACACTGACCCTCTGACAATGCTGCACTCTCTCCACACTGACCCTCTGACAGTGCTGCACTTCCTCCACACTGACCCGCTGACAATGCTGCACTCCCTCCACACTGACCCGCTGACAATGCTGTACACCCTTCACACTGACCCTCTGACAATGCTGCACTCCCTCCACACTGACCCTCTGACAATACTGCACTCCCTCCACACTGACCCTCTGACAATGCTGCACTCCCCCCACACTGGCCCTCTGACAATGCAGCACTACCTCCACACTGACCCTCTGACAATGCAGCACTACCTCCACACTGACCCTCTGACAATGCTGCACTCCCTCCACACTGACCCTCTGACAATGCTGCACTCTCTCTATACTAATCCTCTGACAATGCTGTACTCCCTCCACACTGACCCTCTGACAATGCTGCACTCCCTCCACACTGACCCTCTGACAATGCTGCACTCCCTCCACACTGACCCTCTGACAATGCTGCACTCTCTCCACACTGACCCTCTGACAGTGCTGTACTTCGTCCACACTGACCCTCTGACAATGCTGCACTCCCTCCACACTGACCCTCTGACAATGCTGCACTCCGTCCACACTGACCCTCTGACAATGCTGCACTCTCTCTATACTAATCCTCTGACAATGCTGTACTCCCTCCATACTGACCCTTTGACAATGCTGCACTCCCTCCACACTGACCCTCTGACAATGCTGCACTCCCTCCACACTGATACTCTGACAATGCAGCACTACCTCCACACTGACCCTCTGACAATGCTGCACTCCCTCCACACTGACCCTCTGACAATGCTGCACTCTCTCTATACTAATCCTCTGACAATGCTGTACTCCCTCCACACTGACCCTCTGACAATGCTGCACTCCCTCCACACTGACCCTCTGACAATGCTGCACTCCCTCCACACTGACCCTCTGACAATGCTGCACTCTCTCCACACTGACCCTCTGACAGTGCTGTACTTCGTCCACACTGACCCTCTGACAATGCTGCACTCCCTCCACACTGACCCTCTGACAATGCTGCACTCCGTCCACACTGACCCTCTGACAATGCTGCACTCTCTCTATACTAATCCTCTGACAATGCTGTACTCCCTCCATACTGACCCTTTGACAATGCTGCACTCCCTCCACACTGACCCTCTGACAATGCTGCACTCCCTCCACACTGACCCTCTGACAATGCTGCACTCTCTCCACACTGACCCTCTGACAGTGCTGTACTTCGTCCACACTGACCCTCTGACAATGCTGCACTCCCTCCACACTGACCCTCTGACAATGCTGCACTCCGTCCACACTGACCCTCTGACAATGCTGCACTCTCTCTATACTAATCCTCTGACAATGCTGCACTCCCTCCACACTGACCCTCTGACAATGCTGTACTCCCTCCACACTGATCCTCTGACAATGCTGCACTCCCTCCACACTGGCCCTCTGACAATGCTGCGCTCCCTCCACACTGATCCTCTGACAATGCTGCACTCCCTCCATACTGACCCTCTGACAATGCTGTCCTCCCTCCACACTGACTCTCTGACAACGCTGCACTCCCTCCACACTGATCCTCTGATCGTGATGCGCTCCCTCAGTACTGACTCTCTGGCAGAGTGGAGGTGGCCCCTCGAGCCTGCTCTGGTATTCAATAGGATCATGGATGATTCAACATTCGATTTGGGAACTGAAACTCGGACAATACAGAGACAGAGAATCAAATTATTCTGCTATACGGAATCATCAGACGAAAGCACACACACACACACACACAGACACACACACACACACACACAGACACACACACATCCCCCCCCCCACACACACACACACAGACACACACAGACAGACACACACACACACACACACACACACACACACACACGAATTGTGGGATTCAGGCCGTGTGTGGGAACGGGGACAGACAAAGGAGCAAAATGCTAGAGAGGGATCTGATCCCACAGATTTCTCTCTCTGCGGCTCTCATGTCTATTTTTGAGTTCCCAGTTCTCTCTCCCACATCTTTCCTTCAATCCCTATCTCTCAACATCCTTCACATCTCTGTCCTGTTTACATTTCCCAGTAGATTCCCTTCCCCCTTTGTCACCTCACCAGGTTTTTCAGGAATGCTTAATCATTCAGTCATTCACAAAACTAACATCTTGCTCATCTCCCTCTGCATCTGTCCCTCTGCTCTGTGGGATCTTGCTATTCCTGCCTGTACATCATTGTAGCCACATCACAGCCCCCACCACCACCCCACTCTCTCAGCTCTATGTCTCTGATGCTGCAGCTCCTCTCTCTCTCTGTCCTATATCTCTCCCTGGGATTTCCGACTTGCTGTCTGCCTGAACTTCTCTCCCTCTCTTTCTCTCCCCATTTTCACCTTGTATCTGTCTGACATTGTATTTCTCTTCCTAGAGTTTCACTCTCTCTCTCTCTGTCTCTCTCTCCTGCTCTCTCTCAGTTCTTCTCACTTCCTCTCCCCTTCCCCCCGCCTGTCTTTGTCTTGTTCTCTCCCTCCCTCACGCTGTCTGTCCATCTATCTCTCGTTCTCTCCTGTAGTTTCTCTCCCTCTTTCTCCCTGGACCCCTCTGCTCTGTCCCAGTGACTGGGGAAGGGGCATTGGGAAGAGTTTGCCTCAGTGCCTGGTCTCTCCCAGGATTTACCCCGACTGTGGGGAGGGGGTGAATGGAAGGAACATGAAGTACTTTTCTGAGTGCGTCTGAAAAAGAGAGAAAGAGAAAGAGAAAGGGAGAGTGACAAAAAGAGAGTGGAGATAGAGAAAGTGGAGAGAGAGAAATGGGCAGTAAGAGTCAGGGAGGTGGAGTGAGAAAAGGACAGAGTGAGAGAGACAGGGAGAGAGAGAGAGAGTGAGAAGGACATATATGGAGGGAGAAGGACAGTGTGTGTACTTGGGGATGGTTTTCGAGTGGGATCTTGCTGTGCATTACAGCAGTCAGTGTCAAAAGGCGAGTTAGTCTCTGCACTATGTCCTCCAGCCCAGGGGCTGTAAGTCTGCATGGGAAGGGGGAGAGTGGGAGACAAGGAGAGAGTGGGACAGCCAGAGACGGGGGGAGGGTTTGATGGGGTTTTGGGGTTGGTGGAGAAAGGAGGAACTGTTGTCATAGAGAGATGGAGGGAGGGATAGCATGTGATGCAAAGTCTGAGACAGGGTGGAGAAGAGGTCTCCACAGGAAGGATAGTCAATGAGGCCATTCAGGGGCCAACCCTGAGGATCCTGAACCGGACCAGGATCATTTAATGGGGCAGGGGGGGATGATGGGCAGAAAGGACTCCATCTGTGATGCAAACCTTCTGTAATTCTCCGCCTGGGATCTTGCTGTACATTAAAATAAGTCACAGGTCAGTCAACCCAGACACATTTACCGGTGTGAGAAAGTGAGGACTGCAGATGCTGGAGAGTCAGAGTTACAAAGTGAGGAGCTGGAGAAGCACAGCAGGTCAGCCAGGAGAGTCAATGGTTCAGGCCTGACCTGCTGGGTTTTTTTCCTGCTCCACACTTTTCCACTCAACTCCCTCTGCCCCAGGGATTGGGTCTCACAGCAATGTTGGGGGGGGGGCAGCAAAATATTTAAGGGGGGCACAGTTGGTGAGGTAGGTATTTTGGAGGGAAGGTATTTGGGGAAGGGAATAAATTTGGGAGGAGAGTGAAAATGATGGCCAATTGTTTTTCGGGGTTTCAAAATTGGGTGAGCACTTTCAGGTCTGAAATAAAGAAAAAGAGAAAGGGAGGGTGAGAAAAAGAGAGAGAGGTCGAGAGAGTGGGGATGGAGAAGGTGGATGAGAGATAGATGGGGCAGAGACAGACAGTGAGAGGGAGGGTGTGAGAGAAAGGCAGATTGAGAGAAAGAGACAGACAGGGAGAGAGAAGGACAAAGAGAGAAGGGGAAGTCAGACTGAGAGAAACAGGCGTTGAAGCATGGACAGACTGAAGGGGGGACATTCAGTATTCCAGTTGGTTCCAGCTCCCTCTCTCTCAATGATTTTTCACACTCCCTCTCTCCCATGCTCCTGGGGTTTCCTTCAGCTTGTCTCGCTCCCTCTCTCTCTCCCTCTCTCTGGATGGTGAGCTGGTCTCTGTCCCTTGCCATGTTGGGCACCTCAGAAAGCCTCCAGAAAATTCAAGAGATCAGTCTGCAGGTGAACCCTGGTTTTGTTCATTTCTGGATGGTTTCCCAGAACTTTCTCTCCTTCTGGCCAATTCGGTGAATCAGTTAATAGTTTGAAGCGTTGCTAATCATTTGGATGTTAGTTTCTTTGTGTAGCAGGACCCGGTGCCTTCCTGTCTGGGCCCTCCTTTGTTTGGTGGAGACGTTGTTAGGGATATGTCTGCCCAGGGGACCTGTTGCCTTTGACATTATGCTGATGGGATAACCATCTGGCTGCTGTCTGGCTTTTGTGGTTTGGGATATAACTTGTCCAATATACCCAGCATCTCTTGGCTGTCTATCTGTGTTTTAGCAAGGAGGCCGCAACATTTCACCCTTGTAACTGGAGTAGTCCCATGTGGTTGAGATTTTCCTGTAACCTTCTGTCCTGCTCATTGTGTCGGAAAACTAGCTCAGTCACACTCTGTAGGTTTCCCTGGGGTGACTGGATCCCAGCTGCCTTATCCCAGCCGGGGATCCTTCAGGCTAATGGCAGTGGAGTGAGCTTTTCAGCTTCCTTCCCCAGCTCTCTATGGGCTTCTAACCACAGCTCCTGTACCAGGAATCCTTCGCTGCACGGCCAGGCTGGCTTCCTGCCAAATTCTGCCGGACTGTTTCACATTTATACCGGCTCGTGTTCCTATTGTTTTGGCTGCTTCTGTATTATGGGCCACCTGGGTATACTCATAGAGTCATAGAGTTCTGCAGCACGGAGACAGGCTCTTTGGCCCAAACTGGTCCATCCACACTAACCCCGTTTCCCTGCACTTGACCCATATCCTTCCAATATGTTCCTCTCCATGTATTTGTCCAAGTGCCTTTTAAATGTTATTAAATGTATACTCCTTGACCACTTTCGTTGGAAGTTCATTCCATATGTGTATACATTTTGGGTAAAAGCGTTGTCCCCGAGGTTCCCTTTTAATCTTTCCCCTTTCACCTAAAACTGATGCCCTTTCGTCCTCGATTCCCCAAGCCTTGGATAAAGACTGAGTGCATTCACCCTATCCATGCCTCCCTTGATCTTATACACCTCTATAAGGACACCCGTCAGTCTCCTACAAGCTAAAGAAAATGTCCTAGCTTGTCCAACCTCTCTAAAACCGTCTAGTTGAGTTCTGGTAATATCTTTGTAAGTTTCTTCTGCACTCTTTCAGGACAATAACATCCTTTGTATAGGAACGTGGGCAAAACTGAAAACAATATTCCAAGTGCGGCCTCACCAACATCCTGCACAACTACAACAGCACTTCCCAACTTCGATATTCCATGCCCTGACAGATGAAGGGCTCATTGTGCCAACAGCCTTCTTCACTGCCCAGTCTACCTGTGACTCCACTCTCAGAGAACCGTGCACCTGGAATCCACCACACTCCTTCAGGTCCTACCATTTACCACGAAACCCCTGTCTTGATTTGTCTTTCCAAAATGCTCGATCTCGCCCTTGTCTGTATTAAACTCAATTTGCCATTTCTCAGCCCAATTCCCCAGCTGATCAAGGCCCTGTGGCAATTGCTGAGAACCTCCCTCACTGACTTTAGTGTAATCTGAAAACTTACTAATCATGCCTTAAACATTCTCATCCAAATCATTGATATCGAGAACAAACAGCAATGGGCCTGGCACTGACCAGCTCAGTGGCTCAGTGGTTAGCACTGCTGCCTTACAGCACCTTGGATCTGGGTTCAATTCCAACCTCACAGGATGCTCTGTGTGGGATAGATCGTGTTAGGGTTAGATATCCTACAGTATGGAAACAGGCCATTCGGCCCAACAAGTCCACACCAACCTGCCGAAGAGTAACCCACCCAGAGCTATTCTCCCTGCCCAATATTTACCCTGGACGAATGCACCTAGCAATATGGGCAATTCAGCCTGGCCAATTTGTCTGACCTGTACATTTTTGGATTGCGGGAGGAAACCGGCGCACCCGGAGGAAACCCACGCAGACACAGGGAGAATGTGTAAACTTCACACAGACAGTCACCCGAGGCTGGGGTCGAACCCGGGTCCCTGGCACTGTGATGCAGCAGTACCAACCACTGAGCCACCATTAAACACCAACTGAGTTTGTATGTTCTCCCCGTGTCTGCGTGTGTTTCCTCCGGGTGCTCCGGTTTCCTCCCACAACCCAAAGATGTGCAGGTCAGGTAAATTGGCCATGCTCAATTGCCTATGGTGTTCATGGATGTGTAAGTAAGTTGCATTAGTCAGGGGTAAATATAGAGTAACAGGGTACGGGAATGGGTTTGGGTGGAATAATATTCAGAGGGCCAGTAGACTTGTTGGGCCGAAGGGCCTGTTTCCACAGAGGATGGATTCTATGATTCTATGACCGCTGAGGCATACCACTAGTCACAGGCCTCCAGTCTGACTGTTACGCTCTGCTTTCTACCATGAAGCCAATTGTGTACTCAGTTTGCTAACGCACCCTGGATTTCATGCGATCGAATCTTCCGGGGTGGGGGGGGGCGGGGGGGGGGAGTGGTGAGTGCAGTGTGCAGTGTTGTGTAGGTATCAATAAGGAAGGGGGAGATTGCAGTGCAGGTAGGGATCAGTCAGGGAGGGTGTGATTGCAGTGTTGGGTAGGGATCAGTCAGGGAGGGGGAGAGTGCAGTGTTGGGTAGAGAAAAGTCAGGGAGGGGGTGATTGCAGTGTTGGGTAGGGATCAGTCAGGGAGGGGGAGAGTGCAGTGTTGGGTAGGGATCAGTCAGGGAGGTTGAGATTGCAGTGTTGTGTAGGGAGCAGTCAGGGAGCGGGAGATTGTAGTGTTGAGTAGAGAAAGGTCATGGAGGGGGTGAGTGCAGTGTTGGGTAGGTATCAATAAGGAAGGGGGAGAGTGCAGTGTTGTCTAGGGATCAGTCAGGGAGGGGGAGATTGCAGTGTTGGGTAGAGATCAGTCAGGGAGGGGGTGAGTGCAGTGTTGGGTAGGGATCAGTCAGGGAGGGGGTGAGTGCAGTGTTGGGTAGGGATCAGTCAGGGAGGGGTGATTGCAGTGTTGGGTAGAGATCTGTCAGGGAGGGGGGTGAGTGCAGTGTTGGGTAGGGATCAGTCGGGGAGGGGGAGATAGCAGTGTTGTGTAGGGATCAGTCAGGGAGGGAGAGTTTGCAGTGTTGGGTAGGGATCAGTCAGGGCGGGGGAGATTGCATTATTGGGTAGGGATCAGTCAGGGAGGGGGTGAGTGCAGTGTTGGGTAGGGATCAGTCAGGGAGGGGGTGAGTGCAGTGTTGGGTAGGGATCAGTCAGGGAGGGGGAGATTGCAGTGTTGGGTAGGGGTCAGTCAGGGAGGGGGTGAGTGCAGTGTTGGGTAGGGATCAGTCAGGGAGGGGGTGAGTGCAGTGTTGGGTAGGGATCAGTCAGGGAGGGGGTGAGTGCAGTGTTGGGTAGGGATCAGTCAGGGAGGAGGTGAGTGCAGTGTTGGGTAGGGATCAGTCAGGGAGGGGGTGAGTGCAGTGTTGGGTAGGGGTCAGTCAGGGAGGGGGTGAGTGCAGTGTTGGGTAGGGATCAGTCAGGGAGGGGGTGAGTGCAGTGTTGGGTAGGGATCAGTCAGGGAGGGGGTGAGTGCAGTGTTGGGTAGGGGTCAGTCAGGGAGGGGGAGATTGCAGTGTTGTGTAGGGATCAGTCAGGGAGGGGGTGATTGCAGTGTTGGGCAGGGATCAGTCAGGGAGGGGGTGATTACAGTGTTGGGTAGAGATCAGTCGGGGAGGGGGTGATTACAGTGTTGGGAAGAGATCAGTCAGGGAGGGGGAGATTGCAGTGTTGTGTAGGGATCAGTCAGGGAGGGGGAGATTGCAGTGTTGTGTAGGGATCAGTCAGGGACGGGGTGTGTACAGTGTTAGGGAGGGATCAGTCAGGGAGGGGGTGATTGCAGTGTTGGGTAGGGATCAGTCAGGGAGGAGGTGAGTGCAGTGTTGGGTTGGGATCAGTCAGGGAGGGGGAGATTTTAGTGTTGTGTAGAGATCAGTCAGGGGGTGGTGAGTGCAGTGTTGGGTAGGTATCAGTCGGGGAGGGGGAGATTGCAGTGTTGGGTAAAAATCAGTCAGGGAGGGGGAGAGTGCAGTATTGTGTCGGGATCAGTCAGGGAGGGGGAGATTGCAATGTTGTGTAGGGATCAGTCAAGGAGGGGGAGAGTGCAGATTGGGTAGGGATATATCAGACAGGGGTGATTGCAGTGTTGGATAAAAATCAGTCAGGGAGAGGGAGAGTGCAGTCTTGTGTCGGGATCAGTCAGGGAGGGGGTGATTGCAGTGTTGGGCAGTGATCAGTCAGAGAGGGGGTGATTACAGTGTTGGGAAGTGATCAGTCAGGGAGGGGGAGATTGCAGTGTTGGGAAGAGATCAATCAGGGAGGGGGAGATTGCAGTGTTGGGTAGGGATCAATCAGGGAGGGGGAGATTGCAGTGTTGTGTAGGGATCAGTCAGGGAGGGGGAGACTGCAGTGTTGTGTCGCGATCAGTCAGGGAGGGGGTGAGTGCAGTGTTGGGTAGGGATCAGTCAGGGAGGGGGTGATTGCAGTGTTGGGTAGGGATCAGTCAGGGAGGGGGGTGAGTGCAGTGTTGGGTAGGGATCAGTCAGGGAGGGGGTGAGTGCCGTGTTTGGTAGGGATCAGTCAGAGTGGGGGGATTGCAGTGTTGGGTAGGGATCAGTCAGGGAGGGGGTGAGTGCAGAGTTAGATAGGAATCAGTCAGCGAGGGGGTGAGTGCAGTGTTGGGAAGAGATCAGTCAGGGAGGGGGAGATTGCAGTGTTGGGTAGGGATCAGTCGGGAGGGGGAGATTGCAGTGTTGGGTAGGGATCAGTCGGGGAGGGAGAGATAGCAGTGTTGGGTAGGGATCAGTCAGGGAGGGAGAGATTGTAGTGTTGAGTAGGGATCAGTCAGGGAGGGGGAGAGGGCAGATTGTGTCGGGAACAGTCAGGCAGGGGTGACTGCAGTGTTGGGTTGGGATCAGTCAGGGAGGGGGTGAGTGCAGTGTTGTGTCGGGATCAGTCAGGGAGGGGGAGATTGCAGTGTTGGGTAGGGATCAGTCAGGGAGGGGGTGAGTGCAGTGTTGTGTAGGGATCAGTCTGTGAGGGGGTGAGTGCAGTGCTGGGTAGGGATCAGTCAGGGAGGGGGTGAGTGCAGTGTTGGGTAGGGATCAGTCAGGGAGGGGATGAGTGCAGTGTTGTGTAGGGATCAGTCAGGGAGGGGGAGATTGCAGTGTTGGGTAGGGATCAGTCAGGGAGAGGGAGATTGCAGTGTTGGGTAGGGATCAGTCAGGGAGGGGGTGAGTGCAGTGTTGGGTAGGGATCAGTCAGGGAGGGGGTGAGTGCAGTGTTGGGTAGGGATCAGTCAGGGAGGGGATGAGTGCAGTGTTGGGTAGGGATCAGTCAGGGAGGGGTTGATTACAGTGTTGGGTAGGGATCAGTCAGGGAGGGGGAGATTGCAGTGTTGTGTAGGGATCAGTCAGGGAGGGGGTGAGTCTAGTGTTGGGTAGGGATCAGTCAGGGAGGGGGTGAGTGCAGTGTTGGGTAGGGATCAGTCAGGGAGGGGGAGAGTGCAGTGTTGGGTAGGGATCAGTCAGGGAGGTTGAGATTGCAGTGTTGTGTAGGGAGCAGTCAGGGAGCGGGAGATTGTAGTGTTGAGTAGAGAAAGGTCATGGAGGGGGTGAGTGCAGTGTTGGGTAGGTATCAATAAGGAAGGGGGAGAGTGCAGTGTTGTCTAGGGATCAGTCAGGGAGGGGGAGATTGCAGTGTTGGGTAGAGATCAGTCAGGGAGGGGGTGAGTGCAGTGTTGGGTAGGGATCAGTCAGGGAGGGGGTGAGTGCAATGTTGGGTGGTGATCAGTGAGGGAGGGGGTGAGTGCAGTGTTGTGTAGGGATCAGTCAGGGAGGGGGAGAGTGCAGATTGGGTAGGGATCAGTCAGGCAGGGGTGATTGCAGTGTTGGGTAGAGATCTGTCAGGGAGGGGGGTGAGTGCAGTGTTGGGTAGGGATCAGTCGGGGAGGGGGAGATAGCAGTGTTGTGTAGGGATCAGTCAGGGAGGGAGAGTTTGCAGTGTTGGGTAGGGATCAGTCAGGGCGGGGGAGATTGCATTATTGGGTAGGGATCAGTCAGGGAGGGGGTGAGTGCAGTGTTGGGTAGGGATCAGTCAGGGAGGGGGTGAGTGCAGTGTTGGGTAGGGGTCAGTCAGGGAGGGGGTGAGTGCAGTGTTGGGTAGGGATCAGTCAGGGAGGGGGTGAGTGCAGTGTTGGGTAGGGATCAGTCAGGGAGGGGGTGAGTGCAGTGTTGGGTAGGGATCAGTCAGGGAGGAGGTGAGTGCAGTGTTGGGTAGGGATCAGTCAGGGAGGGGGTGAGTGCAGTGTTGGGTAGGGGTCAGTCAGGGAGGGGGTGAGTGCAGTGTTGGGTAGGGATCAGTCAGGGAGGGGGTGAGTGCAGTGTTGGGTAGGGATCAGTCAGGGAGGGGGTGAGTGCAGTGTTGGGTAGGGGTCAGTCAGGGAGGGGGAGATTGCAGTGTTGTGTAGGGATCAGTCAGGGACGGGGAGAGTGCAGATTGGGTAGGGATCAGTCAGGGAGGGGGAGAGTGCAGTGTTGGGTAGAGATCAGTCAGGGAGGGCGTGAGTGCAGTGTTGTGTAGGGATAAGTCACGGAGGGGGTGTGTACAGTGTTAGGGAGGGATCAGTCAGGGAGGGGGTGATTGCAGTGTTGGGTAGGGATCAGTCAGGGAGGAGGTGAGTGCAGTGTTGGGTTGGGATCAGTCAGGGAGGGGGAGATTTTAGTGTTGTGTAGAGATCAGTCAGGGGGTGGTGAGTGCAGTGTTGGGTAGGTATCAGTCGGGGAGGGGGAGATTGCAGTGTTGGGTAAAAATCAGTCAGGGAGGGGGAGAGTGCAGTATTGTGTCGGGATCAGTCAGGGAGGGGGAGATTGCAATGTTGTGTAGGGATCAGTCAAGGAGGGGGAGAGTGCAGATTGGGTAGGGATATATCAGACAGGGGTGATTGCAGTGTTGGATAAAAATCAGTCAGGGAGAGGGAGAGTGCAGTCTTGTGTCGGGATCAGTCAGGGAGGGGGTGATTGCAGTGTTGGGCAGTGATCAGTCAGAGAGGGGGTGATTACAGTGTTGGGAAGTGATCAGTCAGGGAGGGGGAGATTGCAGTGTTGGGAAGAGATCAATCAGGGAGGGGGAGATTGCAGTGTTGGGTAGGGATCAATCAGGGAGGGGGAGATTGCAGTGTTGTGTAGGGATCAGTCAGGGAGGGGGAGACTGCAGTGTTGTGTCGCGATCAGTCAGGGAGGGGGTGAGTGCAGTGTTGGGTAGGGATCAGTCAGGGAGGGGGTGATTGCAGTGTTGGGTAGGGATCAGTCAGGGAGGGGGGTGAGTGCAGTGTTGGGTAGGGATCAGTCAGGGAGGGGGTGAGTGCCGTGTTGGGTAGGGATCAGTCAGAGTGGGGGGATTGCAGTGTTGGGTAGGGATCAGTCAGGGAGGGGGTGAGTGCAGAGTTAGATAGGAATCAGTCAGCGAGGGGGTGAGTGCAGTGTTGGGAAGAGATCAGTCAGGGAGGGGGAGATTGCAGTGTTGGGTAGGGATCAGTCGGGAGGGGGAGATTGCAGTGTTGGGTAGGGATCAGTCGGGGAGGGAGAGATAGCAGTGTTGGGTAGGGATCAGTCAGGGAGGGAGAGATTGTAGTGTTGAGTAGGGATCAGTCAGGGACGGGGAGATTGCAGTGTTGTGTAGTGATCAGTCAGGGAGGGGGAGAGGGCAGATTGTGTCGGGAACAGTCAGGCAGGGGTGACTGCAGTGTTGGGTTGGGATCAGTCAGGGAGGGGGTGAGTGCAGTGTTGTGTCGGGATCAGTCAGGGAGGGGGAGATTGCAGTGTTGGGTAGGGATCAGTCAGGGAGGGGGTGAGTGCAGTGTTGTGTAGGGATCAGTCTGTGAGGGGGTGAGTGCAGTGCTGGGTAGGGATCAGTCAGGGAGGGGGTGAGTGCAGTGTTGGGTAGGGATCAGTCAGGGAGGGGATGAGTGCAGTGTTGTGTAGGGATCAGTCAGGGAGGGGGAGATTGCAGTGTTGGGTAGGGATCAGTCAGGGAGAGGGAGATTGCAGTGTTGGGTAGGGATCAGTCAGGGAGGGGGTGAGTGCAGTGTTGGGTAGGGATCAGTCAGGGAGGGGGTGAGTGCAGTGTTGGGTAGGGATCAGTCAGGGAGGGGATGAGTGCAGTGTTGGGTAGGGATCAGTCAGGGAGGGGTTGATTACAGTGTTGGGTAGGGATCAGTCAGGGAGGGGGAGATTGCAGTGTTGTGTAGGGATCAGTCAGGGAGGGGGTGAGTCTAGTGTTGGGTAGGGATCAGTCAGGGAGGGGGTGAGTGCAGTGTTGGGTAGGGATCAGTCAGGGAGGGGGAGAGTGCAGTGTTGGGTAGGGATCAGTCAGGGAGGTTGAGATTGCAGTGTTGTGTAGGGAGCAGTCAGGGAGCGGGAGATTGTAGTGTTGAGTAGAGAAAGGTCATGGAGGGGGTGAGTGCAGTGTTGGGTAGGTATCAATAAGGAAGGGGGAGAGTGCAGTGTTGTCTAGGGATCAGTCAGGGAGGGGGAGATTGCAGTGTTGGGTAGAGATCAGTCAGGGAGGGGGTGAGTGCAGTGTTGGGTAGGGATCAGTCAGGGAGGGGGTGAGTGCAGTGTTGGGTGGTGATCAGTGAGGGAGGGGGTGAGTGCAGTGTTGTGTAGGGATCAGTCAGGGAGGGGGAGAGTGCAGATTGGGTAGGGATCAGTCAGGCAGGGGTGATTGCAGTGTTGGGTAGAGATCTGTCAGGGAGGGGGGTGAGTGCAGTGTTGGGTAGGGATCAGTCGGGGAGGGGGAGATAGCAGTGTTATGTAGGGATCAGTCAGGGAGGGAGAGTTTGCAGTGTTGGGTAGGGATCAGTCAGGGCGGGGGAGATTGCATTATTGGGTAGGGATCAGTCAGGGAGGGGGTGAGTGCAGTGTTGGGTAGGGATCAGTCAGGGAGGGGGTGAGTGCAGTGTTGGGTAGGGGTCAGTCAGGGAGGGGGTGAGTGCAGTGTTGGGTAGGGATCAGTCAGGGAGGGGGTGAGTGCAGTGTTGGGTAGGGATCAGTCAGGGAGGGGGTGAGTGCAGTGTTGGGTAGGGATCAGTCAGGGAGGAGGTGAGTGCAGTGTTGGGTAGGGATCAGTCAGGGAGGGGGTGAGTGCAGTGTTGGGTAGGGGTCAGTCAGGGAGGGGGTGAGTGCAGTGTTGGGTAGGGATCAGTCAGGGAGGGGGTGAGTGCAGTGTTGGGTAGGGATCAGTCAGGGAGGGGGTGAGTGCAGTGTTGGGTAGGGGTCAGTCAGGGAGGGGAAGATTGCAGTGTTGTGTAGGGATCAGTCAGGGAGGGGGTGATTGCAGTGTTGGGCAGGGATCAGTCAGGGAGGGGGTGATTACAGTGTTGGGTAGAGATCAGTCGGGGAGGGGGTGATTACAGTGTTGGGAAGAGATCAGTCAGGGAGGGGGAGATTGCAGTGTTGTGTAGGGATCAGTCAGGGAGGGGGAGATTGCAGTGTTGTGTAGGGATCAGTCAGGGACGGGGAGAGTGCAGATTGGGTAGGGATCAGTCAGGGAGGGGGAGAGTGCAGTGTTGGGTAGAGATCAGTCAGGGAGGGCGTGAGTGCAGTGTTGTGTAGGGATAAGTCACGGAGGGGGTGTGTACAGTGTTAGGGAGGGATCAGTCAGGGAGGGGGTGATTGCAGTGTTGGGTAGGGATCAGTCAGGGAGGAGGTGAGTGCAGTGTTGGGTTGGGATCAGTCAGGGAGGGGGAGATTTTAGTGTTGTGTAGAGATCAGTCAGGGGGTGGTGAGTGCAGTGTTGGGTAGGTATCAGTCGGGGAGGGGGAGATTGCAGTGTTGGGTAAAAATCAGTCAGGGAGGGGGAGAGTGCAGTATTGTGTCGGGATCAGTCAGGGAGGGGGAGATTGCAATGTTGTGTAGGGATCAGTCAAGGAGGGGGAGAGTGCAGATTGGGTAGGGATATATCAGACAGGGGTGATTGCAGTGTTGGATAAAAATCAGTCAGGGAGAGGGAGAGTGCAGTCTTGTGTCGGGATCAGTCAGGGAGGGGGTGATTGCAGTGTTGGGCAGTGATCAGTCAGAGAGGGGGTGATTACAGTGTTGGGAAGTGATCAGTCAGGGAGGGGGAGATTGCAGTGTTGGGAAGAGATCAATCAGGGAGGGGGAGATTGCAGTGTTGGGTAGGGATCAATCAGGGAGGGGGAGATTGCAGTGTTGTGTAGGGATCAGTCAGGGAGGGGGAGACTGCAGTGTTGTGTCGCGATCAGTCAGGGAGGGGGTGAGTGCAGTGTTGGGTAGGGATCAGTCAGGGAGGGGGTGATTGCAGTGTTGGGTAGGGATCAGTCAGGGAGGGGGGTGAGTGCAGTGTTGGGTAGGGATCAGTCAGGGAGGGGGTGAGTGCCGTGTTGGGTAGGGATCAGTCAGAGTGGGGGGATTGCAGTGTTGGGTAGGGATCAGTCAGGGAGGGGGTGAGTGCAGAGTTAGATAGGAATCAGTCAGCGAGGGGGTGAGTGCAGTGTTGGGAAGAGATCAGTCAGGGAGGGGGAGATTGCAGTGTTGGGTAGGGATCAGTCGGGAGGGGGAGATTGCAGTGTTGGGTAGGGATCAGTCAGGGAGGGAGAGATTGTAGTGTTGAGTAGGGATCAGTCAGGGACGGGGAGATTGCAGTGTTGTGTAGTGATCAGTCAGGGAAGGGGAGAGGGCAGATTGTGTCGGGAACAGTCAGGCAGGGGTGACTGCAGTGTTGGGTTGGGATCAGTCAGGGAGGGGGTGAGTGCAGTGTTGTGTCGGGATCAGTCAGGGAGGGGGAGATTGCAGTGTTGGGTAGGGATCAGTCAGGGAGGGGGTGAGTGCAGTGTTGTGTAGGGATCAGTCTGTGAGGGGGTGAGTGCAGTGCTGGGTAGGGATCAGTCAGGGAGGGGGTGAGTGCAGTGTTGGGTAGGGATCAGTCAGGGAGGGGATGAGTGCAGTGTTGTGTAGGGATCAGTCAGGGAGGGGGTGAGTGCAGTGTTGGGTAGGGATCAGTCAGGGAGAGGGAGATTGCAGTGTTGGGTAGGGATCAGTCAGGGAGGGGGTGAGTGCAGTGTTGGGTAGGGATCAGTCAGGGAGGGGGTGAGTGCAGTGTTGGGTAGGGATCAGTCAGGGAGGGGATGAGTGCAGTGTTGGGTAGGGATCAGTCAGGGAGGGGTTGATTACAGTGTTGGGTAGGGATCAGTCAGGGAGGGGGAGATTGCAGTGTTGTGTAGGGATCAGTCAGGGAGGGGGTGAGTCTAGTGTTGGGTAGGGATCAGTCAGGGAGGGGGTGAGTGCAGTGTTGTTTAGGGATCAGTCAGCGTGGGGGCGGTTGCAGTGTTGGTTAGGGATCAGTCAGGGAGGGGGAGATTGTAGTGTTGTGTAGGGATCAGTCAGGGAGGGGGTGAGTCTAGTGTTGGGTAGGGATCAGTCAGGGAGGGGGTGAGTGCAGTGTTGGGTCGGGATCAGTCAGGGAGAGGGAGATTGCAGTGTTGGGTAGGGATCAGTCAGGGAGGGGGTGAGTGCAGTGTTGTTTAGGGATCAGTCAGCGTGGGGGCGGTTGCAGTGTTGGTTAGGGATCAGTCAGGGAGGGGGTGAGTGCAGTGTTGGGTATGGATCTGTCAGGGAGGGGGTGACTACAGTGTTGACTAGGATTCAGTAAGGGAGGTGGCGGTTTCAGTTTGGGGTATGGATCAGTCAGGATGGGTTTGAGTGCAGTATTGGGTAGGGATCAGTCAGGGAGGGGGAGATTGCAGTGTTGTGTGGGGATCAGTCAGGGAGGGGGAGATTGCAGTGTTGTGTGGGGATCAGTCAGGGAGGGGGAGATTGCAGTGTTGTGTGGGGATCAGTCAGGGAGGGGGAGATTGCAGTGTTGTGTGGGGATCAGTCAGGGAGGGGGAGATTGCAGTGTTGTGTAGTGATCAGTCAGGGAGGGGGAGAGTGCAGTGTTGTTTAGGGATCAGTCAGCGTGGGGGCGGTTGCAGTGTTGGGTAGGGATCAGTCAGGGAGGGGGTGAGTGCAGTGTTGTGTCGGGATCAGTCAGTGAGGGGGTGAGTGCAGTGCTGGGTAGGGATCAGTCAGGGAGGAGGTGAGTGCAGTGTTGGGTAGGGATCAGTCAGGGAGGGGGAGATTGCAGTGTTGGGTAGGGATCAGTCAGGGAGGGGGGTGAGTGCAGTGTTGTGTAGGGATCAGTCAGGGAGGGGGAGATTGCAGTGTTGGGTAGGGATCAGTCAGGGAGGGGGAGATTGCAGTGTTGGTTAGGGATCAGTCAGGGAGGGGGTGAGTGCAGTGTTGGGTAGGGATCAGTCAGGGAGGGGGTGAGTGCAGTGTTGTGTAGGGATCAGTCAGGGAGGGGGTGAGTGCAGTGTTGTGTCGGGATCAGTCAGGGAGGGGGTGAGTGCAGTGCTGGGTAGGGATCAGTCAGGGAGGAGGTGAGTGCAGTGTTGGGTAGGGATCAGTCAGGGAGGGGGTGATTGCAGTGTTGTGTCGGGATCAGTCAGGGAGGGGGTGAGTGCAGTGCTGGGTAGGGATCAGTCAGGGAGGAGGTGAGTGCAGTGTTGGGTAGGGATCAGTCAGGGAGGGGGAGATTGCAGTGTTGGGTAGGGATCAGTCAGGGAGGAGGTGAGTGCAGTGTTGGGTAGGGATCAGTCAGGGAGGGGGTGAGTGCAGTGTTGTGTAGGGATCAGTCAGGGAGGGGGTGAGTGCAGTGTTGGGTAGGGATCAGTCAGGGAGGGGGTGAGTGCAGTGTTGGGTAGGGATCAGTCAGGGAGGGGGAGAGTGCAGTGTTGGGTAGGGATCAGTGAGGGAGGGGTGAGTGCAGTGTTGTGTAGGGATCAGTCAGGGAGGGGGAGATTGCAGTGTTGGTTAGGGATCAGTCAGGGAGGGGGTGAGTGCAGTGTTGGGTATGGATCTGTCAGGGACGGGGTGAGTACAGTGTTGACTAGGGTTCAGTAAGGGAGGTGGCGGTTGCAGATTTGGGTATGGATCAGTCAGGGTGGGGTTGATTACAGTGTTGGGTAGGGATCAGTCAGGGAGGGGGAGGTTGCAGTGTTGGGTAGGGATCAGTCATGGAGGGGGTGAGTGCAGTGTTGGGTAGGGATCAGTCAGGGAGGGGGTGAGAGCAGTGTTGGTTAGGGATCAGTCAGGGAGGGGGTGAGTGCAGTGTTGGGTCGGGTCAGTCAGTGAGGTGGTGAGTGCAGTGTTGGGTAGGGATCAGTCAGGGAGGGGGTGAGTGCAGTGTTGGTTAGGGATCAGTCAGGGAGGGGGTGAGTGCAGTGTTGGGTAGGGATCAGTCAGCGAGGGGTGAGTGCAGTGTTGGGTATGGATCAGTCAGGGAGCGGGTGATTGCAGTGTTGGGTAGGGATCAGTCAGGGAGGGGAGGTTTTAGTGTTGGGTAGGGATCTTTCAGGGAGGGGGAGGTTGCAGTGTTGTGTAGGGATCAGTCAGGGAGGGGGAGTTTGCAGTGATGTGTAGGGATCAGTGAGGAAGGGGTGAGTGCAATGTTGGTTCGGGATCTGTCAGGGAGTGGGAGTTTGCAGTGTTGGGTAGGGATCAGTCAGGGATCGGGAGGTTGCAGTGTTGGTAGGGTCGGGATCAGTCAGTGAGAGGGTGAGTGCAGTGTTATGTAGAGTTAGAGGGAAATCAGAAGGGCAAAAAGGGGACATGAGTTTGCTTTACCAATTACAGTTAAGGAGAATCCAAAGATCTTTTACAAATGTATAAATGCTAAAGGGTCACTGGGGAGTGAATCGTGCCCCTCAAAGTTCAAGACAGCCTGCACGTGGAACTGTAGGGGATGGGGGAGATACTGAACAAGTATTTCCTGTAGAGAACGGCATGGAAGATATAGAACAGGATGACGGTTTGGGAAATAGCATTGGGAAATATATGATGTCATCTTGCAAAATGTCCACCTTACAGAGGTGGAGGTGCTGGATGTCTTGAAATGGTTAAAGCTGGATAAATCCCCAGGACCTTATCAGGTATACTCTCGATCTCTGTGGGAAGCTAGAGAAGTGATTGTTGTGCCCCATGCTGAAATATTTGTATCATCGATAGACACAGGTGAGGTGCCAGATGATGGAGGTTGGGCGAACGTGGTGCCACTGTTTAAGACGGGTGGTCAGGACAAGCCAGGGAACTGCAGACTGGTACGCCTGACGTCAGTCGTGCGCATGTTGAAAGACGGATACATGAGGGACAGGAATTACATGTGTTTCGAAAGGCAATGTCTGATTGGGGATAGTCCGTGGGAAATCATGTCTCAAGGTATTGCGTTTTTTGAAGAAGTAACAAAAGGATTGATGAGGGCAGAGCGGTGGGTGTGAGTGATATGGACTTCAGTAAGGTATTCGAAATGTTTCCACATGGGAGATTGGAGAGCAAGGATAGGTCTCATGGAATACAGGGAAAACCAGCCATTTGGATACAGAACTGGCACGAAGGCTGACGACAGAGGGTGGTTGTGGAGGATTGTTTTTTCAGACTGGAGACCTGTGACCAGTGGAGTGCCACAAGGATCGGTGCTGCGTCCACTATTTTCCATTAATTATATCAATGATTTGGATGTGAACATAGCAGGTATAGTTAGTAAATTTGCAGATGACACCAAAATTGGAGGTGTAGTGAAAAGTGAAGAATGTTCCTTCACATTACAACGGGATGGTGAACTGGTGGGCCAATGGGCGGAGGAGTGGCAGATGGAGCTTCATTTAGATAAATGGGTGGTGCTGCATTTTGGGAAAGCAACTCTTCGCAGGACTTATACACTTAATTTTAAGGTCCCAAGGAGTGTTTCTGAATAAAGAGACCTTGGAGTGCAGGTTCATTGTTCCTTGAAAGGAGAATTGTGAGTCGATAGGATAGTGAAGAAGGTGTCTGGTACGCTTGTGTTTACTGATCTGTACATTGAGTAGAGGAGTTTGGAGGTCATGTTGTGACTGTACAGGACATTGGATAAGCCACCTTTGGAATATTGCATGCAATTCTTGTCTCCTCCCTATTGGAAGGATAGTGTGTAAATTGAAAGGGTTCAGTAAAGATTTACAAAGATGCTGACAGGATTGGAGGATTTGAGCTAAAGGGAGAGGTTAAATGGGTTGGGGCTGTTTTCCCTGGAATGTCTGAGGCTGAGGGGTATCCATATGGAGGTTTATAAAACCATGAGAGGCATGGTTAAGATTAACAGACAAGGTCTTTTCCTTGGGGTGGTGTAGTCCAGAACTGCAGTGTCTAGGTTCAAGATGAGAGGGGAAAGATATAAAAGGAATGTAAGGGACAATGTTTTGTTATGGAGCGTGTTGCTTGTATGGAATGACCTGCCAGATGAAGTGGTGGAGACTGGTACAATTACTGCATTTAAAAGGCATCTGGATGAGTATACGAACAGGAAGGGTTGAGAGGGATTTGGGCCAAGTGCTGGCAAATGTGATGAGATTATGTTAGGATATGTGGGTGGCGTGGATGAGTTGGACCGGAGGCCCTGTTTCTGTGCTGTACCTCTCTATGACTGTAAATGTTTTGTACTGTCCATTACCAGCCATACACTTCACTGTTTCCCCTGTTTACCTTGGTCAGTTCTCCTCTCAAACACATGTCAATGGCTTTGGTTGTGATTGTAGGGTGTGCTTTCTCGTCACTTTAAAAATCCATCATCTCACTGAATTCCAATATACTGCAATTTCCCAGAGGATATCTCAATGTGACATTATTCCTTCCCTCAGCGTATTCACCCAACGGTCGATCTGAGATAGTCACGTCCCTGGCCGTTTGCACAACGTGTTATTCAATCAAACACTGACAGAAACATTCAAAGAGGAATTTGGAGAACATCACTTTTGCCAAAGTGACTGTCCCAGATTATACAAAGAGGAGTTTGGAGAACATCACTTTTGCCAAAGTGACTGTCCCAGATTATACAAAGACTGAGGTCTCCCAAAATGATCACAGTGCCTTTGCAGTACACAGGAATTCATTGGAATGTGTAACAGGGTTGAGCAATGAAATGCTGTCAGGCAGCCTCAAAACTGTTCTCCTGTTTGTGTTTATGACACGTGTTACCCAGAATCTGCATTCAGGCTGATTCAGCTTCATCTCTGAGGCCAAATGCTTTCTCTGTAATGCCTTTGTTACCCATTAATGTCAGGGTTACCCATCCTGCACTCCCTGACACCCCTCAAGGAGGTGGACCATAGAATATTCATGTTCCACCTTTTGTTCACAGTGTCACCACTAAATCGCATTTATCTCTGTGCCACAGTCCATCCACCTTATTGCAGAGACTTTAGCCAGTCCAAAAAAAACATTACGATTGACTCTTTCCACAATTTCTTGTCACAGTCCAATTCACTGATGTAAAGTTTCAGTTAAACTCTGTCTCTTCCTGTTCCTTTCTGCTTGTCTTCAGCTACATTGCCGTTTTCTCTTTGGATTTGGAAAGCTCCTTTCACCTGAACCCTGGCCCTGCATCCTCTCTGTCAGTGTAAAGTCCTGTCCATAAGCCTACCGACATGATTGGCCAAGATACTGGTCCCAGCAATGTTATGTTTAATTCACTCATGGGATGTTGCTGTCTCTGGCTGGCCAGCATCGCATGCCCACCCCAAGCTGCCCTTGAGCTGAGTGCCTTGCTGGATCATTACAGAGAGCTGCTTAGAGTCAACCCCATCGCTCTGGGTCTGGATCATGTGTAGGCCAGACCCGCTGCCTATAACAGATTTCCCTCCTGAAAGGCTATTAGGTAGTTAGATGGGTTATACTGGACACCGGCATTAACATCTGGATGAACAATTGGGTGAAAATAACACGAGGCCATCACCTGTCCCACTCATAGCTCACCCGTCAGTGAGTACTCATCCCAGTGCACCATGAATCACAACCCTTTCATCATGAGCACTGTGTGACCCTGATACCTTCCTGCACTCTGGTGATATCACTCAGTCTCTCTCCATGTGGTATCCCTCACTGTGTGGGTCTAATTGCTGCCTCTGTCAACTTCTCTCGCTCTTGCAGCTACTCCAGATCCTGAGCCAACAGAATTCTCCACTCCAGAGAGACGCAGAAGCACAGGCCAGGGATGGAGACTGGGATTTTCCAGATCTCTGTGGGACTCAGTGCCATTCTCCATGTGTAACCCTCACTACATCAGTCTAATTTCCCATTCTGTCTGTTTCTCTGTCTCCTGCAGGTAATCAGGATGTCCCTGTCTCAGCCGAATTCCTAACTCCTGTCTCGTCCATAACCGCATCAAAGACGGTTGGTCAGGCAGAGAGAGATGGAGAGGGAGGTCTGGAACCTTCAGTAAATCCTGCAGCCGATAAGATCACTCACAGTAAACAGCACAGGGAGGGGTTAGTGGCCTTCAGTATTCAGACCCAGAAGACAGGACATAGATACAGAGCTGGGCAAGGAACAGCAACATTCTCGGCTTCATTCCCATCATCATGTGAGGGACCTGCTCTCATCACCGCTGTACTGGTCCTCCCTGAGACATCTCTCTCTCTCTCTTTCTCTCTGACTCTGTCTCTTTTCTCGATCCCCTCTCTCACACCCTCACTCCCTCACTCTCTATCTCTCACCCTCTCACTCTCATTCTCTCTCAGCCCCTCTCTCACCTTCTCTCTCTATCTCTCTTCCCCTCACTCACTCTCTCTCTAACCCACTCACTCACTCTCCACCTCATCCCTCTCTCTCACCTGACTCTCTCTCTCTCCCCCCTCGCGTGCCTCTAACTCATGTCCCTCTCTCTCTAGCTCGCCCTGCATCTCTCCTTATCTCGCTCTCCCCCTCTTTCTATCTTTCTCTCTCTCTCATTCTCTCTCGTCCACTTATCGCACTCTCTCTCTCGATCTCTCAGACTCTCTCTCATTTCCGTCCCCGCACTCACTCACTCACACTTGCACCTCTCTCTCTCTCGCTCACCCCCTCTCTCGCCCGTCTCTCTTGCTCGCTCCTCGCTCTCCCCATCTCTCACCCCTCACTCTCTCTCCACTTTCTCTCATTTTCTCCCCCACCTCTGCCCCCTCTCTCTGCCCCCTCTCTCCCCCACTCTCTCTCTCCCCACTCTCTCTCCCCCCCTCTCTCTCACCCCGCTCTCTCACCTCTGTCTCTCCCCCACCCCTCACTCTTCCCACTCTCGACCCACTCTCTCGACCCACTCACTCGAGCCCCTCAATCGACCCCATCTCTCGACCCCCCCCCCTCTCTCAACCCCCTTCTCTCGACCCCCTCACTGGACCCCCTCTCTCGACACCCCTCTCACGACCACTCCCTTCTAAAACCCTCACTCGGCTCCCCTCTCTCGACCACCCTCTCACGACCCCTCTCATCCGACCCCCTCACTCGACCCCCTCTCTCGAACGCCTCTCTCGAACCCCTCTCTCGACCCCCTCTCTCGAACCCCTCTTCGACCCTCTCTCTCGACCCCCACTCTCAACCCCTGCACTCGACCCTTTTCTCTCCCATTCTCTCTCTCTAATCCATCTCTCTCTAACCCATTTCTCTCCCCTATCTTTCCCCTTCTCTCTCCCCATTTCTCCCGCTATCTCTCCCCTATCTCTCCCCAATCTCTCCCCAATCCCTCCCTAATCTCTCCCCCAGTCTCTCCCCAATCTCTCCCCTTAGCTCTCCCCTTATCTCTCCCCTCATCTTTCCCCCTCTCTCTTCCCCTCTCTCTTCCCTCGCTCTCTGTTCCCCTCTCTCTTTCACCCACCTCTCTCTCCCCACCTCTCCATCACTTACCTCTCTATCTCCCTCACCTCTCTCTCCCCACCTCTCTCTCCTCTCTCTCTACTCTCGCTCTCCCACGCTCTCTCTCTTCCCCTCTCCCCCTCGCTCTCTCTCTCTTCCACTCTCTCCCCTCTCTCCCCCTCCCTCTCCCCCTCCCTCTCTCGCCCTCACTCTCTCCCTTCTCTCTCCCCCCTCTCCACTCCCTTCTTTCTCCACCCTCTCTCTTTATCCTTCTCAATACTCCCCTCTCTCTACCCCTGTGTGTCTACCCCCTGTCTCTCTCTCCTCTCTCTCCCCTCTATTTCTCCACTCTCCATCTTCCCTCTCACCTCTCTCCATCTCTTCTATCCCCGTCTCCCCCCTCTGTTCCTCACTCTCTCCCCCAGTCTCTGTCTTCCCCCTCCCCCTTTCTCAAATCCCTCTCTCCCCCCTCTATCTCCGCCTCTCCCTCCTCACCCTCTCTCTCGCTCTCTCCCTCTCTCTCTCCCCCTCTCTCTTTCCCCAAATCTTGCCCCCTCTCTTGCCTCACTCTTTCTTCTTTCTCTCTCTCCCCCTCCCTCTCCCCTCCCTCTCCCCTCTGTCTCCCCCTCCTTCTCTCCCCTCCTTCTCTCCCCCTCCTTCTCTCCCCCTCCTTCTCTCCCCCTCCATCTCTCCCCTCCCTCTCTCCCCTCCATCTCTCCCCCTCTCTCGCCCTCTCTTTTGACCCCCTCACTCTGTCACCTCACTCTCCCTTCCCTCTCACTCCCTCCCTCTCTCTCCCCCACTCTTTACCCCTCCTCTCCCCCCTCAACCCACACTCTTTACACCTACTGTCTCCCCCCACTCAATCCCCCCACTCACTCCCCCTCTCTATCTCCCCACCCTCTCTCTCCCCCTCTCCCTCCCCCCTCTCTCACACCCTCTCTGTCTCTCCTCTCGCTCGTCCCCCTCTTGGCCGTCCCCCTCTCTCGCCTCCTCTCTCGCCCCTCGCTTTCCCGCTCGCTCTCCCACTCTCTCTTCCCCTCTCTGTCTCTCCCTTTCACTCACCTCTCTCTCTCCTCCATACCTTGCCCCCTCTCTCTCGCCTCCCTCTCTCCCCCTCTCCCTCCCCCTCTCTCGCACACCCTCTCTGTCTCCCCCTCTCGCTCGTTCCCCTCTCTCGCCCGTAGCTTTCCCGCTCGCTCTCCCCCTTTCCCTTCCCCTCTCTTTCTCCCCCTCTCTCTGCCTGTTTCACTCACCTCTCTCTCTCCCCCCATCTTGCCCCCTCTTTCTCCCCCCTCTCTCCCCCCTCTCCCTTGACCCCTCTACGTTGGCCCTACTCCCCTCTTTCGCCCTCCTTCTCTCTGCCCTTCTCTCTCTGCCCCTCTCTCTTTCCCCTCACTCTGTTACCCCCTCTCCCAATCTCTCTCCCCATCTCTCTCTCTCCCCCCTCTCCTCCCTCTTCCCCTCTCTCCCCCTCTCTCCCCCTCACTCTCCCCCTCTCTCTCCCTGCTCACTCTCCCCGCTCTCTCCACCTCTCTCTCCCCCTCCTCTCTTCGCCCTCTCCCTTGACCCATTTCGATTGTACCCATCCCCTCTTTCGCCCTCCCTCTCTCGGCCCTTCTCTCTCTCTTCCTCTCTCTCTCTTTCCCCCACCTCTCTCTCGCCTCCACCTCTCTCTCCCCCACCATTTTCTCTCCCCCGCTTCTCTCTCCCACCTCTCTCTTTCCCTGCTCTCGCCCACATCCCCTCTCTCTCTCTCTCCCAATCTCCTCACTCCTCTCTCTCCCTCCTCCCTCTCTCCCCCTCTCTCTCCCCTTCTCTCTCTACCCTTCTCTCTCTCCTCCTCTCTCTCGCACCGGCTCTCTCTCTCCCCCTCTCTCACCCCCTCTGCCCCCTCCCCTCGCCCGCCTCTCTCGTCCCCTTTCGTGCCCTCACTCTCCCCTCTCTCTCCTCTCTCTCTCCCTCTGACTCTCCCCATCTCTCTCCCATCTCTCTCCCTATCTCTCTCCCCTCTCTTTTTCCACGCTCTCTCCCCCAACTCTCCCGCTAATTCTGTTCCCCTCTCTAACCCCCTCCCTCGCCCCCTTCGTCTCCCTCCCCACCTCTCTCCCCCGTCTCTCCCCCATCCCCGTCGCTCTCCCCATCTCTCTCCCCACACTCTCTCCCCCTCTCTCTCCGCGCTTTCTCATCCCCCTCCCTCCCCTCTCTCTACCCTCTCTCTTCCCCTCCTCTATCCGCCCTCTCCCTTGACCACTCTCCCTTGTCCCCCTCCCCACTTTCGCCCTCCCTCTCTCTGCCCTTCTCTCTCTTCCCCCTCTCTCTTACTCCATCTCTCTCTTCCCCTCTCTCTCTTTCCCCCATCTCTCTCTCCCCCACTCATCTCTCTCTCCCCATCTCTCTCTCTCGCCTACATCTCCCCCCCAACATCGTCTCTCCCCCGCTTCTCTCTCTCCCATCTATCTCTCCCCTCTCTCTCTCCTCTCCCTCATCCTCTCTCTCCCCTCTCTCTCTCACCTCTCTCTCCCCTCTCAATCACCTCTCTCTCTCCCCCTCTCTTTTTATCCTTTTCATTAGTCCACTTCTCTACCCCTGTCTCTCTAACCTTTCTCTCTCTCTCGTCTCTCTCCCCTCTATCTCTCCCCCTCCATCTTCTCTCTCCTCTCTCTTCGTCTCCCCTCTCTCCATCTCCGCTGTCTCCATCTCCCCCTCTCTCTCTCCCCGACTCTCTCCCCTGCTCTCTGACTTTCCTCTCTCTCCAACCTCTCTCACCCCTCTCTCGCCACCTCTTCCCCCTCTCTCCCCCTCGCCCCTCTCTCTCCCCACTCTCTCTGACCCACTCTCTCTCCACCCACTCTCTCTCTCTCCCTCTCTCTCTCCACACCTTGTCCACTCTCTCTTTCCCCCTCTCTCGCCCCAAAGTCTCGCACAACTCTCTCCCACTCTCTCTCCCCCTCTCTCTCCCCTATCTCTCCCATCTCTCTCTCTCCCTCTCTCTCACCCCCTCTCCCTCCCCACTCCCTCTCTCTCTCTCTATCTCTCCCTCTCTCGCTCCCCTCACTCTCCCGCTCTCTCTTCCCCCTTTCTCTCCACACTCTCTATCTTTCTGCTCCCTCTATCCCTCTCTCTCCCCACTCTCTCTCTCCCCCTCTTTCTCCCCTTCTCTCTCCCCTCTCTCTACTCCCCCTCTCCCCCCTCTCTTGCCCGCATTCTCACCCCCGTCTCGCCCCTCGACCTGACACACTCTCTCGCCCCCTCTCTCGCCCCATCTCTCTCTACCCTTCTCTCTCCCCCCTCTCTCTACCCTCTCTCTCGCACCCTCTCTCTCTCTCCCCTCTCTCACCCCCTCTCGCCCCCCTCTCGCCCGCCTCACTCGCCTCCTCTCACGCCCCCACTCGCCCCCCTCTCTCTCCCTCTCACTCTCTCCATCTCTCTCCGCTCTCTCTCCCCGCGCTCTCTCCCCCTCTCACCCCTTTCTGCCCCCTATCTAACCCCCTCCCACGCCCCATTCATCTCCCTCGTCCCTCTCTACCTCCATCTCTCCCCCTCCCCGTCGCTCTCCCCGTCTCTGTCCCCACTCTCTCTCCCCCCTCTGTCTCCCCTCACTCTCCCTCTCTCCCCCCCTCTCCCTCACTGTCTGCCCCCTCACTCTCACCCCCGTTCTCTCACCCCCGCTTTCTCACCCCCACTCTCTCACTAACCTCCCTCCCCTCTCTCTCCCGCTCTCTCTCTCCCCTTTATCTCTCCCGCTCTCTCTCCCTCTCACTCTCCCGCTTTCTCTTCCCCCTTTCTCTCCACACTCTCTCTCTCTGCCCCCTCTCCCGCGCTCTCGCCCCCCTCACTCACCGCCCTCTCTCTTCCCCTGTCTCTCCCCCCTCCCCGTCAATCTACACGTCTCTCTCTCCTCTCTCTCCTGCTCTCTCTCCCCCTCCCTCTTTCCCTCTCTCTACGCCTCTCTCGCCCCCCACTCTCTCCCCCTCTCTCTCCCCCACTCTCTGCCCCCTTTCTCTCACACCCTGCTCTCTCACCACCGCTCTCTCACCCCCTCTCTCTCACCTCCCTCTTCCTCTCTCACCCTCACTTTGTCTATCTCGCCCTCTCTCTCCCCCTCTATCTCTCCCCCTCTCTCTACCCTCTCTCTCCCCACCACTCCCTCCACTCTCTCTCCCTCTCTCTCTCACCCCCTCACTCACCTCCACACTCTCTCCATCTCTCTTCCCCCACTTTCTCCCCCTGCTCTCTGCCCCTATCTTCCGCCCTCTCTTCCCTCTCTTCCCCTCTCTTTCCCCCTCCCTCTCTCTCGCCTCTCTCTCCCCGTCTCTACTTCTCTCTCTCCCCCTCTCCCTTGCCCCTTCTCCCTTGCCTCCTCTCCTTCCACCTTTCGCCCTCCCTCTCTCGCCCCTATCACTCTGTCCCTCTCTCTGCCCCTCTCTCCCCTCACTCTGTCACCTCACTCTCCTCCCTCTCTCACTCCCTCCCTCTCTCACCCCCTCTCTCCCCTTCTCTCTCCCTCTCTCTCACCTTCTCTCCCCCTCCCAGTCTCTCTTCCCCTCTCTATCACTCTCTACCGCCTCTCTCTCTTCCCTCTCTCTCCCCTCCTCTCTCCCCTCCTTTCTCCCCTCCTCTCTCCCCTTCTCTCTACCATCTCTCTCAGCGCCTCTCTTGGCACCTCTATTTCACACCCCCTCTACCCCTCTCTCTCTCTCTCCCCTCTATCTCTGCACTTAATCTCTCCCCCACTCTATCACCTAACTCTCTCCAACTCTCTCTCCCTCCACTCTCTCTCTCTCCACTCTCTCCCTCTCTTTCTCTCCCCCTCTCTCTCTCCCCCCCTCTCTCCCTTGATTCTCTGTCCCCCTCCCTCTGGCCTAAACTCTCTGGCCCCCACTCTCTCTCTTCTCTCTCTCTCTCCATGACTCTCCCCTCTCTCTCCCCCACTCTCACCCTCTCTCGACCCCTCTGTCTCTCCCCCTCTCTCCCTCGATTCTCTGTCCCTCTCCCTCTGTCCCCCTCCCTCTGTCCCCCTACCTCTGGCCGCCTCCCTCTCTCCCCCTCTCGCTCCTCTCTCTCCCTCCCGACTCTCCCCTCTCTCTCTCCCACTCTCCCCCCTCTAACCCCTCCCTCCTCTCGCCTTCTCTCCCCCTCCCTCTCCCCTCTCTCTCTCTACTCCACTCTCTCATCCCCTCTCTACCCCCGTCTCTCTCTCTACGCCGCTCACCCTCTCTCTCTACCCCTCAAACTCTCCCTCCCCCCTCTCGCTCTTCATTAACTCTGTTACCTAAATCTCTCCCCTCTCTCTCTCCATCTCTCACTCCCTACCTCTCTCACCCTCTCACTCTCCCATCTCTCGCCCCCTTCCTCTCCTTCCCACTCTCTCTCTCTGTCTCTCCCTCCTCTCCCTGTCGTTCTTCCCGTCTCTCTACCCTTCTCTCTCCCCCTCCCTCTCCCCCTCTCACTCCCCCATTCTCTTTCCCCACTCTCTCCCCACTCTCTCCGACCACTCTCACCCCTCTCTCTCCTCCGGTCTCAGCCCCTCTCTGTCCGCCCCTCTCCCCCTCCCTCGCACCTTCCTCTCCCTCCCCCTCTCTCGCCCCGTCTCTACCACTTCTCTCCCCGTCACTCTCCCCGTCTCTCTCCCTCTCACTCTCCCTCTCTCTCCTCCACTCTCTTCCCCCACTCTCTCCCCATCTCTCTCCCCTCTCTCTCGCATCCTCTCACTCCCCCCTCTCTCCCCGTCTCTCTCCCCTCTCTCTCACCCCCTCTCGTCCCCCCTTGCCCACCTCTCTCTCGCCCCCTCTCGTGCCCCTCTCTCCCCTTTCTCTCGCCGTCTTTCCCCATCACTCTCCCCATCTCTCTCCTCTCTCTCTCCCCGCGCTCTCTCGCCACTCTCTCACTCCCTTTCTGTCTTGAGGGCGGCACGGTGGCACAATTGATAGCTTTGCTGCCTCACAGCGCCAGAGACCCGGGTTCAATTCCCGCCTCAGGCGACTGAATGTGTGGAGTTTGCACGTTCTCCCCGTGTCTGCGTGGGTTTCCTCCGGGTGCTCCGGTTTCCTCCCACAGTCCAAAGATGTGCAGGTCAGGTGAATTGCCCGTAGTGTTAGGTAAGGGGTAAATGTAGGGGTATGGGTGGGTTGCGCTTCGGCGGTTCGGTGTGGACTTATTGGGCCGAAGGGCCTGTTTCCACACTATAATGTAATTTAATCACCTTTCCCCCCACACTCTCTCTCCCTGCCCTCTCTTACTCCCCTCTGTCTTCCACTCTCACTCGCATCCTCTCTCTCGCCCCCCTGTCTCGAACCCACTCTCTCGCCACCCACTCTCGTCCCCTCTCTTGTCCCTTCTCTCACTCCCCTCTCGCTCTCCCTCCTCTCTTCCCGTCTCTCCCCCTCTCCCCCCTCTCTCCTCCCCTTTCTCTACCTCTCTTCCCCCACGCTCTCTGCCTCCTCTCTCCCACCCTCTCTCCTCTCTCTCCCCGCTCACTCTCTCTCCCCCTCTCTCTCGCCTCTCTCTTCCTCTCTCTCCCCTTCTCCATTGCCTCCTCTCCTTCCCACTTTTGCCCTCTCCCCATCTCTGCCCCTTCCCTCTCCCCCTCCCCCTCTCTCTTCCCCCACTCTCTCTCCTCTCTCTCCCTCTCTCTCACCCCCTCACTCACTCCCACACTCTCCCCATCTATCTTCCCCCACTTTCTCCCCCGCTCTCTGCCTCCCCCTCCTGCCCTCTCTCCCCTCTCTCGTCCCCTCTCTCTCCCCTTCTCTCTCCCCCTGCCCTCTCCCCCTCCCCTCTCTCTTCCCCACTTTCTCTCCTCTCTCTCCCTCTCTCTCTCACCCCCCTCACTCACCCCCACACTCTCCCTATCTCTCTTCCTCCACTTTCTCCCCCAGCTCTCTGCCTCCTCTGTCCCGCCCTCTCTCCTCTCTCTCCCCTCTCTCTCCCCACTCACTTTCTCTCCCTCTCTCTCGCCTCTCTCACTCCCTCCCTCTCTCAACCCCTCTCTCCCTTCTCTCTCACCCCCCTCTCACCTCCTCCCTGTCTCTCTTCCCCTCTCTATCTCTCTCTACAGCGTCTCTCTCTCTTCCCCCTCTCTCCCCTCCTCTCTCCCCTTCTCTCTACCGTCTCTCTCAGCCCCTCTCTTGGCACCTCTCTCTCGCAACCCGTCTCTCTACCGCTCACTCTCTCTCTCTCTCCCCTCTCTCTTCACTAACTCTCTCCCCCACTTTGTCACCTAACTCTCTCCCGTCTCTCTCACTCCCTCCCTAACCCTCTCCCTCCACCATTCTCTCCACCACTCTCTCCCCCACTCTTTCCCCCACTCTCTCTCCCCACTCTCTCCCCCTCTCTCTCTCTCCCCACTCTCTCTCCCCATCCATCTCCCTCTCTTTCTCTCCCTCGATTCTCTCTCTTTTCCTGCTCTGTTCCCCTCCCTCTGTCCCCCTCCCTCTGGACCCCACTCTCTCCTCTCTCTCTCCACCCCGACTCACCACACTGTCTCCCCCACTCTCCCCTCACTCTCCCCTCTCTCTCCCCTTTCTCTCCCTCCATTCTCTGTCCCCCTCCTTCTGTCCCCTCTTCCTCCCCTCCCTCTGTCCCCCTCCCTCTGTCCCCCTCCCTCTGTCCCCCTCTCTCTCCTTCTTTCTCACACGCGACTCTCCCCTCTCTCTCCCCCTCTAACCCCTCTCTCCCCTCCCCTTCTCTCCAACCTCCCTCTTCTCCTCTCTCCCTCCCCCACTCTCACCCCCACTCTCTCCCCGCACTTTCTCTCCCCACTTTTTCTACCCACTCTCTCGCCCCACTCTCTCTCCCCACTCTCTCGCCCCTCCCTCTCTCCCCTTCCCTCTCTCACCCTCTCACTCTCCCCTCTTTCTCCCCCATTCTCACCCCCTTTCTGTCCCCTCTCTCCCCTTTCTCGCACCTTCCTCTCCCTCCCACTCTCTCCCCGTCTCTCCCCCCTCCCCATCGCTCTCCCCGTCTCTCTCCCCCTCCCTCCCCCCACTCTCTTTCCCCACTCTCTGCCCCATTTCTCTCCCCTCTCTTTCCCCCCGCTCTCACCCTCTTTCTGTCCCCCCTCTCTCACTCTCCCTCGCACCTTCCCCTCCCTCCCACTCTCTCTCCCCACTCTTTCTCCCCGTCTCTCCCCCCTCTCCCCACGCTCTCTCCGTCTCTCTCCCACCTCTCTCCCTGTCCATCTCCCCCTCTCTCTCCCCCACTCTCTCCCCCACTCTCTCCCCATCTGTCTCGCCCTCCCCGTCTCTCTTCCCCATCTCTCTCTCTGCCACCTCTCTCTCTTCCCCCTCTCTACACACCCCTCTCACCCCTCCACCCCCTCTCTCCCCCTCTCCCCTCTTCTCTCCCCTTCTCTCTACTGTCTCTCTCTCACCCCCTCTCTCTACACCTCTCTCTCACCCACTCTCTCTGCATCTCACTCTCTCTCCCCTCACTCTTCACTAAATCTCCCCCCGACTCTGTCACCTAAATCTCTCCCCTCTTTCTCACTCCCTCCCTAACCCTCTCTCTCCCCCATTCTCTCCCCCACTCTCTCCCCCACTCTCTCCCCGCACTCTCTCCCCCACTCTCTGCCCCATCTCTCTCCCCTCTCTCTCCCCCCGCTCTTACCCTCTTTCTGTCCCCCTCTCTCACCCTTCCTCGCACCTTCTCTCTCACACCCTCTCTCACACACTCTCTCTCACACCCTCTCTCACACCCTCTCTCTCCCCACTCTCACTCCCCCCTCTCTCTCCTCCTCTCTCACCCTCTCTCTCTCACACCCTCTCTCCCACACCCTTTCTCTCACCCCACTCTCTCTCACACCCGCTCTCTCCCCACTCTCACTCCCCCTCTCTCTCCTCCTCTCTCTCACACCCTCTCTCTCACACCCTCTCTCACACCCTCCTCTCTCTCACCCCCTCGCTTTCACCCTCTCTGTCTCACACCCTCTCTCTCACCCTCCTCTCACCCCTCTCTCTCACCCCCCTCTCTCTCACACCCTCTTTCTCCCCCTCCCTCCCGCCTCACGCCAACCTCTCCATCCCGAAACTCTCTCCTCTCTCTCTCCCCCTCTCTCTCCCCGTCTCTCCACCTCTCCCCGTCGCTCTCCCCCCACTCTCTCCCTTTGCCTCGCCTTCCCCGTCTCTATTCCCCCTCCCTATCTCTCTCTTTGCCGCCTCTTTCTCTTCCCCCTCTCTCCACACCCCTCTCACCCCTCAAACCCCTCTCTCCTCCTCTCCCCTCCTCTCTCCCCTTCTCTCTACCGTCTCTCTCTCACCCCCTCTCTCTACACCTCTCTCTCTCACCCACTCTCTCTACACGTCACCCTCTCTCCACTCTCTCTTCACTAACTCTCCCCCGACTCTGTCACCTAAATCTCTCGCCTCTCTCTCACTCCCTCCCTAACCCTCTCCCTCCCCCACTCTCTCCCCCACTCTCTCCCTACACTCTCCTCCACTCTCTCCCCCACTCTCTCCCCCACTCTCTTCCCCACTTTCTCCCCGCACTCTCTCTCCCCACTCTCTCCCCCACTCTGTCCCCACACTCTCTCTCCTCCTCCCTCTCTCCCCCTAATCTCTCCCTCCATTCTCTGTCCCACTCCCTCAGTCCGCCTCTCTCACTCTCTGTCCCCCACTCTCCCCCTCTCTCCGCCGCCCCTTCTCTCCCCCTCCTCCTCCCTCTCTCTCTAACCACTCTCTCACCACCTCTCTCTACCTCTCTCTCTACCCCACTCACCCCCTCTCTCGACCATCAATCTCTCTCTCCCCTTCTCTCTTCACTACCTCTTTCTGTCGCCTCAATCTCTCCCTCTCTCACCCTCTCTCACTCCCTGCTTCTCCCATGCTCTCACTCTCTCCTCTCTCTCCCCACTGTCTTTCCCCATTCTCTCCCCCACTCTCTTCACCCACTCTCACACCATCTCTCTCCCCTCTCTATCTCTCCCTCTCTCTCGTCCCCCCCTCTCTCTCCCCTCTCTCTCCACCCTCTCCCCCCCTCCCTCTCTCACCATCTCACTCTCCCCCACTCTCTCTTTCCCACTCTCTCTTCACTGTCTCCCCAATCTCACTCCCCCTCTTCCTCTCCCCCTTTCTCTATCCCCTTCTCTCTCCACACCCCCCCTGTCTTTCCCCTTTTCTCAACCCCCACTCACCCCCTCTCTTTCACCCCCTCTCTCTCACCCCCTCTCTCTCACCCCCTCGCTCGCACACCCCTCTCTCCAACACCCTCTCTCCCCCTAACTCTCACACTCTCTCTCTCATCCCCTCTCCCACAGCCTCTCTCTCACACCCTCTCTCTCTCACACCCTCTCTCTCACACACTCTCTCTCACACCCTCTCTCTCACACCCTCTCTCTCACCCTCTCTCTACCACTCTCACTCTACCCTCTCTCTCCTCCTCTCTTTCACCCTCTCTCTCTCACACCTTCTCTCTCACCCCCCCTCACCCCCTCTCTCTCATCTTCTCTCTCTCACACCCTCTCTCTCACCCCTCTCTCTCACCCCTCTCTCTCTCACCCCCTCTCTCTCACACGCTTTTTCTACCCCTCCCTCCCGCCTCAAGCCAACCTCTCTCTCCCTAAACTCTCTCCCCTCTCTCTCGCCCCTCTCTCTTGACTCTCTCTCTTGCCCCTCTCTCTTGCCCCTCCCTCTCACCCCTCTCTCTCGCCCCTATCTCCCAGCCCTCTCTCTCGCCCCCTCTCTCTCAGCCCCTCTCTCCACCCATCTCTCACCACCCATCTCTCTCCCCCTCTCTCTCTCCCCCTCTCTCTCCCCATCACTCTCGCCCCACTCTCTCTCGCCCCTCTCTCTTGACGCTCTCTCTTGCCCCTCTCTCTTGCCCCTCTCTCTCACACCTCTCTTTCGCCCCTCTCTCTCGCCCCTCTCTCTCGCTTCTCTCTCTCGCCCCCTCTCTCTCAGCCCCTCTCTCCACCCATCTCTCACCACCCATCTCTCACCACCAATCTCTCTCCCCTCTCTCTCCCTCTCTCTCCCACTCTCTCACCCCTCTCTCTCCCCCTCACACTTTCCCCCTCTCTCCCCCCACCTTTCTTACCCCTCTCTCTCGCCTCTCTGTCCCCCCTCTCTCTCCTCCCACTCTTTCCCCACTCTCTCTCCCCTACGCTCTCTCCGCCTCTCTCTCCCACTCTCTCTCTCCCCCCTCTCCCCCTCTCTCTCCAGCCTCTCTCTCCCACCCCTCTCTCCCCCTCACTCTTTCCCCCTCACTCTCCCCCTCTCCCTCCTCCTCTCTCTCGCCTCTTTCTCAACTCTCTCTATCACCTTCTCTCTCTTCCCACTCTCGCCCATCTCTCTCCCCACCTCTCTTGCCCCTCTCTCTCGCCTCTCTCACCCCCTCTCTCTCCCCCACACTCTCTCCCCCACACTCTCTCCCACACTCTCTCCCCCTCTTCCCCCTCTCCCTCCCCCTCTCTCTACCCCTCTCTCTCCCCCTCTCTCTAACCCCTCTCTCCCACCTCTCTCTCGCCCCCCTCTCGCTCCCTCTCTCCCATCTCTCGCCCGCTGTCTCGCCCCCACTCTCACCCACTCTCGCCCCCACTCTCGCCCCCACTCTCGCCCCCACTCTCGCCCCCTCTCTCGTCTCCTCTCTCGCCCCCTCTCTCGCCCCCACTCACGCCCTCCACTCGTCTCCACTCTCTCCCCTCTCTCTCACCCCCTCTCTCTCCCCTCTCTCTCCCCCCTCTCACCCCCTCTCTCTCCCCCACTCTCTCTCCCCACACTCTCTCCCCCACACTCTCTCCCCCACACTCTCTCCCACTCTCTCTCCTCCTCTTCCCCCTCTCCCTCCCCTTCTCTCTACCCCTCTCTCTCCCCCTCTCTCTAACCCCTCTCTCCCGCCTCTCTCTCGCGACCCCTCTCGCTCCCTCTCTCCCATCTCTCGGCCCCTCTCTCGCCCCCACTCTCACCCCCTCTCGCCCCCACTCTCGCTCCCTCTCCCGTCTCCTCTCTCGCCCCCACTCTCGCCCTCCACTCGTCTCCACTCTCTCCCCTCTCTCTCACCCCCTCTCTCTCCCCTCTCTCTCCCCCCTCTCACCCCCTCTCTCACCCCCCTCTCTCACACCAGCTCTCTCCCCCTTCTCTCCCCCACCTTCCCCTCTCGAACCTCTCTCTCTCCCTGTCGCTCTCCCTGTCTCTCCCTCTCTCTCTCTCCCTCCCCCCCTCACTCTCCCTTCTCTCTCCTCCACTCTCTTCCCCCACTCTCTGCCCCATCTCTCTCCCCTCTCTCTCCCCCCGTTCTCACCCTCTTTCTGTCCCCCCTCTCTCACCCTCCCTCGCACCTTCCTCTCCCTCCCTCTTTCTCCCCGTCTCTCCCCCCTCTCCCCGTCGCTCTCCCCGTCGCTCTCTCCGTCTCTCTCCCCCTCTCTCCCTGTCCACCTCCCCCTCTCTCCCCTCTCTCTCCCCCACTCTCTCCCCCACTCTCTCCCCATCTGTCTCGCCCTCCCCGTCTCTCTTCCCCTCTCTCTCTCTCTGCCGCCTCTCTCTCTTCCCCCTCTCTCCACACCCCTCTCATCCCTCTAACCCCTCTCTCCCCCTCTCCCTTCCTTTCTCCCTTTCTCTCTACCGTCTCTCTCTCTCCCCCTCTCTCTACACCTCTCTCTCTCTCACCCACTCTCTCTACACCTCATTCTCTCTCTCCCCTCTCTCTTCACTAAATCTCCCCCCGACTCTGTCACCTAAATCTCTCCCCTCTTTGTCACTCCCTCCCTCCCTAACCCTCTCTCTCCCCCACTCTCTCCCCCACTTTCTCCTCCACTCTCTCCCCGTACTCTCTCCCCCACTCTCTCCCCGCACTCTCTCTCCCCACACTCTCTTCCCACTCTCTCTCCCCACTCTCTCCCCCACTCTGCCCCCACACTCTCTCTCTCCCTCCCCCTCTCCCCCTCTCTCTCCCCCTCTCTCTCCCTCCACTCTCTGTGGCCCTCCCTATTTCCCCCTCCCTCTGTCCGCCTCTCTTTCCTCTCTCTCCCCCTCTCTCCCCTCTCTCTACCCCACTCTCTCACCTCCTCTCTCTATCCCGTCTCTCTCTACCCCTCAAACTCTCTCTCCCCTCTCACTCTTCACTAACTCTGTCGCCTAAATCTCTCCCCTCTCTCTCCCTCTCTCACTCCTTCCCTCTCTCACACTCTCACTCTCTCCCCCTCTCTCCCCCACTCTCACCCCCTTTCTGTCCGCCTCTCTCCCCCTTCCTCGCACCTTCCTCTCCCTCCCACTCTCTCTCCCCGTCTCGCCCCCTCTCTCCCCGTCGCTCCCCTCTCTCACCCCCTCTCTCACCCCCTCTCTCACACCATCTCTCTCCCCCCTCTCTCCCCACCTCCCCCTCTCCAACGTCTCTCTCTCCCCCTCTCTCTCTCCCCTCTCGCTCTCTTCCACTCTCTCTACCCCCTCTGTCTCTCTCCCCCTCTCTCAGTCCCCCTCTCCCCCTCTCTCTCCCTCTCCCCTCCTTCTCTCTCGCTCTCCCACTAGCTCTCTGACCCCTCTCTCTCTTCCCCTTCTCTCTCCGCCCTCTCTCTCCACGCCTCTCTCTATCCCATCTCTCCTCCTCTCCCTCCCTTTCACCCTCACTCCCTCGCTCTATCCCTCACTCTCTCTCTGCCCCTCACTCTCTTCACTAACTCTCTCCCCCAATTCTGTCACCGAACTCTCTCCCCTCTCTCACCCCTTCCCTCTCAATCCCTCCCTCACTCACCCTCTCACTCTCCCCATCTTTCCCTCCCCGTCTCCCCCTCCCATCTCCCCCGCTCTCTCCCCTCTCTCTTCCCTCCTCTCTCTTCCCTCCTCTCTCTACCCTCCTCTCTCTACTCTCCTCTCTCTCCCCCTCTGTCTCCCCCCTCTGTCTCCCCCCTCTGTCTCCCCCCTCTCCCCCCTCGCCCCTCTTTCTCCGCCTCTCTCTCTCCCCTCTCTCTCACCTCCTCTCTCTCCCTTCCTCTCTCTCCCCGCCTCTCTCTCCCCTCCTCTCTCCCCCCTCTCTCCACCGTCTCTCTCCCCCAGCTCTCTCCTCCCTCTCTTGACCCGTTCTCTCTATCCCCATCTCCCTCTCGGTGCCCCACTCTCACTGTCCCCTAACTCTGCCCCCTCGCACTGTCCCTGCGCTCTCTGTCCCTGCTGTCTCTCTGTCACCCCTCTCTCTGTGCCCCCCCTCTCTGTCCACCCTTTCTGACCCACCTCTGTCTGTTCCCCTCTATCTGTCCCCCTCTCTGTGCCCCCACTCTCTGCCCCCCCCCTGTCACCCCCTCTCTGTTCCCCCCTCTCTGTCCCCCCTCTCTCTGTCCCTCCTGTCTCTCTGTTCCCTGCTCTCTGTCCCCCTCTCTCTGTCCACCCCTCTCTCTCAGCCCCCTCTCTCTGTCCCCCACTCAATGTCTCCCTCTCTGTCCTTCCTCTCTCTCTTCCCCCTCTTTTTGCACACCCCTCACCGCATCTCTTTCTTCCCTCTCTCCCCCACTCTCTTGCCCCCTCTCTCTCTGTCCTCTCTCTCTCTTTAACCCCCCTCTATCTGCTCCCCACACTCTCCCCTCCTCTGTCCCCCCTCTCTCTCCGTTCCCGTCTCTCTGTTCCCCCTCTCTCTGTCCCCCTCTCTCACCGTTCCCCTCTCTCTGTCCCCCCTCTCTCTGTACCACTCTCTCTCCGTTCACCTCTCTCTGTCCCCACTCTCTCTGTCCCCCTCTCTCTGTCCCCCCTTCCCGTTCCCCTCTCTCTGTCCCCCTCTCTCTGTCTCCCCTCTCTCTCTGTCCCCCTCTCTCTGTCCCCCCCTTCCCGTTCCCCTCTCTCTGTCTCCCTCTCTCTGTCCCCCCTCTCTCTGTCCCCCTCTTTCTCTGTCCCTCCCTCTCTCTGTCCCCACTCTCCCTGTCCGCCCGTCTGTCCCCCTCTCTCTTTCCCCCTCTTTCCACCCTCTCTCTGTCCCCCTCTCCGTCACTCTCTCTCTCCGTCCCTCTCTCTCTGTCCCCCTCTCCCAATCCCCCCGTTCCCCCCTCTCTCTGTCCCCCTCTCCGTCACTCTCTCTCTCCGTCCCTCTCTCTCTGTCCCCCTCTCTTTTTGCCCCTCTCTCTGCCCCCCTCTCTCTCCGTTCACCTCTCTCTGTTCCCCCTCTCTGTGTCCCCATCTCTGTCTTCACCTTCCCCGTTCCACTCTCTCTGTCCCCCTCTCTCTGTCCCCCTCTCTCTCCGTTCCCTCTCTATGTCCCCCGTCTCTGTCCCCCCCTCTCCGTTCCCTTCTCTCTGTCCCCCTCTCTCTGTCCCCCCTCTCTCTCCGTTCCCCTCTCTGTATGCCCCCTCTCTGTGTGCCCCCTCTCTGTCCCCCTCTCTCTCCTTTCCCCTATCTGTGTCCCTACTCTCTGTCCCTCCATCTCTGTCCCCACCCTCTCTGCCCCCCCGTCCCCCTCTCTCTGTCCCCATTCCCTCTGTCTCCCTCTTTCTGTCCCCCTCTCTCTGTCCACCTCCCTCTGTTTCCCTCTCTCTGTCCCCCTCTCTCTGTTCCCCCCTCTCTCTGTGCCCCCCTCCCTGTCCCCCCTCTCTCTATCCCCCTCTCTCTGTCCCCACTCTCTCTGTCACCTTCTCACTCTGTCCCTCTCTCTCCCTCTGTCGCCATCTCCCTGTCCAAAACTCTGTATCTGCACCCCCCTCTCTCCCATATCACTCCACACTCTCTCTCCCGCCACTCTCTTGTCCCCCTCTCTGTCTGTCCCCTTTCTCTCTCTGACCCCCTCTCTCTCTCTGACCGCCCCCTCTTTCCCCCCTCTCGCTGTCCCCACTCTCCCTGTCTGCCCCCTCTGTCCCCTTATCTCTTTCCCCCTCTTTCTTTCCACCCTCTCTCTGCCCCCCTCTTTCTATCCACCACGCTCTCTGTACCCTTCTCTCCCTCTGTCCCCATTCTCTGTCCACCCCCCTCTCTCCGACCCCCTCTCTCTCTTTCTCCCCTCTGTCTGGCACCCCCTCTCTCTGTCCCCACTTTCTCTCTCTGTCCCCCTCTCTCTCTGTCCCCCTCTCTCTCTGTCACCCCTCTCTCTTCCCCCTCTGCCCCCTCTCTCTGACGCCCTATGCCCCTGTTCCCTCCTCTCTCTGTCCCCCTCTCTCTGTTCCCCTCTCTCTGTCCCCCTCTCCCTGTCCCCCCTCTCTGTCTCCCCGCTCTCTGTCCCCCTCTCTCTGTCGCCTCTCTCTCTGTCCCCCCATCTCTCTCTGTCCCCCCTGTCTCTCTGTCCTCTCTCTCTGTCCTCCTCTCTCTGTAAACCACTCTCTGCCGCCTCTGCCGCCATCACTCTGTGACTCCCACTCTCTCTGCCCCCAACGCCATCTCTCCCGCTCTCTCTCCCCCTCTCTCCGAGCCCCTCTCTCTCTGCCCCTCCTTCTCTCTGTCCCTTGGCTCTCAGTCCGCCCACTTTTGCCCCCTCTCTCTTGCCCCTCTCTCTGTCACCCCCTCCGTCCCCCTGCCCCCTCTACTGTGCCCCCGTCTCTCTGTTCCCCCCTCTCTCACTGTCCCCACTCTCTCTGGACCCCCTCTCTCTGTCCCTCCTTCTCCCTGTACCCCACTCTGTTCCCACTCTCTCTGACCCCTCTCTCTGGACCACCTCTCTGTCCCCCTCTCTCTTTCTCCTCCTCTCCCGCTGTCATCCCCCTCTCTTCCCCCATTCCACCCCTCTCTCTGACCCCCTCTCCCTCTGTTCCCTCTTAGCTCAGTCCCCCTCTCTCTCTCTGTTCCCCTCTCTCTGCCCCCCTCTCTCTCTGTCCCCCCTCTCTCTTTCCCCCTCTCTCTCTGTCCCCCTCTATCTGTGCCCCCTCTTCCTCTGTCCCCCTCTCTCTCTCTATCCCTCCTTCTCTCTGTCCCCACCCACCGCTCTCAGCCTGCCCGCTCTGTACCACACTCTCTGCACCCCCAGGACCCCCCTCACTCTGTCACCCCATCTCTCGTTCTCCCCCTCGCTGTCCCCCTCTCACTCTCCCCCTCTCACTGTCCCCCTCTCTGTTCCCCCTCTCTCTGTTCCCCCTCTCTCTGCCCCCCCTCTCTGTCCTCTCTCTCTCTGTCCCCCTCTCTCTGTCCCCCTCTCTGTGTCCCTCTCTCACTCTGTCCCCCCTCTCTCAGTCCCCCCTCTCTCTGTCCCCCTCTCTCTCTGTCCCCCTCTCTCTCTGTCCCCCTCTCTCTCTGTCCCTCCTCTCTCTGACCCCTCTCACTGTCCCCCTTTCTCCCCGTCCTCCTCTCTCTGTCACCCCCCTCTTTGTCCCCATTCTCTCTGTTCAGCCCCTCCCTCTGTCCCCCCTCTCTGTCCCCCTGATCTGTCACCCTCCTCTCTGTCCCCACTCTCTCTGTCACCTTCTCACTCTGTCCCTCCCTCTCCCTCTGTCCCCAACTCTCTGTCCACCCCCTCTCTGTCCCCCTTCTCTCTGTTCACTCTCTCTATTCCCCTCTTTCTCTGTCCCTCCCTCTCTCTTTCCCCGCTCTCCCTGACCGTCCCCTCTGTCCCTCTCTCTCTTTACCCCCTCTTTCATTCCACCCTCTCTCTTTCCCCATCTCTCTCTCCACCCCCCTTTCTCTGTCCCCCCTCTCTCTTTCTCCCCTCTCTCTGTCCCCCTCTCTCTGTCCCCCTCTCTCTCTGTCACCCCTCTCTCTTCCCACTCTCTCTGACCCCCTCTGCCTCTGCTCACTCCACTCACTGCCCCCCGTCTCTCTGTCTCCCCGCTTTCTGTCCCCCTCTCTCTGTCCTCTCTCTCTCTGTCCCCCCTGTCTCTCTCTGTCCTCTCTCTCTGTCCTCCTCTCTCTGCACACCTCTCTCTGCCCCCTCTGCCGCCCTCTCTCTGTGACCCCCACTTTGTCTGCCCCCTCTGTCTCTCCCGCTCTCCGTCCTCCTCTCTCGGTGCCCCTCTCTCTCTCTGCCCCTCCTTCTCTCTGTACCCCCGCTCTCAGTCCGCCCCCTCTGTCACCCTCTCTCTTTCCCCCTCTCCCTGTCCCCACTCCGTCCCCCTGCCACCCTCTACTGCGCCCCCGTCTCTCAGTCCCCCCTCTCTCACTGTCCCCACTCTCTGTCCCCTTCTCTCTTTCCTCCATCTTTCTTTCCTCCCTCGCTCTGTCCCCCTCTTTCTGTATACCCCGCTCTCTGTACCCTCCTCTCCCATCTCTCTGTCCACCCCCCCTCTCTCCGTCCGCTCTCTCTCTCTCTTTCTCCCCTCTCTCTTTCCCCCCTCTCTCTGTCCCTCGCTTTCTCTGTCCCCCCTCTCTCTGCCCCCTCTCTCGCTGTCACACCTCTCTCTTCCCTCTTTGTCACCCCTCTCTCTGACCCCCTCTGCCTCTGTTCCCTCCTCTCACTGTCCCCCTCTCTCTGTCCGCCTCTCTCTCTGTCCCCCCTCTCTCTGTCCCCCCGCTCTCTCTGTCACCCCGCTCTCTGTCCCCCTCTCTCTGTCCCCTCACTCTCTGTCCCCCCCGTCTCTCTCTGTCCCCCCGTCTCTCTGTCCTCCCTCTCTGTCCTCCTCTCTCTGCACATCTCTCTCTGCCCTCCCTGCCGCCCTCACTCTGTGACCCGCCCTCTCTCTGCCCCCCCACCCCCGTCTCTCGTGCTCTCTGTCCCCCTCTCTCTCTGTCCCCCTCTCTCGGTGCCCCTCTCTCTCTGCCCCTCCTTCTCTCTGTCCCCCCGCTCTCAGTCCGCCCCCTCTGTCCCCCTCTCTATTCCCCCTCTCTCTGTCACCCCCTCTGTCCCCCTGCCCCACTTCTACTGTATCCCCGTCCCTCTGTCCCCCTCTCTCTCTGTCCCCACTCTCTCTGGCCCCCCTCTCTCTGTCCCTCCTTCTCCCTGTACTCCCTCTGTTCCCACTCTCTCTGTCCCCCTCTCTCTGTACCACCTCCCTCTCTCCCCCTCTCTCTCTGTCCCCCTCGCTGTCCCCCTCTCTCTCTGTCCTCCTCTCTCTGTCACCCCCCTCTCTTCCCCCCTGCCACCCCTCTCTCTGACCCCCTCTCCCTCTGTTCCGTTCTCTCTCAGTCCCCCTCTCTCTCTGTCCCCCCCTCTCTCTGTCCCCCTCTCTCTGTTCCCCCTCTCTGTATCCCAATCTCTCTGTCCCCTCTCTCTCTGTACCCCTCTCTCTGTTCCACCTCTCTCTCCGTTCCCCTCGCTCTGTCCCCCCTCTTTCTATCCCCCTTTCTGTCCCCCATCCCTCTCCCTCTGTCCCTCTCTCTGTCCCCCCTCTTTCTATTCCCCCTCTCTGTCCCCCATACCTCTCCCTCTGTCCCTCTCTCTGTCCCCCCTCTCTCTGTCCCCTCTCTCTCTGTCACCCCTCTGTCTGTCCCCTCTCTCTCTGTCACCCCTGTCTGTCCCCCCTCACTCTGAACTCTCCTCTCCCTTCCCTCTGTCCCCATCTCTCTGTCCACCCCTCTCACTCTGGTCCCTCTCTCTGTCCCCCTTTTCTGTGCCCCCTCTTCCTCTGTCCCCCTCTCTCTCTGTCGCCCCTCTCTCTGTCCCCCTCTCTCTCTGTCTGTCACCACTCTCTCTGACCCCCTCTCCCTCTGTTCCCTCCTCTCTTAGTCCCCCTCTCTCTCTGTTCCACTCTCTCTGTCCCCCTCTCTCTCTTTCCCCCCTCTCTCTGTCCCTCCTTCTCTCTGCTCTCCCGCTCTCAGTCTGCGACCTCTGTACTACACTCTCTGCACACCCCAGGTCCCCCCTCACTCTGTCACCCCATCTCTCTTTCTCCCCCTCTCTGTCCCCCTCTCTCTGACCCCCTCTCTCTGTTCCCCTCTCCCTGTATCCCCTTCTCTGTCCTCTCTCTCTCTGTCCCCACTCTCTCCGTTCCCCTCTCTGTGTCCCCACTCTCTCTCCGTTCCCCTCTCTGTGCCCCCCTCTCTCTCCATTCCCCTCTCTCTGTCCCCATCTCTCACCATTCCCCTCTGTCTGTCCTCTCTCTCTCTGCTCCCTTCCCTTTGTTTCCCCGTCCCCATCTCTCTCTCCGTTTCCGCTCTCTGCCCACCTTCTGTCTGTCCCCCCCTCTCTGTCCCCCCTCTCTATATCCCCCCTCTCTCTGTCCCCCTCCCTCTGTCCCCCTCTCTCTCAGTCCCCCTCTTTCTGTCCACCCACTCTCTGTACCCTCCTCTCCCTCTGTCCCCATCTCTCTGTCCACCCCACTCTCTCCGACCCCCTCTCTCTGGCACCCCTCTCTCTGTCCCCACTCTCTCTCTGTTCCCCCCTCTCTGTCCCCCCCTCTCTCTCTGTCCCCCTCTCTCTCTGTCATCCCTCCCTCTTCCCCCTCTGCCCCGTCTCTCACCCCCTCTGCCTCTGTTACCTCCTCTCTCTGTCCCCCCTCTCTATGTCACCCCGCTCTCTGTCCCCCTCTGTCTGTCTCCCCATTCTCTGTTCCCCCCGTCTCTCTGTCCTCTCTCTCTGTCCTCCTCTCTCTCCACACCTCTCTCTGCCCCCTCTGCCGCACTCTCTCTGTGTCCCCCACTTTCTCTGCCCCCCACTCTGTATCTCCCACTCTCTGTCCCCCTCTCTCTGTGCCCCTCTCTCTCTGTCCCTCCTTCTCTCTGTCCCCCCGCTCTCAGTCCGCCCCCTCTGTCCCCTTCTCTCTTCCCCCTCTCTCTGTCAGCCCCTCGGTCCCCCTGCCCCCCCCCCTCTACTGTGCCCCCGTCTCTCTGTCCCCCTCTCTCTCTGCCCCCACCTCTCTGTCCCTCCTTCTCCCTGTACACCCCTCTGTTCCCACTCTCTCTGTCCCCCTCTCTCCGTAAGCACCTCTCTCTGTCCTCTCTCTCTCTGTCGCCCTCTTTCTATGCCCCCTCTTCCTCTGTCCCCCTCACTCTGTCCCCCCCCCCCTCTGTCCCCATCTCTCTAAGTCCTTCCTCTCTCTCTGTCACCCCCTTCTCTTCACCCTGCCACCCCTCTCTCTGAACCCCTCTCCCTCTGGTCCCTCCTCGCTCAGTCTCCCTCTCTCTCTGTCCGCCTCTCTCAGTCCCCTCCCTCTCTGTCCCGCTTCTCTGTTCCCCCTTCTCTCTCCGTTCCCCTCTCTCTATCCCTCATCTCTGTCCCCCCTCTTTGTCCCCCTCTCTCTCTGTACCCCCTCTTCCTCTGTCCCCCCCTCTCTCTCTGTCTCTCCTACTCTCTGCCCGCCCCCCCGCTCTCAGTCTGCCCGCTCTGTACCACTCTCTCTGCACCCCCGTCCCCATCACTCTGTCACCCCATCTCTCTTTCTACCCCTCTCTGTACCCCCTCTCTGTCCCCCCTCTCTCTGTTCCCCTCTCTCTGTTCCCCCTCTCTGTATCCCCCTCTCTCTGTCCCCTCTCTCTCTGTCCCCCTCTCTCTGTCCACCCTCTCTCTGTCCCCCTCTCTGTGTCCCTCTCTCTCCATTCCCCTCTCTCTGTCCCCCTCTCTCTCCGTTCCTCTCGCTGTGTCCCCCCTCTCTGTGTCCCCCTCTCTCTGTCCCGCCTCTCTCACCGTTCCCCTCTCTGTCTCCTCTCTCTGCCCCCCTCGCTCTGTCCCCCGTCCCCACCTCTCTATCTCCGTTCCCCTCTCTCTGTCCTCTCTCTGTCTCTCCCCCACCTCTCTGTCCAACCTCTCTCTGACCCCCTCCCTCTCTGACCGCGCCCACTCTCCTCCCTCTCTCTGTCCCCACTCTCCCTGTCCGCCCCCTCTGTCCTCCTCTCTCATTCCCCCTCTTTCTTTCCACCCTCTCTCTGTCCCCCACTTTCTGTCCACCCCGCTCTCTGTACCCTCCTCTCCCTCTGCCCCTCTCTCCGAACCCCCCTCTCTCTTTCTCCCCTCTCTCTGGCACCCCCTCTCTCTGTCACCCCTCTCTCTTCCCCCTCTGCCCCCCTCTCTCTGACGCCCTCTGACTCTGTTCCCTCCTCTCTCTGTCCCTCTCTCTCTGTCCCCCTCTCTCTGTTCCCCCATCTCTCTGTCCTCTCTCTCTGTCCTCCTCTCTCTGTACACCTCTCTATGCCCCCTCTGCCGCCCTCACTCTGTGACCCCCACTCTCTCTGCCCCCTCCCTCTGTTCCCACTCTCTCTGTCCCCCTCTCTCTGTACCACTTCCCTCTGTCCCCCTCTCTCTCTGTGCCCCTCGCTGTCCCCCTCTCTCTCTGTCCTCCTCTCTCTCTGTCACCCCCCCTCTCTATCCCCCCTGCCACCCCTCTCTCTGACCCCCTCTCCCTCTGTTCCGTTCTCTCTCAGTCCCCCTCTCTCTTTGTCCCCCTCACTCAGTCCCCCACTCTCTCTGTCCCCCTCTCTCTGTCCCCCTCTCTGTATCCCCATCTCTCTGCCTCCTCTCTCTCTGTCCCCCTCCCTCAGTTCCACCTTCTCTCCGTTCACCTCGCTCTGCCCCCCCTCTTTCTATCCCCCTTTCTGTACCCATCCCTCTCCCTCTGTCCCTCTCTCTGTCCCCGCTCTTTCTATCCCCCTCTCTGTCCCCCATTCCTCTCCCTCTGTCCCTCTCTCTGTCCCCCCTCTCTCTGTCCCCTCTCTCTCTGTCACCCCTCTGTCTGTCCCCCTCACTCTGAGCTCTCCTCTCCCTTCCCTCTGTCCCCATCTCTCTGTCCACCCCTCTCACTCTGTCCCCTCTCTCTGGCCCCCTCTCTCTGTCCCCCATTCTCTGTGCCCCCTCTTCCTCTGTCCCCCTCTCTCTCTGTCGCCCCTCTCTCTGTCCCCCTTTCTCTCTGTCTGTCACCCCTCTCTCTTACCCCCTCTCCCTCCGTTCCCTCCTCTCTCAGTCCCCTCTCTCTCTGTCCCACTCTCTCTGTCCCCCTCTCTCTCTGTCTCCCCCCTCTCTGTCCCCCTCTCTCTTTTTCCCCACTCTCTCTGTGCCCCCTCTTCCTCTGTCCCCCTCTCTCTCTCTCTGTCTCTCCTACTCTCTGCCCCCCCCCGCTCTCAGTCTGCCCGCTCTGTACCACTCTCTCTGCACCCCCTGTCCCCACCACTCTGTCACCCCTTCTCTCTTTCTACACCTCTCTGTACCCCCTCACTGTCCCCACTCTCTCTGTTCCCCTCTCTCTGTTCCCCTCTCTCTGTTCCCCCTCTCTGTATCCCCCTCTCTCTGTCCCCTCTCTCTCTGTCCGCCTCTCTCTGTCCACCCTCTCTCTGTCTCCCTCTCTGTGTCCCTCTCTCTCCATTCCCCTCTCTCTGTCCCCCCTCTCTCTCCGTTCCCCTATCTGTGTCCCAACTCTCTGTGTCCCCCTCTCTCTGTCCCACCTCTCTCACCGTTCCCCTCTGTCTTTCCCCTCTCTCTGCCCCCCTCTCTCTGTCCCCCCGTCCCCACCTCTCTCTCTCCGTTCCCCTCTCTCTGTCCTCTCTCTGTCTGTCCCCCACCTCTCTGTCCCCCTCACTCTCCGTTCCTCTCTCACAGTCCCCCCTCTCTCTGTCCCCCTTCTCTCTCTCCCCATCTCTCTGCCCCCCTCTCTCTGTCCTCCCTCTCTGTCCCCCTCTCTCCATCCCTCTCTCACTGTCCCCCCTCTCTCTCCCCCCTCTCCGTCCCCCTCTCCCAATCCCCCGTCCTCCCTCTCTCTGTCCCCCACTCTCTGTCCCCCTCTCTCTGTCCCCCCTCTTTCTATCCCAAATCTTTCTTTCCTCCCTCTCTCTGTCCCCCCATTCCCCTCCACCTATCATCCCCTCTGTCCACCTCTCTCTGTCCCTCCCTCTCTGTCCCCCTCTCTCTGACCCCCTCTCTCTCCGTCCCCCTCTCTCTGTCCAACCCTCTCTCTGTCCAACCCTATCTCTGTCCCCCCTCTCTCTCTCCGTTCACCTCTCTCTGTCCACGCTCTCTCTGTCCCCCTCTCCCTGTTCCCCCTCTCTCTCCGTTCCCCTCTCTCTGTCCCCCCTTTCTCTGTCCCACCCCTCCGTTCACCTCTCTCTGTGCCCGCGCTCTCTGTCCCCCTCTCTCTGTCTCCCCCCTCCCCGTTCCCCTCTCTCTGTCCCCCTCTCTCTGTCCCCCCTCTCTCTCCGTTCCCCCCTCTCTGTCCCCGATCTCTGTCCCCCCTCTCTGTCCCCCTCTCTCTCTGTGCCCCCTCTTCCTCTGTCCCCCTCTCTCTCTGTTTCTCCTACTCTCTGCCCCCCCCCGCTCTCAGTCTGCCCGCTCTGTACCACTCTCTCTTACCCCCTGTCCCCATCACACTGTCACCCCATCTCTCTTTCTACCCCTCTCTGTACCCCCCCACTGTTCCTCCCTCTCTCTGTTCCCGTCTCTCTGTTCCCCCCTCTATGTATCCCCCTCTCTCTGTCCCCTCTCTCTCTCTCTGTCCCCCTCTCTCTGTCCTCCCTCTCTGTCCCCCTCTCTCCGTCCCTCTCTCACTGTCCCCTCTCTCTCACCCCCCTCTCTGTCCCCCTCTCCCAATCCCCCATCCTCCCTCTCTCTGTGCCCCCTCTCTCTCTGTCCCCCCTCTTTCTATCCCAAATCTTTCTTTCCCCCCCTCTCTGTACCCCCATTCCCCTCCATCTGTCACCCCCTCTGTCCACCTCTCTCTGTCCCTCTCTCTCTGTCCCCCTCTCTCTGTATCCCCTCTCTCTCCGTCCCCCTCTCTCTGTCCCCCTCTCTCTGTCCAACCCTCTCTCTGTCCCCCCTCTCTCTCCGTTCAACTCTCTCTGTCGACGCTCTCTCTGTCCCCCTCTCTATGTCCCCCCTCTCTCTCCGTTCCCCTCTCTCTGTCCCCCCTCTCTCTGTCGCCCCTCTGTCTCCGTTCACCTCTCTCTGTCCCCGCGCTCTCTGTCCCCCTCTCTCTGTCCCACCCCTCCCCGTTCCACTCTCTCTGTCCCCCTCTCTCTGTCCCCCCTCTCTCTCCGTTCCCCTCTCTCTGTCCCCCATCTCTGTCCCCCCTCTCTGTCCCCCTCTCTCTCTGTGCCCCCTCTTCCTCTGTCCTCCTCTCTCTCTTTGTCTCTCCTACTCTCTGCCCCCCCCCCGCTCTCAGTCTGCCCGCTCTCTACCACTTTCTCTGCACCCCCTGTCCCCATCAGTCTGTCACCCCATCTCTCTTTCTACCCCTCTCTGTACCCCCTCACTGTCCCCACTCTCTCTGTTCCCCTCTCTCTGTTCCCCCCTCTCTGTATGCCCCTCTCTCTGTCCCCTCTTCTCTGTCCCCCTCTCTCTGTCCCCCTCTCTGTGTCCCTCTCTCTCCATTCCCCTCTCTCTGTCCCCCCCTCTCTCCGTTCCCCTCTTTGTGTCCCCCTCTCTCTGTCCCGCCTCTCTCACCGTTCCCCTCTGTCTGTCCCCTCTCTCTGCCCCCTCTCTCTGTCCCCCGTCCCCACCTCTCTCTCTCCGTTCCCCTCTCTCTGTCCTCTCTCTGTCTGTCCCCCACCTCTCTGTCCAACCTCTCTCTGTTCCCCTCCCTCTCCGTTCCTCTCTCATAGTCCCTCCTCTCTCTGTCCCCTTCTCTCTCCCCCCTCTCTCTGCCCCCTTCTCTCTGTCCTCCCTCTCTGTCCCCCTCTCTCCGTCCCTCTCTCACTGTCGCCTCTCTCTCTCCCCCCTCTCTGCCCCCCTCTCCCAATCCCCCGTCCTCCCTCTCTCTGTCCTCCTCTCTCTGTCCCCTCTCTCTCTGTCCCCCTCTCTCTGTCCCCCCTCTCTCTGTCCCCCTCTCTCTCTGTCCCCCTCTTTCTATCCCAAATCTTTCTTTCCCCCCTCTCTCTGTCCCCCCATTCCCCTCCATCTGTCACCCCCTCTGTCCACCTCTCTCTGTCCTCTCTCTCTGTCCCGCTCTCTCTGTCCCCCTCTCTCTCTCCCCCTCTCTCTTCGTTCCCCTCTCTCTGTCCCCCCTCTCTCTGTCCCCCTCTCTCTCCGTTCACCTCGCTCTGTCCCCGCGCTCTCTGTCCCCCTCTCTCTGTCCCCCTTCTCTCTCCGTTCCCCTCTCTCTGCCCCCCCTCTCTCTGTCCACCCCCATCTCCGTTCACCTCTCTCTGTGCCCGCGCTCTCTGTCCCCCTCTCTCTGTCTCCCCCCTCCCCGTTCCCCTCTCTCTGTCCCCCTCTCTCTGTCCCCCCTCTCTCTCAGTTCCCCCATCTCTGTCCCCAATCTCTGTCCCCCCTCTCTGTCCCCCTCTCTCTCTGTTTCTCCTACTCTCTGCCCCCCCCCCCCGCTCTCAGTCTGCCCGCTCTGTACCACTCTCTCTTACCCCCTGTCCCCATCACTCTGTCACCCCATCTCTCTTTCTCCCCCTCTCGGTACCCCCCCACTGTCCTCCCTCTCTCTGTTCCCGTCTCTCTGTTCCCCCCTCTATGTATCCCCCTCTCTCTGTCCCCTCTCTCTCTCTCTGTCCCCCTCTCTCTGTCCTCCCTCTCTGTCCCCCTCTCTCCGTCCCTCTCTCACTGTCCCCTCTCTCTCACCCCCCTCTCTGTCCCCCTCTCCCAATCCCCCATCCTCCCTCTCTCTGTCCCCCTCTCTCTCTGTCCCCCTCTTTCAATCCCAAATCTTTCTTTCCCCCCTCTCTCTGTCCCCCCATTCCCCTCCATCTGTCACCCCCTCTGTCCACCTCTCTCTGTCCTCTCTCTCTGTCCCGCTCTCTCTGTCCCCCTCTCTCTCTCCCCCTCTCTCTTCGTTCCCCTCTCTCTGTCCCCCCCTCTCTGTCCCCCTCTCTTTCCGTTCACCTCGCTCTGTCCCCGCGCACTCTGTCCCCCTCTCTCTGTCCCCCTTCTCTCTCTGTTCCCCTCTCTCTGTCCCCCCTCTCTCTGCCCCCCCCCGTTCACCTCTCTCTGTGCCCGCGCTCTCTGTCCCCCTCTCTCTGTCTCCCCCCTCCCCGTTCCCCTCTCTCTGTCCCCCTCTCTCTGTCCCCCCTCTCTCTCCGTTCCCCCCTCTCTGTCCCCCATCTCTGTCCCCCCTCTCTGTCCCCCTCTCTCTCTGTGCCCCCTCTTCCTCTGTCCCCCTCTCTCTCTGTCCCTCCTTCTCTCTGCCCCTCCCGCTCTCAGTCTGCACCCTCTGTGCCACACTCCCTGCACCCCCTCTCCCCCCACTCTGTCATCCCATCTCTCTTTCTCCCCCTCTCTGCCCCCCTCTCTCTGTTCCCCTCTCTCTGTTCCCCCTCTCTCTGTATCCCCCTCTCTCTGTTCCCTCTTCTCAGTCCCCCGCGTCATGTCCCTCTCTCTCTCCGTTCCCCTCTCTCTGTCCCCCCTCTCTCACCGTTCCCCTCTGTCTATCCCCTCTCTCTTTGCCCCCCTCTCTCTGTCCCCCTCTCTCTGTCCTCTCTCTGTCTGTCCCCCACCTCTTTGACCCCCTCTCTCTGTCCCCCTCCCTCTCCGTTCCTCTCTCCCTGTCCCCCCTCTCTCTGTCCCCCCTCTCTCTTTCCCCCCTCTCTCTGCGCCCCCTCTCTCTATCCCCCTCTCTGCACTCCCCCTCCGTCCCCCGTCTCTCCGTTCCCGTCTCTCTGTCCCTCTCTTTCTATCACCCCTCTTTCTACCCCCCTCTCTCATGTCCCCCCATCCCCCTCACTCTGTCACCCCCTCTGTCGCCCTCTCTCTGTCCCCCTCTCTCTGTCCCCCTCTCCCAATCCCCCCCGTTTCCCCCTCTGTCTGTCCCCTTCTCCGTCACTCTCTCTCCGTCCCTGTCTCTCTGACCCCCCTCTCTGTCCCCCTCTCTTTCTGTCCCTCTCTCTCTGTCCCCCTCTCTTTTCCCCCTCTCTTTGCCCCCCTCACTCTCCGTTCACCTCTCTCTGCCCCCTCTCTGTCTCCACCCTCCCCGTTCCCCTCTCTCTGTCCCCCTCTCTCTGTCCCCCCCTCTCTCCGTTCCCCTCTCTATGTCACCCCTCTCTGTCCCCCTCTCTCTGTACCCCCTCTCTCTCCATTCCCCTCTCTCTTATCCCCCTCTCTGTGTGCCCCCTCTCTGTCCACCTCTCTCTGTCCCCCCTCTCTCTCCGTTCCCCTATCTCTGTCCCTACTCTCTGTCCCCCCTCTCTGTCCCTCCATCTCTGTCCCCACCCTCTCTGCACCACGTCTCACTCTCTCTGTCCCCTCCCTCTGTCTCCCTCTCTCTGTCCCCCTCCCTCTGTCTCCCTCTCTATGTCACCCCCTCTCTGTCCCGCCTCTCTCTGTGCCCCCCTCCCTGTTCCCCCTCTCTCTATCCCCCTCTCTCTGTCCCCATTCTCTCTGTCACCTTCTCGCTCTGTCCCTCCCTCTCCGTCTGTCGCCATCTCTCTGTCCAAAACTCTCTCTCTGCACCCCTCTCTCTCCCATATCACTCCACCCTCTCTCTCCCCCCACTCTCTTGTCCCCCTCTCTGTCTGCCCCCACTCTGACACCCTCTCTCTCTCTGACCGCCCCCTCTCTCCCCCCTCTCGCTGTCCCCACTCTCCCGGTCTGCCCCCTCTGTCCCCTTATCTCTGTCCCCCTCTTTCTATCCACCCCGCTCTCTGTACCCTCCTCTCCCTCAGTTCCCATTCTCTGTCCACCCCCTCTCTCTCTTTCTCCCCTCTCTCTGGCAACCCCTCTCTCTGTCCCCACTTTCTCTCTCTGTCCCCCGTTCTCTGTCCCCCTCTCTCTCTGACCCCTCTCTCTCTGTCACCCCTCTCTCTTCCCCCTCTGCTCCCCCTCTCTCTGACGCCCTCTGCCTCTGTTCCCTCCTCTCTCTGTCCCCTCTCTCATCTCCACGCTCTCTGTCCCCCTCTCTCTGTCCCCCCTCTCTCTGTCTCCCCGCTCTCTGTCCCCCTCTCTCTGTTGCCTCTCTCTCTGTCCCCTCGTCTCTCTCTGTCCCCCCTGTCTCTCTGTCCTCTCTCTCTGTCCTCCTCTCTCTGTAAACCACTCTCTGCCCCCTCTGCCGCCATCACTCTGTGACTCCCACTCTCTCTGCCCCCAACGCCATCTCTCCCGCTCTCTCTCCCCCTCTCTCGGAACCCCTCTCTCTCTGCCCCTCCTTCTCTCTGTCCCTCGGCTCTCAGTCCGCCCCCTTTTGCCCCCTCTCTCATCCCCCTCTCTCTGTCACCCCCTCCGTCCCCCTGCCCCCCTCTACTGTGCCCCCGTCTCTCTGTTCCCCCCTCTCTCACTGTCCCCACTCTCTGCCCCCCCTCTCTCTGAGCCTCCTTCTCCCTGTACCCCACTCTGTTCCCACTCTCTCTGACCCCTCTCTCGGTACCACCTCTCTGTCCCCCTCTCTCTCTGTCCTCCTCTCTCTTTGTCATCCCCCTCTCTTCCCCCCTGCCACCCCTCTCTCTGACCCCCTCTCCCTCTGTTCGCTCTTATCTCAGTACCCCCCTTTCTCTGTCCCACCCACTCAGTCCCCCTCTGTCTCTGTCCCCCTCTCTCTGCCCCCGTCTCTCTCTGTCCCCTCTCTCTCTGTCCCCCTCTCTCTCTGTCCCCCCTCTCTCTGTCCCCCTCTCTCTCTGTCCCCCCTTTCTCTGGCCCCCTCTTTCTCTGTCCCCCACTCTCTGTGCCCCCTCTTCCTCTGTCCCCCTCTCTCTATATCCATCCTTCTCTCTGCCCCCCCCCCCCCGCTTTCAGTCTGCCCGCTCTTTTCCACACTCTCTGCACCCCCAGGTCCCCCCTCACTCTGTCACCCCATCTCTCGTTCTCCCCCTCTCTGTCCCCCTCTCACTGTCCCCCTCTCACTGTCCCCCTCACTGTTCCCCCTCTCTCTGTTCCCCCTCTCTCTGTCCCCCCCTCTCTGTCCCCTCTCTCTCTGTGCCCCTCTCTCTGTCCACCCTCTCTTTGTCCCTCTCTCACTTTGTCCCCCCTCTCTCAGTACCCCTCTCTCTCTGCCCCCTCTCTCTCTGTCCCCCCTCTCTGGCCCCCTCTCTCTCTGTCCCTCCTTCTCTCTGCCCCCCTCCCGCTCTCAGTCTGCCCCCTCTGTCCCACACTCTCTGCACCTCCAGGTTCCCCCTTACTCTGTCACCCCATTTCTCGTTCTCCCCCTCTCACTGTCCTCCTCACACTGTTCCCTTCACTGTTCCCTCTCTCTCCGTTCCCCTCTCTTTGTCCCCTCTCTCTGTCTCCCCTCCCCGTTCCCCTCTCTCTGTACCCCTCTCTCTCCGTTCCCCTCTCCGTGTCCCCACCTCTGTGCCCCCTCTCTCTCCATTCTCCTCTCTCTGTCCCCCATCCGTCTCCGTTCCCCTCGCTCTGTCCTCTCTCTGTCTGTTCCCCCCTCTCTGACCCCCCTCTCTGTCCCCTCTCTCTCTCCGTTCCCCTCTCTCTGTCCCCCCTCTCTCTGTCCCCCCTCTCTCTGTCCCCCTCCCTCTGTCCCCCCTCTCTCTGTCCCCCCTCACTGGCCCCCTCTCTCTCTGTCCCTCCTTCTCTCTGCCCCCCTCCCGCTCTCAGTCTGCCCCCTCTGTCCCACACTCTCTGCACCCCCAGGTTCCCCCTTACTCTGTCACCCCATTTCTCGTTCTCCCCCTCTCACTGTCCCCCTCACACTGTCCTCTTCACTGTTCCCTCTCTCTCCGTTCCCCTCTCTCTGTCCCCTCTCTCTGTCCCTCCTCTCTCTCCGTTCCCCCTCTCTGTCCCCCTCTCTCTGTCTCCCCTCCCCGTTCCCCTCTCTCTGTACCCCTCTCTCTCCGTTCCCCTCTCCGTGTCCCCCCCTCTGTGTCCCCTCTCTCTCCATTCTCCACTCTCTGTCCCCCATCCGTCTCCGTTCCCCTCTCTCTGTCCTCTCTCTGTCTGTTCCCCCCTCTCTGTCCCCCCTCTCTGTCCCCTCTCTCTCTCCGTTTCCCTCTCTCTGTCCCCCCTCTCTCTGTCCCCCCTCTCTCTGTCCCCCCTCCCTCTGTCCCCCCTCCCTCTGTCCCCCCTCTCTCTGTCCATCCTCTCTCTGACCCCTCTCTCTGTCCCCCTTTCTCCCCGTCCCCCTCGCTCTGTCCCTCTCTCTCTGTCAACCTCCTCTCTGTCCCCATTCTCTCTGTCCACCCCTTCTCGCTGTCCCCCCTCTCTGTCCCCTTGCTCTGTCACCCTCCTCTCTGACCCCACTCTCTCTGTCACCTTCTCACTCTGTCCCTCCCTCTCCCTCTGTCCCCAACTCTCTGTCCACCCCTCTCTCTTTCCACCCTCTCTCTTCCCCTCTCTCTTGTCCCCCTCTCTGTCTGTTCCCGCTCTCTATCTGATCCCCTCTCTCTCTCTGACCGCCCCCTCTCTGTCCCCCTTCTCTCTGTTAACTCTCTCTGTCCCTCTCTTTCTCTGTCCCTCACTCTCTCTTTCCCCGCTCTCCCTGACCGCCCCCTCTGTCCTCCTCTCTCTTTACCCCCTCTTCCATTCCACCCTCTCTCTTTCCTCCTCTTTCAGTCCACCCCTCTCTCTGTACCCTCCTCTCCCTCTGTCCCCATCTCTCTCTCCACACCCCTCTCTCTGTCCCCCCTCTCTCTCTTTCTCCCCTCAATCTGTCCACCCCCCTCTCTCTGTCCCCCTCTCTCTCTCTGTCTCCCCTCTCTCTTCCCACTCTGCCCCCCTCTCTCTGACCCCCTCTGCCTCTGCTCCCTCCTCTCTCTGTCCCCAACTCTCTGTCTCCCCGCTTTATGTCCCTCTCTCTCTGTCCTCTCTCTCTCTGTCCCCCCGTCTCTATCTGTCCCCCCGTCTCTCTGTCCTCCTCTCTCTGCACACCTCTCTCTGCCGCCCTCTCTCTGTGACCCTCAATTTGTCTGCCCCCTCTGTCTCTCCCGCTCTCCGTCCCCCTCTCTCGGTGCCCCTCTCTCTCTGCCCCTCCTTCTCTCTGTCCCCCCGCTCTCAGTCCGCCCCCTCTGTCACCCTCTCTCTTTCCCCCTCTCCCTGTCCCCCCTCCGTCCCCCTGCCACCCTCTACTGCGCCCCCGTCTCACAGTCCCCCCTCTCACTGTCCCCACTCTCTCTGTCCCCTTCTCTCTTTCCCCCCTCATTCTTTCCACCCTCGCTCTGTCCGCCTCTTTCTGTCCACCCCGCTCTCTGTACCCTCCTCTCCCTCTGTCCCCATCTCTCTGTCCACCCCCCTCTCTCCGTCCCCCCTCTCTCTCTATCTCCCCTCTCTCTGCCCCCCCTCTCTGTCCCCCCGCTCTCTCTGTCCCCCTCTCTCTGTCCCCACTCTCTCTCCGTTCCCCTCTCTCTGTCCCCCCTCTCTCTGTCTCCCCCCTCCCCGTTCCCCTCTCTCAGTCCCCCTCTCTCTCTCTCCGTTCACCTCTCTCTGTCCCCGCACTCTCTGTCCCCCTCTCTCTCTCCCCTCTCTCTCTCCGTTCCCCTCTCTCTGTTCCCCCCATCTGTCCCCCCTCTCTCTGTCCCCCCTCTATCTGGCCCCCTCTATCTGTCCTCCTCTCTCTGTCCCCCACTCTCTGTCCCCCCTCTCTCTGTACCCCCTCTCTCTGTCCCCCTCTCTCTGCCCCCCCTCTCTCTGACCCCTCTCTCTGTCCCCCTTTCTCCCCGTCAACCCTCTCTCTGTCCCTCTCTCTGTCCACCCCTCTCTCTGTACCCTCCTCTCCCTCTGTCCTCATCTCTCTGTCCACCCCCTCCTCTCTTTCCCCACTCTCTCTGTCACCTTCTCACTCTGTCCCTCCCTCATCCTCTGTCGCCATCTCTCTGTCCACCCCTCTCTCGCTGCACCCCTCTCTCTTTCCCACCTCTCTTCCCCTCTCCCTACTTCCTCTCTCTCCCCTATCACTCCGCCCTCTCTCTCACCCCACTCTCTTGTCCCCCTCTCTGTCTGTCCTGCTCTCTCTCTGACCCCCTCCCTCTCTGACCGCGCCCTCTCTCCTCCCTCTCTCTGTCCCCACTCTCCCTGTCCGCCCCCTCTGTCCTCCTCTCTCATTCCCCCTCTTTCTTTCCACCCTCTCTCTGTCCCCCACTTTCTGTCCACCCCGCTCTCTGTACCCTCCTCTCCCTCTGCCCCCCTCTCTCTTTCTCCCCTCTCTCTGGCACCCCCTCTCTCTGTCCCCCCTCTCTCTCTCTGTCCCTCTCTCTGTCCCTCTATCTCTGTCCCCCTCTCTCTCTGTCCCCCTCTCTCTGTCACCCCTCTCTCTTCCCCCTCTGCCCCCTCTCTCTGACACCCTCTGACTCTGTTCCCTCCTCTCTCTGTCCCTCTCTCTCTGTCCCCCTCTCTCTCTGTCCCCCTCTCTCTGTCACCCCTCTCTCTTCCCCCTCTGCCCTCTCTCTCTGACACCCTCTCTCTCTGTTCCCCCCGTCTGTCTCCCCGCTCTCTGTCCCCCTCTCTCTGTCCTCTCTCTCTCTCTGTCCCCCCATCTCTCTGTCCTCTCTCTCTGTCCTCCTCTCTCTGTTCACCTCTCTCTGCCCCCTCTGCCACCCTCACTCTGTAACCCCCACTCTCTCTGCCCCCTCCCTCTGTCTCTCCCGCTCTCCGTCCCCCTCTCTCGGTGCCCCTCTCTCTCTGTCCTTCCTTCTCTCTGTCCCCCCGCTCTCAGTCCGCCCCCTCTGTCCCCCTCTCTCTTCCCCCTCCCTCTTTCACACCCTCCGTCCCCCTGTCTCCCCTCTATTGTGCCCCGTCTCTCTGTCCCTCCTCTCTCACTGTCACAACTCTCTCTGGCCCCCCTGTCTGTCCCTCCTTCTCCCTGTACCCCCCTCTGTTCCCACTCCCTGTCCCCCCTTTCTCTGTACCACCTCTCTCTGTCGCCCTCTCTCTATGCCCCCTCTTCCTCTGTTCCCCTCTCTCTCTGTCCTCCTCTCTGTCCCCCTCTCTTTTTGTCCTCCTTTCTCGCTGTCACTCCCTCTCTTCCCCCCTGCCACCCCTCTCTCTGACCCCCTCTCCCTCTGATCCCTCCTCTCTCAGTCCCCTTCTCTCTCTGACCCCCTCACACAGTCCCCCTCTCTCTCTCTGTCCCCCTCTCTCTGTCCCCCTCTCTCTGTCTCCCTCTCTCTCTGTCCCCCTCTCTGACCCCCTCTCTCTCTGTCCCCCTCTCTCTGTGCCTCTTCCTCTGTCCCCCTCTCTCTCTGTCCCTCCTTCTCTCTGCCCCTCCCGCTCTCAGTCTGCACCCTCTGTGCCACACTCCCTGCACCCCCTCTCCCCCCACTCTGTCATCCCATCTCTCTTTCTCCCCCTCTCTGCCCCCCTCTCTCTGTTCCCCTCTCTCTGTTCCCCCTCTCTCTGTATCCCCCTCTCTCTGTTCCCTCTTCTCAGTCCCCCGCGTCATATCCCTCTCTCTCTCCGTTCCCCTCTCTCTGTCCCCCCTCTCTCACCGTTCCCCTCTGTCTATCCCCTCTCTCTTTGCCCCCCTCTCTCTGTCCCCCTCTCTCTGTCCTCTCTCTGTCTGTCCCCCACCTCTTTGACCCCCTCTCTCTGTCCCCCTCCCTCTCCGTTCCTCTCTCCCTGTCCCCCCTCTCTCTGTCCCCCCTCTCTCTTTCCCCCCTCTCTCTGCGCCCCCTCTCTCTATCCCCCTCTCTGCACTCCCCCTCCGTCCCCCGTCTCTCCGTTCCCGTCTCTCTGTCCCTCTCTTTCTATCACCCCTCTTTCTACCCCCCTCTCTCATGTCCCCCCATCCCCCTCACTCTGTCACCCCCTCTGTCGCCCTCTCTCTGTCCCCCTCTCTCTGTCCCCCTCTCCCAATCCCCCCCGTTTCCCCCTCTGTCTGTCCCCTTCTCCGTCACTCTCTCTCCGTCCCTGTCTCTCTGACCCCCCTCTCTGTCCCCCTCTCTTTCTGTCCCTCTCTCTCTGTCCCCCTCTCTTTTCCCCCTCTCTTTGCCCCCCTCACTCTCCGTTCACCTCTCTCTGCCCCCTCTCTGTCTCCACCCTCCCCGTTCCCCTCTCTCTGTCCCCCTCTCTCTGTCCCCCCCTCTCTCCGTTCCCCTCTCTATGTCACCCCTCTCTGTCCCCCTCTCTCTGTACCCCCTCTCTCTCCATTCCCCTCTCTCTTATCCCCCTCTCTGTGTGCCCCCTCTCTGTCCACCTCTCTCTGTCCCCCCTCTCTCTCCGTTCCCCTATCTCTGTCCCTACTCTCTGTCCCCCCTCTCTGTCCCTCCATCTCTGTCCCCACCCTCTCTGCACCACGTCTCACTCTCTCTGTCCCCTCCCTCTGTCTCCCTCTCTCTGTCCCCCTCCCTCTGTCTCCCTCTCTATGTCACCCCCTCTCTGTCCCGCCTCTCTCTGTGCCCCCCTCCCTGTTCCCCCTCTCTCTATCCCCCTCTCTCTGTCCCCATTCTCTCTGTCACCTTCTCGCTCTGTCCCTCCCTCTCCGTCTGTCGCCATCTCTCTGTCCAAAACTCTCTCTCTGCACCCCTCTCTCTCCCATATCACTCCACCCTCTCTCTCCCCCCACTCTCTTGTCCCCCTCTCTGTCTGCCCCCACTCTGACACCCTCTCTCTCTCTGACCGCCCCCTCTCTCCCCCCTCTCGCTGTCCCCACTCTCCCGGTCTGCCCCCTCTGTCCCCTTATCTCTGTCCCCCTCTTTCTATCCACCCCGCTCTCTGTACCCTCCTCTCCCTCAGTTCCCATTCTCTGTCCACCCCCTCTCTCTCTTTCTCCCCTCTCTCTGGCAACCCCTCTCTCTGTCCCCACTTTCTCTCTCTGTCCCCCGTTCTCTGTCCCCCTCTCTCTCTGACCCCTCTCTCTCTGTCACCCCTCTCTCTTCCCCCTCTGCTCCCCCTCTCTCTGACGCCCTCTGCCTCTGTTCCCTCCTCTCTCTGTCCCCCTCTCTCATCTCCACGCTCTCTGTCCCCCTCTCTCTGTCCCCCCTCTCTCTGTCTCCCCGCTCTCTGTCCCCCTCTCTCTGTTGCCTCTCTCTCTGTCCCCTCGTCTCTCTCTGTCCCCCCTGTCTCTCTGTCCTCTCTCTCTGTCCTCCTCTCTCTGTAAACCACTCTCTGCCCCCTCTGCCGCCATCACTCTGTGACTCCCACTCTCTCTGCCCCCAACGCCATCTCTCCCGCTCTCTCTCCCCCTCTCTCGGAACCCCTCTCTCTCTGCCCCTCCTTCTCTCTGTCCCTCGGCTCTCAGTCCGCCCCCTTTTGCCCCCTCTCTCATCCCCCTCTCTCTGTCACCCCCTCCGTCCCCCTGCCCCCCTCTACTGTGCCCCCGTCTCTCTGTTCCCCCCTCTCTCACTGTCCCCACTCTCTGCCCCCCCTCTCTCTGAGCCTCCTTCTCCCTGTACCCCACTCTGTTCCCACTCTCTCTGACCCCTCTCTCGGTACCACCTCTCTGTCCCCCTCTCTCTCTGTCCTCCTCTCTCTTTGTCATCCCCCTCTCTTCCCCCCTGCCACCCCTCTCTCTGACCCCCTCTCCCTCTGTTCGCTCTTATCTCAGTACCCCCCTTTCTCTGTCCCACCCACTCAGTCCCCCTCTGTCTCTGTCCCCCTCTCTCTGCCCCCGTCTCTCTCTGTCCCCTCTCTCTCTGTCCCCCTCTCTCTCTGTCCCCCCTCTCTCTGTCCCCCTCTCTCTCTGTCCCCCCTTTCTCTGGCCCCCTCTTTCTCTGTCCCCCACTCTCTGTGCCCCCTCTTCCTCTGTCCCCCTCTCTCTATATCCATCCTTCTCTCTGCCCCCCCCCCCCCGCTTTCAGTCTGCCCGCTCTTTACCACACTCTCTGCACCCCCAGGTCCCCCCTCACTCTGTCACCCCATCTCTCGTTCTCCCCCTCTCTGTCCCCCTCTCACTGTCCCCCTCTCACTGTCCCCCTCACTGTTCCCCCTCTCTCTGTTCCCCCTCTCTCTGTCCCCCCCTCTCTGTCCCCTCTCTCTCTGTGCCCCTCTCTCTGTCCACCCTCTCTTTGTCCCTCTCTCACTTTGTCCCCCCTCTCTCAGTACCCCTCTCTCTCTGTCCCCCTCTCTCTCTGTCCCCCCTCTCTGGCCCCCTCTCTCTCTGTCCCTCCTTCTCTCTGCCCCCCTCCCGCTCTCAGTCTACCCCCTCTGTCCCACACTCTCTGCACCCCCAGGTTCCCCCTTACTCTGTCACCCCATTTCTCGTTCTCCCCCTCTCACTGTCCCCCTCACACTGTTCCCTTCACTGTTCCCTCTCTCTCCGTTCCCCTATCTTTGTCCCCTCTCTCTGTCCCCCCTCTCTCTCCGTTCCCCCTCTCTGTCCCCCTCTCTCTGTCTCCCCTCCCCGTTCCCCTCTCTCTGTACCCCTCTCTCTCCGTTCCCCTCTCCGTGTCCCCACCTCTGTGCCCCCTCTCTCTCCATTCTCCTCTCTCTGTCCCCCATCCGTCTCCGTTCCCCTCGCTCTGTCCTCTCTCTGTCTGTTCCCCCCTCTCTGACCCCCCTCTCTGTCCCCTCTCTCTCTCCGTTCCCCTCTCTCTGTCCCCCCTCTCTCTGTCCCCCTACCTCTGTCCCCCCTCTCTCTGTCCCCCCTCACTGGCCCCCTCTCTCTCTGTCCCTCCTTCTCTCTGCCCCCCTCCCGCTCTCAGTCTGCCCCCTCTGTCCCACACTCTCTGCACCCCCAGGTTCCCCCTTACTCTGTCACCCCATTTCTCGTTCTCCCCCTCTCTCTGTCCCCCTCCCTCTGTCCCCCCTCCCTCTGTCCCCCCTCTCTCTGTCCATCCTCTCTCTGACCCCTCTCTCTGTGCCCCTTTCTCCCCGTCCCCCTCGCTCTGTCCCTCTCTCTCTCTGTCAACCTCCTCTCTGTCCCCATTCTCTCTGTCCACCCCTTCTCGCTGTCCCCCCTCTCTGTCCCCTTGCTCTGTCACCCTCCTCTCTGACCCCACTCTCTCTGTCACCTTCTCACTCTGTCCCTCCCTCTCCCTCTGTCCCCAACTCTCTGTCCACCCCTCTCTCTTCCAACCCTCTCTCTTCCCCTCTCTCTCTGTCCTCTCTCTCTCTGTCCCCCCGTCTCTATCTGTCCCCCCGTCTCTCTGTCCTCCTCTCTCTGCACACCTCTCTCTGCCGCCCTCTCTCTGTGACCCTCAATTTGTCTGCCCCCTCTGTCTCTCCCGCTCTCCGTCCCCCTCTCTCGGTGCCCCTCTCTCTCTGCCCCTCCTTCTCTCTGTCCCCCCGCTCTCAGTCCGCCCCCTCTGTCACCCTCTCTCTTTCCCCCTCTCCCTGTCCCCCCTCCGTCCCCCTGCCACCCTCTACTGCGCCCCCGTCTCACAGTCCCCCCCTCTCACTGTCCCCACTCTCTCTGTCCCCTTCTCTCTTTCCCCCCTCATTCTTTCCACCCTCGCTCTGTCCGCCTCTTTCTGTCCACCCCGCTCTCTGTACCCTCCTCTCCCTCTGTCCCCATCTCTCTGTCCACCCCCCTCTCTCCGTCCCCCCTCTCTCTCTATCTCCCCTCTCTCTGTCCCCCCCCCCTCTCTGTCCCCCCGCTCTCTCTGTCCCCCCTCTCTCTGTCCCCCTCTCTCTCAGCCCCCCTCTCTCTGTCACCCCTCTCTCTTCCTCTCTGTCACCCCTCTCTCTGACCCCCTCTGCCTCTGTTCCCTCATCTCACTGTCCCACTCTCTCTGTCCCTCTCTCTCTGCCCCCCTCTCTCTGTCATCCCGCTCTCTCTGTCCCCCGCGCTCTGTCCCCCTCTCTCTGTCCCCTCTCTCTCTGTCCCCCCGTCTCTCTGTCCCCCCGTCTCTCTGTCCTCCTCTCTCTGCACACCTCTCTCTGCCCCCTCTGCCGCCCTCACTCTGTGACCCGCCCTCTCTCTGCCCCACTGGCTCTCTCGCTCTCTGTCCCCCTCTCTCGGTGCCCCTCTCTCTTTGCCCCTCCTTCTCTCTGTTCCCCCGCTCTCAGTCCGCCCCCTCTGTCCCCCTCTCTCTTCCCCCTCTCTCTGTCACCCCCTCCGTCCCCCTGCCCCCCCCACTGTGCCCCCGTCCCTCTGTCCCCCTCTCTCACTGTCCTCACTCTCTCTGGCCCCCTTCTCTCTGTCCCTCCTTTTCCCCGTATCCCTTCTGTTCCCACTCTCTCTGTCCCCCTCTCTCTGTACCACCTCTCTGTCCCCCTCTCTCTCTGTCCCCCTCTCTGTCCCCCTCTCTCTGTCCACCTCTCTCTCTGTCACCCCCCTCTCTTCCCCCTGCTACCCCTCTCTCTGACCCCCTCTCCCTCTGTTCACTTCTCTCTCAGTCCCCGTCTCTCTCTGTCCCCCTCACTCAGTCCCCCACTCTCTCTGTCCCCCTCTCTCTGTCCCCCCTCTCTCTGTCCCCCTCTCTCTGTCCCCCTCTCTCTGTTCCCCCCTCTCTGTATCCCCATCTCTCTGTCCCCTCTCTCTCTGTCCCCCCTCTCTCTGCCCCCCTCTCTCTGTCACCCCTCTCTCTTCCCTCTCTGTCACCCTTCTCTCTGACCCCCCTGCCTCTGTTCCCTCCTCTCACTGTCCCCCTCTCTCTGTCCGCCTCTCTCTGTCCCCCCTCTCTCTGCCCCCCTCTTTCTATCCCCCCTCTCTGTCGCCCATCCCTCTCCCTCTGTCCCTCTCTCTGTCCCCCCTTTCTATCCCCCCTCTCTGTCCCCCATCCGTCTCCCTCTGTCCCTCTCTCTGACCCCCTCTCTCTGTCCCCTCTCTCTGTGTCACCCTCTGTCTGTCCCCCCTCACTCTGTACTCTCCTCTCCCTTCCCTCTGTCCCCATCGCTCTGTCCACCCCTCTCTCTCTGTCCCCTCTCTCTGGCCCCCTCTCTCTGTCCCCCTCTCTCTGTGCCCCCTCTTCCTCTGTCCCCCTCTCTCTCTGTAGCCCCTCTCTCTGTCCTCCTCTCTCTCTGTCACCCCTCTCTCTATCCTCCTCTCTCTCTGTCACCCCTCTCTCTGACCACCTCTCCCTCTGTCCCCCTGTCTGTCCCCCCCTCTCTCTGTCCCCCTCTCTCTGTCCCCCTCTCTCTCTTTCCCCACTCTCTCTGTGCCCCCTCTTCCTCTGTCCCCCTCTCTCTCTGTCCCTCCTTCTCTCTGCTCTCCCGCTCTCAGTCTGCGCCCTCTGTACCACACTCTCTGTCCCCCCAGGTCCCCCCACACTCTGTCACCCCATCTCTCTTTCTCCCCCTCTCTCTGACCCCCTCTTTCTGACCCCCTCTCTCTGTTCCCCCCTCTCTGTATCCCCCTCTCTGTCCTCTCTCTCTCTGTCCCCTCTCTCTGTCCCCACTCTCTCTCCGTTCCCCTCTCTGTGTCCCCCTCTCTCTCCATTCCCCTCTCTCTGTCCCCCTCTCTGTGTCCCCCTCTCTCTCCATTCCCCTCTCTCTGTCCCCACTCTCTCTCCGTTCCCCTCTCTGTGCCCCCCTCTCTCTCCATTCCCCTCTCTCTGTCCCCCATCTCTCACCATTCCCCTCTGTCTGTCCTCTCTCTCTCTGCTCCCCTCCCTCTGTCCCCCCGTCCCCACCCCCTCTGTCCCCCTCTCTCTGTCCCTCTCTCACTGTCCCCTCTCTCTCTCTCCCCCTCTCTGTCGCCCTCTCTTAGTCCCCCCGTCCCCCCTCTCTCTTTCCCCCTCTCCGTCACTCTCTCCCCGTTCCTCTCTCTCTGTCCCCCCTCTCTGTCCCACCTCTCTGTCCCCTCCTCTCTCTCCGTTCCCCTCTCTCTGTCCCCCTCTTTCTATCCCCCCTCTCTGTCCCCCTCTCTCTCCATTCCCCTCTCTCTGTCCCCCTTTCTCCCTGTCACCCCTCTGTCTGTCCCCCTCTCTCTGTACTCTCCTCTCCCCTCACTCTGTCCCCATCTCTCTGTCCACCCCTCTCTCTCTGTCCCCCTCTCTCTGTCCCCCTTTCTCCCTGTCACCCCTGTCTGTCCCCCTCTCTCTGTACTCTCCTCTCCCCTCCCTCTGTCCCCATCTCTCTGTACATCACTCTCTCTCAGTACCCCTCTCTCTGTCCCCCTCTCTCCCTGTCACCCCTCTGTCTGTCCTCCCTATCTCTGTACTCTCCTCTCCCCTCCCTCTGTCCACCCCTCTCTCTCTTTACCCCCCTCCCCATCTCTCCCCTACCTCTCTCCCCCCACTCTCTTGTCGCTCTCTCTCTCTGTCCCCTCCTTCTCTGACCGCCCCTCTCTCTGTCCCCCCTTCTGTTCTCCCCTCTCTCTGTCCATCCCCTCTGTCCTCCTCTCTCTTTCCTCTTTCTTTTCCCCGCTCTCTCTGCCCCCCTCTTTCTGTCCCCCCACTCTCTGCGCCCCCATCTCTCTTTCCCCTTCTCTCAATGTCCCCCCTCTCTCTGCCCCCACTCTCTCTCTCTGTCCCCCTCCCTCTGACACCACTCTCTCTTTGTCCCCCCTCTCTGTACCCCCTGCTGTCTGACCCTCCTCTCTGTCCCCACTCTCTGTCACCATCTCACTCTGTCCCTCCCTCTCCCTCTGTCCCCATCTCTCTGCCCACCCCTCTCTCTTTGTACCCCTCTCTCTGTCCCCTCTCTCTGTTCCCCCACTCTCTTCCGCTCTCTCTACCCCCTCTCTCCCCCCTCTCTCCCCTATCACTCCACCCTCTCTCTCGCCCCACTCTCTTGTCCCCCTCTCTGTCTGTCCCTCCTCTCTCTGACCCACTCTCTCTCTCTCTGACCGCCCCCTCTCTGTCCCCATCTTTCTCTGTCCCTCCTTCTCTCTGTACGCTCCTCTCCCTTCCCTCTGACCCCATCTCTCTGTCCACACCTCTCTCTCTGTCCCCCTCTCTCTCTGCACTCTCTCTGTCCCCCCACTCACTGTCCCCCTCTCTCTGTCCACCCTCTCTCTCTCTTTCCCCTCTCTTTACCCCCCTCTCTCTCCCCATCTCTCCCCTACCTCTCTCCCCCCAATCTCTTGTCGCCACTCTCCCTGTCCGCCCCCTCTGTTCCCCTCTCTCTTTCCCCCCGCTTTCTTTCCACCCTCTCTCTGTCCCCTCTTTCTGTCCCCCTATCTCTCGCCGTCCCCCCTCTCTCTCTTTCTCCCTTTCTTTGGCAAACCCTCTCTCTGTCCCCTCCTCTCTGCCCCCCTCTCTCTCTGTCCTCCCTCTCTGCCCCCCTCTCTCTCTGTGTCACCCCTCTCTCGTCCCCCTCTGCCCCACTCTCTCTGACCCCCTCTCCCTCTGTTCCCTCCTCTCTCGGTGCCCCTCTCTCTCTGCCCCTCCTTCTCTCTGTCCCCCCGCTCTCTGTCCTCCCGCTCTCTGTCCCCCTCTCTCTGTCCCCCAATCTCTGTCCCCCCCCCTCTCTGTCCCCAGTCTCTCTGTCCCCCTTCTCTCTCTCTCGGTCCCCCCTCTCTCTTTGTCCCCCGTTTCCCTCTTTCCTATCTCTGGCCTCTCTCTCTCTGTCCTCACTCTGTCCACTCTCTCTCTCTGTCCCCCTCTCTCTGCCCCCCTCTCTCTCTGTCCCCCCTCTCTCTCTCTGTCTCCCTCTCTCTCTGTCCCCCTCCCTCTCTCTCTCTGTCCCCCTCTCTCTCTGCCCCCTCTCTCTCTCTGTACCCCCCTCTCTCTGTCCACCCTCTCTCTGTCCCCCTCTCTCCCTCTCTGTCCCCCACTCTCTTTGTCCTCTCTCTATTCTCCTCTCTCTGTAAACCACTCTCTGCCCTCTCTGCCGCCCCTCTCTCTGTGACCCCCACTCTCTCTGCGCCCCCCCGTCTCTCCCGCTCTCTGTCCCCCTCTCTCTGTCCCCCTCTCTCTCTGCCCCTCATTCTCTCTGTCCCCCTCTCTCTGTCCCCCTCTTCCTCTGTCCCCCTCTCTGTCCCCCCCTCTCTCTGATCCCCTCTCTCTCTGACCGCCCCCTCTCTGTCCCCCTCTTTCTCTGTCCCTCCTTATCTCTGTACTCCCCCTCTCACTTCCCTGTGACCCCATCTCTCTGTCCACACCTCTCTCTCTGTCCGCCTCTCTCTGTCCCCCCACTCACAGTCCCCCTCTCTCTGTCCACCCTCTCTCTCTCTCTTCCCCCTCTTTTAACCCCCTCTCTCCCCCCACTCTCTTGTCGCCATTCTCCCTGTCCGCCCCCTCTGTTCCCCTCTCTCTTTCCCCCCTCTTTCTTTCCACCCTCTCTCTGTCCCCTTCTCTCTGTCCCCCCTCTCTGTCCCCCCTCTCTCTGTCCCCCCTCTCTGCTCCCTCTCTCTCTGTCCTCCCTCTCTGTCCCCCTCTCTCTGCCCCCCTCTCTCTCTCTGTCACCCCTCTCTCTTCCCCCTCTGCCCCACTCTGTCTGACCCCCTCTCCCTCTGTTCCCTCCTCTCTCTGCGCCCCTTTCTCTGTACCCCCCTCTCTCTGTCCCCCGCTCTCTGTTCCCCGCTCTCTGTCCCCCTCTCTCTGTCCCCTAATCTCTGTCCCCCTCTCTCTGTCCCCGCTCTCTCTCTGTCTCCCTCTCTCTTTGTCCCCCCTCTCTCTCTGTCCTCTCTCTCTCTGTCCTCTCTCTGTCCTCTCTCTCTCTGTCTGTTCCCCCCTCTCTCTGCCCCCCTCTGTCTTACTCCCCTTCTCTCTCTCTCTGTCCCTCACTCTCTCTGTCCGCCCTCTCTCTCTGTTCCCCCTCTCTCTCTGTCCCCCTCTCTCTCACTGTCCTCCCCTCTCTCTGTCCCCCTCTCTCTCTCTGTCCCCCTCTCTCTCTCTGTCCCCCTCTCTCTCACTGTCCTCCCCTCTCTCTGTCCCCCTCTCTCTCTGCCCCCTCTCTCTCTGTTCCCCTCTCTCTGTTCACCACTCTCTGCCCCCTCCTCTCTCTCTGTCCCCCCTCTCTCAGTCCGCCCCCTCTGTCCCCCTCCCTCTTTCCCCCCGTCTCTTTCCCCCCTCTCTGTCCCTCCTCTATCTGACCCTCTCTCTCTTCCACTCCTTGTCCCTGACCCCACTCTCTCTGTCCCCTTCTCCCTGTACCCACTCTCTCTGTACCCCTCTGTCTCTGTCCCCCTCTCTCTGTCCCCCATCTCCGTCCCTCCCCTCTCTGTCCACACTCTCTCTCTGTCAACCTCCACTCTGCCCATTCTCTCTGTCCCCGCCTCTCTCCCCCTCTCTGTCCCCTCTCTCTGTTTCCCCCCTCTCTGTCCCCTCTCTCTCTATCCCCCCTCTGCCCCCTCTCTCTGTCCCCCTCTCTCTGTCCCCTCTCTCTCTGTCACCCTTCTCCATCTGTCGCCTCTCTCTCTATCCCCCTCTCTCTGGCCCTCCCAGTCTCTGTCCCCCTCTCTCTGTCCTCTGTCCCCCTCTCTCTCTGTCCCCCTCTCCATCTGTCCCCGTCTCTCTTTACCCCTCTCTCTGACCCCCCTCTCTGTCCCCCACCTCCCCCACCCCCCCCCTCTGTCCCGCCTTCTCGGTCCCAGCCCTCTCTCTGTATCCCCTCTCTCTGTCCCCTCACTCGCTCTGTTCCCCCCTCTCTCTCTCTATACCCCTCTCTCTCTATCCCACTTTCTGCCCCCCCTCTCCCTATCCCCCCTCTCTGTCCCGCCTCATTGGTCCCAGCCCTCTCTCTGTACCCCTCTCTGTGTCCCCCTCTCTCTCTGACCCCCTCTCTCTCTGTCCCCTCTCTCTCTGTGCCCCTCTCTCACTGTCCCCACTCTCTCTGTCCCCCTCTGTCTATCCCCCCTCTCTGTCCCCCCCGCCCCTCTGTTCCGCTTTCTCGGTCCCAGCCCTCTCTATGTACCCCCTCTCTCTGTCCCCTCACTCTCTCTGTCCCCCCATCCCTCTCTCTCAGTCCCCCTCTCTGTCTCCCCTCTCTCTGTCCCCCACTCTCTGTTCCCCACTCTCTGACCCCTCTCTCATTATGTCCTCCCCTATTTCTCTCTCTCTCCCTCACCTTATCTCTCCCTTGCCCCCCACCCACCCCCTTCTCTCTCTCTCTCTCCCTGCTCCTTCACTCTCTCTCCACTTTCTCTCACTCTCGATCCACCTACCTCGGTCTCTCTTTCTTCCCCACCTCCCTCTGTTTCTCTCTGACTAAATCTTTCTCCGTCCTGCCCCTCCCTCCCTCTCTGACGCAGTCTGTCTCCCTGATGCGTCCCACTCCCTCTGATGCAGAGACTGGGGAGGGGTTAGTGGTTGGTGCTGTGACTGCATGTGGTTAGAGGGGTGGTTGTGAGGTGATAGAGAGATGTGGGAGGTGAGAGGAGGGGAAAAATGGAGTAGGGACGGAATTGCGGGAGGGAGACAGACGGCAGGAGAGAGAGAGAGTGCAGGGGAGGGGGGAGAGGAAAGCGTGGAAGCAGATGGAGAGAGTGGGGGAGAGGAAATGGGGAGGCCAGGTTGGAGTGGGAAGGACAGAGGGAGTTAAACCCAGCTCCTGAGCCCAGGGCGCGGTGCCCTCCACTTGCCTGAGGACCAGGACTTGGGGCTGAGTCTGTCTCTCTCCAGCTCAGTTTCTCCAACACAAAGACACACAACAACATCGGTCACTCTGCTGCTCGGCACGCTTTAATCAACATTTTTATTGTGTACAAATGGAAGTGATGGATACAGTCAGTGGGATGGTGCCTTTTCTCACTGGCCCCTGAGTTGTGAGACACATTGAAATGTTTCCCTGTAACCCCCTTGTGGGATAAGGATGGACAACCCAGCGCTACCCTCAGTCTGTTACCATAGCGACAGGCTGCTCCATCGCTGAAACACTGAACTGAAATGAGAAAATCCCGGAAGGATTGATTAATGAGGGAATTTGATGGATGGATGGATTTGGGTGAAGGGATATTTCAGCACATTCTTCAGCTGCTGCCTGAACTTAGTCTGGGTCACGGCATAAATCGCGGTGTTTGTGCAGCAACTGAGGAGCTGCAGCATGAAGCCCAATTCCCCCACAAAGGGATGGAGGTCCAGAGGGGTAAGCACAATATACGACATCCGGTTCCATATAGAAAACAGCATGAACGTTGACCATAACAGGATGAAATTGGCCGAGATCACAAACAGTAAAATGATGGATTTTTTTCGGTTTCTCATTTCAGTGTCAGACTGAGTGTCCCCATTGGTGTGAGCGCGGAGTCTCCTGCGGGCTCTGCTGGTCACTACAATGTGTCTGACGGTGAGAACATTGAGCAGCAGAATCAGGAGAAATGGGACACCCGGGGTTAGAATGTGGTGGAGGAACTCGATTGTGACCCAGACACTGGAGAATCGAACAGCGTCTGTTACATCACAAAACCAGGGCTGGTTCCCCAGCCAATACCGAGCCGTGAGAATAAAATACCAGGAAATGTCCTTTAAACAGCTCAGCACAGTCACTGCTCCCAGAACCACAGCCGCCGTTTTCTCACTGCAATATTTACTTTTCAACTTCTGGCAACAAATGGCCACAAACCGATCAAAGGTGAAAGTGACGGTGAACCAGACAGAGCAGTCAGTAGCTGCATAAAGCAGGACGGCGTGGATATTACACACGGAGACGGAGTCCCTCAGGAAATAAAACTGTTCCTGATAAACAATGGGAATGTGTCTCAGGATCAGGTCGAGGATAATGACCAGAAGATCCGCCGCTGCCATGGCCCCCAGGTAACGTCTGACACATGGAGACAATCCACAATCTTTATAAAGCAGGACGTAGATGGTCACTACGTTAACTGTGAAGAAGGAAAACAAACCCATTATCCATCAGCCTGGAGGCAAAGGGACCCGTTTGATCGGGGACCCAGTGAGATTTTCAAATGTGTCGCTGTATTCCGGGATTTATTAAAATAATTGGAGTTGGAATAACCAATTGGGAAGGTCGGAATTACTGACAAAAATGTGACATAAACCACAAGAAACCCTCCCTCCCCAAACACACAGAGACACATCCATAAGGACAGATGGTTTCTAGAACATTCTCACACACTCGATCACTCGAGAGCAGACACAGGTCACTCCTTCCCAGTTCCTAATACGGAGGGTGGGAACGTTGCTGTCCTGAAGGATTCTCTCCCAGTTTCCTGAACACAAACGGAGTTTGGGAATTTCTGTATTTTGATCTAAATTGTGGTCGATCCTGTGTCGTGGAGAAATGTAAACGCAGGGAAAACGTATTCACCCCTTTAACTGCCTGAGGGGCCTTCGGAACAGTGTCTCCTTCTCCCTGGAACGGGATCTCTTCCCTCGGGATCTTATCGTTTGCTCAATTCACTGACGTCCGGCCGTTCACAAACAATGTCAGGGACAGAACGTTTTGGGGAATGTCAGTTATAGAATGTCAGGAATGGAACGTTCCAGGGAATGTCAGTTATAGAATTTCAGGGACAGAACATTCCAGGGAATGGCAGTATAGAATGTCAGGGACAGAACGTTCCGGGGAATGGCAGTTATAGAATGTCAGGGACAGAACGTTCCGGGGAATGGCAGTTAAAGTATGTCAGGGAAAGTACGTTCCGGGGAATGTCAGTTATAGAATGTCAGGGACAGAACGTTCCGGGGAATGTGAGTTATAGAATGTTGGGGACAGAACGTTCCGGGGAATGGCAGTTATAGAATGTCAGGGACAGAACGTTCCGCGGAATGGCAGTTATAGAATGTCAGGGAAAGAACGTTCCAGGGAATGGCAGTTATAGAATGTCAAGGACAGAACGTTCCGGAAAATGTCAGTTATAGAATGTCGGGGACAGAACGTTCCGGGGAATGGCAATTATAGAATGTCGGGGACAGAACGTTCCGGGGAATGGCAGTTATAGAATGTCAGGGACAGAACGTTCCGGGGAATGTCAGTTATAGAATGTCGGGGACAGAACGTTCCGGGGAATGGCAGTTATAGAATGTCAGGGACAGAACGTTCCGCGGAATGTCAGATATAGAATGTCAGGGACAGAACGTTCCGGGGAATGGCAGTTATAGAATGTCAGGGACAGAACGTTCCGGGGAATGGCAGTTATAGAATGTTGCGGACAGAATGTTCCATGGAGCTCCGTGACCTGTCCATCACCTTTCCCCCCATCCGCCCCACCACAATGATGTACTGTGCACAGGCTACATTTCTGTCCAGTACCTCGAGCTGTGCAGACCACAGCAGAGCACTAATGTGTGAACCTGGAACAAATATCTTTCCAGCATGCAGAGCTGCATATCCCACATCATTGCATTATCTATAAACCTCAACCAGATAGTCTGCCCAGCATAGTGAACTGTGCAGTGATAACTGGTGAATTTGTAAACAGGAGCAGCTACCCTCCCAGCATGTAGGACTGTGTACACCACCCCAGTGCATTGCTCTGTAGCATTGTGTTCGATCCCTGCCCAGTGTGGGGAACCTTACATCTCCCACCCATTTCCAGCTCCATATCTCCATTGGGCCATGATGAGGGGTACTGTGGGTGTGAACATCACTGCCAGAGAGAGATAGAGGGAGAATCAGTTTAAATATCACCACATGGGAGGGGTATGGGGTATAGACAGTGAGGGCGAGACTGAGAGACAGTGTCATGAAAGGATGTGTTCCCAGGTTACAGAATGCTGAAATGTAGAGACTTCGATAGCATACTGTAACATGAGCCAGTCTTCCCAGGAAAGATGGGAAAAAGGGATATTTGTGTGAGGTGAAATGATGGAGAGTCTTGGATGACCATTTGTTCTACAGCTTTGTAAATGGGAGTAGTTTCAACAGAATCTATGACTCAAGAGGCTGATTCTAACAATAATTTTCCTCGGTGCCATTTTCAGTGAGTGTGACAGAGAGATTATCTGTACGAGGGCAAGCTAGATTCCTGGTGCTTTCTTATCAAACTCAACTCATTGACTACCCCCCCCCCCCCAACATTGTGTCCCTCTCATTCAATACCAGCCCGATTCTCCCACCCATCATGGCTGGAGGTATTCACCATCACCTGGATATCCCTGAATATTCTGAGACCCCTGGCACTGGTGCCATCTTTGAAAGGCCAATGGGCACACAGTTGAGCTTTCTCATCTTGGAGCTGCCCTGACCAGTTTACCCTGAGCATGGGAGATAAGGGACCATTATACCACGGTTTGTCGACAGGGGCACGGATGTCCTGGTGAATGGGCAAGTACAGAGGGTACCATTCTCTTCCCAGAGGGAGACACACCACCAGACCCACCGAGCATGGTCTGAGCTCCCCACCCAGCTCAGTGCAGTATCTGCGGTCTGAAGAAATGTCCAGCAATACAGGACAAACATCAATAACCTTCCCCACTCTGTCAGGATAAGGCTCACTGTATTCTCTCTGCTCCCTCACACTCACGGTATATCTGTTATAGCACTGACCCCCGAATAAGGCTCATGCTCCAACACTGTCACTGTCGAATGCAGCACCTTCTCTCTGTCACTGTCTCTGTCTCTGTCTCTCTCTGTCTCTCTCTGTCTCTCTCTCTCTTTGTCACCCCGTCCACTTTACCCCCACATCAATTACACTGCATGGATACAACACTGTCGACAGACTCCCTCTGAAAGCCTCACCATTTGCCATTATCCCCACCTACACCAACACTAACAGCAGGGCCACCCACTCCCACCCTCCCTTTCTCCCATTCCAGGAGAAACAGCCTGGAATAGAACAGTAATCGCCAAGCCGGGTGGTGGAGTGCCCGATATCCGTTCCCTCACCCCCTTCCCCTGCCATGTGGGGAGGACCCTCGTCCGAGTCGGAGAGGACCAGTACACCTCGTGTGGAGATTCGGAAACATCCACGTCCCATCGACCGAGGAAGGAGCTATGTTCAGTGAAGGGCAATTCTCACTTTAAACCCACTGGCAGCTCCGTTTCCCCCCGGCACAACTTAGAAGCCGTGGCCATGATGCCATCTCCCTTTTGTGTCGAGCTGGTACAAATGCAATCCCCACGGTCTCGGTGGGCAGGAGGGTGGGCTCACAATACATACCAGCCCATCGCATTCCAGTCACCACCACCTCCCAGGAAGGGAGCACGGAGGCTCCCTCCTACACCTCCCCCTGTAAACAGCTCAGATACTGAAACTAATCTGTGATTGTTACTGCTCTCCCCACTTGTTCTGATATCTTCAACAATCTTTGCTCATATACACGCAGCGCTCTCTGCTCCTGCACCCGCTTTATAATGGCACAGCCTGCTTTAAACTGTCTTTCATTGTCTTTCCTACCAAAGTGTCTCACCTCACACTGCTCTGCACTGATCCCCATCTGCCATACACCTGAACACTATATCAATGTGTGATTGTCCTGTTAGAGTTCCACACTCTCCTCCATAGACTTCAGAGTTCTTCCAGGTTCGGTGCCATCTACAAACATTGAGATTGTCATAGCGTCACAGTCCCCATGAAACAACTGAAATTCTGCCCCACATACACGAGTGTGAGTAAGTGAAATACTGATGTATTCCCACGGACGGAATCGAATAATGACCTGCTGTCAATGGAGCAACAAAACTCCTGACACATACTGGACAGAGTAGATGAAATATTGACGAACCACAGAGCAAAAGAAATCCGGATAGGTCCCACTTACCGATATTCACCAGGGTCTAATGTGATGAAGTTGAAAGTGTTTACTGTACCTTTAAGAGAGAGGGAATGCTGCTCTGAACTGAGAGCTTACAAGCACCTGTGATATGAGAGGGTGGCAGACCCAGAAACGGTATATTACTACAGACCTGGAGTCGGGTAATAAGCAGTTAAGAGAAAGGGGGGTCCCAGAGTTGTGAATAGTTAATGTAAAATGTTCACTTTCAGAGTGAAAAAAATAAATTGATGTTTTTTTATTTAAACAGTCGAATTTGGCAGATCTGTCCCTCATATTTTAACAGTTTACGAGACAAATTGAGCATTTCTTTATGTTTTGTTTAAGTTACCAGATGGGCTTTCCGCCGTGTCCTAACCATCCCCGTGTGCGCATATCTGTGTGTCTCTGTGTGGGGCAGATCTGGCTGTCTCTGTGGTGCTTAAAGTGATGCAATGCCACCCTCTGCTGGCCTCCATACGCCACTGCACAGACATTGGCAGAGGGTGAAAATCAGCAGGGATTCATTCAGAGAGGAGGAGGGAGAGGGCAGCTGCTCACAGCACCATCCAAACTGATGTCTTATCCATGTACTGATCTAAATGTCCTTTAAACGTTGTAAGTGTCCCTGCTTTCACCACTTCATCTGGAAGTTCATTCCACACACAAGCCAGACTCTGTCGAACATAATTACCTCTCATGACTTTCGTAAATCTTTTTTCCTCGCACCTTAAAAATCCCTCAGTTTTGAATCCTCAACTCTAGAGAAAAGACATCAGCCCTTCAGCTTCTCTGTAACCCTCGTTATTTTATAAACCTCTGTAAAGTTACTGCTTTATCTCATATTCTTCAGTGAAAAAAGTCCCAGCCTATCCAGCCTCTCCTTATCGCTCACTCCCTCCTTTCCCAGTAACATCCAGGTTCATCTCTTCTCAATCCTCTCCAGCTCAATAATATCAATTTCAGTAATATCAAAGTGAATAGTCATGGTATTTTCTAAACGTATGGGGAGTCCAAAACTGGAGGACATAGGCTTAAGGTGAGAGGGGAAACATTTAAAAGTGACCTAAGGTGCAGCTTTTTCACCCAGAGGGTGGTGTGCCTATGGAATGAGCAGGCAGGGTGACCAGACTGGACACAATATTCCAGAAGAGGTCTCACCAATATCTTGTACAACCTCAACATAACGTCCCAATTCTGATACTCAAAGGTCTGTCCTATGAAGACATGTGTGTTAAACACCTTCTTAACCACACTATCTATATGAGAGGCAAATTTTAAAGGATTATACCTGACAGCCTGGGTTCCTGTACTACAGCACTGCCAAAGGCTCTACTTTTAATTGTATAGATCCTGCTGTTGTTTGATTTCCCAAACCCAATACCTCGCATTAATCCAAACTAAACTCCATCAGCCACCCCTCAGCCAGTGAGTGATATTACTGTCCCCTTCAATTTTAAAACGCCCACCTGTCTCCAGGATGCCTACACACTCCGGCCTTGATTTTCACAAAGACCCTGAGCTTGGTATGCCTTGTATGGTTAGGGGGAGGAGGGACAGATTGCAGACACAGTCAGTGGGGAGGAGAGGCTGGACAGTAATCAGCGGCCTGGTGTCATTTCATGGTTTTAGGAAAAGAGGAGTCGCACGTGAGAGTTGCGTAAGAGTGATCGGTGTTTTGGGGTAAGAAATTAAGGTCTTCCTTCGTCTCTGGTCTTCAGTAATAAATATATATTTGAGACCCTTCATTGGGTAGAGTGTGTCTGCAGGATCTTTTCCTTAATATTGCAGACTACAGATAATAGCAATTAAAGATGTTCACAGTTAATTTCGATGGCACAACACGTACACTCAATATCCTACAGTTGAGACAAATATCATGCATTTGTTTAATAATACAAAGTGTTTTGTGTAGTTCACTAATGGTAACCTGATTATAATAAATCCACACCAAGATGAAAGTGGGCACTAAAATATGACCCAAAATCTGGGTATGGTAGTGTGGTGGGTAGTGTCCCTGTCTCTGAGCCAGAGCTCTGGATTTGATTCCAATTCCTGAACCTGTGTGGCAGTGTTCCTAGCTCTGGGCTAGAAGGTCAGGATTCAAGTCCTGCCTGTTGCAGAGGTATGTCCCATCATATCAGGACAGGCTGATGAACAAACATAGAGGAGAATAATGTTACAGCTTTATGGGTATTGCTGAGTGATGCTAGTGTCCCTAGCTCCGGCAACACATGTGCAGGCGTAAACTCCACAGAAGTGTCTCAGGATACATCTGAACAAACTGATTAAAATTGATTTAGAATTGTGACTTGATGGAGAAGGAAGAGGTGTCAGTATTGCATTTCAGAATTTAGGCCCAGGATGACTGAAAGTACAGCCATTCGTGTTGATTGGGGTCACATTTTGCAGCAGTAAAGGTTTATAAAATCAAAATGGCCATGGATAGGGTGAGTAGTCACGTGTTTTTCCCCAGGTTAGGGGCGTCCAAAACTAGAGGGCATTTGGTGGAAAGTGAGAGGGGCAAGGTTTTGAGGAGGCCTTAAGAGCACCATTTCACACAGAGGGTGGTGTGCGTATGGAATGAGCTGCCAGAGGAAGTGGTGGAGTCTGGTACAACTACAGCATCTGGGTACTGAGAGACCTGGCGAGCTTTTCCAGTAATTTCTGTATTTCTTTTAAAAATGCAATCAGTTTAACACAGTTATTCTGAATAAATTTAACATTTTTATTTTTTAATGACGCAGGGACATATAAACATATCTTCAAATTGACCGAGACCATTTTCTGCTGAGGGTATGGCTCTGTGTATGACAGCAGCAATGATGCACCCACATGGAACAGGGAATGTGATGGAGACATCGTTTGGGCAATGTACAAGGAGACCTCACATGGTACAGTTTGGGAAAGGATGACATTACTGTGTGATTCAACTCAGAGAGGGAGAAAATGTAATCTGCCTGAGAAGGAATGGCCTATTGCACTCTCTCTCCTTCATTGTTCCTCATCACAGCAATGTGTGCGAGCTAAAAAAAAAACCTCTACAGTCATCGTTACCATTCTTATTTTTATGGAATCCCTGCAGTGTTGAAACAGGCCCTTCGACCCAACAAGTCCATACCAACCTTCCCAACCCATTTCCCTATATTTACCCCTGACTATTGCACATAACCTAGAAATCCCTGAACACTACGGACAATTTAGCATGACCAATCCACCAAACCTACACAGTTTGTTGTAGGAAACGGAATCACCCATTAGAAGCTCACACAGACAAGGGGAGAATGTGCAAACTCCACCCAGACAGTCACCCAAGGCTGAAATCGAACCCAAGTCCATGGTGCTGTGAGGCAGCAGTGCTAACCACCGTGTTACCCTTTGGATGATCCCTGACCAGAATTCACGAATCGACTCACTGCCTAAAGCAAAGGGAATTCAGCCAAATCCAAACTCTCCCAGGATGGAATCCCATTGCTAGCAGCTTGTGTGAGTACAATATCGAAAGAAGCAGAATAACGTTTTGGACAATCTCACAATGTTTCCTTTGTCATGAGTTCCAATAATATTTGGACCAAGTTTTTTCAAGTTAAATTGCAGAGATTTTGTGTGTGTGTGTCAGCATTTTTAGAAAGGAAAATATTGATAATATAATTGCAATACCCAAACAGTTTGCCATTCGTCTTTCTAACATTGTTTGAGTAACATTGCTCTGGTTCATAAACGTGTTGTTTTAGCAGATTAAAGAAGCTAGCCTGACGTGTTCCTAAAATAGACCCTGACCCAATCTGAGACCGATATCATCGGCCATAACACCGACCTGGTTACATTTAACATCTGTTGTGACCAGTGAAGGAGTGGGACTAGTAAAGGAAACAGTGACCCAAAAAGCCGGGGAACTACAGGCTGGTGAGCATGATGTCAGTGGTGGGTAAGTTGTTGGAGGGGATTCTGCGGAAAACTATTTGCATACATTTGGGATGCAAGGGCTGATCGGGGTGGACAACGTAGCTTTCTGCATGGGAAATCATGTCTCATTGATTTGGTTGAGGTTTTTGAAGAGGTGACAAAGAAGATTGATGAAGGCAGTTTGGTAGACATTGTCTATATGGACTTCAGCAAGGTCTTCAGTTAAAGAACAAAGACCAAAGAAAATGTACAGACCAGGAACAAGCCCTTCGCCCTCCAAATCTGAACCGATCCAAATGTAATGTCCAAATCTGGCGGTCAATTCCTAAGCATCTGTCTTCCTCTGCTCCCCACCTACTCATGCATCTGTCCAGACGCATCTTAAATGAATCGACCGTGCCTGCCTCTACCACCTCTGCTAGCAACGCGTTCAAAATGCCCACCACCCTCTGTGTGAAGTACTTACCGCGTGTATCCCCCTTAAACTTTCCACCTCTCACTTTGAAAGCACGACCTCTCGTTATTGAATCCTTCAACCTGGGAAAAAGCTTGTCTCTATCCACCCTGGCTATACACTTCATGATTTTGCAAACCTTAATCAGGTCCCGCCTCAATCTCCTTTTATCTAGTGAAAATAAACCTAACCTACTCAGCCTCTCTTCATAGCGAGTATTTCATTCTGATTGGTAGGCAGATTAGTAAGTTTCAGTCACATAAGATACAGAAGAAGCTAGTCACAAATGGCTTGAAGGAAGAGGGATATTTTTCAGCCTGGAGGCTTGTGAGCAGCACTGTACTGCAAGAATCAGTACTGAGTTCACTGCATTTCATCATTTATGTAAAGGATTTAGATGTGAATATAGGGGTAATAGTTAGTAAGTATACAGATGACATCAGAAAGGTCGTGTAGTAGATTATCTCAGAGTACAATAAGACCGCAATTAGATGGGACAAAGAGGCAAGGAGTAACAGATGAAGTTTAATTTAGATAAATAGGAAGCTTTGCATTTTGGGAAGGCAAATCAGGGCAGACATTATATACTTAATGGTCAGGTCCTGGGGCGTGTTGTGAAACAAAGGGGCACAGGGCTGCAGGTGCATTGTTCCTTGAAAGTGGAGTCGCAGGTAGACAGTATGATGCAGAACACATTTGGCACATTTGCCTTAATCAGTCAGAGCATTGAGTATAGGAGTTGTGGTGGTATGTTGTATCTGTACAGGACGTTGATGAGGCCACTTTAAGAATACAGCGTACAACTCGGTTTTCTGCAGAACTGACTTACACGGATGTTCCAGGACTGGAAGTTTGAGCTTTAGGAAGAGGTTGATTAGGTTGAGGTGCTTCCCCCTGAAGTGCCAGAGGCTGAAGGGTGACATTATAGAGGTTTATAAAACCATCAGGGGCATGGATATTTGAACAGCCACGTTCTGCTCTCCAGGATAGCGGAGTCCAGAACAAGACAGCATAGGTTAAAGGTGAGGGGGAGTGATTTAGAAGGGACCTGAAGATAAATGTTTCACACAGAGAGTGGTGTGTGTACAGAAAGTGCTGTTAGAGGAAGTGGTGAAGGTGGTTACAATCGCACATTTAAAAAGTATCTGAAAGAGGAGGGGTATTTAACAAATGCTGGCAAATGGGACTGGATCAGATTTGATATCTGATCGGAGTGAACAGATGGGACTAACGGGTCTGCTTTCCTTCTGCGTGACTCTCTGGTTCTATAAGAGGGATGATGAAAAATTCTGTAAGGTCCTTTCAAGGCACTTCTCTTCTCTGGAAGTTTATCGTGACTCTATGTTTACATTGATTGAAATCTGTATTAGTTAAATATTTGACAAAGAAGTGAGTCACGGATAATGGGATACAGACAGGAAAGTGGGACTGAGACCCCAGCCTAATCAGTCACAATCTTACTGCCTGTTGGAGAAGGCTCAAAGTATCTAATGACGCACTCCTGCTCCTCAGTCCCATGTTCCTGTGTTCCATTCAGCCCCTCATACCTGCGAGACAGGTACAGTTGGAGGCCAATTACTCCTATAACCTGGTGCACTTAAACAGAGGAGACCATTTAGTCCCTCAAGACTGTCACACACGCTTTGAGGTGATTTGGGAAATGTAATTGGAAAATCCAGGCTGGGTATGAAAGAGGCCCCTCATCTCTCGTTAGAAAGCTTCCCCTATCTGCAGCTTGTGCTCCATTTGTTGGTCATGTTGTAGACCCAGATTCACAGTGAATACAGCCCACATACCTCACTTAGAGATGGCTAACAAAATCATCTGGTCTCCCTGACTGCAATATGCAATACCAGAACATTCATAAAAATAACACCCACTAACTTTCCAATAACAGAATGTGAGAACATCAGAAACAGGGGCATGTCGTTCACTCCCCAAACCTGCCTTGCCCTTCACTAAGACCATGGCTGATCTGCTCCTGGCCCCAAATCCTCTTTCATACCCAATTCTTCATAGCCCTCAACCCTCTTCAAATACATTCAGTCATCTAGCTCCCCGAACACTCTTGAGAAGAGACATCCTGACATTCAATCCCACCTGTTTGAAGAAAACACGTGCTGCTCCTATATCATGGCTTATTGATGTGAACAGAAGAGGCTGAGACAAGGGTTCAGGTAAAAATGGCTGGGCCTGATATCAAGACAGTGGTTGACTTCTGTTGACATCAAGGAGCTGGACTTAATGGGAATCAGAGTAAACTCTACAGTGTTTGGAGTCAAACATGGCACAAAGGAAGATGTTCATCATCTCAGTCCTGGGTCAGCTCTGTGGGAGATTCTCAGGGTAGCTTCCTCTTCACAAACATCTTTAGCTGCTTCATGAATGTCTCCCCACAATGTTCAGAACGTTTTGTCCCCCGCCAGCTCCTGAACTTGTCTGTGTCCATGTGCAGCAAGATCCAGGCTTCATTCAGGCTTGTGCTGTTAAAGTATCAGTAACATTCATGTAACTGCACTGCCTGACACTGCGCATTGCCACAGTAAAATAAGAGTTCATTCAGCACCTCACGCTGGTTTCACAGGAATATGAAGAAGCCATTCAGCCCATTGACATTATTGGAGATGAATAGGGATAGCCCATTCAGTGTCTCCAGCCTATTACTCAGGAAGAGAAGGAGTCTAGTGTGATGGACCACACCAGAGCCCCTCGAAATATTTGACGGCGGTAGCCTAGACTTTTATGTTTTCTTATTTTAAATGAAATGTAAAGTGTCTGTCCCAGATGCAATGTGACTGGTCAAACTACTCGGTGGTAAGCAAAATGCCATCTATTTCAACACGAAAGAAGAAATAACACCACAGAAAGAGGAATTTAGAAGAACGTAATTCTATTGATTCGGAGATGCCGGTGTTGGACTGGGGTGTACAAAGTTCAAAATCACACAACACCAGGTTATAGTCCAACAGGTTTAATTGGAAGCACACTAACTTTCGGTGCGACGCTCCTTCATCAGGTGATTGTGGAGGGCTCGATCGTAACACAGAATTTATTGCAATAATTTGCAGGTGATGTAAATGAAATTATACATTGAAGAATTGATTGTCTGTTAAGCCTTTCATCTGTTAGAATACAGTGATAGTTTCACTTCTTTCATGTGTAAATCACAAAACCCTTTTTTTAAAAGTTGCATTCTCGGGTTAGCTGTTAACAATGGTAATAGCTAGACAATATGTTGAAGGTGTTAGCCCCCTGTGTTATCTGTCTATGACCGGATGTTTAGATTGATTCCAATCTAAAAAGTGAGATAACAGAGTTTTACATAAATTCATGAAGTTTTTGAGCTCAGATTTCGACATGAATCTATGTGGTTTTTGAGCAAAGTGCAATGTAACTCTGAAAGTACCAAAAAAATTCACCACACACAATATATATGTGTGCATGTGGGTCTTTATCTGTCTGTGTGTGTGTCTGTCTGGGGTGGGGGTTGTGAGTGTGAGAAAGTGTATGTGTGTGTGTGTGTAGTGAGTGCAGAGTGTCTTAAGTCTGTGAGGGGGTGCATGTGTGGGAGTCTGTGTGTCTATAAGGGTGTGTGTGGGTGTCTGTTTGTGCGTCTGTGTGTATCTGTGTACGTGTGCATGTGAGAGTGTGTGTGTGTGTAGGAATATCTGTGTGTGTGTGTGTGCAGTGCAATGGTGATCACCTGTAATGTGACATGAACCCAAGATCCCGGTTGAGGCCCTCCCTATGGGTACCGAACTTAGCTATCAGCCTCTGCTCAGCCACTTTCCTCTGCTGCCTGTCCCGAAGTCCACCTTAGAGGATGGTCACCCGAAGGTCTGAGGCTGAATGTCCTGGACCACTGAAGTGTTCCCCAACTGGGAGGGAACCCTCCTGTCTGTTGACTGTTGTGTGGTGCCCATTTATCCGTTGTCGTAGCCTTTCCTCAGTTTCCCCAATGTGCCATGCCTCTGGGCATCCCTGCCTGCAACGTATAAGATAGACAATGTTGGCTGAGTCACATGAGTACCTGCCATGTACACGGTGGGAGGTGTTCCCACGCGTAATGGTGGTATCTATGTCCACAATCTGACACGTTTTGCAGCGTCCACCGTGACATGGTTGTATGGAGTTGTTTTGTGATTTACACATGAAAGAAGTGAAACTATCACTGTATTCTAACAGACGAAAGGCTTAACAGACAATCAATTCTTCAATGTATAATTTCAGTTACATCACACTGTGTTACGATCGAGCCCTCCACAATCACCTGATGAAGGAGCGTCGCTCCGAAAGCTAGTGTGCTTCCAATTAAACCTGTTGGATATAACCTGGTGTTGTGTGATTGTTAACGTAATTCTATTGGACAGCTTAACAGAATAATAGAACTAGGAACTATTACTAATGAACTGTCACAATACAGAGAAATCCCACAAACACAGCCCTTGGCAAAAAGAAATATTCAGACACCGAATGTCACAAATATTTCTCCAATCCAGGAATTAAAAACAGTGCCAAGAGAGAGTAGCAACCAGGAGATATCCATTGAAGCTTCCAACTCTGTGGAGACCCCAATAGTTTCTGATGTTAAAGAGAAACCAAAACCAAGTGATCCTAACCTGTGAGAGCTGGTCACACCCATTCAGGCTGCATTAAAATTAACCTAAGGCCTCGCTCGCTGTTACTCAAGTTGTCTTAACTAGACAGCTTGGTAACAATCGTTCAATCTCTCTCAGAAAAAGAAACCCGGACAAAATAACCTCTTAAAGCTGCAGCATTGTCACACTTGTCAGTACATCGAGCTGTCAAACAGGAACCAGCGGTAACCCAGTCAGTCCCTTGAGTCACTTATACAGGAACAGTAGGAGGCCATTCCCACCTCAAAGCACTTACACGAGGGAAAAATGACATAATATATGCTGATTCCTAATGAATGTCTTATGCCCAATACTTCGATTCTCCTGCTTCTCGGATGCTGCCTGACCTGCTGTGCTTTTCCAGCAATCGACTCTCGATTCTGATCTCCAGCATCGGCAGTATTAAGTGTCTCCAGATTGATGCTCCAACATGATGAACAAGTGGAGCAGAAGCTGCACAGACAGACTGCTCCACGTTGTTCTCTCTCAGAAAAAGAAACCCGGACAAAATAACCTCTTAAAGCTGCAGCATTGTCACACTTGTCAGTACATCGAGCTGTCAAACAGGAACCAGCGGTAACCCAGTCAGTCCCTTGAGTCACTTATACAGAAACAGTAGGAGGCCATTCCCACCTCAAAGCACTTACACGAGGGAAAAATGACATAATATATGCTGATTCCTGATGAATGTCTTATGCCCAATACTTCGATTCTCCTGCTTCTCGGATGCTGCCTGACCTGCTGTGCTTTTCCAGCAATCGACTCTCGACTCTGATCTCCAGCATCGGCAGTATTAAGTGTCTCCAGATTGATGCTCCAACATGATGAACAAGTGGAGCAGAAGCTGCACAGACAGACTGCTCCCCGTTGCTCATGATACACATGTGGGACTTTAACGTGGTTTTCTAGTGGTGAGCAGGGAAGCCATATGCCTTGTGTAAAGTCTCAAGAAGGCATCTTTCATCTCTGAGAAGACAGCCTGGTGTTCTCTATGGAGGGTGGAAGCTGATGGGAATGGATACCTGTTTCATATGGAAGGTATTGTGGCTGCTGTTGGGGATTGTAAATAACCTGCCGTTCAGTGCAGGGTTCACACGCCGACTGCACAATAACCTGGGGAGAGTTACTTTAGGCATATAAACTATTTGGAAGGCCATGTTAGACTGATGAATGGATGCTCTAATTTCAAATAATGCTGATCTTGTTCATGTTGATCTTGTCTAGTGCATGTCCTGTTCAGTGTAACCTGTATGCCTTACTCTGTCCAAGTCTATTTCCACCCTATGATTTGTCTGGCTATGCTTACTATGATCTGCCTCCACTGCTCATAAACAAAGAGTTTCGTCGTACTGAGATACACGTGACAATAAATCAAACCAAATCAATCCTGGGTAAAGTATGGAATTGCTCTCCCTGTCAACGTCTTTTTGGAAATAAGTGATCACTGCCACCCCTCGTGTTTCAGCAGCACCATTTATTCGTCTCTCACAAATCAACAGATTAAACACTCAGCTTCTTCACTCTATCCTCATGTTACCATCACCCGTGTCTGTGGTAAGGAGATTATTCCTTACAAAGGAGATCAAATCTGTAGAGAGTGTCCCAAATGCTCTCTCAGCAAGGCTTTACAACAGCAGGAAGATGGCTTTACTTATGTACTCGAATCATCTTACAATGAATGACACATACCATTGAATGCACCAATTACTTACACAGGGTTTGATTCGGAGCAGTCAGCATAGACTTGTGAGTGGGAGATCATGCTTCCCAAATTTCTTAGCGTCCTTTGGGGAAGTGTCCAAGAATGTTGATGAGGGCAGAGCAGTAAACGGAGTCTCTATGGATTTCAGTAAGGCCACTGATAAGGTTACACATGGCAGGCTACTCTGGAAGGTTCCATCACGTAGAATACTGGGGGAACTGGCCAATTGGATACACAGTTGGCTTGTTGATAGGAAGCAGAGAGTTTAATGGAAGGATGCTTGTCAGACTGGAAGTTGGGTACACAGCTTCTTGTTATCTATGATTTGGTTGAGAATGTACAGGGCATGATTAGTAAGTTTGCAGATGACACTAAAATAAGTGGGAGCATGATCAGTGAGGAATCTTATCAGAAATTGCAGCAGGACCTTAATCAGGTGGGCAAGTGGGCTGAGAAATGGCAAATGGAATTTAATATAGATGTGAGGTCTTGCAGCTTGGAATCTCAAATCGAGGTAGGAGTTTCACGGTGCATGGGCGGGCCTTAAGGAGTGTAGTGGGCAGAGACAGCTTGGAATTCAGGTGCACGGTTCCCTGAGAGTGGAGTCAAGGGAGACAGGGCAACACATTCCACCCTGACCTTAAGTTTATCTGTACCATCTCTGACATGTCCCTCACCTTCCTGGACTTCTCCATCTCCATTAATAACGACCGACTTGACACTGACATTTTTTACAAACCCACCGACTCCCACAGCTACCTGGATTACACCTCTTCCTACCCTACCTCTTGCAAAAATGCCATCCCGTATTCCCAATTCCTCCGCCACCGCCGTATCTGCTCCCAGGAGGACCAGTTCCACCACAGAACACACCAGTTGGCCTCTTTCTTTAGAGACCGCAATTTCCCTTCCCACGTGATTAAAGATGCCCTCCAACGCATCTCGTCCACATCCCGCACCTCCACCCTCAGATCTCACCCCTCCAACCGTAACAAGGACAGAACGCACCTGGTGCTCACCTTCCATCCTACCAACCTTCGCATAAACCAAATCATCTGCCGATATTTCCGCCACCTCCAAACATACCCCACCACCAGGAATATATTTCCCTCCCCACCCCTTTCTGCCTTCCGCAAAGACCGTTCCTTCCGTGACTACCTGGTCAGGTCCACGCCCCCCTACAACCCACCCTCCCATCCTGGCACTTTCCCCTGCCACCGCAGGAACTGTAAAACCTGCGCCCACACCTCCTCCCTCACCTCTATCCAAGGCTCTAAAGAAGCCTTCCACATCCATCAAAGTTTTACCTGCACATCCATGAATATCATTTATTGTATCTGTTGCTCCCGATGCGGTCTCCTCTACATTGGGCAGACTGGGCGCCTCCAAGCAGAGCGCTTTATGGAACATCTCCGGGCCACCCGCACCAACCAACCACACCGTCCCATGGCCCATTTCAACTCCCCTTCCCACTCTGCCGAGGACATGGAGGTCCTGGGCCACCTTCACCGCCGTTCCCTCACCACCAGACGCCTGGAGGAAGAACGCCTCATCTTCCGCCTCGGAACACTACAACCCCAGGGCATCAATGTGGACTTCAACAGTTTCCTCATTTCCCCTTCCCCCACCTCATCCTAGTTTCAAACTTCCAGTCCCCTTGACTTGTCCAGACTTGTCCGACCTGCCTAGTTCCTTTTCCACCTATGCACTCCACCCTCTCCTCCCTGACCTATCACCTTCATCTCCTCCCCCACTCACCTATTGTACTCTATGCTACTCTCTCCCCACCCCCACCCTCCTCTATCTTTACTCTCCACGCTTCAAGCTCTCTGCCTTTATTCCTGATGAAGGGCTTTTGCCCGAAACGTCGATTTTGCTGAAGCTCCTCGATGCTGCCTGAACTGCTGTGCTCTTCCAGCACCATTGATCCAGTAACAGGAGGCCAGTCAGACCCACCGAGCCTATTGCAAGGGAATTGGATAAGGATAAAAACTATCTGAGAATTATTTCATGAGAAAGGAAAAGGTAATTTAGACACGTGTCTGTTGTATGAGAACAAGATAAGACCAATCAATCCCTTGGTCCCTTCTCCGGGATGCATGAGGAGACCGTTCAGTATTTCCACCTGTTATGGAGAAGTATGAGAAGACCCATCAGCCCCTCAAAATGTTACCCAGCAACAGGAAGATTCCATAATCTCCCAATCCTCCAAAGCATCAACAGGAGCAGGTCATTCTGGCCTTGGAGATGACAACATTGGAACACCAGAAAGACATCATCCCATCGAGTTTGTATACCAGCAGGATGATGAGTCCATTCAGTAACACATACCCTTTACACAGCAATTGGAGCAGATCTCTTAAAAACGTGTGCCCATGAAATAGGAATTCAAAGAAAACGTAAAGGCTTTCGAAAGGGAAGAACTTATAATAATGGTATACATTCGGGACTAAAGTGTGACAATAAACTACTGTAATTTAAGGCTAATTGTTAGAGTCCATTGTTCAGGACATTTGCAAAGTTAAACCACAATCCATCAGAGTCAATATGGTTTTACGAACGCTAAATCGTGTTTGAATTTTTTGCTTGAGTTGTTTCAAGATGTCATAAACAAGGTGGAGCGTGGGAATCCTGGAGATGGAACATATCTGGTCTTCCTGAAGGCATCGGATATGTCGCTTCTCCAAAGAGTAAGTGGTAAGATCAGACAACATGGGGTTAGGAGTAATTTATTAGCTTGGATGGAGGATTGGTTAACCAACAGAATGGAGTCAGATGGATTAAATGTGTCATTTTCTTTTGGCAAATGCAATTTGTGGGGTGCTACTGATTTCAATACTCATGCCTCAACCATTTGCGGTTGATGGTATTACTGTACTCGGTTGATGGGATAGAAAATACGATGCCACATTTTCAGATGACACTAGCATTGGTGGGAAATTACTTCGGAATGATGATGCAAGAGATTTTAAAACAGATGGATAGGTTGGGTGAATGGGCCAACATTTAGCAAGGAAAATTAAAGTGAATAAATATGGGCTATTCAAGTTGGCCAGTATAATAGACAGACAAATTGTTATCTAAATGGAGATAAAGTTCAAAGTGTTTAGGTGCAGAGGGATCTGGGTGTCTGTTTGCATATCACAGAAAACCTGCCTGCGGGTACTGCAAGTAATGAGAAATGCAAGCATAATTTCAGCGTTTATTTATAAAAGGATAGAGTAGAAAGGTAGGGAGTGTTGGTGTAGCTAATGCAAGGCATTAGTGAGGCTGCAACTGGAGTACAGTTTGGGTGTCCTGCAGAATGAGATATTTCCATTGGAGGCAATTCAGAAGAGCTTCATTAGATTGATTCCATATTTGAAGTGTTTGTCTTATGAAGAGAAATTGAGCAGTTTAGGCCTATACTCTCCAGTTTATAATAATGAAAGGAGATCTCATTGAGGTCTGTAAAATGCTAAAAGTAATTGAATGTGTAGATATGGAGTGGATTTTTTTTTCATGTGGCGCAATCTACAACAAGAGACTAGAGTTTTAGGATGGAGAGATGGCAGGAAAGTGGAACAGAGGCCGCGTTGACATCAACCTCATCGAGGGGTTGGATTCCTCACAGATACTCCTTGTTCTTATTCAACTCTTCGACTGTGTTGCACAGGAATGGGGAAGGAGAGGGTATCATACAGGAGCAGGCATGCAGGGTAATTCAGTCTCAATCAGTTAGACAGAACGTAACCAGCCGGGTCACAGAGTGACCAGCGCTGGGTTCTCAACTATTAACAATCTATATTATTGATCAGGAGGATGGAACAGATATACAGATGATTAGTTTGGTGATGTCGCTGTGGTAAGCAAGAGATTAAATTATCAAGAGAGGGTGGAGAGTCTGCAAATAGATTCAGAGAGGTAAAGGCAGTGGATCATAGTTTGGCAGGTGGAGTTTAACATGATATAACCTATCATTCCATTTACAGGAATAACGGAAAGCAATATGTTACTGAAAAGTAGAGGGATTTTAGGACTTATTGATAATGTGTACTAGGGGGTTCACTCAGCCCCGTTCAGACATGGCAGGTTTTGCTTCATCCCTGATCGTCTGCTCCCGGACACTCCAAGTGACCCTATTGCTCTCCGTACACATGGAATACTTTAATGTGGTTGATTAGTTATGGGGATGGTGTTTTGAAACGTGCATCAAGGGGACGGCCTTTATCCAAGATATATTCATTTCTTTCTACGTGGAGACCTGATGACGATGGGAATGGCTGACTGCTTCTGAATGAAGAGGCCATGACTGCTGCCAGGACAGTGGGTATTCACCAACATGATGTACTGTGCATGGACACACTGTAACATTAATAGAGAGAGAGAGCTCCTTCAGTTCCTCTACCTCTCCCCATTGACATGGGTACTCTGCAGATGCCATGTACACCATCAGGAATCCCATTATACTGGCTATACCCGGCAGCTCCCTGCTGTGGGAGAAACAATGTATTAACCTCATCCACCACATATATACTCCATCACCGAATGGTGACATTGATGTTGAGATACTGGGAAATGATGAATATGTCATCTAGTTCTGCGTGGAAAGTTATGGATCATCGAAGCTGAATGAAACAGTGACCCTAACAGCCACTGGCAGCACCATCCTCCCCCTGGTGTGAAGCTGCAGGGCGTGTTGAACGAGGTGACACCGCTTTGTGACCAGGTCTTTGTTCAGTCAGGGTCCCCTCACTATATGCGCCTGCGTTAAGTGAAGCTTGGGAAGCTGATCCTGGACTACTTGGGATTGATACAGCAGATCCTTTTCCCTACACACACTCACTCCGTGGTTTCAGAGTTTCCCTTCTCTGCAGCCTCTGCTTCATTTGTTGTTCATGTTGCAGGCTCAGATGCTCCATCCAGAGTTGAGACACCAAATCCTGAGGTCTCCCTGAATGTCTGAGGCAGCTTACAGCACAACCTTCAGCAAACCATCCCCTGCCCCTCCACTAAATGTTGAATTACAGGAGTCAGTCAGAAACCCCTTGGCTACAAGTGTTGTGGACCAGACCAGATTCCCGCAAAATATTTTAAGAAGGCCGCTTAGACCCAAACCTTTCCTTATTTTGAATATAGATGTGAATTGTGCTTTCCAGATATATTGTGACTGGTCAAACTACTCGACATAAAGCAAAATATAATCTATTCAAATGCTTTAGTTAAAATACAATCAAAGAAAAGAACATTTCAGGATGGCTTATATGTTTGTACACTTACACAAACAATAGATACCATACCTACTTGGTTTACACCGCTTGGCACAAAGATATATTCAAATACAGATCCTTACAGCAGTTTTCCAATCCAGGGGGAAACAACATCAACAGAGATCTCAGGGAGAAAAGCAACTAGGGATCATGTATTGACACTTCCAACCCTTCTGGGATCCCCAGCAGCTTCTGAATGCTGCAGCTAAAAACAAAACGAGAAAACCTGGTCTGGGAGAGCTGGCCACTGCCCTTCCATTGTTACCACCGTTTTAATGAAACCTAAAAGCTTTCTCAGTTATTTACTTAAACTGTTTTCAGACAGCAGTTCTGCACCTCTGCCTTTAAAACCTCTTGTCAAAAAAAACCCAAGAGAAAATAACCTTTTTACAGTGATCGTATACTCACAACTCCACCATCAATAAAATGATCCATTAATATTCAAAAATGGATTCATTTTAGACCTCCCAACCTTCCTCTATTAGCAGACTGCAATGCATATATATATATATATATATATATATATATATATATAATACATTGACTCTGAGCATACAAATGTTCACAACTAGATTCGCTTTCAATCATTTTACTCCTGCCACAGAATGCCTTTGTCTTTCTTCATCCAAGTCTCCATCAAAACTAAGGTTTTCTCGCCCTGTCAACTGTATAATTTCAAATTGAATGGCAGCAATAATAAGCTCAATCGAAACAGACTGGTATGATTCTCCCCAAACCTCTCCAAACACTTTAAGGGTCACGATCAGTGATAAAACAAAATTGTCTCAGGTATGTTATTCACAATTTAAATGCAGAAATGTTGTGACGCCAACGTCAAGCTCAAGGCCCCCTTCCCCATTGTGGAATAAATCTGTTGATATTTCCACTGGACGGTTCAACCACACGTTACATAATGGAGCACTTCTCATCTCTCCAATGCTCCTCATGTCTCAGCATAAAAGAATTACATGCTTATGTGCCTCTTAATGCTGTAACCTCTTTACCGGCTTCTCCTGGCGTATGCCAATAAACCTTACTCTCACAGGGATATGTTTTAAGAAGATCTTGCACATTGTTCTTAATCCCTCACAGAAACCAAACATTGATTTCTGAACTAAATCATCATCATCAGCTATTTCAGCTTCTAATCTTGGCATTTTAACTCTCTGCTCTTCCACACGAGTTCTCATGACTGCAGGAAGTGAATTGTTGAGCTTCTCCAAAATAAGAATCTCTCTAAGAGTGTCATTAGTTTGCTCAGTTTTTAATACCCTTACCCACCTTTCAAAATTATTTCTTTTGATTCTTTCAAAGTCAATGTGCGTTTAACCAGGGACGCTATTTTAGATTCCTGGAACGCTGTCTGTTGGCTTCTGGCACAAGCTTGCATGCACTTCAAATGGCTTTCGACATCTCCTCATACTCCTCAGATACCTCCTCTGATAGGGATGCAAATACCTATCAGTTTTGTTTGGATCAACTAAATCCATATGGTCACTGGGCACTGCATTTGTTTAGCCACTTAATCAAATGAAATAAAAAATTCTCACTCATCCTTCTCATCAAATTTAGATAATGCCTGGGTGTATCTCAACATCAGGCCTTTGGCTACTATAGGGTTGCTCAACTTCACTATCCTCCTCATCCAGGCTCCCATCTACCTTCATCACCACCTTCTATGTCAACTTTCCTCTCTAATTACTAAGTTTTGAAGTTGAAACTCTCTACTTTTCTTCTCTCTTTTTTTCTCTTTCTTCTTCATTTCCATTTCTTTTATTTCTACTTTTCATCATAATTCAAACTGTTTCAATTCCTTCTCATGTTCACGGTGCCTCATTTGAAATTGAATTCGAGCCATTTCTAAAGAGTCTGATGGCAGATCCTCCAAATGTAATTGCCGAGCCACAGCTGTAATTATCTCTCATGTTCTCACAGACAATCGCAACCCAAACTCCAGCTTGTCTGCCAATTCCTACAGCTTTGCCTTCATTACCTTTTGTAAAACTTTACTTCTTCCACACACAGAGAACTCATGGTGACTGAAAGAATCTTTATACACAAAACACTTTTTAAATCAACCGAATTCAACATCTGGAACAAAAGACACTGACAACTACCATACGCGACCTTTGAACCAAATAGCCTCCTGGTGCGTACTCTCCAGTGTCTGCATGAGCTTATTCTGGATGCTCTGCTTTCCTCACACAATCCAAAGATGTGCATGTCAGGTGAATTGGCCATGCTTAGTTGTTCATAGTTTTCAGGGATGTGTGGGTTAGGTGCCTTAGCGAGGGTAAATGTGTAATAATAGTGTAGAGGAATGGGTCTGGGTAGGTTACTGCTCGGAGGGTCGTGTGTCGACTTGTTGGGTCGAATAACCTATTTGCACACTATGGGGATTGTAATTCTAAACCCAATTATCGAATTAGAACCAGACAAGAGACCCCAGTTTGCTATAGACCAACTAGACCGCATCAAACTATTTTAAGAAGGTAGCTTGGATGCCAACCTTTCCTGAAGAACAAGATAGATGGGCATTGGATGTCCAAGATGTGATTGCACTCGTCAAACCACTCACCATTATTCAAAACACACTATATTTAAACACTCTAATGAAAATCCATACAAAATGAAGAGGAATTTAGAATAACTTAGCTATTGGAAACCTTAACTGAATGATGGACACAGAGCCTGCTACAAATGAACTATTCCAATGTACTAACATCACTTAAACACACGCCTTGGCAAAAATGAACATTCAGACATACATTCTTGCACACAGTTCTCCAGTCCAGAGGAAACAGTATCAAGTGAGGTTTCAGAGAATAGCAGCTAGGGATAATTTATTAAAACTTCCAACCCTTCTGGGACCCAAGCACCTGATAACTGTTACATCTGCAAGGGAAAACCTAGAAAGCCTGGTCTGTGCCAGCTGGCCGTTTTTACGACTATTTATTAAAAAAAAAACATAAAAGCCTCATAAGTTTTTTAGTTGAGCTGTATTCAGTAGGCACTTTGGCCTTTAATACCTCTTACTAAAAAAAGGAGAAAATAACCTTTTCTTTTTAAAAAGTGACAGCATTGCCACACAATTTAAATGGCTGATCCTTTATTCAAGGGGCTTCCTCCTGTTACTGACAGGAAGATCACCTGAGAGGGGCAAACACAGGTACAGACCAAGTTACAAGGATGTATCTCATAACTTCTGAAACACGTCTGTCCATGGACCATCACATGGGATATATCGGGAAGTGAACAACAGCTTGACACACACCATTTCATTGCTTCTGAGCTACACAATGCCAGCAATCGATATACTAGAGATCCAAAACCCGAGGCCAGGGAAAGATACAGAGGGACAGAGAGATTCACATTAAAGACAGAAACAGAGAGTTAATTAACTGAAAAGATGTTGTGGAAATATGGGGAAAAGGACCTGGCAGTGGGACTAACTGGAGAAGTGAGATCTTCAAAAGTAAAATGACAAGAATGCGAACACTGAATAAAGGCATTGTCAGATCAGCGGAAATGGTTTGTTACATCAAATTCTGAATTTTCTTCACAGAACATCACAAATACCATAAACTGGGACAAGATGACAGCCCAGCATGGAGAGCTGTGCAGAGCAGGCTAGTGTGTTGCTCAGTAAACTGCACTATCTGCCAGCATAGTGAGTATTGCAAACTTTACTATCATATGCAAACTATACTCGCATCAGATTACTGCCTACAATGGGAAGGTTTGCTGTGTGTGTGTGTTCATCAGAAACTGAGGGACAGTGTGTGTGTGTGCGCGCGCGTGCGATAGGTGTAGTTGAATGCGAAATTCATTGTTTGAGAAGGAACGCATATGGAGGAAATTATTTTAAATAAGAACAACTGGCAGGTTTTTTGTTAATCGACAGAGAGAGAACGAGAGAAGTTTCATGTACAGATGAGATAAAGTGTTTGAGAATGTTTAACTAAAGTCATTGCCAGACACAACAGCAATATACATCGGTATACACATGAATGACAGATGGATGGGGGTTTGGTGTGAGTTCGAATCAGATTTGCTTCGGCAGGATTGAAGCCAGGAGCATCAGCAGCACATTATTGGCTTTATTAAGACTGTATTTCATAGCTCAAGATTCAAACAGCAGATGCAATAAACCAGTGAGATATATTCTGGAGTAGTGAGTATTTCAAGTTAGAAATGGTCAGGGAATGGTGTCAAGATACAGCTCATAGTCAAAGGAATGTCCCACAGTTGTGACTTGTGTTCTTCAGCCGCTGATATTGGCCAGGGAATGGGATGGAAACAGTGGAAGGAAGTGGAATTTGTAACCAGAACAGTGGAGAGTGACCTACATGCTCTTAATATTTAAATAACAAAGGCAATGATACAATACATTGTAGTTCTCCGCTGAAACTGAGTAGTTCAACATAGAGAAACATGAGTAAAGCTGACAGAACAGAGAATGAGACAGTAATTGAACACATTCCTCGACGTAGTTAGTAGTGATCTGTAGAGTGAATCTATGGATTGAGAGGAAGATAATAGTGACAAGAAATGTAGACTATATAAAAGAACAGTAATACAGTCATAACTGGTTTATAAAAACACAAATTGGACAGTGACACTTAGCAGGAACACAGACGATAGCCAGGAAAGGATAATAAATATATTGAATAATGAGAAGATTGTAATAGATCCGCGATGATAACGACAACCAATTAAATGCAGAAAGATACCAAACATAATTGGATAAACTCCTGTCTATTGTTGGAACATGCCAGTGTAATGTTCCCAGATTCTGATACATTTTTGGAACATTCCAGTCTAATGTTCTCAGATTCTGATCTCTCCTCCCCCTCTTCAAAATCTGCTGATCCCTGTAAGTGCTGTCGGTGACGCTCCCGCTCATGTTATGGGATAACACATTGAACGGCACCCATTTATCATTAAAAGATGGAAACCCTCCACTGGGATAATTAGAATCCATGGAGATTGGCATTAATCACAGTCACTGAACAAACACTGGGTAACCGAGTAAAGGCTATGACAACGGATGAATGGGCACCGCACAGCAATCAACGGACAGGAGTGTTCCCTCCCAGTTGGGGAACACTTCAGTGGTCCAGGATCTTCAACTCGGACTTTCTGGTGACCATCCTCCAAGGCGGACTTCAGGACAGGCAGCAGCGAACAGTGGCCGACAGAGGCTGATAGCTCATTTCGATACACATAGGGAGAGCCTCAACCGGGACTTTGGGTTCATGTCACATTTCAGGTGACCACCAATGCACGAAACACACACACACACAGGCACTCCTATACACACACATACATACGGAGACACATGTACACAGACACGTACACAGATACTCACACACACCCTTACAGACACACGCACTCCCACAATCACACGGCACTCTCTCAGAGACTTAGACCACTCGACACTCATGCACGCACATATGCACTCTCTCTCACTGATACTCAAAACCCCCCACCCCAGACACGCACACACACTCCCACACTCACACATGCACCCCCTCACAGACTTAAGACACTCTACATCACTACATACACATATACATTCTCTCTCACACTCACAAACCCCCAACCCAGACAGACACAGACACACATATACAAACCAACAAAGATCCACATGCACAGATATAATTTGTGGGATGAATTTGTACTTGCAGAGTTACATTGTATTTTGCTCAAAAACTGCATGGATTCATGTAAAACTCTGTTATCTCAGTTTTCAGATTAGAATCAATCTACACATCATGGCATAGACAGAGAACACAGGGGGATAACACCTTCAATATATTGTCCAGCTAACACTCACTGTTACAGCTAACCTGAGAATGCAACGGTTTTTTTTAAAAGGCTATGTGATTTACACATGAAAGAAGTGAAACTATCATGATATTCGAACAAACGAAAGACTCAACAGACAATCAAGGTATTTTTCAAGGTATAATTTCAGTTACATCACACTGTAAATATTCGCTATAAATTCTGTGCCATAGAAGTGTGTCCTCCACTATCGCCTAATGAAGGAGGGTGCTCCGAAAGCTAGTGTGATTCGAATTAAACTTGTTGGACTATAACCTGGTGTTGTTTGATTTTGAACGTTGTTCATCCCCGTCCAACACCGGCATCTCCAAATCCGACTGAGCAAACAGGCTCAATTAACCATTTCCACACATCACTTTTCATATAACTACAAAAGAGAACATTTACTGGGTTTGGATGGAATGGATGAGGGTTGCTGAGGGATGGACCATAAATCTTTAAATCTTTTTTTAAACTTGGAAATCAGAGTATTGACAGAACACTGCAGGGGTCTATATATGTTCCACTCTGTTTATGAAAGAGACAGTTATAAAATATCAGATCGGTTGCGTAAAGAAAACACGGGTGGGCAAGTTTCTAGATTCCTTATTGACCAGTGTGAGGCTACTCCTGGTTTTAAGTGCCCTGCTACCAAATCCTTTCATAACCTTGAAACAGAGCATTGAGACTGCTGCTCAGCAACAGGCCGAAGCAATTCTGTCCCTATGGACCTCTTACAGAGGGATAAGAGAAGGCCATTCAGCCCATATTAGTCTGTTGCTACTTGAAAGGGTGGAAATATAGAACATTGGCACATTTTGCCAACAAGGAGAAAGTGAGAAATGCAGATGCTGGAGATCAGAGCTGAAAAATGTGTTGCTGGAAAAGCGCAGCAGATCAGGCAGCATCCAAGGAGCATGAGAATCGACGTTTTGTGCTTTTCCAGCAATACATTTTTCAGCACATTTTGCCAACAGAATCATTCAAAACAAAGAGATGTGTTGCTGCAGCTATATGAGGTGTTACTGAAAGGGCACCTGGAGTACATTGTGTTGTTTGTGTTTCTGTAACTGAGAAGGGATGGACCTCCATCAGATACTGTGTAATGGCTGCTCGTAATCCATGGGTTGCTGTCTCATTTAATGTCTCGGGTCTGTTACAGAAGGACAGGAGGAGGCCATTCAGCCTTTCCAGTCTATTACAGTAAGCCACGGGGAGCCCATTCAGCCTCTCGAGCCTGTTAGAGAGGGGCAGGAAGTGTTTCTTTAACTTTCTGTTACGCATAAATATTAGTTTTAAATTAGTTGTGGAATAGGAAAGACCTGATGTAAACATTAAAGTTCTAACTTTGATCAAGGCCAATTTTGAAAGTGCAAGGCGAGTCCTGTGAAAGGCTAATTGGAATACCCTATTCACAGGTAATGGTATGGTTGGAAAATGTAAGGCCATCAAACCTCGTTTCAGAGAGTCCAGAGCCAACGTGTTCCTATTAGTGAGAGGGGCAAGGCTGGTGGGTGCAGGGAGTGCTGGATGGCTAGACATATTGATGCTCTGGTCAAGGTAAGAAAGGAGGCATATGTCAGGAAAACAGAGCTGAGATCAAGTAAATCCAGAGAGGTGCATAAGGGCAGCAAGTGCATAGTCAATGCGGAAATCAGGCCAGAAAAATGTGGACATGAGATGGCTTTAGAAATAGGGTTAACACGGCATTGAAGAAATTTTACAAATCCTTTAATGACAAAAGATTAACTGGGAGAGAACAGGGCCACTTAAAGGTCAGTAAGGCTACCTATGTGTGGAACCACACTAGATTGGAGGGATACGAAACAAAAATTTCTCCTCAGTATTTAATGAGGAGGAGGTTACAAGAGCGAGAGAATGAATAAATATAGAGTGATACATTGAAAAGTGTCTATATTACAAGGAGGTGTTTGACATTTTAAAACACATAAAGGTGAACAAATCCCTGGGACCTGATCAGTTGTATCCCAAATGTTTGTGGGAAGCCAGGAAGGAGATTGGTCAGAATTTTGATGATGTATTTGTATCATTGATTTCCACAGTGAGTGTCAAAAGACTGGAGGGCTGCTAACATATGTCATTATTTAAGAAAGTCAGGGAAAATAAAACAGGTAACCATGGATCGCTGAGTCTGATGTCAATGGTGACTAAATTGTTGGAGGGGATTTTGTAGCAAAGGATGTGTATGCATTTGAAAAGACAAGGACTGAAGAGGGCTTTGTACATTGGAGATCACGTCTCACTGACTCGGTGTAATCTTTTGACGAAGTGATGAAGATGATTGATGAAGGCAGGAGAGTGGATGTTGTCTTTATGAAACTCTGTAAGAAAATCAAAATGCTCTACATGGCAGACTGGTTAACAAGGTTAGACTGCCTGGAATCCAGGGAGAGCTCTGTGGGTAGCTGGTGTTCGTGTATCCTGGTGGCTAACGTTCTTTCTGTTTGTCCTATGTAGTGTTTGTGGCAGTCCTTGCATGGAATTTTGTATATGATGTTGGTTTTGTCCATGGGTTGTACTGGGTCTTTTAAATTTGTTAGTTTTGTTTGAGACTGTTGGTGGGATTCCGAGGGGTCTTAGTAGTCTGGCTGCCACTTCTGAGACTTCATTGATGTATGGAAAGGTCGATAGGGTTTCTGGCTATGTTAGGTCTACTTGTCGTGGTTTGTTCCTGAGGAATCTGTGGACTGTATTTTTTAAGTATCCGTTCTTCTTGAATACGTTGTATAGGTGGTTCTCCTCTGCTTTCCGAAGTTTGTCTGTGCTGAAATATGTGGTGGTTCATTGGAATAGTGTTCTGATACAGCTTACTTTTTGCGTGTTGGAATAGTTGCTGGTGTAGTTAAGTATTTGGTCAGTGTTTGTCGGTTTGCTGTATAGGCAGACAAACCAGAGAATTCCGAAAGGCCTCGCACTCCAAACACAACGCCATAAACAAACACATAGATCTATTTACCATCTGTCAACCCCTCAGAAAACAATAGGAAATGACATCACCACGAACCCCAGGAACCCCATCCAGGACAAACAAATAAATAGAAAGCAGGAGACAACAGCTTTGCTTCACTTGGAGGTCGCCACTGATGATGTTACATAGCTAGGTAATGAAACGTCTGGATAACAAACGTACAGCTCAGCGAGCAAGCCTATAACCTAAACCTCAACCGGAGCTATAAACCTTCACAAACCTTGGGACTACTCAGCCTCTCAGGGATGCTCCATCTCGGAATTATTTCAGTTAGGAAAGTTTTGGTAACTGCACTGGCATTCTGTTTTGCCGTGGGGAACGCTTGCACCCATTTGGAAAACATATCAACTATTATCAGACAATACCTTTTTCCTTCGCAGGGTGTTAGTTTGGTAAAATCCAGTTGTAAATGTTCAAATTGTTTTTGGGGTTTCGGAAGTGTTACATGACTCATCTGTATTCCCCTCCCCACATTATTGTGTCACAGATAACACATCGTTCACAATATTTCTGGAAGTAATGAGTAAATCCCTCAGTGTACCACTGAGCTGAAATGCTGTCATATCTTCCCTCTTTTGACACATGTTCCTTACCGTGTGTCAGTTTGGCATAGACTGGAAATAATGATCGTGGCTGAAAAGGTTTAACATTGGGGCCACACCATACTCCTTACCTCAAACTGCACTCTGCTTTTTCCCACTCAAATGTGTTTTCAAGCCTGGACTTCGACTGTGACTCCCGTACGTCTGCTGTTTTGGGTAAGGATTTTCGTCATTCTCATGTCAAACTGATCATTTCTCAGCTGCTGGGCTGCCGTCCTTGCCGCTGAGTCTGCCCTTGCATTTCCTTGAGAAAGGGAATTGTTATTTTTCGTGTGGGCATCATAATTACACACCGCGATTGATTTAGGCAATACGACCGTTTCCAAGAGGTCAGAAATCTGATCACGGTGTGTGATGGGCTTTCTGGTGAGACCAAGAAGTCCCTGTATTTCCACAGGGTTCCAACATCATGTGCAACTTCGAATGCGTATCTGCTATCGGTTAAATATTCGCTGTGTTTCCCTTAGCCAATTTACATGCCTCAGTCAAGGCAATCAGCTCCGCTGCTTGCGCTGACAGTTGAGAAGCGAGTGATCCCGCTTTGAATACCTCGTGGGTAGTTACTACAGCATGTCCAATAAAATTCTGGCCTATCTCCTTGCTCCTAAATGCTGACCCATCCACAAAGAAAACCCAGCCATATTTAGATTCTGAAGTGGTGAATTCTGCAAGTCTTGTCTAGGCAGCACATTTAATTAATTACAGCGATACAATCATGTGGGTCTCCTTCTCTAGTGAGAGGATTAGCAGCATGAAGGTCGTTACATCGTTTTATTGCAATGTTAGGCTTCTCCAATAACACAGTATTGTATCTGAGTCAACGTGCTGCCGACGTATGTGCTGTCTTTTGCTCGGAAAGCAGTAAGGATACTGCATGTGCGATCAGTTTGGGTAAGTCGCCATAGCCGATTATATCCCTGGATACTGCAACAGCCTTTTCAGTTGCAACCACAGCTCGCAGGCATTTACACAATCCTGCCGCTACGAGGTCCAGCTTAGCCGAAAAATAAGCTGCCAGCCTGAATTTTCCCCCATGATCCTGCAACAACACAGATGTCATGCAGCCATGTTTCTCATCTACCGTTTGATTGTTTGGATTCGGAATTCCCAGTGTAGGTGTACTTTGAAACATCTTTTTGAATTCAACTCGGCCGCTGGGATCCATTGCAACGGACCTTGGTTCTGCAACCCTTTTCCATGGGCCATGTCACTTCAGGGTTCCTCAAGATGTGTGTAATGTGGGATAAACATTCTTCAGTAGGAGCGTATGCCCCAAAAACGACAGCAATTGTTTCTTCATGTGAGGCCTTGAAATTTGCTGTATTACTCGCACTCTGTCTTCACCAATGGCCTTCCCTTGTTCAGATATGAAGTGACTGAAGAACTTCACCTGTTGTTGCATAAATCGAAACTTTGCGAGACTGGCTTTGTGCCCTTCCCTCGTGCAATGCAAAGGAATCCTTCTCACATTGTTCCTCTGTCGGTGCCACTGTTAAGCAATCGTCTACAGACCCAGGGGTGAAAACAAGAGTCTCCAGACTCTTGCGTAGAGCCTCATTATATATGGTGGGTGACTCACAGTAACATTGACAAAGTCGTGTGAACTCATAAGATTTCTCTTTGAATGAAAAAGCGAACCAGAATTGACTATCTGGATGCACCGTTACACTAAAGAACATATTTGCTAAATCCACAGCAGGGAACCATTTACTGTACGGTGGAAATTGAACTGATACAGTATGGGATTTGGTAACATTTGATGCGCACGGGACAACACTGTTATTGACTGCCTGCAGGTCATGAACATACCTGCATTCCTCCGGTTCACTTGGAATTTTTGCCTTTTTGATCAGAAAAATGGGCCTTCTCACCGGTGAGTTTACATAGGTGATTATCTCTCTAGCCTTTGGGAAGGATTGAAAGACTGCAGTAACTACGTCCATGGCCTCGGGTTTTAACGGGTATTGTGCCCTGCAATGAAGATACTCCGACTTCGTGGTTACTCGTATTGATTCACAACCTCGTATATGCCCCACATCCTATTTGCCTTTTACCCATAATTCATTTGGGACCGTTATTAATCTTGGGTCTGAGAAGTTTATGTTAGGGAAACGCCAGGCCAGCCTTCTAGGCTCTTCAGGACTAGCGGGGGTTACCTCGAATGTTCTATTGCCTGAGTTAGACAAATTAATTTCTTCCTATATGTCCGCACATCTGCATTAAACCACATACCCACATCGTCCCAGAACACCCAACATTTCGTTCTTTATGCCTTTAGTACCAATGGCCCCAAATCCTGCCATCAGTCACTGGACACCTTCGCCAGTGACACGCGAGGAGCGAAGCCTTCCACATCAAAAATATAGAGTTTACTTGCCGTCGCAGGTACTTTATATAAGTTCACACTGACTGCACATCTGCCATCCCTTCAATAAAATTCGCACAATAACAACTGACCTGGTTTAACCAATCTCCTGAACAAATACTTCTCTTATGATTCCTCAAGGCTATCGTGGTGTATGTGTGCTGTGTAGTGCAGCATATTCCCGCAAAACAAAAATCGGTGTTAATAGGATTAACATGGTTACCTGCTTCCAGGACGAGTAATTGCTCACTGAACTCATTGCTCTCTGGTTTAATCGCCACTCATAGACATACAGCAGGGGTCGTGGGTTGTATTTTACAGTTTACACTTGTGAATCTTCCCTTTGAATTACCTGCAAGCCCGTCGGAGTACTGAGCAAATGCAACCCCAGTCTCACTATGAGATCCTGAGCCATCAAATGTAAAGGACAGAATTCTGCGAACAAAATTGAAAATTAGAATGTATACACATTACTGATTTCACACAATAGGGGTGCGGTAAAACTCTCTCATATCACGACGCCTGATGCCTCCATTGAGTTCAGGAACATTCCACTCATCTTTATTGGCGTCAACTATCTGAATTGTCTTGATTTGAGGAGTGAATGTGCTGGCCATGTATCTACCAAAAAGTTAACTGGTGTACCTTCCACACATAACATAGAGGTAGGCATCGACATATACGCATCATTGTTATATTGAACATGTTGTCCACACTTCGCAAACTCAATGTTCAATATAGAGTTGGGACACATCTCAGTGCCCGTTAGGTTAGTAGAAGTGATTAGTAAAAGGGATTCTTCATTACCAAGTACAAAGGAAAGAGTTTTACCTGTACCTTGTGGCCTGCCCACCTCAACCTCAGTGGTCCCCTGTCAGTCACCATGCTGTCCAGCCTCCAGGACCGATTGAGGCTGTCTTTGCGGGCACTGTCTCGACCAGTGGTCCTTTGCTCCGCAAACAAAGCACCAGCCAGATCTATCTCTGCAAGCGCACTTCCGCGATCCCTTCCTCTTTTGCGAACTCCACCTGTGCCTCTCTCTTTTCCCGCAGTTCCTCCCTCCAACGGCTGAACGAACATTTGCATCATAATAGGCTGAGGTTTATATGATTGCTGTTCCATCTTTAATTTCCGGTTATGGTTCTCTTGAGCCAGCAATTTTTCAGCATGTATCACGTATTGTTCTATCTAATTCAGCTTTACCGTGTCCCAGGTAATACACGGATATTGTTGCCTATTTTGTTGTTTCGTACTTCATTCCATTGATGAAGCTGCTCCTCAGGTGTGCCTCATACGGTGTGATCTCGGCCGTCGTTATGGCCTTGGGTGGTATCAGTCCACAATAGACGTTGTCGACTTTTGTGAGGCGCTTAAGGTACTGGGACATCGTCTCGACTTCTTTAGGGATTCTTTTCAATTGATTGTGGGTACGATATGCTATTGGTGATTCAGCAGAACCTGAGGCAGCGACCGTTGACTTGGAATCTTCGCGAAGTGGATCTCGTAGGGGGGCTGTAGCTCTTCGAAGGCACCCATAAAGGTCAGGATATGATCCAGTCTTAAGACACTGTACAGCTTCATTAGGTTGTTTTCCGTGTGTGTGTGCATGTGCGCTGGTGTTTGTACCTTTACTTGATCTATATTTTATTCGAGATTTTCTTTCCCTGAAATCAGGCTCAGCCTTCAACATGTAAAAAGCACTCCCATTCACAGGTTCTATTTTACCTTTCCGTTTCTCCTCTCTCTCTCCTCCAATGGTGACCTCAACATTTGCAACTGCATGTTACTAAAACTTCCTTCCTCCAGAAAAACACATTCCTTGATTTACATTTTTAACTGCTTTGCAGAAACTAGGCCATAATTATTTAGCGTATCTGGTACTCTTTTTGACCATTCCGAGTTGTCTGTCGACCCTCTTTTTGTTCGCTCTTGCTGGAGCCGATTTTCATGGATATTGAAAAAGTGTTCATCTCTTTCCGTCTGTCTCTCTGCCTATATATCTGTCTATCTCTCTCTCTCTCTCTCTCTCTCTCACACACACGATACCATAATCTTCTCTTTGCCAATATAACTTGCTTTTACCTCCGGAGGTCCCCTCTCATTGGGCGCGACCGCCTCACTGCCTCGGTTTTCACAAACCAAGAACCCACGTAACCGGTACAGCTTTGGCGACTCCAACGCTGCCCATGTTGGCTCCAAGTCTCAAACCACCGTTAATCTTGCTGTCCCTTAAACTCTCTAGAGACGGCAATCCTTTAGCTTGAGTTTTCCTCGAATACCGCACGAGAGTTCACTGTTCCCTCTTGCTGGTTCATTTATTCTCTTCGAACGAGTCTCTATGTCGGAATACTTCAGCCACAACTCTTACCCCGACCTAATTCGATTCGGAACGCGACTCTGGGGCGATCCACTTATCCCCAGTCCTCTCACGCAAAGGGGCCAATTCAGCGCTCGAGATGAAGTGAAAGACCTTCAAGGCAGTGGCGCGTACACCTCCTGGGAATCTTCAAAATCTTACCCAGTCGCAGGGTCCCAGGCGAGCCCCCTAGTTTACTGCCGTGGAATTTCAATCGACTCAACGCAAATGCGAGCAAGAGCAAAGAAAAAGTTTATTTTTGAAATTTGCAGAGTGGACCCGACACATTCGCAAGACGCCTCATAGAATGGACGCCTGACGGTTTTCACATATTCCCTTTATATTATATATCGCCTTGCCTTATCTCAAGCCAGGAACCTGGATCAGTCGAGTTCCTTTCCACACATGGAGTTGCTTTTTCTAATTAATTGACTGCTGATATAATAGGTTATTGGCCTTGAGAGTCAGCTGTAAATTAGGTTGAACTTTACATTTTTTCTGTCTTTTTGCAAAGTTAGGTCCATACTTCTTTTGTTTCAACCATGGTTTCACAGATTTCACAATAAATGATAATTTTCCATTACAGGGGATCAGGCTGACAGTGACTCAATAAGTGTGATGGAGTGAGGATGATAGTGACACAAGAAGCGTGAGGTCTCAGCGTGGTAGTGATGCAGACTGTGTGAGTGGATCAGGCCGATAGTTACGCAGTGAGGGGGGTCAGAGTGATAGTAATGCAGTAAGTCTGAGGGATCAGACCGATAGTGACGCAGTAAGTGTGAGGTGGTCAGGGTGAAAGTGAAGCACTTCGTGTGAGGGGTCAGTGTGACAGTGACGCAGTAAGAGTGAGTGGTCAGGCTGGTAGTGACGCAGTAATTGGAAGGAGATCAGGCTGATAGTGATGCAGTAAGTGTTACTGTGTCAGGCTGATCCTGACGCATAAAGTGGGAGGGGACATGGTGATACTTACGCAGTCAGTGTGATGGGGTCAGGCAGAGATTGAGGCAGTGACTGTGAAACAGTCAGGTTGATAGTGAGTGAGTAAGTGTGTGCGTTCAGGCTGGTAGTGACACAGTAAGTTGAGAGTGTCAGGTTGATAGTAGCCAATAAAAGTGAGGTGTTAGGGGAATAGTGATGCAGTAAGTGTGAGATGTAAGGCTGTTAGTGATGCGATATGTGTGAGGGGTGAGTCTGATAGTGAAGCAGTAAGTGTGAGGGGGTCAGGCTGATAGAGAAGCAGCAAGTGTGGTGGGGTCAGGCTGATAGAGTCACAGTATGTGTGAGGGGTCACGCTGATAGTGATGCAGTATTTGTCCGTGAGTCAGAGTGATCCGAATGCAGGAAGTGAGAGGGGACAGGGTGATAGTGAGGCAGTGAGTGTGAGGTGGTCAGCGTGATAGCGACGGAGTAAGTGTGAGTGTTCAGGCTGATATTGATGCAGTATGTTGAGGGCGTCAGGCTAATACTGGCCAGTAAGTGTAAAGTGACAGGGTGATAGTGATGCAGGAAATGTTAGGAGTCAGACTGACAGACACGGTGAAATTGTGAGGGGTCAGGCTGATAGTGATGCAGCAAGTGTCCGAGTGTCAGGCTGATAGTGACGCAGTAAGTGTGTTGGGAGCAGAGTGGTAGGAACGCAATAAGTGTGAGCGGCTCTGGATGATAGTGACAGGTCAGTATGAGGGGGAGGATGGTAGTGATCCAGTGAGTGTGAGGTGTCAGGATGACAGTGAAGCAGACTGTGTGAATGTATCATTGTGATAGTGGAGAACGTGATGACTGCAGATGCTTGAGATCAGAGTTGAAAATCTGTTGCTGGAAAAGCGCAGCAGTTCAGGCAGCATCCAAGGAACAGGAAAATTGACGTTTCTGGCATAAGCCCTTCTTCTTTTATTGGCCATTCCTGAAGAAGGGCTTATGCCCGAAACGTCGATTCTCCTGTTCCTTGGATGCTGCCTGACCTGCTGCGCTTTTCCAGCAACACATTTTCAGCTCATTGTGATGGTGACATGGCAAGTGTGATGGGGTCAGGGTGACAGTGACGCAGATGCTTTCAGGGGGTCAGGTTGTAGTGATGCAGTAATTGTGCGGGGTCAGGGTGATAGTGACGCAGTGAGTGTGAGATGTCAGTGTGATAGTGACGCAGAACATTTGAGGGGCCAGGCTTATAGTGATGCAGTATGGGCAAGGGGTCTGGGTGACAGTGATGTAGATGCACTCACAGGGCCAGGTTGTAGTAAAGCTGTGAGTGTGAGTGTCTCAGGCTGATAGTGATGAAGTAAATGTGAGGAGCTAAGGCGGATAGGGATGTAGTAAGTGTGCAGGGGTAGTGCTAGAAGTGACGCAGTAAATGTGAGTGTTGAAGCTGATAGTGACGCATTAGGTTTGAGGGGATCATGCTGATCTTGACGCAGTAAGTGTGATGTTGTCAGCATGATAGTTACGCTGTAAGTGTATGGGAGCACAATGATCTTGACGCAGTAAGAGTGGGGAGTCAGGATGATAGTGACGCAGTAAGCATGAGTGGGTAAGTCTGATAGTGACGCAGTATATGTGAGGGAGTCAGCCGGGTAGTGGCGCAGTATGTGTGAGATGGTCAGGCTGATATTGATGCAGTTAGTGTGTTGGGGTCAAAGTGATAGTGACGCAATAGGTGTAAGCGGTACAGGATGAAAGTGACATAGTGGGTGAGAGATACCAGTGTGATAGTGATGCTGTAAGTGTAAGGGGTCAGAATGACAGTGACACTATGTGTAAGGCCCTCAGTGTGATAGTGCCGCAGCAAGTGTGGGGTGTCAGGGTGTAAATGACGTCGTAAGTGAGAGAGGAGCATTGCGATAGTTAAGCAGTAAGTGTGAGGGTGTCAGGCTGATAGTGACACAGTCAATGTGACGGGGCAGTGTTTTAGTGACAAGATAAGTGTGAGGCGTCAGTCTGATACTGACACAATAAATGTGATGGAGTCAGGCTGATAATGACACAATAAGTGTAAGAATTCAGGGTGATAGTAACATGGGAAGTGTGAGGGCGTGACTGAAATTGACGCAATAAGTGTGTGGCAGTTAGGCTGATGGTGACGCAGTAAAAATAAGGCCGGCAAGGTGAAAATGGCAAAGACTGTGTGAGTGGGTCAGGGTGATAGTGATGCAGTAAATGTGAGGAGGGCAGGGTGAGAGTGACGCAGTAAATGAGAGAGGATCAGAGTGAGAGTGACGCAGTACGTCTGAGGGGTCAGACTGATATTGATGCAGAAGTATGAAGGGGTCAGGATGATAGGGACACAGTCAGTGTGAAGGGGAGAGTTTTAGTTACACAGTAAGTGCGAGGCGTCAGACTGAAACTGATACAAAAAGTGTGAGTGGGTCAGGGTGATAGTGACGCAGTCAGTGTGATGGGGCAGAGTTTTAATAACATGGTAAGCGTGAGGCGTCAGTCTGATACTGACACAAAACGTGTGATGGAATCATGCTGATAGTGACGCAGTAGGTTTTAGGAGTGAGGGTGATATTAACATAGGAAGTGACGCAATATGTGTCTGGCTGTCAGGCTGATGGTGACGCAGTAAAAATGAGGATGTCAAGGTGATACTGGTGCAGTAAGTCTGAGGATGGCAGATGGACAGTGATGCAGTAAGTGTGAGGGGTTCATGCTGATATTGAGGCATGCAACTGTGAGGGGCCAGGTTGATAGTGACGTTGTGTGCCGGCGGGTCCGGCTGATAACGACGCAGAAAATGTGAGTGTCTCAGTATGACAGTGACGCATTACGTGTGAGAGGGTCAGGGTGATAATGACAGAGAAAGTGTGAGGGGGTCAGGTTGATAGTGATGTTGTAATTGTGAGCTTGGTCAGCGTGATAGTGAGGGGCTCAGGCTTATAGCGACACAGCAATTGTGAGGGGGTCAGGGTAGTCATGACGCAAAACGTGTGAGCGGGTCAGGTTAATAGTGATCCAGTACGTGTGAGATGTCAGGCCGATAGTGACGCAGTAAAGGTGAGAGTGTTGGTGTGCTAGTGACGCAGTAAGTGTGAGCCGCTCAGGATGATAGTGACGCGATAAGTGTGAGGTTTCAGGTAGACACCCATGCGGTAAGTGTGACGTGTTCATGGTGACAGTGACACAGACACTTTGAGGGTGTCAGATTGAGAGTGACACAGGAAATGTGAGGGGACAGGTTGATAGTGACACAGTAAGTGTAAGGGATCAGGCTGATAATGATATACTAATTGTGATGGAGTCAGGATAATAGTGGTGCAGTGAGTATGCGTTGTCAAGGTGATAGTGACACACACGGTGTGAGTGGGATAGAGTTATAGTGATGCAGCAAGTTCGAGGAGGTCAGAGTGAGAGTGTGCAGGGTCTGGCTGAAGGTGACACAAGAAGAGTGAAAGGTTCAGGGTGATCTGGACGCACTAAGTTTGGGGGTCAAGGTGATAGTGAAGCTGTAAGTATGAGTGGGTCAGTCTGATAGTGACACAGTACATTTGAAGGGATCAGGCTGGTAGTGATGCAGTAAGCGTGAGGGGGTCAGGCTGATATTGATGCACGAAGTGAGAGAGTGTCAAGGTGTGAGCAGGTTAGAGAGAGAGTGACGCCGTTAGTGAGTGGGGTTTGGCTGATAGGGATGCAGTAGGTGCGCATGTGTCAGGGAGTGAGTGATGCAGGAAGTATGAGGGTGCGATAGGGATAGTGACGCATTAGGTATGAGGGGATCAGAGTGGTTGTGACGCAGTAATTCTGAGGGGATCAGAGAGATAACAACGCAGTAAGCATGAGGGGGTCAGTTTGTTAGTGACGCTGTCAATGTGAGTGCCTCAGCCTAATGGTGATTAAATAAATTTGAGAGAGTAATGCTGATTGTAAAGTGATAAGTGTGAGTGAGTCAGGCTGGTAGTGACGCTGTAAGTGTGAGTGTTAAAGCTCATAGTTGAAGCAGTAGGTGTGAGGTGGTTAGTGTGATTGTGGCGCAGTAAATGTGAGGGTCAAGGAGATAGTGACATAGGAAGTCTGAGGAGGCAGTGTTGTAGTGACAGGGTAAGTGTGAGGCGTCAGTCTGATACTTACATAATAATTGTGATGGAGTCAGGCTGATAGTGACACAGTAAGTGTAAGGAGTCAGGGTGATTGTAACATAGGAAGTGTAAGGGCATGACTGATAGTGACAAAGTAAGTGTTTGGCAGTCAGGCTGATAGTGACGCAGTCAAAATGAGGGTCTCGAAGTGAAAGTGGCACAGTAAATGTGAAGACGCCGGATGGATAGTGATGCAGTAAGTTTGAGGGTTCACGCTGATATTAAGGCGGTAAGTGTGAGGTGTCAGGCCTATAGTGATGCAGTAAGTGTCGGCGGGTAAGTGATGCATTCAAAGACCAAATATCCAAGGCTCACTGTAGTGCTGAACAGCGAGACTTCTCAAGGCGAAGACAAAAATCAATAGTTCTCATCCTGGTCATAAATCACAATGCTTCATTTTAAAATTGTCCTCTCCTGCTTCTAGATTCACCAATGAGGGAACAAAATTTAATTGCACCACCCTGTTTATCTCTTCAAATATTTTGCAACTCTCAATGAGATTACCTGTCTTGTTTTGAAACCGTTAAAAAAAGGCCGGATTTGCCCAATTTCAAATCAAAGGACTAACGTTCATCCATCATATCAAGGCTAATCACCATTCGTGCTATTTCCTCATATGGCTTTAGTATCTTTCCAAAGTTGTGGATTATAATTCCTCATACTGTAGTCCAAGTGTGGTCGAACTGACCCACCATCCATTGGAAATAGTGCTTCGTTCTCGTGCCCTGAAAGCCTTCTGCAGCTTTCATAACATACTTCTACAACTGCTACTAGACTTCAATGACTTATTAAAAACTTCTCCAAGATGCATTTCTAAACATCTGTACATCAGACTTTCTACTTCAAATCTTCGACAAATAATCTCCACACATTTCCCTCCTGACAAGTATGATAAAGTTAAATCGTTGCTATTTATTACATCATGAGGGATATGGATAGGTTGACTCGTCACGGTGTTTTCCGGCAGGTGAGGAAGTCAAAATTTAGAAAACATCGGTTTAAAATTAGTGGGTAAGGATTTAAAAGGGACGTCAGGGGCAACTTTTTCAGACGAGTCCAGAATGAGATGCCAGAGAAATTGGTGGAGTCTGGTACAACTGTAACATTGAATGGCATCTGGATGGATATATGAGTAACAAGGTTTAGAGGGATGTGAGCCAAATGTTGGCAAATGGGACCTATTAACTTAGGATATCTGTCCACCATGGTCAAGTTGGAAAGTAGGACCACTTTCCGTGTTGTATTGTTCAACGACTTGATGACTCTAGAACAAACGCAAAAACTTTGCAAATAATTCCGTGAAGACGATTTCAAGTTCCAAATCTTCGGTTAATCTTCTTCTCTTGTGCTAACAAGTTCGTTCCCTGATGTCAGAACTTACAGATTAGTTGCTGGATCCAATCCTGTAAATGGGTTCTGCATTCTTTCTAATTCCGATTTTTTTTTACGAATGTAGCTAGTGTTTATGGACTCAGCATCAATTTTTTCTAATACTATGTTTCGATGAATATGAAAACCCAACAGCATATCGAATTTGGCACCAGGTGATGAGCAATTGAGTCAAAATCGATCGGACGCAGTGAGACAATGATCCCCTCTTCGTGGTGTACATCCATGACTCTATAATTCGACGAAGAATCATTCCCACAACTTCAGCTGTGTCAGAATCTAGTTTGCGGTGAAAGCCTGTCAATCTGCTAAGGTAACGTTCGTCTGGGTTAGGATCCTGCAAAGGATTTGGCGAAATCTTTGGGTCTTGACAATTTGTTCTTCCAACAAATGAATTCAGTTGTTTTACTGTGAGAATTAGCATTCGAGCTGCAGCTGTGATGGCCGAGAGGTTAAGGCGTTGGATTTGAAATCTAATGGGGTTCCCCTGCGCAGGTTCGAATCCTGTTCACAGCGTAGAATTTTTTAAAAGTCATTAATTCCTTTGCAGGATATGGAGCTTGAGCTTGAGCTTTGCATTCAATCGAAAGTAAATTTTCAACTGTGAAGAATCTGAAGTAATTTCAAGACTGACCCAGTCATCTAATTGAATAAATTATAGGTCGAGACACAAAAAGCCACCAACTTCCAACACGAATCAGTTTCAACATATTTGTCGAACTATCGTGAAATTTGGATGTTCGGGGGGTGGAATTCAGCAAAACAAGAAGCAATGCAATACATTTACCTGCAGGTGATGAATTTTTTTTTAGGATCAGTTGAAGGTCAAGCTGAGAAAGTTCAACCTAATTTACAGCTGACTCTCAAGGCCAATAATCTATTATATCAGCAGTCAATGAATTCGAAAAAAAAACAACTCCATGTGTGGAAAGGAACTCGACTGATCCAGGTTCCTGGCTTGCGATGTGAAAAGGCAAGGCGATATCATCGGAGTAGAATTTTCTGGAAATACTGGAAATGGAATGTTAACGGTCTTCTGCTGTCCACATTCGTAAGAAACTGTGCATTAAGAACTGAAATTGAAAATTAACGATGAAAATCAGACTTAGCCCTCTGCTTGTGGTGTAGCATTGTTCAGAACAATAGGTTGTTGTTGAGGCTAAAATTGACCAAAATAATCGATGGGGATCTTATCCACGGCCTTAGTTGGAGCAGTTGGTGTGGAGACCTCAGCTTGAAGAACCAAAAGCCAATTATTCATCCTGGCTGTCTGAATTGCTTAGTTAAACATACTCCCAGTTTAATGAAAAAACCTTTGCTATTAGAGTTTGATGTTTTCATGTCAGCATGTTCCGACATGAGAAGACACTCCATGGAGTAGATGTGACTTAAATTTTGACTCTAACGTCAGAGATGTTGACACATTTCTGCACCAAAATAAGCACTACCATTGGTATCAAATCAAACTGAACAAAGGACTAGTCAGTTAGACATTTCCTGTCTGCAGACTCTGCCAATGGATCGTTCAGGCCCGATGTAGGAATAGGGCGTAGTGACATCTGTTCGCAAGTGGATCACTTCATTCTTGCTCACGATCCATAAACCGTAATTCATTTTGAACTTCTTCGCCATCAGCATGATATGTGGTACATAATGCACAGGTTTGCTTCTCGAAAGAAAGAGCGAAATCTTATTCAATGCAGACGCAAATTCAAGTTGTCCCTGGTCGATCAGAAGACAGATGTCGCGAAACAAAGTGATTACAGAAAACAATCAATGTTTACTGCGAGTCAAAAATATGTACTGGAAGAACGGAAACATATATTTGGAACTAAAGTCACATACCACTTCCACAGACTAAATGTTCTTGAACCGTTATCTTAATTTGACCTTCATGTCCACCATTGCTGCAAAAATTATCTTAACAACTGAGAACGTTGTGTTCTTTGATATTCTTTCCTTCACGTTTCTCTTGATTTTGAAACTAAAACCGAGCAATAGTAATGCACCCTATTTTACTTGCAAAGATCAGAAGAAGATCAATTTATAAGAGAACAGAAATAAACCTACGTCTGTCTTTCGAGAGAAAACACAGTTACCATTTCGACTCCAAAAAGTCTTCTTCAGAAGTCTGCACAATGAACTCGAAATAGTAGACCGAAAATTAAAAAAAGAAGCCAAAATGCCGCGTATACACCACCCGCAAGTGCCTCAAGTCCTACTCGAATATGCCGGATTACTACCATCAACATCAGTGGAGAACGGAACAAAGCTCATTCTGCAGTTGTCAACCTATTATGACGTAGTTTGTAAAGTCAGAAATATGATGAGGTAAAAAGCGGGATGAAAGCGGGATATAGGAAGTCTGAAAAAAGCAAGTGCGTGCTTTGCTTTGAAGAAGGTTGGCAGTGATGATAATGGAAATTAACTACAGTAAGGGGGGCTTAATTAATACTCAGCATCGTTGCAACACACAGGGACGCAATTCTTTTTGCTAGGTTTCTGTTCTGCCATTTTATAATCACGACTGCTTTCGGGTTTGGTTTCCATTCCAGGCTTAGGTAACAGCCTGATGGAAGTTTGCACATTCGCCCAATTTCTTTGTGGTTGCTCTGGTTTGCTGCCACATTCTCAACATTTGCAGGTTATTTGGAATCGCCATTGAACGCACACGGTTACAGAGACACTGATGTCTCTGTAATAGGAGTGTCTGGATGGGACGTACTTCAATGGATTTTTGTGAACATAAATAGACTGAGTGGGGTTAGTCTGCTGTTTCCTGGGTGAGCTACATGGACAGAGAGGGGTCAGGGTCTTCTTCCCTGAGGGAGATATGTTGACAGCGTTGGGTTAGTTGCTCCTACCTTTGTCAGTCACGCAGATACAGTAGGGTCAGTCTGCCCTTCCCTGGGCGAATTTCTTTCGCAGAGTGGTGACAGTCTGCTCTTCCCTGCCTGAGTGAAATAGAAAGAGCGGGGTCAGTATTCTCTTCCCTCGATAATTTATGTTGACAGTCTGGCTTCCGACTGCTCTTCCCTGGCGAGTTACATTGGTAGAGTGGGTTTAGTGTTAATTCATTGGGTGAGTGCCATATACAGAATGGGATCAGTCTGCTCTTCCCTGAGGGAATTATATTTATAGAGTGGGGTCAGACTGCTCTTCAGAGAATGATTGATATTGACCGTGTGGTATCAGTCTGTTAAGTTACACTGAGAGTGTGGGGTCAGTCTGCCCTTCCCTGGGTGAGTAACACTGACTGAGTGGCGTCAGTTTGCTCTTCCCTCGGTGAGTTACATTGACAGAGTGGCGTCAGGAGTGGCGTAATTGTGGAGTTGACAAAAGTAACTCGTCCCCTACATCTTTGGGATAATTAGGGATGGGCAGTAAATCTTATCTCATTGAAAGACAACTGTGTCCCAGAAATGCATTTCTAATAATTGCATGTACTAATTCGACACTGCAAGCGGTCGGGAATAATTTGAGGAGAGGTGCAGGGTAGAATAATTAAAGTCAAATGCACTGATGCCGAGGAGACATGACACAAGATGTGAGTGTTATGCTGATGATGCAAGGCTCAGTGTCAGTGCTATTTATTTCTCACTGTTCGCAATTACTCACACATCACTACTGTCAATTCACAACAATGAGCCTGTTCATCTTGGTTTGAAAATCCCTGCGTGTGTATTAACGTGGTTAAAGGGACGCGAGAGGAGATGAGCATATCCTCTTTATTCTGTCAGTTCAAACGGATGAAAATATCTGTTGGATGCCAATGCAAGAGGATACTGTCTTTTTCTGTGGCTTTTCAGTGGGGCATGCTCAACATTGAAATATCTGTTTTTGCACAAGCAGAGTTTGATTGCCATTCATACTGAGCAACGCTAATACAGAAAACGCATTTTCGAATTCCAGTGATCAAGTGGTTCAGACATTGCACAGATGGACGACAAATCTGGCTTTTAACGTGGCGCCGTGGCTTAGCTGGTGAAAGCCCCTCCCATCACACTGGTGCCTGTTCATTGTATTGAAAGCTCGTTATTTCTCACAAGTATTGTGTTGCTGATCGAGAAACTCAGTGTCCTGTTTGAATTGCTTTATATTCTGATTTCGAGTTCCATCTTCATTTTCCAGGTTTAAATCCAGTAGTGTATGTTGCTCTTTTTAACTTCTATTTTAACCTGGAGATTCTTCCCGCAGTTCCACAAGCACTTCTGCTTCTCATCCTCTTATTCTCATTCCTTCATTCCCAGATTTGTGGAAATTAAGTGGTGAGGTAGGAGACACTGCAGCATTCCCAGGGAATGTTGGGGTAATGGCACTGACAGCACGACATGATTACCCTCATTCTCTGCTGTCACCATTCATTGGTTGTACACCAACAGTAAATGCATCCTTGTTTTTCTTCAGCTATCATGTAATTACTTTCTTTTTCTTCGAAAGGGTCTTTAAATTTTGAGGAAGAAATGACTCCTTGCCTCAGGTCGAAGTGACAGACGCATTATCCAGAGAATGTGAGACTACTTCGACCGAATCCAAACAAGGGGGCAGAAAGCCTCTCAGCAGTTCGAATCTCAAACTGTCTCTGAATGTCAGGCTTTTCAAGAGCAGAAATGGGAATTGAGGGATATGGACAGCCAGAGAGTCGGAGAATGTGAAAAAGGCCCAGGAGGATACAGAGACAAATATAGAAAAAACAGAAGACACATTTTGAGGCAGACACTGAAAGAAACAATTCTCCATACGGCGTGACTGCCAAATAACAGAAAGCAAAAGGAAATGTAGCCATTAAAACATAGCCTTCCACCAGCTCAGGAAAATGAAAGTAGCATGACAGCTGATTAAGTCCTTTAAAGATTGTAAATTCGACGTTTGTAAGCTCAAGAGTGATTTTGATAAATATCCTGATTCGACAGGTAAGATTATCATTTTCCCAACAGTCTAATCTAGAAATCTATAACTAACCTGATTCCTGTCCATCTTAAAAAAAATCTGTTTCTCTCCACAGATGTTGCCAGGTGTAGCGGGTTTCTCTATCAATTCTCGTTTTTAGTTCAGCTTTCCAAAACCTGCATCTTTCTGATTTTTGATAACCTGGCACAAAACCAAGCATTACCAGGTTCGGACCAGTGGTCAGAAATACTGGTACCACGATATACTTGCACAATAAAACATTCATTCCCAGTCCGAAAATAGAACTAATGCCATGGCATTTCTAGTTCCAAATCCTAACTACGACATTACACTGAATGAAGACGGACGATCTTGCAAATATTCTCAATCAAATGGCTTTTCCCTTTCATTTCTGATCAATTTCACTGCAGATTGTTTTCTACTGGTCTTCAAGTTTTGCAGAATGGAAAAGCCCCTTTGGCCCATGGTGCAGTCTGGTTTAAAGACATTCGTCTATTCCATTCCCAGTTTCCACCTTATGTGTTCTGATGTTTCCAGTGCAAATGACAGTGAGGTTCTCGCTTTGATCTTAGATAACACAACAATGGGATTGAAGTTTGACATAGACACACTGTGTTATTACCCACGTCGTGTCTCCCACAGAAAGAGACACATAGACGCATACCCCGAGAGTGGCAGAGTTCTCAGGATTTGACCAGCTCCTTGTGCTTCACTTCAGCTGTCCGCTCCAACATGCAAGTTCAACCGCCAAAAGGCAGTGTTTGGTTAAACCAATGCCAGTTCTACAGACAATGAGAGACGTTGATCTGAGCTAGAATTTGAAGAGGGCGAAAGAAACTGTAAATTCGAAAACCCTAACCCTTCCGTTCCTGACAGACAACAGGAATGGACTAGCACGCTACATCTTCGTGATTTTAAATGCGAACCGACAATCCCCTAACTCGATGTCAGGCGTGTTACCAATTCTGTCACTGACGCAAAGACCAGGTTTGGCTGTGACAGTTTGTCTATAGGTAATGTAAACGTCCACATCAGGGAAACAGCATTCACAAGGCGAAAAATCAGCAAACATAATCACCGTCACTGTTTCACTTGGAATTCCCCACTCTGTGAACCATTTCCTTTCACTGTACTTTCATATTTGAAGGTTTTTTACATTCCAGAGCCTGAACTAATTCAGCGAGAAGCCACTGGTCATTTCGAGCCCGTCATCCGGTATGAGGCGAGTTGAACGATGCCTTTCTTGCTGCCAAAACATTAGCGCGGCTCAAAACGAGCTCGTGTTAGCATCAGTCTTTACTTAACTTGCTGCAGTATATCTCCTGAACAACATCAGATTATCAAAGCGTTGCCTTCTTCACATTGAAACCAAGGGTGATAATATGAACCGACTTGGAAACTTGGAGAGAGTAACACTGCTGACGAAGACAATAATGACGTGAAGAGCAGGCACGAGAGTTTGTGCAGGTCCCAATGGTTACTACAGTATCAATGGACATCCCTGCGTACGAGTCTGATTTTGCATTGCACAGAACAGGCTTTCATTCCCAGTCAGGAGATGTAGATTTAATTCGCTTCTTGTGAATTATCCGAATGAAAGCTAAATCCTGGCTGCACCCAGAACACACACACGGATCCTGCCAGAACAATTCAGTGATCGATCAGTATCTTTCTGGAAGGACAATGGCAGCAAATACAAGCGAAAGCTATCACAGCAATTACCCCTCCAAGTTTCTCGCGTTTCCCAGTTGAAAATATTTCGCTGTTCCTTCAATGTCACTACGTCTAAACCCTTGCCTCATGGCATCATGCCTGTACCCCGCTACTGAGGACATCCAGGGTGATGCGGAGTAACTCGAAATCTCAATCTCTCGAGTACTTAGGGATTGATGGTGCACCCCATCACATTGAGTAATGACTTTATCCCAGTAATACGTTTCCTAAAGCTGCAGTTTCTAAGGGAACACTTGCAAGCTGTTGGGAATAAGTTGAGAAGTGGAACGGACGAGAGGAAAATGTGAAAGGCAATGATGACTGGGAGGCATGAGACAGCAAGTGAGTGAGGAGCTGGTGTTGCAACGTTCAATGTCAGTGTCAGTATTTACTGACCACTATTCACTCTGACCCACACACCACTCCTTAACAATTCACCACAATGAGCCCATTCCTCTTAGTGTGAGTTTACCTTTGCGGATATTAACGCGGTTCAAGATGCCCAAGAGGATGGATGGATCGCGTTATCCTGTCAGCTTAAACAGTCTAAGTTATCAGTTTACAACAAAAGCAATAAGAGATTGCCTCTTCCTGTGCATTTTCAGTGGAGAATATCCAGCTTTGAACTCTTCTGCATAACCAGAGGCTGTTTTAAATTTACACCGAGTAACTGTGAAACACACAAAAAATGAGTCCGAGTTCCTGTGTTCGAATAGTCAAGTAAATGCACGCATAGTTTTGAATCGTTGAGCTTGGGCAGTTCCTCAGCCTTAGTTAGTGAAAGTTCCTATCAAAAACAGCAGAATATGGGATCAAATCCTAACATCTCACTGTTTATATATCTTTCATGAAAAACAGAGTTCCCAACTTCAACTGTGGCTCTGGTCTTGGTGCGATTTCAAATCAATGACTGGATCGAGGTTATAGTTTATAGACAGCTCCTTCGACACCTCTGCCACGCTGCCACACAAACCCCTGCAACCACGTTTTTCATGATTCGTGTTGCAGCATCGCCTCACTTCAGGCACTTACCCACACGCACTTTCAATGGCGAACTTCGCGTAAGTTCGATAAAACTTATGAGGATGTTGCAAGGCACACAGTGTTTGGACTGTAGCGTAAAGCTGAATAGGATATGAAAAATTTCCCTGGAGCTTGAGGGCTGAGGGATGGGCTTACAGAGGTTTATATCAATATGAAGGAGACGGTAGAGTAAATGGTCAATGACTATTTCTTCCCAAGGCAGGCAAGTTCAAAACAAGGGAACAATATTTTCAGGGGAGAGTGGTAAAATTTAAAAGGGATTTGAAGGACATTGTTTTTTCATACAGAAAGGTTTGCGTGTTTGGAATGAATTGTCAGATTTAGTGGTGGAGTCTGGTATACTCTCAACATTTCAAAGGAATATGAATCTGTATACAGACAGAAAAGTTGAAAAAGAATAAACGTGAAAATTTGGCAAATAGAGCGTTTGTTTACGGGCTCAGCCCCTCTGTGATGCTGCAGTGGCGAACACCAGTTTGAATAGGCACTCATCACTTGGTCAGTGCGTTGGGCTAGTTTTCTGCAAGATGGTTAGATTAGATTCCCTACAGTATGGAAACAGGCCCTTCAGCGCAACTATTCCACACCGACCCTCCAAAGAGTAATCCACCCAGACCAATTTCCCTCGAACTAATGGACCGATCATTATGGGCAAATTAGCATGTTAAATTCACCTGCCCTGCACATCTTTGGAGTGTGGGAAGAAACCCACGCAGACGCAGGGAGAATGTGCAAACTACGCACAGGAATCAAACGTGGAACACTTGTGCTGTGAGGCAGCATTGCTAACCACTGAGCCACGGTGCCGCCCTAAAAGAGGATGGAGAACGCAGCTAGCAACCCCCCAATCTTTCGCATGCAAAGCGAGTACTCTCCCATTTGAGATAACTCCCACAGGCTGCTGCGGTTAAAATCAGCTGCCAATGACCATTCTACTTGACACATTCCCAACTTCTCAGTGGGAGATTTTGGCTGCGGAATATACCTCACAAATCATGTTACTCGCGCGGCTCTCCAGCGAAACCAAAAACTGACAACTCATGAACAGAAGCAGAACTGACAAAGAGAACCAATTTTCAGACACACGGACTCATGAATGCTGTTTGTGAGGCAGAGCGAGTGGTCTGGGTCATGAGCTGCTCACACAAATTGCAGCGAGGCAATTCCAAATGGTGCTTTCAACGTACTGGCGCCTTAGTGCACCAATACTTCCAGGAAAGTGCTCACGTTACATGAATCAGAACTGACTAACAATGAACCACGAAAAGTGAAGATTACCAATTCGTCTCGATTAGATGAGGTTAACAATTGGGCTGATGTCTCCACCGGATTCTGATGATACCCTGCAGCATACTCACAGCAACTGCACCAATTATGCAGAATAAGCGATGGGAAGGAATTGCGCTATCTGAGCGGGCGTGCTTGTTGTTCTCATCAGCAAATCTGGCTTTGAATTTGCTAGCCCATATCTGCTACCATGCTGAAACGGAATGCAATTCCGATTAGTCGCTGTGTGAAACTTTGTTCATTTTCTCTCCTCAGATAAAGTGATCATTGGAGATGATGAATTGTGCTCCTGCCAGAAACGCCGACTCTCCTGCTGCTCGGATGAACGGAAAAACTGGTTTAGCACTGGAATCCGAGAATGGCAGAACACGTAGCAAGTTTATTCGAACCCCAGAGCCAATAAGAGTTCCAACTTTCCTTTTCTTTCTCCATAATAGTGCATCATCCAGCAGAGCCATGAGCACCTGCCACCTGGCTGCAAGCTGAGTTGGAAACCTATGTGGGAATTAAGGACATGCGACTCACTTATTGTCGGTAAATCAAACAGTTCTCACTTTCAGGTGTAAAAAAATTAGTTTCTATACATATTCAGGGAAGGTGAAACGCAATCTGAGATGTCAAAGAGGTGATCACTGTTCGTGATTGCCCTTTGTTCGAGTTGTGAAAAGGTTTCCCGCTTTAGTCTCATTCACGTTTCTTGTTGATGACTGAATCAGACAAAAGGTGTTTCACCAGAGCTGCACTTGACTTGCATTCCTCTCCCTCGCTGTTATCCTTTCCTGGAACTCTGTGAGAACAAGAAAACAAAATACATACTGCGTCATTCGGCAGCCTGTCTGTGATTTCCTCATTTTCAGTTACAACATGGCTTAGACTTCAGGCCACACGGTAATATTAGTAACAGTATGAGAACAAGAGTCGATAGTTCATCTGTGCCTGTAAATCTTTTCATTCCGGTTGTTGACTGAATGAACTGTATCCGTGTCTGCTGCTTCGAAACTCGAATATGTGAACTGCTCCAAACAATGATTGAGGATTTCTGGTTTTGGTTGACACACGTTGAGAAACGCCAGACAGCGTTCAAATGAAGCTTTCACAACACATTTTCGGATGCATTTGACAGAGACTAACATCATGAATCCAGTGTTCGCTGTGACAGAAGGAAATGAATGTTCGCCTTGTTGCTGACCCAGGCCACATTCGCATGTAAAGCACATGCGGTACTGTTGTTACAAAAAAGATCAGTGCCCGGTAACTGTGTCCTTAAAGAGGACATTATTGAAAAAATAAAGAATACGATGTTGAAATATCCAGGAAATATTGGCTGAAAAGGCGCTGACAATTTTCCCTGCCGCGCCAAGACTGAGGAACATATGTAACTGCACTCTTAAACAGGATAGCCAGCAGTGATATAGACATCGCCACATATGAAGGACCACTGCTAATAGAAATTTGAAAATGAATTTCACGCAGCAGGTATTCAGAATTATATTCTTTTCACCGCTACAGTAGTATTGGGCGAGTAAATTCAAAACAAGGTTTGCTGATGAGAATGCAATAAAAACCCATCGATCATAATATGAAAGACTGTCGTCCGGAAAGAGGGAACAACAATGTTTCTTCTAAGCTTTATACTGGGCCACTTTCGCACAAACTGATACTGCTACTCTCCAGAAAAGATCAGGGCCCGCGGCATGCACTCTTAGAAATGGTGACCATCAGTGCTGGAAACATTCCTGCATATTCAGAACAAGGAAGAATACATATCGAATAAAAGCATAGATGGCAATTAATTGGACTTGTATTCCCTTTCACCACAACAGCTAGAATTTTCGGGGATATGCAGAGTAAGGTTTACTGACCAGGTCAGAAAGCAAATACCTCTACATATCTTGACACACTAGCCTATCTTTCTTTCTGTTCGTTTTTTTTTGTAGCGTCGATCCTTTCCGTAGGAGATGAAGAAGATTACTGCTCCCCCGCAGGATCACAGTGGGGCCAGAGACGCAATCGAGCTGCTCAGAACAGTTCGTGTTTGCCGAGAATCATTGAAACTGAGATTGATGACACGCAGACATGGTGTAACAGCTGCCAACACATGTGGAGGGTTTTGCGACGGATTAGGACCCACTCTGGGGAAAAGACTGCATCCTAAGACTGGTGTGTAACTGTTCAGGGAGTGGACTGGAGAATGGGGTTAAGAATGATATAAGCCAGAATCGAATGGCGGAGCAATTTCATTTGTTGATTCTGAAACAGAAGATGAGAGTGATCCTGGACCAATCAGCTCTCCCATTTTCTGGGAATATTTGACTTACCCGTTCGATCAGATCACGTCTGTCCCACACTGAAATCTCAGAATCCTTCCCCACCCCCACCCTCGTTACTGGCAATAAACTGTTAATTACATAAACTTATATGAAACACAACAAGAACATTTGCATAACGTTCAGGAAGAGTTCCATTCCGTTCCATCAGCATATTCTGAATAAGTTAATTTTTGTACAGGACCCATGAGACATTGAGCCGTCTCTGTCAGACCACTAACAAATGGCCATTCGCGTTCTGTGTCTTTGAACAGTTTGGTTGGTGCACGGATGTAGTGGAATCTCATGTTTTGAAATGGACATCATTCATAGTATTTTCAGCTGCACTGATAAAGTTGTCTCTGGCGCTTCCAGTAAAGTGCAGTCACTTTTCACTCAGAAACCGACATGTGATCAAAGCAGGAGGACATATGTGTCAACGAAACCAACAAGAATACTCCACCAGCGTTGGCTTGCAATTCTGCATGTGGAACGAAGAGCTGGAACTCTATTAAACAGTGACAACGACTTTTATGGGGCTTGGACGCACGGCTCTCTGATTAAACAACTCACATTGCACCGAACTGAGATATCCAGGCTTGGCACACGATGCATTAGTTTGTTATTTCATTCTGAGCAGAATTCACCTGGCACAGCAATTTGCAAAGATCCAGCTCATTTCTCCCAATCACAAATAACATAATTCACATCTTTCACTTTTGTTATTTCTTCAAAACATTACAATCTATCTAACACTTGTCCCGGCATTTAAGATTCAACCAGAATATTTTCATATGAAGTGATTTCCAGTCACTCTGGCAGCAGTAAATCAGTCGAAAAATTACCAAAAGAAACCCAACCATTTCTGTATACGGTGTTGGGAATTTCCCATCTGCTGACAAGACAGAGTCCTCACAATCAACATTTTCTTTGTTGTTCCTGCCTAAAACGTTTACCACTTCTTATTTTCAAGACAGGAGTTTTGTTTATAACACATTCCAAGAACAGGAACAACCTTCCAATCTCCTGAAGCCGTTTCCAGTTTAAAATGGAAGTTTTGCTCTTTTCCCACGGGAAGTGCATGTTAATGAGGAAGGAGTTTCCACGAGCTGTGTCCCAGGGTTTAGCAGGAAGCCGCTAATTGCAGCTGCAGTGGCCGCTTTCAGTTGGCATCGGGGGATTGGAGAAACATGGTGTCGTATTCTGCTGCGTGTAAACGCCTTGCTCCCTGTGGACTCGGGGTGAATCATGGATGAGTTTTCGGAACAACACTGCCTTCCAGTCTCTGGCCATCTGCAATCTAAGGAAAGAGAAACAGAGTTATTTGTTCAGTTCGAAGTCCTGGGCAATGTGAAAGATGGAACAGTTCTGATACAAAATTGGAGACTGGGAACATGGTTGGAGAGGAAGAAATAAAAGAGAAGCTGAATATAACGTTGGAAGTCAGGAGACATTCAATAAAAAGGGTGAGTGTGCAAAAGCAGGTATAGATAGACATGGAAAAGAAGTGTCACTCGTCCCGAAGTCTTAAATCGATTTTTATTTCCAAGATGCCACCAGACCTGCTGAGATTTTCCAGTAATTTCATTTGTTGGTTTAGAAACAGAAGATGGCAGTGATCCTGGACCAAACATCTCACCCGTGTTCTGGGGATATTTGACTTACTGTGTCTATGTCCCACACTGAAACCTCACGATCCTGCCGCACCTCCACCCTCATTGCTGACAATATACTGTACATTACGTTAAACACAAGAAGAACAATTGCAAAACTTTGAGGGAGAGTTCCCTTCGGTTTCCATCAGAACAATCTGAATCACTGAAAATTGGTTCAGGACGTGTGACATTGATCCGTCACTGTCAGACCCCTACCAAGTGGCCATTCGCTTTCCGTGCCTTTGAACACTTTGGGTGGTGCACGGTTGGTTTGGAACCTCACGTTTTGAAACGGACATCATTCATTGTATTTTCGGCTGCACTGATAAAGTTGTTTCTGGCCCCTCCAGTAAAATGGAAACAGTGTTCACTCAGAAATCGACGTGTGATCAAAAGCAGGCGGACAGATGTGTTAATGAAAGCAGCAAGAACATTCCCCTGCGAAGGGTTGCAATACTACACGTGGAACAAAGTGCCGGAATTGTATTAAGCGGTGAAAGCGCCCATTGTGAGACTTGCACCCACCACCCTCAGATTAAGCATTTCACACTGCACCGACTGAGCTAACCAAGCATGGTGCACTGTGGATTAGTTTACTATTATATTGCGAGCATAATTCATCAGCAATTTGTTAGGATCCAGTTCATTCCTTCTAATCACAAAAATATCATCCACACCTTTCCCTTCAGTTATTCCTTCAAAGCATTGCAATCGATTCAGCACTTATCCCGGGATTTAAGGTTCAACCTTAATAATTTTACCCGTAATATTTTTACCCTCACCTTTATATCGCTGATGTGATTTCCAATCACTCTGACAGACAGTAAATCAGTCGGGAAATTACATAAGGAAACCCAATCATTCCCGTTTACAGTGTTGGGCATTTCCCATCTGCTGACGAGACAGAGTCGTCTCAATCAACACTTTCTTTGTTCTTTCTACGTAAAACCTTTACCACTTCTTATTGTCACGTCAGGAATTTTATTTAAAACACGTTGCAAGAACTGGATCAACATTCCAATGCCCTGAAGCCCTTTCCAATTAAAAGTGAAAGTTTTGCTCCTTTCACACGGAAAGAGCTGTTACTAAGGAAGGAGCTTCCACGAGTTGTTCCCCATGGCTTGGCAGAAAGTCGCTGATTGAAGCTGCAGTGGCTGCTGTCTGTTGGCATCGGGAGCTTGGAGAAAGTGATGTCGTATTCTGCTGCGTGTAAACATCTCACTCCCTGTGGACTTGGGATGAATCATGGATGAGTTTTATCGGTTCCAATGTCAATATATGGTCGGGGTAAATGGTTGTGCTGAAATATTTGAGGCTTATTCCCTGGGTGGGCTCGAACCACCAACATTTCACCCAACTGCGCTGACCATTTGAGATACAGAAACTGGCAACGCAGATATCCTAAAGCAAAGTTATCGACGGGATATGAGGATACGTCGGACAGCAGGAACTTGCGTTGTTTTCAGAGACGGCCACTGATTTTATCACCGAGAGGGTCAGCAGACCGAGGAGCTGCAAACACTCACATTAAAAGGCATCCACACATGCGCAGTTCTCTCACATACATCTTCACATAGTAGCGCACTTCCGATGCTGGTATTTGAAGCCACGATTCGATAGAAACTGAAGCTTAAAAATCCAGCATATTAGACCGCTCGACCACGCTACCACACAAAATACAACACTCAGATTTGTTATGACTAGTGTTTCAGCATCGATTCACTTCAGACACTTAGAACTCGCAAATTTTGGAACGAAATTGGAGTAATTTAAGAAGGAAGACTAATGAAAATGTACAGACAAGGAACAGGCCCTTCATCCAATCAAGCCTGAGCCGATCCAAATCTACTGTTTAAACCTGTCACCCAATTCCTAAGCATCTGTATCCCTCTGCTCCCCACCGACTCATGCATCTATCCAGACGGATCTTAAATGTATCTACCATGATTACCTCTCCCGTCTCTGCTGGGAACGCATTCCAGACACCCACCACCCACTGTATCCCTCTTAAACTTTTCACCACTCATCTTGAAAGCGTGACCTCTCGGTATTTAATCCTTCAACCTGGGAAATTAAACTTTTCTCTATCGACGCTGTTTGTACCCTTCATGATTTTGTAAACCTCAAAACAGTCCCCCTCAAACTCCTTTTTTCGAATGAAAACAAACCTAACCTACTCAACCTCTCTTCCTAGATTGCACCTTCCATACGAGGCAACATCCGCTTAAACCTTTTACGTGCCCTCTCCTAAGCGTCCACATCCTTTTGGTAATGTTGCGACCAGAAATTTACACAGTATTCTAAGTGTGGCCAGACCAATTTATTGTTCAATTTTAACATGACTTGCCAGCCATTCTATTCAATACCCCATCCAATGAAGCCAAGCATACTATATGCCTGCTTGACCACTCTATCCACCTGTGCAGCAACCTTCAGTGTTTCAAGGACCTGTACTCACAGATCTCTCTGTCCATCAACATTTTTCCCCAAAGCTCTTCCGTTCATTGTATAACCCCATCTAGAATTAGACTAACCGAAATGTCTCACCTCACATTTGTCTGTTTTGAACTCCAGCTGCCACTTTTACGCCCAATTTCCAGTATATCAATATCCTCCTGCATTCTTTAACGGTCACTTATACGTTCTGCTAGTCCAGAAATCTTCGTGTCATCTGCAAACTTTCTGATCATTCCAACAGTGCTCTCTTCCAGATCATTTATATATATCACATACAAAAGTGGCCACAACACTGACCCCTGTGGAGCATTACTGCTCATCTTTCTCCATTTCCCGAAACTCATTCAACTGCCACTCTCTGTCTTCTATTGCTCAACTAACTATTTATCCACTTGTCTAGAACACCCTGCACACCATATTACTTTACGTTCTGTATTTGGTTACCTTATCTAACTCCTTACTATAGTGCATGTATGTGACATCAACATCCTTTCCTTCATCTATCAACTTGGGCACTTCCCCGAAAAACTCTATGCCTCTCACTGATATGCACATTATTTTGTAAATATGAATAATCCTATCCTTCAGTACCTTCTCCAGCAACTTTCCCAACACTGATGTTAGGCCCATTGTTCTGTAGTTATCCGGAATATCCCTACATACTTCTTGTACAGGGGACAATATGAGCAACGTTCCAGTCAGCCAGAACCTCACCTGTGCTGAAAGATGCCACGAAGATATCTGCCAGGGCCCCAACTATTTCCTCTCTCTCCTCACTGAGGAACCAGGGATAGATCCCATCCGTTCCTGGGGATTTGTCCACATTAATTACCACTAGCCTGCCCAACACAGCTTCCCTACTTATGTCAACATGGTCCAGACTAATCAAATGTCTTACTCTAGACTCATCAATCACCATGTTCCTCTCCTCAGTGACCACTGATGCACAATAATCATTCAGAATCATACCCAATCTCTCAGATTCGACATACAGCCTTCGTTCATTTTCCTTTAGTGGACCAATCCTTTCTCTGGTTACCCGTTTACTTCTTATATATGAATAATAGGCTTTAGGATTCTCCTCAATTGTGCTAGCGTGAAATTGTTTCATGACCCCTTTTAACCCTCTTCATTCCTAGTTTAAGACTTGTCCTACTCTTCTCATGTTCCTCCAGGGACCATTATGTTCTTAGCTGCCGAGGCGTTTTGTATGCTTCCCTTTTCCTCTTGGCGAGTCGTACAAGTGTCCTGTCATCAACAGTTCACGAATATTGCCTTTCGAATCCTTTGCCTTCAACGGGACATGCCTATCCTGCACTATATTTAAACTATCTTTGAAATCCTGCCACATATGAAATGTGGACCTTCCTACAAACAGCTGTTTCCAATCCACATTTCCGACCTCCTGCATAATTTTGATGTAATTAGCTTTGGCACAGTTTAGTACTCTTTCCTCAGGACCACTCTCACCTTTGTCAATGAGTATTCTAAATCTTACAGAATATTGGACACTTCCCAAAGAAATCACCCACGGCAACTGCTATCACCAGCCCTGGCTTATTCCCCAATATCAGTTCCAATATGGCCTATTCCCTCGTCGGACTATTGATATACCACTCCAGAAAACTCACCTGGAGGCTTCTTACAAATTGTATCCCATCCAGACCTCTGACGCTAAGAGTACCCCGGTCAATGTTGGGAAAACGGAAATCTCCAATAAACACTAAATTATTGCCTATACGTCTTTCCATGATATGTTTAACTATTTTTTTCTTACACCTCACGCTCACTGTAATACAGCCCCAAAAATCTAATCTCACCCTTCTTATTTCATTGCTCCATCCATCGTGTCTCACGACCTAAGCCCTACATGGTGTCCTCCTTTCGCACAGCCATGATATCATCTCTGACCAGCAATGCAACTCCTTCCCGTTTTTTCCCTCCCTGTCCCGTCTGAAGCGTCTATATCCTAGAATATTTGGTTGCCAACCATGCCCTTCCTTCAACTAAATCTCTGTGATCGCAATAACGTCATATTCCCAGGCACCAACCTAAGCCCTAAGTTCATCTGTCTATACTCTATGAATTAAAGTAGATGCATTTCAGGCCACCAGTTCTTTTACATTCATCTGCTCTCTGCCTACTCTTCCCATTATTAATGCTATCTTCCTGATTCTTAGCGTTTCCAGTTTCCACCGCACTGCCGACTTGCTTAATGGTGTGGTTCGCAGCCCTCTTCCACATTAGTATAAAATCTCCCCAACAGCAGTAGCAAAAACTCCCGAAAGGACATTCGTTCCTGTCTGGTTCAGATGTAGATCGTTAATTTTCTTATAGTCCCACATTCCCCAAAACTGGTCGCAAAATCCAACAAATCTGAAACCCGCCCTGCAGCACCATTCCTCAAGTCACGTGTTCATCGTGCCTTTTTAAATTCATTTCTGCGCTGGCAGTCACATGGCACCAGCAGTAATCCCGAGATTACTACCTTTGAGGTCCTCCTCTTTAATTTCTCTCCTAGCTCCCTGAATTATCCCTGCAGGTCCTCATATCGTCCTCCAGACAACTGGCTGTTCACGATCCCCTTTTCGAATGCTCTTCAGCCGATGGGCGACATCCCTGGCCTGAGCACCTGGGAGGCAACATGATTCTCCAGAATTGCTGATGCTCCACAGTGAGTCCACCCGCAGTTCCAGAGTGACCACGCAGTCAAACAAGTGCTGCAGCTGGACACACTTCTTGCAAGAGTAAGTTTAGAAAACCTTTACAAGGATTTGCAAGGTTTGCACTGCTTGGACATGAGAACGAAACTGAATAGGCTTCGTAAGATTCCCAGGAGCTTCAGGGCTCAGATATGGCCTCACAGAAGCTTATAAAATCATGAGGAAGACAGACAGAGTAAATAGTCAGGGAGCACTTTTTCACAAGACACGCGAGTTCAAATCTACATGGCAAACGTTTAATGTGAAAGAGGAAAAATTTAAAAGGGATGTGAGGGAAACATGTTTTTCACACAGAATTTTTGTGTGTGTGGAATGAATTGCCACATTTAGTGGCAGAGTCTAGTGCACTCACAACATTTCAAAGGCATCTGAATGGGCGTATAGACAGGAAGACCTCGGAGAGATAAGGCACAAATATTGGCAGATATGTGTGGATTAATTTCGGTTATCTATTCAGGAATGGCAAGTTGGATCGCGGGATTTGTTTCCATGCTCGACAACTCTGAGATGCTCCAGCCACCGGAAACGGTTTGAATACACCACTTGCAAAACACGCATGATGTTTGTGACTCAGTCAGCGAGTTTGGCTATTTTGTTTGGAGGGTGGATGGGCCCAACCGATCCAGAGATGAAGGTTTTCCGGATATTTGCTGCCAATGACCATTCTTCTTGACACTTTCCCAAGCTCGCCATCAAAGATTTTGGCTGAAGAAAAATATCTCACATATCGCATTACCCACTTAGCTCTCCAGCAAATCCAAAAACTGACAGCTCTTAACGTGGAACAGAATCAAAACTGAAAAGGCGGTACCATGATCAGAACCACCGAAGCTTAAGTGCTGTTTGTGAGGCACTGTGAGTCGTCTCTGACATGAACCGCTCGCACAAGGAACAGCGAGGCAATTCCAAAACTACTGGAGATTTAGTTTATTGCCAAGTCCCAGAAAGTGCTCAAGTATCATATAAAAAAAAGAACAACAATGAACCATTAAAAGTGAACATTTCCAATTATATCCGTGATTAAATTAGGCCATCAAAGCACCGGTGCCCCCATCTGATCGACAGAGCCAATCACCTTTCTCCCTCACCAGGACAGTAATGAAGGAAATGAAGGTATAGCAACGTTTCACATCGTGATTGCCCACCTTTTCACCAAAGCATCAAAACCGGCGAACAATTTCAATGCAGGATCTTCTTTCGAAATAACGGTGAGGTAACTATATCCATTCATTTTCAGAGTAAACGGGGAACAACACAAGTTGTCTGGAATATGAATAAACAACATAGACTACTTGGGTCCCAGATTCTACTGATGCACAGACTTTAATATGAAAAGGTACCTTGGGTGATTGCCCTACACCCAGAAATCTTCTGGCTGCCTTCTGTTTGCCCTGTCACATTAAACTTGTGCTGCTCTAATCGAATTTGTAGTTCTTGCCATTTGTCCGTATTGCAACTAGGGATAGCTGGTCGTGGCAACTCGTGACTGCCACACAAATTCTTTGCCAAAATTGGATAGTCCCGCAACGTGATTCGCAGTGCACGAACTTCGCAGCGAGGATATGCCACGCGACATGTTAAAAAGCACGCTTCCATTTATTAAAGTAAGTTTCTGGGAACTGACAAGCAGATTCCTCCTTACACTCGGAATTATAACAACACATAAACCAACAGCCTCTCTCAGAGACAAGTGACCAATGCCCATCTTGTGCCGGACAAACATAGTTGACAAGATTGCACGCAGGGACTGCACAGAAAACGACAGAGGAGAAGCAGACAGACGACCATCGAGCTGCATTCATGCAGTTCTGTTACCCTGTAAACCCCATGTACAGCTGTTCCTTGCAGGTACACACAGGGCACTGAGTGTCTCTGACTCCGGGACTTGGAACTCGGATTATATGACCGTCTGCAGCACTGGTTACTTCCTTGTGTGAGGTAACTCCCGATGGAACATATGTAAAACATGATAGCTCATTGAGAAATACATCCAAAATAGTATCCAAGAGATGTGTTTCTGTTGTGCTTCAGGTCCAAGAATACTCAGATCAATAGCTCCCTTGATTGCTTCTGCTGGTCATGTTTGCAAAGAGATCTAGCAAATTTCCAAGTGTGATTTTCCTTTCAATCAACAATTTTGACTCAGTTTGGCTGCAAATATCTTTCACTAACTTTGTGCTTTTCTTCTTTACCATTGGTGTCTCGCACCTTACAATTGACAGCAGAGTTAGGAGAGGAGATGGAAGCATTTAGCCCATCAAGTCAGCGACAGCTTTCAATGAGATCACGGCTGATTTGGTTCATGCTCAGCTCTGCTTTTTAGTCAGTACTCATGGCCGAGTGGTTAAGGTGATAGGTTAAAAATCCATTCAGGTTTCCCCGCGTAGTTCCGAATCCAGCTGACTCCGCTATGAATGACTTGCTGCTGGGCGAATTTTCGCTCAAAGTTCAAAAGACCTATTTTGCAAAGCAGGCCGGTAATTTAATTAGACTTTGGAACTCGAGTTCTTCATCAGAAATGTTCCATATTTAAAACATTATCTCTGTTTCTCTTTCCAGATACACTGCTCGACACATCGTGTTTCTACAGTTGTTATTGAACTTCCTGAGCAGAAGTGCTGCTTTTCATTAGATTCCTTTAATCCCTATCCTCTGTTCCCTGACTCGGGTCAGTGGCAACACTTTCTCCTGCTCAACAAAGTGCTCATTCCCCACCGCTCCCTCTCCCATCATTACAAACAACCGCAGGAAATTTCCATTTAACCATCTTTGTTCCAAAGTGAAACTCACCAACCTCGGGAATCTCTCCACCAAACGGGACTTCTCATCACTGGACATGGTGCAGACCAGAGGTTTCCGAAGCTTTACTGTGAAAATATTATCAATTGGCAGTTGGAAAAATGTTAAGGAGCCAAACCAATCCAGGCACCAGCTTTGGGAATCTTGATAAACTCTTTGGGAAGTGGAATCAGAGGAGAATGCAGAAGGGTGAATTGTCGGACCGAGCAGAGGCCAGAATATTGACTCTGATGTTGTCGGGACAGGAACTCGTCTGAGACATTGAAAACATTCTCACCCCTGTACATGGGGAATAGAAACTTCATCTGTACTCTGCGACAATGAAAATCTCTAGAACACACAAGGCACTGAGAGGCAAAAAGGGAGATCATCCCTGATGGAGGTGACCTGGTTCCCAGTGACATGGGTGTGTCTGTCTTGAGGGTATCAGACTGTTAAAATGTCTCCATAATGAATGGTTCAGTCTTTCATTTGGAAAAGTAAAACTGATAGAGGACAGTAGTCGTTCAGGGAATGGCACATTGAATTTGGAATTCAGTCACGGACTGCTTTAGAGGATCGTCGAATTTGTTAGGTTGGAAGTTTCAGCGCATTCGACCGTTAACTGAAACGTCCTTGTGGAACATAGTACAGAATCTTTCCGTTGAATTAGCAGGATCTAGTATTGACTGATGGGGGCACAGCAGGCGGCAGGATGTAGTAATACGAAATAAAAATGCGCTGAGCTCAAACACAAGAAGCATGCTCTTTCGGTGTGGTAGATCAACAATACAGCATTTTAAAGAAGTTTAAGCAACGATCCTTCAATGTACAGGACATGTAACGCCAGGATTTGACAACATACTAGTCTCGTTCTTACCAGACGCTTTCACTAATTCATCAACGGTGTAAGTGCAGACGATGATGTTCATAACCATATGTGTATTTAATTAGCTGTTCAATCACAGTAACTTGGACATTTGTTACTTTATGAAAGTTGCTCCATAAGAAATTAAACTAACCTCCGCTGATACAGAAAAGAAACGTTCACACCTGGACATTCTCCAGTGCAAATGCACAGAAAGCCAATCTCGTATTGCGTTCATTTCAAACTGATATATTCATCTGTTTAAGCCGACAGGATAAAGAAGATACGTTCATCCTCTCGGGGCCCATTAACCACGTTAATATGCAGAGGGAATACAACGCCAAGAGAACAGTATCATTGTGGTGAATTGATCAGCAGTGTTGTGAAAGTCAGTGTGAACAGTGGCGAGTATAGGCTGACCCATTAATGCCAACAGTGAGGCTTGCATCACCACTTCCTCTCTCACTTACAGCCTCACGCCCTCCAGTCATGATTCCCTTTCACTTTACTCAAACGCCCTGCTCCACTACTCCCTTCTCCCGATCGCTTGCGGGCGTCCCCGTAGAACCTGCAGATGTTCGAAACTCTCGTACTACTATCGTCCTAAAGACAGAGGAAGTAAACGAATGGGAAAATCATTATCTGCATGTTCGCTTCCAAGGTACTAAACATCACAATTGGATAGGTATTCCTTCAGTCAGTCCTTCACTGTCCCAGTGGATCAGAGGGTTGCTCTCCTCCCCCACTTCAGAACATCGAAATAGTTTAATGAACTGTTCAAATAAACTTTGTCAAACTCAATTGTTAGAAGGCCAACACTTACTGGGAGGTGAGAAAACCTTCACAAAAATGTAACGCTTCAGCTACAGAGTTAAGAGGATCAGTTTGGAAATATGTATCCCTGTGTTCTTGCAGCAGATTCATGTAATCAGACATTTGAGATAGGCTGAGTCAGCAACTTGCCATGAATAGAAATGTTGAATTTGGTGATGCATTTTCACTGGAGGTATTTTCCAGCCATGATTCTGTTTCAATTAAATTTGCATAGTCGTCAATTCCAATTGAGATGGACCCTTGCCAGTTAACTTTGACACAGATAATCAGCGTGAATCCACCATTCACCATTTTACTAACAAGCTGCTGAGTTGTACCATGCCTTACACTGTTAAAGTATCGACGTTATGAAATAGAATCATACCATCCCTACAGTGTGGAAACAGGTCATTAGGCCCAACAAGTTCACACGCAACCTCGAAGGAGTATTCCACCCCCAGCAATTTCCCTTCCCTATTAGTTTGCACTGCCCCTGACCAACACATTCTGGAGAACGAGGTACAATTTAGCATATCCAATTTATCTAACCTGCATATCTTTGGACTGTAGTAGGAAACTGCAGCAACCCGAAGAAACCCATGCAGACACAGGGAGAATATGCGAACTCTAAACGGTCGCCTGAGGCTGGAATCGAATCCAGGTCCTTCGTGCTGTAAGGCAGCAGTGCTCACCAACGAATCACGAAAGCTAACGTCAAACCTTAGTAGAGCCATTCTTCCGAATAAGCCTGATATCAAAGACATACACGTCTCCATAGCCATTTTGCAGCAAAAGATAGACAGAAGTAGACTACACATACTCCAGCACGTGGCTGAAGGTGATCAGTTGGAGGATAGATGTTTTACCATCATTTATGAGCAGCTGACTAAGCTGCGCTACTTAAAGGCTGCAGCAGGAAGTCCTCAATCAAATATGTTCTTCCTCCCTTTCGTCCTGCTAAGACTGCGGTATTTATGTTCATTTAGGCTATATTATATATTTTCGGTTACACCATTCTCCTGTTAGAAGGAATCCCCCGAGATTTTATTCAATGACTTTGCCTGTTTGAAGTTTGGAAAGTCTCTCAGATACTGCCAAAACCTCTTCGAGAGGCTTCCCCTCCCAGAATCTGCTCTTGCCTTCGAACTTCCCCTCATTGTCAGTCCTACTCCATAGAAACTAACTGGAGACAAATACATGAATGATGTCACCGAACAGGCCATCACCGCGCTTCACCCTCTCCCAGGGAGCAGCACGGCTCAGCCTTGCAAATCCACTTGGGATGATGGGAAGAGTGGTTGTCATCTACCTATCCACGATCAAAATGAACCTGAATCTGAGAAGTTACCATTCCAATCAGTTTGAAGTACATGCATTAAATGTAGATAAATGAAACTAATTCGACTGTTTATGATATAGATTAAGAAACACAAGATTTGATCTTAATGGTAAAAAGCTGTGATTTCCGAAGCGTGAAACTGAATGCACAACTTTAAATTGCGTAAGTGCAGACTTCGAGGTGTAGTTCCTGTGTGAGAATTGGAACATCGTTTGCAGACGTTCAAAACGACACCTGGAAACATTATTTATCTTTCGGACTGTCTGGAAAATCGCACTGTCGCAATAATTTTCGTAAAATCCCAATTGTGTGGAAGTCGGCCGTTCGGTCTATCAAGTCTATACCAAAGCAGTGAAGATTATCCCAACAAAAACCACTTCCTTATCGATCCTCTTCCAGTATCTCATAGCGAAATAACCTGACGTCCACATACCTGGAAAAGTTGGGTATTTTTCCATTTGGCAATCCACCGAAACTACACAGCTTTCATAATGTGGGAGGAAAACTCACGCACACATGGGAGGAGTACAAGCACCATACAGACAGTCGCCACAGGCTGGAATTGAACTGGGTCCCTGGCACCGTGTGGTAGAAGTGCAAAGCATGTTTATTCTTCCGTCAGCTCACTGGGTTCAAGATAAATGACATTTAAACAACTCAGGCAAAGCTTTGAAGCATATATCGTCCCTTGAAGTATGTTATTCTTTGAAATTGAACTACATTCCAAAGTACATACATTGCAAAAGAACCGCTTGAACCTTAAGATTTCATCATGAACAACAACAAGTTCAGAATTACATGCGGCAGCAGGAGTAAATGAGCTTGAACATAGTGTGGAGGGGAAAGTGCGTGTGGTGGTGTTTCCGTGTATCTGCTGTGGAGGTTGCGGTTTTGGACAGCGATGGACCAATTCAGAAATCACACCAGGTTATAGATGCACATGTTTATATGAAATAACAAGATTTCGGACCAGAGCCCTTTAGTCAGGTGAAGTGAGAGGGAATAACACAGAACACTGAATTTAAGGGAAGAGAGATCAAGGGCAGACAGATCAAAATATCAGGCAAATTGTGGGAGCGGAGTGTCAAAGACTTAGTCTCTGCAAGTGAACAAGAACTAAAGACAGTGTGAGTAATGTGCCACTAACTGAGTACCAACAGAATGGTTGACCTATGATCCAATAAAGTGAGGCAGAGAGATAATTACAAACCGTTAAAATAAAGTCGTACTGGAGACAACTCAAGGCACTGGAATGACACGGAACAGAAACAGAAGCAACTGGAAAACTGCTCCACAACAAAAACACCAGAGGAAGGGACACCAGTTCTGAAACATTAACTCTCATGTCCCTCCACAAATATCCCCAGACCAGCGAAACACCTGCCCCCTTCGCCACGATGCCCCAGTCCCGTTACCCCCCCCCCCCCCCCCCCCCCCGCCCAGTAACCCTTGCCCTTGCTCCTGGTTTACAGCATTCCCAGTTCTTCTGATTTTTATTTGGCTAGAGTCGCATGCCGCGAGTCTGACCCAAATTATCAGTTAGCCAATATTGAACAAAGTGATTAAGGTAGAGAGACAATACCAACTTGTCACGGGGATGGTGTGGAAACAGAACAATAAGGAAGATGTCACAGATACAGAACAGTGTGGTGGGTCACATGTGGTGTGACATTAACCGAATATCATGGTTGATGCCATCACCACAACGAAGGCAGTTGGCGACCCAATTCTGTTTGGCGATTTTGCGTTGTGTATCTCGAAAGCCGCCTTGGCCGACATTTAGTCGAAGATTGAAAACCAAATGTCCTTGATTGCTGAACTCTTCCCCGACTGGGTGTGAATAATCCTGTCTGGCAATTGTTATGCCGTTACCATTCATCCATTGGCACACCATCTGCATGGTCTCGCCAATATACCATTACTGGGTATCTTGTGGTATCATTGCCTGATGCATATGTGACAAACAACATTGCTTGAGTCACATGAGTATCTGAAGTGTACGTGGTGGGTGGTGTACTAACGGGTGATGGTAGTGTCCATGTCTTGCAAAGGTTGCGAAGGCATGGTGCTGTGGTGTTGTGGTTAATGCTGTGTGAAGGCTGAGTAGTTCACTGTAAACGGTCGTATGTTATAATTTTGCTGGGTGTTTGAAGGTGAGAGTTGAAGCCATGGGGATGTTCTTAGTGAGATGCTCATCATCATCGGTGACATGCTGAATCCTGTGAAGAACCTGCTGAACTCCAGGAAAGTACTGACGATGAAAGATACTCTCTTAGTCGCATCCTCTGTCTGTCTTCGGACGAGTTCACTGCAGATTTTCACTGTGGCACACCGGAATTGGCGATCAATCAGTTCAACATTTTCTCCATCATCATGAGGATATCCTTCAAAATCTTTAGGTGACTGTCGCATTATTCCTCATCTGAGCGGTTCCTGTGCAGGTGAAGCGCTTGTCCTGACGGTATGGCTTCTTTAATATATTTAGGGTGGAAGCTGGAGAAGTGCAGTATCGTGTAGTTATCCTTGGGCATGCGGTGGAGTGAGATGCTGAGGTGTTAGTTCTTAATTTTGGTTTGTGGTGGGTTTGGTTGTATCATCCTTATAAATGGAATAGACATTCAGTTAAAACCACGAACAGAAATACCAGGAGAATCTCAGCATATCTTACAGCGTCTATTCAGAGAGAATCAGAGACAAATATTTCAAAACTTCATCAGAACTCGGTAATCTCCCACAGGCACTACCAAACTGGTTAGTTTCGACAGCAGTTTCTGTCTTTGCTTCAGATTCCCAGAATCCACATTTCTGTACATTAACCATTAAAGCAATGCAGAAACGTTTTTTTTATCGTTCGTCATACCAAAGGTTTCTGTTTGGAAAACATTTTCCTGACCCCATTAGAAACACGAAACGGCGCTGCACAGAAAACAGATGCATTATGATCACCAATCGCTGTCGCCCTGGGGCTATTGAACCAGTAACATTTCAGTTAACAGTCAAATGAGCTGATACTTCCAACCTAACCTTGGACGATCCTCGAAAGCAGTCTGTGATTGACCTCCCACTTCAGGCTGACATTCCCAGAACGACAACTGTCCTCTATCAATTTTACTTTTCCGAAATAAGGACTGGGACATTCATAATGGCGACATGGGAACAGTCTGATCCCATCCACGACAGACACACCCATGCCACAGGGAACCAGCTCTGCTCCAATCGGAAACATCTCTCTTCGAACCTCTCAGTATCTTGTGTGGTATCGAGTATTTCCATTGTCCCAGTGTCCATACAAGGTTTGCATTCCTCATGTACAGGACCGAGAATTACTTCAATGTCTCCAATCAGTTCATGTCCTGAGAACATCAGAATCAATGTCCCGTCCTCTTAAAGAACGGAAAGCTGTCCTGACTGTTTCCGATCAGTCTGACAATTCACCCTTCTTCATTCTCCTCTGAGTCCTTTTCCCAAAGAGTTTCTGAGATTCACAAAGCTGGAGACTGGGTGACGTGCTTTGCCTTCTTAACATTTTTTCACATGACAAGTGACAATATTTTCCCAAATTCTGTTCACAATCGTCTGTATTTCACCATGTCCAGGGATGAGAAGTCCCGTTTTGTGGAGGGATTCCCGATGTTGGTGAGTTTCGCTTTGGAGCAAAGATGGTTTGTCAGCAATTTCTTGCGGCAATTTATAATGATGGGAAAATTAGTGGTGGGGATTGGCTCTTCGACGAGCGGGGGGAAGTGTTGCCACTGACCAGAGTTAGTGAACGGAGGACTGCGGTAAAAGGAATCTATTCAAAAGCAGCACTTCTGCACAGTACATTCAAAGAATACTGCAAAATCTCAATGGGTCTGGCAGTAACTGTGAAAAGAGAAACGGAGATAATGTTTTAAGTGTGTTCCATTTTTGATTAATAACTTGAGTTTGCTAAGTATAATCAACTGACTGGTCTTCTTTGTTGAGTCGACATTTCTGAACTGTGAGTGAAAACTCGTCCTGCATGACATCACTGAAAACGGAGCCAGCAGAATTCGAACCTGCGGAGGGAAGCCCCAATGGATTTCTAATCCATCACCTGTATCACGCGGCCATGACTACACGCGTGCAATGCTGTCTTAGTATGTCTTATGTAACGGGAAGTTACAACCTGAAACACCAGGATTTGGCTTTTCCTGGCACCCCAGTATTCGCCGTCAGACTCTCTTTCTTTCGAAAGGAGGAGGATGCTGGGGTGCCAAGAAAAGCAAAATCCTGGTGTTTCAGGTTGGAACTTTCCATTACATAAGACATACTAAGACAGCATTGCGCGTGTGTAGTCATGGCCGCATCAATTTGAATTACACACATATTGATGAGAGATAAACTGGATGGGTAGGATCCATTTTCATGCGCAGAGAGGTGAACAAACACAGCACTGGATCGCAAAAGAAAAATGTCGTTGCATTAGGGCGGCCCGGTGGCACAGTGTTTAACACTGCTGGCTGACAGCGCCAGAGACCCGCGTTCAATTGCCGCCTCAGGCGACTGACTATGTGGAGTTTGCACGCTCTCCCCGTGTCTGCGTGTGTTTCCTCTGGGTGCTCCGGTTTCCTCCCACAGTCCAAAGATGTGCAGGTCAGGTCAGGCGAATTGGCCATGCTAAATTGCCCGTAGTGTTAAGTAAGGGGTAAATTTAGGGGTATGGGTGGGTTGTGCTTCGGCGTGGCGGTGTGGACTTGTTGGCCCGAAGGGCCTGTTTCCCCACTGTAAGTGATCTAATTTGTCTAGCCCTATTCACTGCCAGTAGAATTACGCTCATTGAAGTCTTCTTGAAAAAATTCACCACCGGCAAATCTGATGTGCAAATTAGGTCTACTATTTTTAATCAGAGGTCAAAATATGAAAATGTTTCAAATACACGGAGCGGCACTGGAGAGTGCAGACCTACCTTCAGGGGATTATTCTGCTCTGATGTACACCCCCGAGAAATTGGGAAGAGAGTGCGTTCTCACAGCTGAAGGGATCAAACATTTAAGAAAATTATAAGGAGGATATTCACAGGTCGCAAATCTGTGGGTTTCCTAACAACAGAGGGCTGTGAAGGCGAGGTGTATTAAAGGCGATGATAGACAGACATGGAGCATCACGGAGATGAGGATAAAAACGGGGGTTGAGAATTAACTAGATCTCATTGAATGTTGTCGCAGACTTGATAGGCTAAATTGCTTCCATCTGCTCTCGTATCTTTGCCGTCATTTGGAAGATACCGGACACCATTTTAAAAGGAGAAAAGCACAACTTTAGGGAGAGGTGGTTTCAATCAAACTGAATCAAAATTATTTATTGACCGAAAAATCACACTTAGCATGCTTCCAGATTTCTTTGCTAGCATGACTAGCAGATTTGATTAAGGTCGTCTGATTGTACTTGGGCATGAAACAAAAAAAGATTAGTGACATAATCTTCATTTTCTTTATGTCAAAAGTAATATCTTTCCTGATGGTCACAACAAAGGAAATGGTTTCCAAGAAAAGACAGATACTAAGTCAGCTGTAAACTAATCGTTGACCAAAATATGGCTCGCGTTGTTCTCTGGGACAGATATGATTTATTGATTATTGTCATCCAAACTTTTTTTTTTACCATTGAACCGTCAGTGGGAGATGGGAAACTAAGATCACTCGTAACTATTGCCATCTTTTATCACTCACATGTCGTATTTTTTTCTTGTACGTCGTAGTTACTGCGAGTGCACTTGTAAACTCCACCTGCGGATGACTTCTTTCCTCACTGGTCCCCATTTCTACACAAACACGTTTTACATCCTTATCTCCTGAATCAAAGTAATATGCAACCAATTGATAAATGTCACTAATCCCTTGGCATTTCACACGCCTCCGATTTCACCTTCCAATGTAAATTAATAATTTGCCGTGTTGCAATTGCACACAATAAGAGATAACAAAATACAGGGAGGTGTACCAGGTTTGCAAACGCACGTTATTGAAGATAAAACGCAGGTTTCTGCCCAAAATACGATCACGGAAGCATGCACCGAACCGTCAGGAAGCACACAATAAGTCCAGTTCCAGAGGGCATGACAGGAACAGCACCAGAAAAACCACCAAATTCCTTCTCTCGGCTAATATTTTGGATGTACATCTCAATGAGCAATCGAGTTTTACATATGTTCCAACAGTAGTTACAACACAAGGAATTAACCAGTGCAGCAGACGGTCCAAGACCCTGAATCAGAAACACTCAATGCCCTACATACAACTACAAGAACATCTGCCCGTGGCGTATACAGGCTGGCTGAAGTTCATGATTGCAGCTCGCTAGTTGTCCGACTGTTTCTCCGATATAGTGTTTCGTGCAGTCCCTGCGTGGAGTCTGGACAACCACATTTGTCCTGCACAAGATGGGCATTGGATATTGTTTTCTGGTGAGCTTTCCCTCAGTGAGGCTGTTGGTTTATGTGCTGTCCTAAATCCGTGTGTTCAGAGGAGTCTGGCTATCAGTTTCCAGAAATTTATTTTATTAAAGGGAAGCATGGTGTTTCAATTGCTTTATGGCATATCCTAGTTGACAATTTAGTGTGCCAGACATCTGGGAATGCAGTTGTGGGATACATATTCTTGGCAAAGAATTTGTGTGGCCGTCACTAATTGCCACGGCCAGCTGTCCCGAGTAGCTATACGTACAGACATCAAGCATCCTCTAGAGCAGCACAACAGTAATAGAACATGGCAATCAGAAGGCAGCCAGAGATTTTCGAGAAGCAGGGCACGCTTCCATGGATTCCATCAATAAACACATTGATCAGGATCCAATCTGCAACACCAACAACCGGACCCAGCGGCAATGAAACTAAATCAATTCCAGACGCCACAGGACAGTAGGCTTCACAACAGGCTCTGCAACCCTGAGGATGTTACCCAGAACTGTGAGGATCCCACTTCCCAGCTCCGCAAAACATTCCAACAACTTCTCCATGAAGCACACGAGCTTCGCATCTTTCTGCTCCAAAGCACTCCGATTTTTCACAGCTGAGAATTGTATACTGAACTCCCGCGTGCAAGGTGAGGATGCCAAACCCAACACAATTAATAATGGCAGTGAGAGCACGGGCAACAATTTCCATTGCCATATGGACAGCCACAAACACTCTCTTTGAAAGGTACCTTTAAATATGAAAGTCTGTGCAGCAGTATAATCGGGGAACCAAGTAGCCTGCGCTGGGTATTCATATTTCAGACAATTTCCTTTGTTCACCGTTTTCACTGAAAGTGAATGGATATTAGTATTTCATTGCTGATATGAAACCAGATTCTGCATTGTATCTGCTCGCCGTTTTTGTTGTTGCAATGGCGAAAAGGTTGGCAATCGCGATGAGAAATGTTTTTTGTATTTCTCGCATTTCCTTCATTACTGTCCTGGTGAAGGGGGCTGGTGATTGGTCCTCTCGATCAGATGGAGTCATCAGCGCATTGTTGACCTAATTACATCACGAGTGCAATTGGAAAACTTCATTTTTCATGGATTATTGCTGTCCCGTTTTGTTTTATGTTTGTTGAGCACTTCCTGTGACTTGGCAATGCACTAAATCTCCAGTATGTCCGGAATTGCCTCGCTGCCGTTTCTCTGAGCAGTTCATGACATAATCGGCTTGCACTGCAACAAAGGCAGCATGCATGCTTCGGTGTGTCTGGCAATGGTCCACCCTCTCTGTTTTGCTTCTGTTCCACATGAAGAGCTGACAGTTTCTGGATTCGTTGGAGAGCTGAGGGGGGTAACATTATCCGTGCCGTATTATTCTTCAGCCAAACTCTTTGATGGCAAAGTTGGGAAGGTGCCAAACGAATGGTCATTGGAAGCAAAAGTCCGGAAAGACCCTCATCGCTGGTTCAACCCGTCCCATCCACGCTGCAGAAATATAGGCAAACGCGCTGACTGCGTAACAAACAGAGTGCATTTTTTTGCAAATGGTCCATTAAAACTGGTTTCAGCTGCGGGAGCACATCAAAGTTGCCGAGCACGGAAAGAGACCCTCCTATCGAACCTGTCCCTGCTGAACAGATAACCGAAATTAATTGAACCATATTTGCCAAAACGTGTTCCTTATCTCTCCGAACGCTTCCTGTCTATATACACATTCGGATGCCATTGAATTTGCCTTAAATGTGGCAAATCATTCTGCACACACAAAAATGTCTGAGTGAACTCGCTGAGTTTCCGCATGACACCATGACCAAACTTTTGGACAAAGTTGGAAACTACGAGTAGAATAGATAGCTCTCTGATTAGCCGCAATGCACAATGGGAGGAATGGCCTTTTCCCACTTTGTAAATCTTCGAAGACAAGTAGAAAATAATCTGCAATGAAAATGTTCAGAAAGGGTGTTTTATTTACACCAAATACGATAGTATCTATCGCCTTGTCTTGTTATTTACTTGTGAGGATTCGGTGCTCACAGCACCGTGGCCCGGATCGTATTCCCGCCCATGGTTTGGTTGTATTGTTCAGCAAACATATCGGTGTACTAGAACTTCTGCCGATTTTCCGATGCTAGCAAGTCATTGGTTTTGTCCAAAACATTATGAAGGTTAACATAAAACAAATAGCTGCAGTTGCTGGAAATCTGAGCCCAAAACGAAAATTGTTTGCGGAACGCAGCACGACTGGCAACAGAAACGTCGACTTTCCTGCTCCTCGGATGCTGCCTGACCTGCTGTGCTTTTCCAGCATCACTCTGATTTAAAATCTGGTTTCCAGCATCTGTAGTCCTCACTTTTACATCGTTCCTTCAGTGTCGCTGGTTCCCAATTCAAGAACTCCATCTCTAGCGGTTTCATGTCTGTACCTCCATGCTGAGGAGTTCAAGCGTGAAGAAAAGTAACTCACCCCCTCCATCTCTGAGGTAATTAGGGACTGAAAATGAATCGTGTCACATTGAAATGTATCTAAATGCGACTTAATCTCTCTCTTTTATTGTGAACCATTTCTTTCATTGTAACCATCAGGAAATAGCATCTCGTTCGCCAGAAAAATAAATGAATATGTCACTAACCTTTGTTTGTTTCAGGTCCACAAACACTCAGATCAATAGCTCCCTTGCTTACCTCTGCTGGTCATGTTCCAAAGAGATCTAGCAAATTGCCAAGTGTGATTTTCCTTTCAATAAATAATTTTGACTCAGTTTGGCTGCAAATATCTTTTCCTACCTTTGTGCTTTTCTTCTTTTACATTGGTGTCTCGCACCTTACAAATGACAGCAAAGGTATGAAAGGAGATGAAAGCATTTTGCTCATCAAGTCAGCGAGAGCTTTCAATGCGATCACGGCTGATTTGGTCAATGCTCAATATCACTGCTCTGTCTGTTGTCATGGCCGGATGGTTAAAGCGATGGATTGCAAATCCTTTGACGTTCCCCAACGTAGGTTCTGATCCGACTGACTACGTTCTATATGCTTTCCTGCTGGAACATTTTTCGCCCAAAGTTCAGAAAACCTATTTTGCAAACCAGGCTGGGAATTTCATGAGACTTGGGAAACTCGAGTTCTTCATCAGAAATGTTCCATATTTAAAACATTATTTCTCTTTCCAGATACACTGCTCGACACATCGGGTTTCTGCAGTTGTTATTGAACGTCCTGAGCAGAAGTGCTGCTTTTCATTAGATTCCTTTAATCCCTGTCCTCGGTTCTCTGACTCGGGTCAGTGGCAACACTTCCTTCTGCTCGTCAAATTGCTCATTCCCCACCGCTCCCTCTCCCATCATTACAAACAACTGCAGGAAATTGCGACTTAACCATCTTTGTTCCAAAGTGAAACTCACCAGCCTCGGGAATCTCTCCACCAAACGGGACTTCTCATCGCTGGACATGGTGCAAGCCAGAGGATTGTGAAGAGATACTGTGAAAATATTGTCAATTGGGAGTTAGAAAAATGTTTAGGAAGCAAACCATATAATTTAGACGCCAGCTTTGGAATTCTTGAGAAACTCTTTGGGAAATGGAATCAGAGGAGAATGAAAAAGTGTAAACTGTCGGTCCGAGTAGAGGACGAGACATTGACTCTGATGTTCTCGGGGCAGGAACTGATCTGAGACATTGAAATAATTCTCGGTCCTGTACGTGAGGAATACAAACATCATCTGGACTCTGGGACAATGAAAAACTCTGGAACACTCAAGACAATATCAAAATATTGACTGGGAACACTACAGTATGAGTACTATAAATGGGTCAGTTTTTGTCCAGTGTGTGCAGGAGGGCTTCCTGACACATTATGTAGACATGCCTTTCAGGGAATAAGCCACTTTCGATTTAGTACTGGGTAACGATTCTGGCCAGGCTTTAGATATGGAAGTAGGTGAGCACTCTGGAGACAGCGATCACAATTCTCTCAGGTTTACTTTCGTGATAGAAAGGGATAGGTGTACTCCACGGAGCAAAAGTTTCAGCTGGTGGAATGGAAATTACGATACATTGAGGTAAGATGTAAGAAGCGTAGAATGGGGTAGGAAACTGCAGGGGGGTGAGCACATTAAAAATGTGGAGCTTAATCAAGGAAAAGCTCCTGTGTGTCCTAGATAAGTATGTACCTGCCAGGCAGGGAGGAAGATATAGAACGCGTGAGCCATGGTTTACTACGGAAGTGGAATCCCTGGTCAAGAAGAACAAGAAATCTTCGGAAAAAATGTGAAAACTCAGTTAGAGCGCTCGAGGGTTCCAACGATATCAGGAAAGACCTAAAAAGAGAGCTGAGAAGAGCCAGGAGGAGACATGAGAAGTTGTTGGCAGATAGGATCAGGGTTAATCCGAAGGCTTTCAATGTCAGGAATAAAAGAATGACGAGAGTTAAATTTGGGACAATCAAGGATAATAGTGGGAAGTTGTGTGTGGAGTCAGAGGAGATAGGGGAAGCACTAAATAAATATTTTTCGACAGTGTTCGCTATAGAATTTGAAAATGTTGGCGAGGAAGATACAGAGATACTTGCGTCTAGACTAGAAGAGATTGAGGTTCACAAGGAAGAGATATTAGAAACACTGCAGAGTGTGAAAATAGATAAGTCAGCTGGGCCGGATGGGATCTATCTGATGTTGTTGAGAAAATGGACTGCAGGAAGGTACAAATCAAGCTGATGCTGACAACGGCTCGTTTTGAGCCGCTAATTTGCTGTGAAGTGGCGGCGCCAGTAAAAGGTGTCACGCATCTCGTCTAATTCCACATCCAGAGCTCGAAATGACCAGAGGTCTCTCGCTGAGTTTCTGCATGGTCTTGTCTGGACGACACCATGACACTTTTTCACTGGAGTGGATCATGAAATCGGGTCGTGACTGTGAATACATCGATGGAATCTTCCAGCAGAGAAGTAGGCGACCCTGAAGCAGGCAGCTGAGGACAAATGTTTCTCCTTTGCAAGTGAAAGGCACTGCTTCACAAATTGGAAACTTCGAAGTGAAGCAATGTTGGTGATTATCTTCGGTGCTTGTTCACCTTTTTAATTCTGATTCCATGAAAGTCCATGGCATTACATATCGACATTCTGCGAACACTAGGGCTGTCTCTTGGGCCAGTAGTGTAATGCATAACGCGTCTGACTTCGGTTCAGTAGGTTGTAAGTTCGAGTCCTACCTAGCTCGAGGGCAATGTTGACACTCCCCTGTGAAGTCCTGTCGAGAAGTCGCCTCTGTGCTGCCGCATTTAAAACTTGCATTTGTCCTTTTGTCCGTTTCAGATTCCAGCTCTCCACCACGGACACCTCCGTCAGTTTGGGGGCATCTTCCTGTGCGTCTCCCTCTGTGGGTGAAAATGAGCATGAGTTCCTCAAAAGAGTTACAATACCTTGTGCAAGTGTCATACTTCTGCCCCATTATTGTGCCATTTAAGAACATAGGATAACCTCATTGACATTTGCCCTAGAAACATTAGAACACACGGGATTTTGGGCCAAAGTTGGAAACTGCGACTAGAAAAGATGGCTCTCTAATTAGCCGCATTGCACACGGGCGGAATGGCCTTTTCCCACTTTGTAAATCTTCGAAGACAAGTTGAAAATAATCTGCAACGAAAATGTTCAGAAAGGGTGTTTTATTTACACCAAATACGATAGTATCTATCGCCTTGTCTTGTTATTTACTTGTGGGGATTTGGTCCTCTCAGCACCGTGGCCCGGATCGTATTCCCGCTCATGAAATGGTTGTATTGTTCAGCAAACATATCGGTGTACCAGTCCTTCTGCCGATTTTCCGATGCTGGCAGGTCATTGGTTTTGTCCAAAACATTATGAAGGTTAACATAAAACAAATAACTGCAGTTGCTGGAAATCTGAGCCCAAAACGAACATTGTTTGCAGAACGCAGCAGGACTGGCAATATAAACGTCGACTTTCCTGCTCTTCGTATGCTGCCTGACCTGCTGTGCCTTTCCAGCATCACTCTGATCTAAAATCTGGTTTCCAGCATCTGCAGTCCTCACTTTTGCCTAGTTCCTTCAGTGTCGCTGGTTCCCAATTCAAGAACTCCATCTTTAGCGGTTTCATGTCTGTACCTCCATGCTGAGGAGTTGAAGAGTGAAGAAAAGTAACTCACCCCCTCCATCTCTGGGGTAATTAGGGACTGAAAATGAATCGTGTCACATTGAAATGTATCTACATGCGACTTAATCTTTGTCTTTATTGGGAACCATCTCTTTCATTGTAACCATCAGGAAAGAACATTTCGTTCACCAGAAAAAGAAATGAATATGTCAATAACCTTTGTTTGCTTCAGGTCTAGGAATACTCAGATCAATAGCTCCCTTGCTTACCTCTGCTGGTCATGTTCGCAAAGAGATCGAGCAAATTGCCAATTGTGATTTTCCTTTCAATACATAAATTTGACTCAGTTTGGCTTCAAATATCTTTTCCTACCTTTGTGCTTTTCTTCTTTTACATTGGTGTCTCGCACCTTACAAATGACAGCAAAGGTATGAAAGGAGATGGAAGCATTTAGCTCATCAAGTCAGCGACAGCTTTCAATGAGATCACGGCTGATTTGGTCAATGCTCAACAAAGCATCGCCGTCTGAAGTCATGGCCGAGTGGTTAAGGCGGTGGATTCGAAATCCATTGGGGTTGCCCCACGTGGGTTCGAATCCTGCTGACTGCGTTCTGTATGCTTTCCTGCTGGAATAATTTTCGTTCAAAATTCAGAAAACCTATTTTGCAAACCAGGCCGGTAATTTGATTAGACTTGGGAAACTGGAGTTCTTCATCAGAAATGTTCCATTTTTTAAAACATTATCTCTGTTTCACTTTCCAGATACACTGCTCGACACATCGGGTTTCTGCAGTTGTTATTGAACGTCCTGAGCAGAAGTGCTGTTTTTCATTAGATTCCTTTAATCCCTGTCCACTGTTCTCTGACTCGGGTCAGTGGCAACAATTCCTCCTGCTCGTCAAAGTGCTCATTCCCCACCGCTCCCTCTCCCATCATTACAAACAACTGCAGGAAATTGCTACTTAACCATCTTTGTTCCAAAGTGAAACTCACCAGCCTCGGGAATCTCTCCACCAAACGGGGCTTCTTATCCCTGGACATGGTGCAAGCCAGAAGCTTGTGAAGAGATACTGTGAAAATATTGTCAGTTGGAGAAATGTTTAGGAAGCAAACCATATAATTTAGACTCCAGCTTTGGAAATCTTGAGAAACACTTTGGGAAATGGAATCAGAGGAGGATCAGAAATGTGAACTGTCGGACCGAGTAGAGGACGGGACATTGACTTTGATGTTCTCGGGACAGGAACTGATCTGAGACATTGAAAGAATTCTCGCTCCCGTACGTGAGGAATGCAAACTTCATCTGGACTGTGGAACAATGAAAAACTCTGGAATACTCAAGACAATATCCAAATATTGACTGGGATCACTACAGTACGAGTACTATAGATGGGTCAGTTTTTGTCCAGTGTGTGCAGGACGGCTTCCTGACACAGTATGTAGACATGCCTTCAAGGGACGAAGCCACTTTCGATTTAGTACTGGGTAACGAGCCTGGCCAGGTTTTAGATTCGGAAGTAGGTGAGCACTTTGGAGACAGCAATCACAATTCTCTCAGGTTTACTTTCGTGATAGAAAGGGATAGGTGTACTCCACGGAGCAAAAGTTTCAGCTGGTGGAAGGGAAATTACGATACAATGAGGTAAGATTTAGGAAGCGTAGAATGGGGTAGGAAACTGCAGGGGGTGAGCACATTAAAAACGTTGAGCTTATTCAAGGAAAAGCTCCTGTGTGTGTACCTGTCAGGCAGGGAGGAAGATATAGAATGCGTGAGCCGTGGTTTATTAAGGAAGTGGAATCCCTGGTCAAGAAGAACAAGAAGTCTTATGTTAGGAAAAAATGTGAAAACACAGTTAGATTGCTCGACGGTTACAACGATATCAGGAAAGACCTACAAAGGGAGCTGTGAAGAGCCAGGAGGAGACATGAGAAATTGTTTGCAGTTAGGATCAGGGTTATGCCTAAGGCTTTCCATTGCTATGTCAGGAATAAAAGAATGACGAGAGTGAAATTTGGGACAATCAAGGATAATAGTGGGAAGTTGAGTGTGGAGTCAGAGGAGATAGGGGAAGCACTAAATAAATATTTTTCGACTGTGTTCGCTATAGAAAATGAAAATGTTGGCAAGGAAGATACATAGATACTTGCGTCTAGACTAGAAGAGATTGAGGTTCACAAGGAAGAGATATTAGAAATACTGCAGAGTGTGAAAATAGATAAGTCAGCTGGGCCGGGTGTTTTCTGTCCTAGGATCCTCTGGTAAGCAAGGGAAGAGATTGATGAGCATTTGGCATTGATCGTCAGGAATAATGCCTGTGGAATGGGGCATAGCTTATGTTGTTTCCTTGTTCAAAAAGTCTCTAAGAGACAACCCTGGTAATTACAGACCAGTGAGTATCACTGCTGTTGTTGGTAACGTGTTGGAAAAGGTTATTATAGATAGGATTTATGACCATCTAGAAAAGAATAATCTGATCAGGGACAGTCAGCACGGTTTTGTGATGGGTAGGCCTTGCCTAACGAATCTTATTGACTTTTTTGACAAAGTGATCAAATAGGTAGATGACAGTAAACCGGTTGATGTGGTGTATATGGGTTTCATAAAGTTGTTCGATAAGGTTCCCCACAATAGGTAACATGCGGAGAAATGGAATTGTGGGAGAGATTGCAGCTTTGATCAGTAATTGGCTTGCCAATAGAAAACAGTGTTGTAGTTGATGGAACACGTTCTTCTTGGTGTCCAGGTACTGGCGGCGTACCACAAGGGTCGGTGTTAGGTCCACGACTATTACATGAGATCTAACCTTGCCAATCAGTCTCCCATGGGGAACATTGTTGAACGCCTTACTGAAGTCCATATAGATCACATTTACTGCTCTGCCCTCATCAATCTTCTTTGTTACTTCTTCAAAAAACTCAATCAAGTTTGTGAGACATGATTTCCCACGCACAAAGCCATGTTAACTATCCCGAATCAGTCCTTGCCTTTCCAAATACATGTACATACTGTTCCTCCGGATTCCCTCCAACAATTGGAGTATACTTGGCAGATGCAGTTTCATGTAGGGAATGCGAGGTCATATACTTTGTTGGGATGAATAAAAAGGCACATTACCATTAAAACCGATAGAAACGCAAAAGAAGTGCGGTGCAGAGGAGTCTCAGTGTTCTTATACATGAAACGAACAAAGGTTAATCACATATTTATTTCTTGCTGGCAAATAAAAAGCCTTTTCTGATGCTCACAATTAAAGAGATGGTTTCCAAGAAAATAGGAAAATTAAGTCACCAGTAGAATAATCAATTAGCAAGATATCCCTCGTAATATTTTATGGGACATGTGGGATTTGTTTGATTATGGTTCTCCAAACGGTTTTACAATGGAACCGAGTGTTTTAGATGGGAAGTTAAGATCACGCATGACTATTGCCATTTTTGTCACTCACACACAATTGTTTTTCATTGTATGATTTATTTCGCTTTGTGGTTACTGCGAGTGCGCTTGTAAACTACACATGCTTGTGAGTTCATTCATCACTGTTCCTCAACTCCAGCCAAACAGACTTTACATTCTTATTTCCTGAATCAAGGTAATCTCTAACCATTGCATAAATGTCATTAAAACTTCAGTATTTCACAGGCCTCTGTATATCATCTTACAATATTAATTGATCCTTTACTGTATTGCAGTTGTGCAGAAGAAGAGAAAAATTGAATAGAGAATTGTGGACCTCCGCCTCACACACCGTTATTGAAGCGAAAATGCAGATTACTGCCCATAATACGATCGTGGAAGCATGTGCCGAACCCTCAGGAAACACAGAATAAGTGCAGTGCCACAGGGCATGTCTGGTACAGCACCACAAAGACAACAGAAATGCTTATCTGAGCTCCTATTTTGGATGTATTTCTCAATGAGCAATAGAGTGTTACATGTGTTCCATTAGGAATTATCTCACACAAGGAAGTAACCAGTGCTGCAGACCGTCATATCATCCGAATTTCAAGCCCTGGAATCAGAGACATTCAATATTCTGTGCATAACTGCAAGGAACAGCTGTCCGAGGCGTTTACAGTCCAGATGAAATTATGAATGCAGCTCTCTAGTTGTCAGCCTCTTTCTCCTATGTCGTGTTTCGTGCAGTCCCTGCGTGGAATCTCGTCAACCACGTTTGACCTGCACATGATAGGTATTGGGCCTTGTTTTCTCGTGAGTTGTTGTCTGAGTGAGGTTCTCGGTTTCTGTGCTGTCATAAGACTGAGTGTTCGGAGGAGTCTGGATATCGTTTTCCAGAATTTGTTTTTAATACAGGGGAGCATGATTTAAAAATTACCTCATAGCATATCCTCGTTGCGAACTTTGGGTGCCATGTATCTGCGAATGAAGGTGTGTGGATATTGGTTCTTGGCAAAGACTTTTTGGGGGCGTCAATCCAGCAGTTCCTCGTCGCAAAACGTACAAACGGCAAGGGCCACACATTCGACTAGAATAGCACAACAATAATAGGACAGGGCAAGCAGAAGACAGCCAGACAATTCCTGGAAGCAGGGCACTCATCCACGGATTCCATCCGTTGGACCCAATCTGCAATCGCAACAAACGGAAGCAGCGGGAATGAAACCAAATGAATTCGTACCAAAACATGAGAGCAACGTTTCACAGGAACCTCTGCAGCGCTGAGAATGTCACCGAGACAGGCGAGGAAAAGTCTGCAAACCATCTTCCTCGCGTCACCGAACGTTTCAACAAGAATTCCAGAAGCATCCGAACTTCACATCTTTCTGCTCCAAAACACTCCGCTTTTTCACAACAGAGAATTGCACACTCAACTACCGCGTGTAAGATGAGAATACCAGCCCCTACACTACCGAGGGCAGTAGTAAGAGCGAGGGGAAATAGCTGCCACTGTCATTACACAGCTACAAACGCTCTCTTTTAAATGTACATTTTCGTATGAATGTCGGGGCAGCAGTAGAATATGGGAACTAAACAGCCTGCGCTGTGTATTCATCTTCTGGACAATGTGAGTTGTTCACAGCTTTCCCTGAAAGTGAGTGGACGTCGTTATTTCACCGCTGTTGTGAAGCCAGATCCTGCACTAAATCTGCTCCCTCGTTTTTTGTTGTTGTGGCTAAAAGTTGGGCAATCGCAACGTGAAACTTTGTTATATTTCTCTCATTTCCTTCATTACTGTCCTGGTGAGGGAGGCTGGAGATTGGCTCGCTCGATCAGATGGAGGCACCAGCGCATTGTTGACCTAATTTAATCGAGAATATAATTGGTAATATTCACTTTGCATGGTACATTTTTCTGTTTTGTTTTATGTTACTTGAGGACTTTCTGTTACTTGGCAATGCACTAAATCTCCAGAATGTCGGGAAGCTCCGATTGGAATTGCTTCGGTGCTATTTGTGTGAGCAGTTCTGGACATACACGTCTCACAGACAGAAGTCATGAGTTTGTGTGTCTGATGATGACTCTGCCTTTTGAGTTTTGCACCTGGTCCACGTTAAGAGCTGTCAGTTTTGGATTCTCTGGAGAGTTGATGGGACAACACGATTTGTGAGGTTTTTTTTAGTCAACGAAATTATTTGATGGAGAACTTGGGAATGTATCAAGGAGAATGGTCATTGTGTGTAAATGTCTGGAAAACATTCCTCTCTGTGTCATTTCAAAACATTACGCCTCAAGAAAAAATAAAATTCAAACACGCTGACTTAGTAACAAACAGCATGCGTTTTTGCAAGTGGTCTATTCAAACTGTTGTCAGGTACTGGAGTGTCACAGAATTGCCGAGCACGGAAGCAAACCTTCCTATCCAACTTGCACCTGCTGAACAGATGACAGTAACTAATCTAAACATATTTGCCAATATTTGTCCCTTATCTCTCCGAACACTTCCTGTCTGTATACCCATTTAGATGCCTTTGGAGTGTTGTGAGTGCACCAATCTCTGCCACTAAATTTGGCAATTTATTCAACATGCACAAAAATGTCTGTATTAAAAACAAGTGTCGCTCACATCCCTTTCAAATTGTACTGCCCTCACATTAAACCTATGCTATCTCGCTTTAAACTCACGTGACGTCTGAAAAAGTGTAGATTTACTATGTTCTCTGCTCGTCTACCTCATGATTTTGTAAACTTTTCCAAGGACATCCCTCAGGCCTGAAGCTCCGGGGAAAACTGTCGAAGAATATTCAGCTTCTCACTAATATCCACACCGTGCAAACCTTTCAAATCGTTGTAAATATTTTTTTAAATTATGCGAAGGTATTCAAAGAAAGTGCCAGGGGAAATTGCCTGAAGTGAAGCCATGCTGAAACATTAGTCTTGACAGGTTTCCCGCTTAGTTATCGTCAGGGAGCGTCGCCGAGTGGTTTAATGTAGGTAAAAACAATGAATGCAGATGCTGGAGACCAGATTCAGGATTAGTGGTGCTGAAGAGCGCAGCAGTTCAGGCAGCATCCGAGGAGCAGTAAAATCGACGTTTCGGGCGAAACCCTGTATTCTTGATGAAGGGCTTTTGCCTGAAACGTCGATTTTACTGCTCCTTGGAAGCTGCCTGAACTGCTGTGCTCTTCCAGCACCACTAATCCAGAGAGGTTAAATGTGCTGGGTTTAGGGTCCAGTCTCTATTGCGTCGTGGGTTTGAAACCCAACTTTGCAATAGAACAACAGCAGGCAGCTTTTTATGACAGAACTACACAGATCCTGATATTGTTTTATGGGTGTGTTTGTTACTCCTCGGGTCTCTCACCCTCTCTGCGGTAAATACGGGTACATGAGCAACTGATTCTTAAAATAATGAGAACTACTGCTGTCCACATCCTCTCAAGCACTGTGCGTTTGGATGTGTACACGCACAATTTTGCTGCCAGTTGCTGTGTCTCAAATGGTCAGAGCATTTGGCCGAAATGTTGGTTCTCCAAGCCGAAAAACAGCACAGAGCTGTACATCTCTATGACTCTATGACTCTAAGTATTGAGACCGACCATCTTCTAACAATACAACCACGAGAACTCATCCATGATTGACCCTGAGTCCGCAGTGAGTGAAACGGTCACGTGCAGCAGAATGTGACCCCACTGTCTACAAGCCCCGACTGCCAACAGAAAGGGGCCACTACAGTTTCATTCAGCGGCTTCCTGCCCAGACCTGGGACACAGCTCATGGAAACTCCTTCCTCAGGAACGGCTGTTACCTTGTGAAAAGGTAAAAAATTCTAATTCAAATTGGAAATGGCTGCAGAAGGTTGTTCCTGTTTTTAAAACATTTTATAATCAGAATTCCAGTCTCGAATATGAGAAGTGATAAACTTTGTAGGCAGGTAGAACAAAGAAATTGTTGATGGTGAGGACTGCATCTCTTCAGCATTTGCGATTCCCTACACTCTAATCAGAAATGATTTGGTTTCCTGAAGTATTTTCCCGATTGATTTGCAGTCTGCCAGATTTTCTGGGAATCACTTCGGCGACCTAAGGATCAGGGTCAAAATATGAAAATATAAAAAAAAAAATCCTAATTTCCGGGTCAAGTCCTAAATGGATTGTAATGGTCTGAAGGAATAAATCTGAGAATTGATAGACTTGAATAATGTTATTTGCAATGGTGAGGAATGAACGAGATTTTTGAAAATTGCCGTTTCAGCTGAATTAAACTCAGTATGAAATGATAAATTAACCAACATCAATCCTGTCCTGGCTCGCTCAGTCTGTAGAGCTTGAGACCTTTAATCTCAATGGTGTGGGGTCGAGACCCACGCAGGGCGCTGTTGTTTGTTAATAGGAAAGCCGCTCTCCATTAATGTTGCAAGAGCGAATTCGCTCGCTGAGGCAGGTTTTGTTGACACATTTTTTCCTCCGTTTTTGATCATCTCTTGGTTTCTGAGTGAAAACTGTCTCCACTGTACTGCAGGTGCAAGAGACAAGGTTATCAGTTCAGCCGAATATGCTATAAACGATGTCCCTTCCAAAACGTGAGGTACCATTCCAAACGTGCCCCAACCAAAATGTCCAGAGACGTCGAATGTGAATGGCCACATGACAGTGACAGCTGCATGTCAAATGGTGCTGCATTAGAATTAACTGAATAAGAATTCTCGGATGGAAACCTAATGGAACTCTCCCTGAAATTTTCCCAATTCACTCGGTAAATGATGCTGTTGTGTACCCATATGGGTTTACGTAATGAACAGCTTATTGTCAGTAACACGGATGGGGGTGATGCAGGATAGTGAGGTTTCCGTGTGGGTCAGCAGTGATTTGTTCGAACAGGGAATTCAAACGTCCACAGAGCAGACATAGCTGATTGGTCCAGGATCACACTTCTCCCTTCTGTTTCAGTACCAACAAAAGACATTGCGGGAAAATCTCAGCAGGTCTGGTAGAATCTTGGAATGGAAAACCGAGTTAAGTCTTCAAGAACAGTGACACTTATTTCTCCATGTCCATCTCCGTCTAGCTTTTTGTTGAATATCTCCTGACTCTCAACTTTATACTCAGTTTCTTTTTTATTATTCCGTCTCCAAAAATTCACCCAGTTTCAAAATTTAATAGCAGAACTGTTTCATCTCTCACCTCGCCGAGTTATGAGAGGAAGACTTCGAAATGTACGATTAACTCTGTTTCTATTTCCTTAGATACTGGATGGCTAGAGACCAGAAGGCAACAGAGGACAGTTAGAGCTGCCAGCCCATCTGGTCTGCCCGCCATTCGGTCATGACTCATATTGTTCCCAAACCAATTCTTAGCCTTCTATCTGTGACACTTAGCTCCCCTGAATTTAGAATCCAGTCTTTTTCCCACAGTGCGAATGAAACCGACCCAACCGCCTCCAAATCTGCCAGCAGCTGTTACACCGTATCTGTGTGTGATCGAGCTCGGTTTCAGGCCCACACAGCAAACACGTCTGTTCTGAGCAATGCAATTCCCGCTGCATGACAGATCGATCGGGTCTCTGACCCCACGGTTTTTCTGCGACGCTGTAGTTAGCTCCTTCACCACCCACGGCAAGTACCGGTGCTTCAAAATGTGGGGACAAAGAACGATAGGCACAAGAGTTTGTACAGGTTAGGTCGAAAGGGTGTTTGTGAACTTCAGTGGAGTCCCTGCTTCAGAGTCTGGGTTTGAATCGCCCAGGCCTGGATAAAATTCCAAGTCAGGAAATGAAGATTTATTTCTCTTCTTGTGGCTAATCTGAATGAAAACCATTTTCTGCTTCCACAGAGAGCACAGACCCGGTTCTGCCAGAAGGAATCCAGTGATTGATTGCTGGAATCTTAGAGTCATAGAGATGTACTGCAGGGAAAGAGACCCTTCGTTCAAACCTGTCCTTGCTGACCGGAAATCCCAACCCAATTTGGTCCCTCTTGCCAGCACACGGCCCATCTCCCGCCAAACCCTTCCTACTCATATACCATTTCAAATGCCTCTTAAATGTTGCAATTGTACGAGCCTCGACCACATCCTCTGGCAGCTATGGCAGCACATACACGAATAAATTGTCACTGAAAATCCCCTCTAAGGATCTCGCCTTTCTGAGCTGAAACTATCACGCTATTCAGTCAATGTCGCTAGGTTTAATTCTTCGAACTTCCTCCCTGTCGACATCATGGCTGTATCACTGTGTTGAGCACTTCGAGGACGAAGTAAAGTAACTTACCATCTCAATCTATTGAGTAATTATGGTTGGGCGGTGAAGCCTATCCCAAAGAGTGACGTGTATCCTCCAGAATTTCGTTTGAAAAAGCTGCAGTTTCCAAGTGGACACCCGAAAGTGGTCCAGAACAAGTGTAAAGTTTCGAAGGGAAAGTAGGATAAACTGAAGGTCAATGATGACTGGGATGAATGAGGCAGACAGTGAATGAGGAGCTGTTGGTACAAGGATCAATGTCAGTGCTAATAATTTAGCCCTTACTGCCCACTGTTAACACCGACTCACACCACTCCTGGTAGGTTCACCACAATTACCCTGGTCTCTTGGTATGAGTTTCCCTCTGTGCATATTCACGCGGTAAATCAGCCCCGAGAGGATGAACGCATACTGTTTATCCCGTCAGGTTAAAGGGGTGAAGGCATCAGTTTGAAATCAAAGCAAGAAGAGATTGCCTCTTCCTGTACATTTTCAGTGGACAGTCACCAGCTGTGAACTTCTTTTCTGCACGAGCGGACGTTGATATAAATTCTCATCGAGCAGCTTTATTACAGAAAGGTGGTCCGATTAACTGTGATCAAATACTTCATTAAATGCCCTTATTGATTTGAAGAACAGTGTCTGTGGTTTCGTCAGTTAAAGCATGTGGTAATAATCAGGCGTTAATGGCGTCAAATGCTGTCAAATGTTCTGTACATTGAAAGTTCATTGTTTAAACTTCTTGTAAAAGCCGTATTGTTTATCCAACATCGCGAAAGTGACGGATCAGCATGCTTCTTGTGTTTGAGCTCAGACCTTTGTTATTTTGTGCTCCCAAGCCCTACCGCCTGATGTGGACCCATTAATCTATGTTCTATCCTGCTAATTCAACGCAGAGTTCTTTCTACTCTGTTCGACAAGGATTTGTCTATCTCTTCTACTATTATTCTCCGTCCGTCTTTTCAAGCTTTTTGGGAATAATGAAGAGACGCAGGAGACACTGCAGACTTGCAGGACAATGTTGTAGTAATAACGCATCCAATGAGATAATGGCTCTCATTGTCTGCTGTCACCATTCATTGATTTTAGGCAAACGGCAATGGCACCATAGAAATCCTATAATTGGAGTGAAACTGCTTTTTTCTGGTCTGTTATGAATACTATTTCGAATTGTAAAAGCTCATAACGTTTTGTGTGAACAAATGTCACCTGATCTCAGACCTAAGTAACACAGACATTACTTGGAGACTGTGAGCCCAGTTCTACACACTCTGGCCGGGGGGGATGAGAAAGCCACGGACCAGACTCCGATTTTAACACTTTTCCAAGAGTAGAAATGAAAAATGAGGGATATTCACCAACAGAGAGTGGGAGAATGTAGAAGAGAGTGAGATGGTACAGAGAGACAAAGGTAGACAAACAGAAATTCTCCATTCACCATGGCTGCTCATCGACATAACGGCGAAGTAAAAGGTAATGAAGGCCAGCCTTTCACCAACTCAGGGCAACAGCAACAGCATTACAGCTAATAAAGGAATTTTGCATTTTTACAGATGACGCCTGTCAGCTAATGAGAGATTCTGGTAGGTATGCTGTTTCGTGAAGTGAAATTGACAATTACCCAGGCAATAAAACAATAAAAAGCATAAGTAGCCTGAATCTGTGATATGAAACATTAAACCTCTTTGTCTCCACAGATGCTGTCAGGCCTGCAGAGTTTCTCTGTCAATTCCTGTTGTTGATTCAGATTTCCATGATTCGCACTTCTTTGTTTTACGCTAGTCTGAATCCTGTTTGTGACAATACTCGATTAATGGCCAGTTCCATACAACATTCCCTGCTTTGGGAAGGTTGTCAACAACATAAATGGTCAGAGGAGATCCCCCATTGCTACAGCAGTGAGAACACTGAGTCCTTAACAGTAGATCTCCACGGAAAGTGAAATATGGCGCTGTAAGTTTTCTCAATGAATCCACTTTAACTTTTTTCGTTTGTGATCATTTTAGCTGCACATTCAGTTTCTTTGTTTCTTCCATTTCTGTCGGATTGGAAAAGGCCTTTCCGCTCATCTGCAGTGCGGGTCATTGGACATTCATCTTTTCGAGTCCAGGAGCTACTATTTCTTGGAGGACCTTCTGCACTGCATCTCGGTCGGGGTGGGTGCGAGGCTGTACCACTATATTCAACTGTCTATCGATATCGGAGAAGGGTCTATCTATTCCACACCACCAGGCTTCCTCATCACTCTCCTGAATCTTGGTTATTATTACCCTTGCCATGGCACCTCCTTCCTTGATAACAGGAAACCGATATCCCGTGTCAGGTGTAACTGTAGCCGTGGGGGATACTACTCAGTGCCAGTAACTGGGTACACAAGGATCTCTGTGTAAACACTTATTGCCTTATTTATAGTCGGCCTGGTTACCTAACAAGCATCGGGGGCATGTAAATGTCAACTTAACATCCTTGGTTAAGATTAACGTCTGCGGTTGTATCCCAGACACCCCTGCCTTCACGACTCGTCCTGCCATGCAGCCCAATATTTCTATGAGTCTTCTAATCATTACTAACACTTATTTGGATCCCGTGTTGTCCGATGTCTCCTCAAGGTCAGCTTCACGTTTGCAATGGCTGGCGTGTATCAACGTGGCTCTTTCGGCGACCTTAACAGCTGTCTGTGTTGTAGGGAGCCCTTGGAACGGTCCCAGCCAGCTCTTCGCCCTCATGCATTTGCTCCTGACGTCTTCCACCACTATCCAGTGTTCAGGTTCGAGATTGTGCATTTTCCCTTCTGCTGATTGGGGTAGTGCTGCCCTTCTTTTGATTCTGTATTTGAGACAGAAGTGTGGAGAGTTTTATACCGTCCTCACATTGGTCTGTTATTGTTGTGGTTCTGTTCGCCGAGCTGGAAGTTTTTGTTGCAAACGTTTTGTCCCCTGTCTAGGTGACATCCTCAGTGCTTAGGAGCCTCCTGTGAAGCGCTTCTGTGGTGTTTCCTCCGGCATTTATAGTGCCCTGTCCCTGCCGCTTCCGGTTGTCAGTTTCAGCTGTCCGCTGTAGTGGCCTGTATATTGGGTCCAGTTCGATGTGTTTGTTGATGGAGTTTGTGGATGAGTGCCATGCTTCTAGGAATTCCCTGGCTGTTCTTTGTTTGGCTTGCCCTATAATGGTAGTGTTGTCCCAGTCGAATTCATGTTGCTTGTCGTCTGCGTGTGTGGCTACTAGGGATAGCTGGTCGTGTCGTTTCGTGGCTAGTTGATGTTCATGGATGCGGATTGTTAGCTGTCTTCCTGTTTGTCCTTTATAGTGTTTTGTGCAGTCCTTGCATGGGATTTTGTACACTACATCAGTTTTGCTCATGTTGGGTATCCGGTCCTTCGTTCTGGTGAGTTGTCTGAGTGTGGCTGTTGGTTTGTGTGCTGTTATGAGTCCTAGTGGTCGCAGTAGGCTGGATGTCAGTTCAGAGGTGTTCTTGATGTATGGTAGTGTGGCTAGTACTTTGGGTTGTGGCATGTCCTCGTTCTGTGGTCTATCCCTTAGGCATCTGTTGATGACATTGCGAGGATATCCGTTTTTGACGAATACCTTGTATAGGTGTTCCTCTTCCTCTTTTTGCAGTTCTGGTATGCTGCAGTGTGTTGTGGCCCTTTTGAATAGTGTCTTGATGCAACTTTTTTGTGTATATTGGGGTGGTTGCTTTCATAGTTCAGGACTTGATCTGTGTGTGTGGCTTTCCTGTGTACCTTTGTGGTGAATTCTCCGTTAGGTGTTCTCTGTACCTTCACGTCTAGGAATGGGAGTTGGTTGTCCTTTTCTTCTTCTCTCGTGAATCGGATTCCTGTGAGTGTGGAGTTGATGATCCGGTGTTTCTTTTCTGTATTTCCGTGTTGTTAATGATTACAAAGGTGTCATACACGTATCTGACCCAGAGTTTGGGTTGAATTTGTGGTAAGACTGTTTGTTCTAACCTTTGCATTATTGCTTCTGCTATGAGTCCCGAGATCGGTGAGCCCATGGGTGTTCTGTTGATTTGTTCGTATATCTGGTTGTTGAATGTAAAGTGTGCTGTGAGGCACAAGTCCAGTAGTTTAAGTATGCCGTCTTTGTTGATGGGTTCAACGTCCTGTTGTCTGTTATGTCTGTTCAGCAGGTTGGCTATTGTTTCTCTGGCTAGGGCTTTGTCAATAGAGGTGAATGTTATCTGTTTTCTGTTTTAGAATCAGTCTTGGGCCAATTTCTGTACTGGGCCACATTCCAAACAAAATCTCAAACGTCCTAAGATTTACGCTTCCTCTCCTTCATATACATTAGCACAATTGGAAATGCCTTTGTCCATGTCAACTCTAGTTCCTAACAACATTTTGCCAATTTATATTTAAGGGTAGTTTTCTCTCTTTCCACTGCCCCACCGCTCGCTGGGTGATAGGCACAATGTTGCCTCACCTTTATTCCCAAGTAATCACTGATCTGCTGGAGGGCAATATTTATAAATGGCTTTCCATTGTCGCTGTTTAGCTTTTCAGCGATGCCCCATCTCGGAATTATTTCAGTTAGCAAAGCCTTGGCTACTGCACTGGCATCCTGTTTAGACGTGGGAGCACTTCCACCCCTTGGGAAAACATCAACAATTACCAGACAATGCCTTTTCCCTTCGCTGAGTGTTAGTTCAATAAAATCCATCTGTAAATGTTCAAAGGGTCTTTGGGATTGGGGGTGTTCTGCCTTATTCATTTGTATCCACATTATTAGTGGCACAGATAACACATTATTCACATTATTTTTATGAGTAATGAGAAAATCCCTTTCTGTGCCAGCGTGCTGAAATATTGTCGTACCTCCCCACTTTTGACACATGGTCCTTACCGTGTGTTACCTTGGCATAGAAAGGGAATAAAGATCGTGGTAGACAGGATTTCCCATTGGGGCCACACCACTACCACTCCCTCATTCTGCAGCCTGCCCTTGTCCATTCACACTTCTCCTTCGATGTGGCCTGCGACTGTAACTCCCATAAGTTTGCTTTGGATTACAAATATTTGACATACACATACACATGTCAAACTCATCACCTGGCGGCTGATTGGCTGCCGTCCTTGCCGCTCAGTCTACATTTTCATTGCCTTGAGAAATTGAATCATACTTATTCCTGTGGGCTTCACACGTACGTACAGTGATTGATTTCGGCAATCGGACTGCTTACAGGTGGTCAGAGATCAGGCCATGTTATGTGACTGGCTTTCCAGTGGAGGTCAAGAAGCCCTTGTTTTTCCACAGGGATCCAAAATTATGTACAACCCTGAATGCATATCTCCAGTCGTTGGAAATATTCACTATTCTTCCTTCGGCCAATTTACATGCCTCAATCAAGGCAATCCGCTCTGTTGCTTGCGCTGTCAGATGAGAAGGAAGTGATCCCGCTTTGACTACCTCGTGGGTAGTTGCTACAACATACCAGACATTGGCCTATCTCTTTGCTTCTGAATGCTGACCTATCCACAATAAAACGCCGTATCAGATTCTAAATTGGCGAATCCTACACGTCTGGTCTCGGTCTTCAAATGTCATTAATTACGGCGACACTGTCATGTGGGTCTCCGTCTCCTTCTGTGGGGAGAAGACAAGCAGCATGAAGGACGTTACATCGCTTTATTGTCATGTTAGGCTTCTCCAATAGCATAGCATTGTATGTGAACCAAGGTGCTGCCGACATATGTGCTGTGTTTTGCTCAGAAAGAAGTAAGGATACTGCATGTGGGACCAGTCGGTTTAATTCAACAAAGCCGACTATGTCCCTGGTAGCTACAACAGCCTTTTCAAATGCAGGAACGACACGGAGGCATTTATGCAATCCTGCCGTTACGGGATCTAAGTTGAGGTGGAAAATAAGCTACTGGCCTCAATTTTCCACACATAATTCTGCATCAGCACAAATGTCATGCAGGCACGCTTCTCATCCACTGTTTGGATTTGGAATCCCAGTGTCGGTGTAGTTTGGAGAGCCATTTCAATTCAACAAAAGCATCTCGGCCTCAGGGATCACTGCAACGGACTCTAGCTCTGCAAAACTGAGCCATGAGCTATGTCACTTTTGGGCGCCTAAAGGGTTGCGTAATGCGGGTTAAACATTCTAAGTAGGATCGCATGACCAAAAAGGATAGCAATTGTTTCTTCATGTGAGGCTTTGAATTTTGCTGAAAATGTGTTGCTAGAAAAGCGCAGCAGATCAGGCAGCATCCAGGGAACAGGAGAATCGACGTTTCAGGCATAAGCCCTTCTTCAGGCTTATGCCCGAAACGTCGATTCTCCTGTTCCCTGGATGCTGCCTGACTTGCTGCGCTTTTCCAGCAACACATTTTCAGCTCTGATCTCCATCATCTGCAGTCCTCACTTTCTCCTTTGAATTTTCCTGGTTTGCTTGAACTCTGTCTTGACCAATGACCTTTCCTTGTTCAGATATTAAGTGACTTAAGAACTTCAACTGTTGTTCCCACAAGTTGTAGTTTTGCGAGACTAGATGGCAGAGCATCGCAAGCCTACCTTTCTCAAATTGTTTCTCAGTTGATGCTGCGATTAAGCATTCGTTTACATACTGCAGAAGCGCTGAGCCCCCGGGTTAAAACAAGAGTCTCCAGACTCCTGTGTAGAGCCTCGTTAATTATGGTGGGGACTCACAGTAATCTTGAAAATGTCACGTGAAAGTATACTATTGGCCTTTGAATGGAAAGGTGAACCAGAATTGACTGTCTGCGTGTAAAAGTACACAAAACAAGGCATTTGCTAAATCCACAATAGAGAGCCATTTACATCCGGTAGAATTTGAGCCAATGTAACATAGGGGTTGGGAACATTTGGGGTGTGTGGAACAACAGCGTTCTTTATAACCTGCAGGTCATGAACAAACCTCCATTCCCCCGATTCACCTGGAATGTTTGCCTTTTTGAACGAAAAAAATGGGTGTTCTCACCAGTGATTATTCACGGGGGATTATCACTCCAGCCCATAGGAGAGATTCAAAGAAAGGAGTAATTCCTTGCACAGCCTCGGGTTTTAACGGCTCTTTTGCTTTGCAAGGGCGATACTCAGACTTCGGGGTTATTCTTAAGGGTTCGTATGAGCCCCACATCGTGTTTGCCTTTTGCCCTGAAATCAGTTGGGACCCTTCTTAATCTTGGGTACGAGACATCTACGATAGGTAAACGCCAGACGACACTCCTGGCGGGGATTACCAGGACTGCCCTGTCTGCCTGAGTTAGCCAATTTAGTTTCTTCCTATACATCCTTATAACTGCATTGAAGCAGATACCCACACCGACCCTGAAGATACAATCTTTCGCTTTTTGTGCCTGTCGTACCCATGGTCCCAAATTCTGACACCTGTCTCTGGATGCCTTCGCCAATGATCCGTGAGGAAAAGAGCCTTCCACATCAAAAAAACAGGGTATACTTACCGTCACAGATACTTTAAAAAGTTTAAAGTGACAGCACATATGTGATCATTCCAATAAAATTCGCACAATAACAACTGATCTGGTTTAACCAATCTCCTGATCCAATCCTTCTCTTATGATTTGTCAGGACCATCGCGGTGTATGTGTGCTGTGCCGTGCAGCATATCTCCAGCAAGAAAATCGGTGTTAATGGGATTAACATGGCTACTTGCTTCCTGGGTGAGCGAATCGCTCATGGAACCTATTGCTCTCTGACATGCATCAGGGGTCGTGATTCGTATTTTCCAGCCTGCACTGTTAAATCTTCTTTTTGCATTACCTGCAAGCCCGTCGGGGTACTGCACAAATCCGACCCCAGTCTCACTATGAGATCCCGAGACATCAGATTTAAAGAACAGAATTCCGATAACAGAAATGAGAATTGGAATGTTTCCCCATTACTGGTTTCGCACAATAGGGGTGCGGTAAATCTCTCTCGTGACACGAATCTTGACGCACCCATTGAGTTCAGGAAGCTTCCGTTCATCTTTATTTGCGTCGACTCTCTGAACTGCCTTGATTTATGAACTGAATATGTTGCCCTTGTATCTTCCAATAAAGTAAGAGGTGCAACTCCCACATATAACATAGATGTAAGCATTGACTTATATGCATCATCGTTGTACTGAAAATATAGTTCACGCTTCGCAAACTCAGTGCTCAGAAAAGAGGTGGGACATGTTTAGTAGTTTAGTAGTAGAGATGAGCATAAGCGAGTATTCATTGCCAAGCATAAAGCAAAGAGGCTTACCTGTAACTTTGGGGCTGCCCACCTCCACCTCAGCCTTCCTCCATTAGTCACCCTGCTGCCCAGCCTCCAGGGCCGATTGAGGCTGCCTGGGCTGGCACTGCCTCATTCAGTGGTCCATTGCTCTGCAAACAAAGCCCCCGCCAGATTTACCTCTGCCAGCCCTTCTTTTCACGAAGCATCTCCTTCCAACGGCTGGGCGACCATTTGCATCATAGTCAGCTGAGCTTTATGTGTTTGCTGTTCCATCTTTAATTTCCGTTTTTCCTTCTCTTGGGCCGGAAATTTTTCAGCATGTAGCGCGTGGAGTTCCATCAAATTCAGGTTTCCCGTGTCCCAGGTAAGACATTGGCAAGACGCCTCATGTAATGGGTGCCTGATAGCTTTCATATATTCCCTTTAAAGTACAATTCGCGTCTTCTTAACAACACTTCAAGGTCAGTGGCCTGAAACATTCGAGTTTCTTTCCAGATATGGAGTTGTTTTTTTCTAATTCCTTCGCTGTTGATATGGTAGTTTGCTGGCCTTGTAAGTTTGCCATTAGTTCGGTTTAAATACACATAGATTCTCTTTATGTCTGCATCATTTGCCCTCTGCAAAGCCAGGCTCTTACTTTTTTTGTTTCCCTGTGCTTTTATTGGTTTCAAAAGAAATGTTAATTTTCCATTGTAATGGACATCACATTATTTTCACAGGTCGGTGCAACATCGAGAGCCCAAGTGCCTGTACTGCACTGTAACGTTCTATGTTGTAAGATACATTTCCTGCTGATATCCGCTGTCTTTCCTCACTGCGGAAACTTCCAAACACATCTTCCAGTGATTTGTCTGCACTTCATTCAATCCAGAAAACTGTAGTTCCTGCTGAGAATGTGATCTATCTACAATGGAGAGAGGAAAGCAGAGTCGGTGACAAAGCTGAGATCACTTACGTTCTGTCCAGAATCAACAAAAATTAACCCGGTCTTCCAGTGTCCTGTCACTTTAACATTGCATTGTGTACCCAAGCCATCATACCAGTCTCTGGTCTGCTGCAGTTCTTCTTCAAGGCACAGCGCAAGCTGGAAGATCGGCAACTCATTTTCTACTGAAAGACCATGCAGATTTCAGGACCCAACATCGAGTTCAATCATTTTGGATCCTGTCCGCCCTCTTCCACATTTTTCACCCACCTACACATCCCATCAGTTCCCAACACGAATCATTGGACTCGAAGCGTTAACTGTCCTTTCTCATCATAGAGGGACAAGAGCTGCTGATTCTGTTCAGACATTTTGGCATTTCTACAAGGAACATTTCTTTTTCCGTTGTAATCGCAAGACTGCAGGAACCGTCTGATTGCAGGAGGAGAAGTTCACAGGAGATGAAAATAATGCCAAGGGCTGGACCATTCCCATTGTAAAGGTAGATGAGCTCATCTGGGGCTGTGTAACTAAGCACAGAGAAGGCTGAGTGAGAAACTGATTAACATGCACATATTATGAAGAGGATAGATATATATGACAGGAATAAGGCTTTTCGGGAAGGAATAATAACCAGTGACATAGATGAAAAGCAGGAGAAAAGCGGTTTAGAGTAGATTTAGGAAGAACGCTTTCACCCACAGAGTGTTGTTCATCTGGAATTTCTTATTTGAACGTGTGGTAATACTAAGTGTTATGAGGACATTTCAACAGTATATAGCCGAACACTTGAAGATCCAGAGCACACGTGGATAAGGACCAGATACTGGAAAGTGTGACGAGGTCAGACAGACGTGAGATGGGTGTCCCGAACGAACTCATTCTAAGGCAAACTTTTGTGCTGAAAACTGGGTGAGGCCGCGACTCTGTGGTGCAACGGAAAGCGCGTTGAATTTCTACGCCTTTCTTAAGACTGCCATTCAAACGTTGTGGATGCAAATCTCATCAGAGTCGAGTTTTAGTTTATGTTTTGAAAGGTGTTCAGACCAGACTCGGCTGCTCATCTGCAAAACTTAAAACATTCATGCAGAAATCCAACTGACTCGAAATGCAACATTTTCCTCTTAGCGATGAATAACTTCGATGTCTATTTATGGTAGAGATCGATAAACATGTGTTAGCCACTTGGCAACACGATGATATGGATACGCTGGAAAAAGACATAAAAGTGCTGTGTGAGCTATGATGGTAAAGAATGTCGTGGCGGGGCAGGAGCGGTGTTAAGAATGGCCTACTACTGCTCCTTTCTACTTGAGTCTTTTCTGGCCCAGGTTTTTAAACAATCACAATGAGAACAATGTGAATCTACACCAATTAATATTTTCTGTCTCACCTCCACTTCGCTACCCTCCAAGCTGGAATAGATAGCTCCTGTTTCAGCTTTAGGTCAGACAGTGGAGGATTCTCACAAGTTCTCTATCAGGCTGAACATCCCTTCACATAGGTTTCAAAGTGGACACCTGGAGCAAGCGATTACATGGATGCTGGGGATTCAGGGACAGATTTCCCTTTTGCTGCGCTAGAATTCTGGCCAAGGTAATGAACGTGAATTTCTGACATTTTGAAACTTACTCTGGATTCTTGCGACTTTACTAATTAAACTAAAATTCAATTTGCCCTTGCATAACACGATTAATTTTTCACTATTGATAAAAAAAACCATGCCACGTGCCCTTGGATGTAGTAATGCAGAAGATTGTTGACGTTGTGTACAGTGTGGGTCATTGTGCCGTATGAACATTCCAAAGGATGCTGGTGAAGTACCAGTGAAACGAATTCTCTGACGAATTGATTCCGATAGAAGGAAGATCCCAGTACAGTGGCGACATAACATTGCCTGTGATCAACGTAGGAAACCACGGTAAACGAACAGAGAATTCAATTATGCCTATTTTCACCACATTTTACTATGTCATTTTCCTGAACCTGATGCTCCATAATCGATGATCCATCATCAGTATAACCTCCTCTGCGCTGTGTTTCATTTCAGATCTTCAGCAAAAAAGGAGTAATTAGTTTGAGGGGCCCAGTGGTAAGATTAGTAGCCATTGGTCATCAGTACACGGCAGCTCCAGTGGTGCAATTCGTCAGTTTGATGTAATTGCACGACAGAATGGAAGTGCGTAAGGTGCCGAAGTTGCACATTCGGTTCTCGCCAGGTGTTGGTTTTACTGATAGTGACAAGAGATGATTCAAACTTCAAGCTAAAGAACAGTTCAAATACCGAATACTACACCGCAAAAAAGTTCATTTTGGCCCTAACGTCGCACCGACCCGTGATACCACACTGACTAGTATTTTAACATCATAATCTGCAAGGTTATACAATGACCATTTCATTGCCCACAAAGTTGTTGAGTCTACGAGTGTTGAAGGCAAGGCGTCCAGCACCCTTACTACTCACCAGTAAAGGAACCTACCTCGGTATCTATCACCCTCAAGTTACATCGATGTGCCCTTGTGCCAAAATTACCATTTGAAAAATAAAAGCCTTCACTGTCCATCTTATGGCAACCTCTGATCATCTTCTATGTCTCTCTAAATTCACCCCTCAAACTTCTTGTCGCTATCAAAAACCGCCTCAAGCCCCTCTACCTTTCCTCGTAAGACCATCTCTCCATAGAAGGCAACATCCTAGAAAATATCCTCTGCACTCTTTCCAATGCTTTCACATCCATCGTATAATGTGGCGACCAGAAATGCACACAGCTCTACGAGTGCGTCCACACCAGTTAATTTCTGGAGCTGCAAAATGATAATTTCGCTCTGAAACTGAATCACTCTTCCAAGAAAAACTAACACACCGTGCTCATTGCAAAAAAACGTGTCAACGTGGGTGGTAACTTTCCGAGTTTTATATACATGGGCACCAAGATCGCTCTGCACATCTACACTTCCAAGAATATTACAATTAGCCAAGAACTCTTTATTCTTGTTGCTCCTTCCAAAGTAAATTATCTCACACTTTTCCACATTAAAATCCATTTGCCACTTCTGAGGTCAGCTCTGCAGATTATCCATGCCCCTTCATAACCATCTGCAGATATTGGCACTATTGGCAACATCGTCGATCTTAATGTCATCTGCAAACTTACGAATCCATCATTCCATGCCCAAATCCAGGTCATTTATAAAAATGACAAACAACAGCGGACACAAAAAGGAACCTCGTAGTACACCATCAGTTACTGAACTCCAGGATTATCATTTCCCATGAACTGCCACACTCTGTCTTCTTTCAGCGAGCCAATTTCTGATCCAAACCGCGAAACCATCCTCAATCGCATGACTCTTTATTTCGTGCAACAGCCGACAGTGCCTTACTGAAAACCATAATCACCACATCACCCACTTTACTCTCATCCACCTGTTGGCTCACCTTCTCAAAGAATTCAATAAGGTTTGTGAGGCACAACCTGATATTCATAAAATCGTACTCACTATCCCGAATCAACTTCTTCCTTTTTCGATGATCATAATTCCTATCTCTCTTGGTCTGTTCCAAAAAGTTAGCTGCAAGAAAGGTAAGGATCACTGTTCTATAGTTACCAGCATTGTCTCTACTTCCCTTCGTGAAGAAGGGGACAATATTTGCTAAACTCGGGTCTTCTAGCACTAATGGCATAAACACTGACGAAATAAAGCTTATAGTCAAAACGTTCTGCAATCTCCTCCCACGATTCGCAGAGAATCCTCGGATACATCCCATCAAGTCCAGGGGACAATCCTATTTTTAGACTTTCATGAATTGCTAACAACTCCTCTTTATGACTGTCAATTTTGTTTATTCTAATAGGTTGCATCTCAATTCTCTTTTCGACAACATTGTCTTTTTCATTTTTGATATGATAAAAAAAATTATATTCAGCGTCTCTGCTATCCTTGGACACCACTGACAACTTCGTACTTCTGACAGGCCATAATCATATGCTAGACATTCTTTTATTCTTGAACTATCAATTGAAAGCTTGACGATTGTTCCTGCCAGACAAAGACTTCTCATACCTCCTCTTCGCTCGAAGTAGCTCTCTCTTTAGGCCCTTCCTGGTTAGCTTTTAATTCCCAAGTGTCCTACCTCAGCCTTCATAGCTCATGTTTACATACGCCTCCTTCTCCTTCTTCTCAAGAGATTCAACTTCTTCATAAACCCAGCTCCCTGTGTCGACCTCATATTCCCTGCATGACGAATACATACTTACCAAGGACATGCCGTAGGCTTTCCCTGAACAAGCTCCATATTTCAGGTGTGCACAACCCTTTAAGTTACTTTCCACATGCGGTGCATCTTAACTCTTGCCTAATCGCATCATAATGGCCTTTCTACCCGCGATACCTCATGCGATGCAATAAATACCTATTCCTATCCATCACTAAATAAACATAACCGAATTGTGGTCACTATCAACAAAGTACTCACTTACCTTCAAAGAGAACAGCTGGCTGAGTCCATTACCCATAAGCAAATCCATTACCCATAAGTGGCTTTGCGTCTTGTTGGCCTGTCTACATGCTGCGTCAGGAAACCCTCCTGCACACATTGGGCAAAAACTGACCGATCCGAGGTGCTGAACCAATAACATTTCCAATCAATATTTGGAAAGTTAAAGCTCCCCATAACAACCACCCTGTCACTTTTGTTCCTATCCAGAATCATCTTTGCAATCTTTTCCTCCATATATCTAGAACATTTTTGTGGTGACCTCTCCATTCCTGATTCTCATCTCAGTCCATTCTACCTCAGCAGATTCAGTCGCGTCCTCACCAATATCCTTTTTGCTACCATAGTACTGTCCTTGACGAATAATGCCACATCACCCCCACTGAAACGACCTCACTGTTCTGACTGAAAAATCGAATCTGAGGTACCAGGAACAACTATTCTCTTCAGTCCTCCGTTCATGTCTCTGAAATGGCCACAACATCGAAGTCCCAGGTAACAACACATGGCACCTACCCTATCCCAGATGATTCCGGCGTTGAAGCAAACACACTTCAAGCCACCTTCATCCTTGCCAGTATACTCTTGAAAACCTGAAACGTTATTTATGACAAAACCACTGACAACCACCTGCAAACTGGAGCTACAATTCAGCTTCCCACTCCGCGGCTGAATTCGTTCAAACCCTCCTGAAGAGCTTTTGCAAATTATCCCCTCAGGGTATTGATACTTTTCTAGTTCAGTTGAAGACCATCCTGTTTGTAAAGGTTCATCGACTCCAACTATCCAGGTATGGGAATCTCTCCCTCCTGCACCATCCTTGCAACAACATTTTCAAATGCTCTGTCCCTACACTTCACCTCACTACGACGTAGAATGGGCAACAAATCAGAGAGAACTCTGTTTGTTCTAGATTTAAGATGTCACCCTCGATCCCTGAAATTCTGCCATACATCCACATCACTTTTATTACCGATGTTGTTAGTGCATATGTGGACAATGACTTGGGGTTGCCCACCCTTTCCCTTAAGGATCCTGAAAACACGATGCGAGACATCACAAACCCTGGTAGCTGGGAGACAACATGGCAATCATGAGTCTGCCCTATATCCACAGAATCTCAATCTGTTCCCATCGATATGGAGTCCCCAATAACAAATGCTCTCCTCCTCTCTCCCCCACCCTTCTGAGAAAAAGGAGCAAACTATGTGCCAAAGACCTATGCCCAATGGCTTTCCCCTCGTAAGTCATCCCGCCCAAAAATAACAAATATGGCATGCATGTTACTGAGGGGCACGGCCACAGCAGATGCCTGCCCTCTCTGCCTGTCAGCGTTTCAGCTCCCGACTGTATCCCATCTATCTATTTCTTGTACCTGAAGTGTTACTGCCTCCCGATAACTTCGCTCAATTCCACTCAGACTCCAAATGATCCGACATCAAGCTACAATTCCCGAACGCAGTTGCCGAGGAGCTGCAGTTAGGTGCACTTCCTGCAGATGTGGATATCTGGGACATTATTGAAGACCCTTACCTCTTACATTCTACAGAAAGAAATTTCAAATGTCCGGCAATCCATTCCTAATATTGTCCACATACACACACTCATATATATATATATATATATATATATATATATAAACGAACATCTATACATGTATATAAAAATACTTGCATGTATCCGTGTGTGCATATATATTTAAAAGTTGCAAAAGAAAGTTGATTGAAACGGCTTTTATTTTTAAAATGATTTTGTGGAATATTCTGTCGTTGGGAAGTACCTCAGTTACTTACAACCAGCAGAAATACTTCCTGAGTAAATATCCATCTCTCAATAGAGATACAGAGGTGACGTTTGAAGATGTTGACGTTTCTCATATCGCTCATCCTGTGCTTTGTTTAATACTGGAAAGGATGTTTAGTTCGTTTCATATTACTTATTTTGTCGCAACCTCGCACAGGCCATTAAAACAATCCAAAAATTATTAGATTTATCTCATTGGACAATGTTGTCGACAAAACAGGAACCGAAATGATAAAGATGTTTGAAGTACTGCTTTAAAGATTATAGGATTGAAACAGGAACATTTTTCGAGTCTTGTCACTGGATATTTTGGGGGGAGAGGGTGAGCAGCAAATGGTCTCACTCCATTCTCTGTGATTGCAGCCAAATGTCTAAGGCAATAGATGAAAAGAGAATGGTGCATTCCATCGACAGGTCAGTTCCCACTCACTATAGTATAATTTCGCTTTGATTGTCGCTATCGTATAAAGGGTTAGGTGAGTGGGGAGATTGGGATTCTAATGGTAAACTGAGGCATTGCGATAATTAATCCCACACTGTTGGCATCACTTTATATCATAAACCAATTATGCAGCGGACTGAGCTTCCCGACTTCTCTTTAATGCTGAGCTAATAGAAACAGCTCAATTCTTTTACAATTTATGGAAGTTCACGTAGAACAAACTGTTAAACCTTTCTTCACAACCAGCACTTTCTACTCAGTACTCAGTTGGAGTTAATATGTGGTATATTTCCATTTAACGTTAACCAATTAGAAATTGTGCACCTAACGCTTCCCCGACCCGGCCAACCAGACTCCCTGTCTTGGTGAAATTCACTCATTATGTTTCTGCACGCATTTTTACAAATACTTTAGAATCAGCTTCTGACACATTTTTCCTGAAAAATAGTCATTTTCGATTTCAATTACTGTAGAATGAAAAAAATACTGTGCTCCAAACTTTTCCTTATCATTTATCCCTGGTTTTGAAGTTCCAAAGTCTTTTTATAGATCCATCTGAATGAAGGATTTTCCCTCCTGTTTACTCTCTGCAAATTCACATCATCAGGGAAACTTCCATATGGACGCAACTCAGTTTTACCTGGTTTCACGCCACATGTTCTATTCGTCTGTTCCACATTCCCATGAAACCCCGCCTTGCCTTTTCTAATGGCGTTATGCCCCAGTACTCCATTTGCTTCCTTTCCATTCTTTTTTGTTTCCCGGTAGACGCTGTCCATTCTTCCTGATGTCTTTTGATTCCAGTCATCGGCATCCATGTCTTTTATCATCTCTTTTATATCCCAGGGAAGTCCATCTTGAGAAAGAATGCTGTTCCAATGAAACACATGAAAACCCGCTCGAATGGTGTATACTGTCATGACCAGTATAGGGAAGATGGGAGCTACTTCAGTCACAGGTGAATCGGTTGGTTATCACACAATAAATCAACCACTGACTGGGAAATGACTGTTTTTCTTCACTTTTCTCCACTCTCTGAACATGTGCTAAAACAACACAGTAAGATATCATAGAATGCTGACAGTTAAGAAATTGGCCATTTGATGCAACAAATTCACACCGATCCTCCAGGGATTAACCCTCACAGAACAATTCCTTACCCTCTTACTCTTCATTTGTTCGTGAATAAAGCACCTTACTGACAGTCGACCCATTTGGATTCATGCCATGTCTCAGGCTCTGTGAGGCAGCAGTGCTAACCAGTGAGCCACCTTGTGGCCCTGCAGCAATATTTCAAGGCACATGCGGACGCGTGGAAAATGCGTTTCCTGTCAAAGATGCTCCACTTTTGTTGTTGTCCTTAGCAGGAACAATAATCCTGATTCCCTGACCAGGCAATGAAACCAAACCACAGCGGTGATAGTGCTGAATTGTAACCACTAGCTGACATTTAGGACGGCAGGTGCAATTGCATCTTCTCTTAACAGCATCATGTTTTTTTCCTGCGATGAGACGTTTCTTCCAAAAAACTATTCGTGACACCGAGCTTTTATAGCACAGAATAATGCATTATGTCAATGCCAGTCCATCAAACATCCAGCCATTCTCCTTTCCAGCTTCTAGTAGCCCGCAGCCTGACCTCTGAAGGGTTAATCTCAAAGAGACGTTCCCTGCAAAGGTTTAATCTCAAATGAAGAAGCGAATCAGACTGAAGTCAGATACGATTAAAATTGATCATGAGCTGCGGGAGAAATAAACCGCATTTTCAACCAAAGAGGGAAATATACATACACATCTTTTGAGAATGACAAAGGCCTTCGGAGAGGCCAACATTCAGAAAATGAGGAATTGAACTGTTTGCCTCTTCTTTCTTCACTTCGGGCTTTAAAACCCGATTCTGTTTGCATAAGCAAAGGGGTAAACAGGCAGGCGACTGTCCTTCAAGGACTGCCACAGTCGTGAATAATTGGTACATGCTAATCGTTGAATTCTCCACCTGTTAAGGTAGCCTGGCTAGCCGTGCTCTTCCAGCCTCCTACCTGTTTCATTTGGATTCCAGCAGATTCCTGCCTCTACATAAGGAACGGAAGCATTCAGCCGCTTCGCTGTATGTTTTTCTCCCCCACTATTTCACCGTTACTTTACTGCTTTGACAGTATCACGTTGTTCTTCCGGCTAAACTAGAGCATTCTTGGCATCAGATGCTTGTCGTCCTTGTGTTCCTCGAAGTAGAAACACAGATGGGGATTTCGAAAGTTAAGCAGATGAGGCTTGGTCCGTGGGGAAAATCACTTCAGGATGTTCCCTCAGAAATAATTCCAAGCAACATGGAAATGCTTCTGTGAATGTTTGTTGCAATAGTTGTAAACAAATTCAGCAAGGCCCAAGCGAGCTTCGAATACACGACTAATAGCTGCTCAGACCAATGCGCTAGCCTATTAGCTATGGAGCCACCCGCAAAAAAAAAGCGTTTTTTCTGACTAACAGAAAATGATGAACTCTAGCACAGCAAATTCCGTCGTCTGAGGTTCGTGATGCAAGCTTCGTTTTCTGTTTTAAAATACGACTTGAAACTCATTCTTTCATCACTTGTTTGATATAACATTTTGTCAGCTTCCCAATATCTCATAAAGTGACTGGGATCAAAATTTGTTTAAACTCCCTCCAGAGGAACAGCTTTGAAGTTTCCATTATGTGAAAGGCACGATGTAGTATTGATATCAATTAATTGCCCTTCATTTCAACAAAGATTACAGCTTTTCTTCTTCCGTTGTTGACTAATTCATTTCCTATAGCATTGTGCAATTTACGTCGTGAAGAGATTTCACAATTTATGACCTTGGTGGATGAAGTTTAGGCACCAAACGTGGAACAGTTCAAATCGAACATACTCCGGCGGTTGGAATTCCAGGCTATGCAGGTATCTGAGAGTGTGTTTTTAAACAAAATCTTGGGTTTCGTGTTCGCTGGCTGGGTTGGCATTTATTGAACAACACTAATTGCTCTTGAGGGGGCGGGAGGACATGACAGTGATAGACAGAGCGAAGACAGTCAAGAGATTTGCAGATATGATAAAAACGTTGGAATTTAGCTGCCCGTAATGTGTGAACAACCCTTGTTGTTAATACTCCCACATGCAGCAGAGTCGTTGAAAGATTTCAGGACTACACCTTTGGGTGAATAACCCGCAATCCCTGACATTCCAGCATGTGGGAGCCCATGTGGAAAGATAAAGCTGCGAAGGCCGCAGTGCACGTTTGGGAAAATGTGCAGTGGTAAAAGTATCATTCAGGTCAGGAACAATGGAACACTGAACAGAACGCAAGTACACCCTTGAATAGAGGCAGAGGGAGTTAGGCCAGAGCAGAGGGGGAATTTGAGAGGACGGATGGAAGTGTGTTACCACCGTTTAATCCAAACGAATGGATGAGAGTTTGAGCTGCAGAAGAGGAAAGACGTCGAAGAGTTAATGATGTTAATGAGGTGCAAGTAGGCTGACATGGTGACGATGGCGATATGTGGTTGAAAGTGTGACGGATATCACTATGGCTATGACGTGACTCGTTCAGACTCAGGCAGTTGCGAGTGGGAAGATTGAGTCAGTGGCGAGGCATTTTCTCCACGCACGTGGTCAATGATGCTTTCCAGCTCATCTCATCCATTTGCCGCAACTCCACTCTCACAACCCATCCCTCCAACAAGGTCAGAGCTCCCTTATTCATCACTTCAAATTCCAGCAACCTCCGCAGACATCATGTCATTCTCCGACATTTCCACCACCTGAAAATGAACCCCACCACCTAAGATGTGTTTCACTCCACACCCCTATCTGCTTTCTATAAAGATCATTCCCTCGATGACTCCCTTGTCAAGTGCACGCCCCTCACCAAACCACCCTCCCCTCCCGCCCCATTCTCATTCCAACACGGGATTTGCAAAACCTCCACCCACACCTTCACTCTGTCGCAGGCCCCAAAGAAGCCTTCCACATCTATTAGAGTTTTACCTGCACTTCCACACATGTCATTGAATCTATCCATTGCTCCTGATGCAGTCTACCTAAATTGCTGGAACAGGATACCTAATTACATTTCGCTTCAGAAAACACCCCCGGACACCCGTAACAAATAACATCACTGACCCGTGGCCGAACACTTCAACTTTCCCTCCCAATCAGTCAAGCTCATGCAGGTAACGGGCTTCCATCGCTCTCATGAACTGTCCTATGTATGAATCTACCTTCCCACCTATCCGCCCAGCCCTGCCCTGCGACCAATCACCACTACACCCACCTCCATCCACCTATCACACTCTCAGCTCCCTTGTCCCAGCCCCATCCACTCCAATTTGTCTCTCTACCCCCTCGGTTTACAAGCTTATTTCCTGATTATAGCTCTTGCCCGAAACGTCGACTGTCCTACTCCTTGAATGTTGCCTGTCCTGCTGTGCTTTTCCAGCAGCACACTTTCGACTCAGGAGCGAGGCAGTGGATTTTGATTTCGGGACTGAAGACAGAGGCCTCTGCTTTGCCATGATGCAATTGTAAGAAATGTCTGCTCCAACAGAACTGCATATCAGACAAGGCAGGACAGCGTTTCACCTGAAAGGAACAGGGAGGTGATCGTGTTTATATCCACTTGTAGATCTATTTGTTCTCTGTGGTGGGTGCTGTGTGCATGAAAGATTCTGACGAAATTCTGGTCACGTTCTAAGTGTCGAAACTCCCTCACCCTCAGACCATATCTTAGAAAGTATCCAGAGAGTTGTGAACACTGCTTTCCCACTCTCATTTTTGGATAACATCAATTTCTCAGGATATTAGAAGGGGAAGATTTACAAACCAATCTCTCCGCCGTGATCTGATAAAGTCGCACATTTTATCACAAGTAGAACTTGATCAGATAGAGAACATGAAAGGGAAAAAAAAAACTCTGGTTACAGTGAGAGAGAAATCGTTCTCTTATTGTGTGTGTGGACAATGGTTCTACCCATCATCAGAGCTCACAAACCACAAATGCAGTCATACTAAGAAAAGTCTATGGAAATGTGCGTATTCATTTCCTTGTCTGAGCTGAATTCCCATGGAGACAAAGATTCCAGGAAAAAGTGATTCACCTGCTCAGAGTGTGGAAACGGATTCACTCTGTCTCTGACCTGCTGCAGCACCTGCTCGTTCAAAATGAGGAGAAACCATTTCAAAGTCTGGACTGCCGAAAATGCTTCAAAACGTCCAGCACAACGCTCACACTAATTAGAAAGCTTTCATCTCGCCAGACTTTGGAAAAAGTTATCAAACCTCTGTTTGCTTCATCTCTGAGAAATATGCTCACATGAATGAGAGACCTTTAAGAATTCTGGAGACGTGACGTCTGATCTACGTGCTCACCCGGGAGGATATACATCTTTGTTTCTAAATCGATGGGACCTGCTGTAAAAGTCCGAGTGACCGGATGGCTCATCAACTTTCTCAAAATATTAACGTGTCTTTCGAAATACCCTGACTACAGGAAGTGCTGCATAAGTTCCTGGAGACGAACGTGTCATCAACCTGTTCACACTGCAGGAAGACATTATTCACTCTAAAAGTTCCAGGGGGCAGTTTATCATTGATGTCTTCACATTGAAGAGAGAACTATTAAATGTATAGTCTGTGGGATGTGCTTAACAGTCTCTGTAGAACTGATGTCCCTTCGACATTTTCACAATGTGCGAGACGTTTCAAGTGTAGTTATTCTAGGAATAGGTTCAAGCGTTCATCTCAACTCTCAGTACACCAGCAAGTTTGTAGTGGGCAGAAAGCCTTTACTTGCTCCATGTGAGAAACATAGTTAGCTCAGTCATCGACCCTGCTGAGACAAAAGAGGGATCCCACTAAGGGAAAGAATTCACTCACTCATCGACCCTGCTGAGACAGTGCAGAGACTACATATCTTAACATCGATTTAAACTTGTTGTTCATCATATTCATATCTGAAAGCAAAGTTTTGATATTCTGGATAAAAATCAAATAAATCAGCTTTGTATTAAATTCATTGTAAAATGTCATTGGATGCATGGGTTTACCGAGTACCTGAAGCATCAGCACAGGTTCTCAAGGGGAAATAATGTCTGACAAATATATTAGACATCTGTGAGGAGGTAATGAGCAAGTAAGACGAAGTCTACCCTGTAGAGGTGACCAGCTGGAATTTCCAAAAGGCTTTTGGCGAGGTGCAGTATGACAAACTGCTCAATAACTGCTTTCAACTTTAGACAACGGTTTGTTTGGAGTTTCCACATCCTCTCCGTTTCTGCCTGGATTTCCTCCCCAGACGAAAGATGCATCTGTGACCTTCTTTGGCCATGAGGAATGCAGAGTTACAGGAATTGGGTAGAGGTGTGAGTTTGGGTGTGATGTCCGTTGCAGGATTAAAGGAATCTTCCTGGGCCGAATGGCCTGTTTCCACATTGTAGGTATTATATTAGGACAAGGTTGATCGCAGGGATTAAGGCTTTTGTCATATGAATTTCTTTTTTAAAAAAAGGACATAATTTCCATATAAACATATGATTTCAATTGAATCTGTTGAACGATATAAGGAGGGGAGGGGCATTCTTAAAGAGGACATCATAAAGGTCAAGCGAGAATGTCAGATCGCCTTAGCACGTAAAGTTAAGGATATAATCTAAAGAGATTCCATAAGTACATTAAGAACTAGAGACGAAATAGGACCACTTTAAGATGAAAGAGCTCACTTTTGTTTTTAACCTCAGCAGATGGAGAGATATATAATGTTCACTTTGTGGAGAACGAAATGGACCCTACAACTAAATATTGATGTTTATAAAGTCGTTTCCATTGTAAAGGGCAAGTGCTGGAGGACTTGGAAAATATGAAGATGGATATTTCTCTGCGATTTGATCTCATGTATCCCGGAACATTTTGGCAAGTTAGGGAATGAAACTGTTGGGCCTTTCGTAGAAATAATTGTGTAAGCTATTACTATGAGTTAGGCGCCGAAAAAATGGGGAGTAGCTAATTTTGTGCATTTGTTAAGAAAGGGTTACATGGAGAATCCTGGAAACGATAGACCTGTGTTTCTGACAGTGGTCTTAAGTAAGTTGTTGGATGCAATTATAAACGATAGGATTTAAATGCATTTGGAAATACAAGGAATAAATGGGAATAACCTGAATGTTTTTGCGCGAGGGAAGTTGGATCTCACAAACATGGCTGAGTTTTCGAGAGCATAACTGATATGATTGATCCGGACAAAGTGGTAGATATTGTTCACTTGAACTTTAATAAAATCTTTTTCAAGGTTCCACATGTTTGCCTGATTCAAAAAAGTGAAATCACAGAGAGGTCGGTGAGATTTCCAATTCGATATAAAATTAGATTAACAGCAGGAGGCTGGGGATAGCCGTGGAAAGTAGCTTTCAGACTGGAGGACTATTACCGATGGTGTCCCACAAGGATCGATGCTGAGCCACAATTCATTTTTTTCATTTAAATAAATGATTTAGGTGAGAATATAAAAAGCATGGTAAGTAATTTGCAAAATTTGTCGGAAAAAGGGACAATAAAAAGGTAATGGAAGATTGTGAAGAGATTTTCTCATCAGGTCAATCCCTCGAGTTTTTAAAGCTTGGGAGAGTGGCGTTGGCGCGAGACAGTGAAGGACCATCCGTCCATCGTACAGAGCAGGTTATCAGACGTCCATCTATTCTCGTCCCAGTTTGCAGCATTTGCCCCATAACTTTGAGTGTTCTGACTTTCCAGGGAAAATGTCAATGAGATTCGCTCTGTGAGCTTAAATGACACAACAATGGTACTGACGGTTGATTGGGTTGCAACACCTTTGAGGAACGTATTCTCATGTTCACACACAGAGGCAGACACGCAGAGACATTCCCCGATAGTGACAGAGTCTTCATCATTATGCGCACTCCATGTGCTTGACGTCCGCAAGTTTCTCTGGTGAAAGGCGGCTTTATGTGGAATACAAGCCACTTCTCCAAAAAATGTGAACCGTTGCTGTGAGCTGCGATATGAAGTGGATACTGAGCTGAAATAGTCCCACACGCTTCGCATGTGTAACTTCCAGTAACACAAATCCCACCAAATCAAGGCATCTTGCTCCTGGGATCTGAGAGGATAGCGCCTAGCAAACATTCCTCACTAAAACTACGGACACACGGCAAACTCTAGACACTTTCACGTCTCGTCTCGTCTCGTTCTGTTTCTGTCCCTGTCACACCTCCAGATTCCTCTTCATGTCTAGTCCCGAGAGCAATGAGCTGTTTGATACAAATACAGACACATTGAGAAAGTGATCTTTATTTCAAAAGCAGAATCAGGGAATGTAAGCTGCGATGGCTTGCTCACGGCAGGGCAATAAGGCACCACTGTTTCGTGTCCTGATTATCGTATAGACTGATTCCACCAATGGGCACCATACCAGATATTACCAAATTAAAATCTTCCAATGAATACCGTGACTGACAGGAAGTAGTTTCAACCCCTTCCTCGCCGAGGGGCATTTTGCAAACAATGTCCTGTTCCTTCACAAACTGAGTTTTTCTCAGCTGGCCATGGATGCGTCGAGCACAGAAAATGCCCTTTGGCCCACTAAGTCTGCACATTCCAATACAATCCCCTGAACCGTTCTTACCTCATTTGGCAGCACTTTGCTCAAAGGCTCAAACGAATTCAGCACTGTAAGTGTTCGACTATATGGGTCTTTCATGCTTTTGAGGTTTCTGCCTTTTCAATCATGACAGGCAGTTGGTTGCAGTTTCCCAAGCTTCCTAATCTGGGTTATATGCATTTTACTTCATCCTGCAATTTGAATTTCAAACAAAAAAGCAGAGAGCAAACACACTTCTCGTTCACTCTCGACTCTCAATCACAGTCAGCAAAATGCTTAACTGCATGAGGAACTCACAGTGGATTTAACGCCCATCGCCTCAATCACTTGGCCACACGTGCCAATTACGCTATTAAACAGGTTTCAAGTTCTCCCTTCCTGTGGAGCTGAGGGACAGGCAATCATTGTTAGGTTTGTTTGAATTGAATCACGACAGCTTCGACAGGGTAAAATGTCAGGATATGTTTGGTCTGTGTCATCAATCTCGATATTTCAATTATCATTCATTTAAAAGCAAAGACAGAGATTGCAGGAGAAACTAAGCATGTCTGGCAGCATCTGGAGATAGAGAAACAGAGACAACGATTCAGAGCTCCTTCAGGAGTTTTTCAGAACTCTGTTTTTCTCACAGGGTCTTCAATTCCTGCCGAGTTCCTTGAGCAATTTTTGTTTTTTTGTCAGAGATTCCCAGCATCCGCAACACTTTACTAGCCATTAAACAATAACGAAACACATTTGTCGTTCCTCACTGGATATCTTTTCCGATTGGGGGCATATTCCCGAACCTACTAAAAACACGAAACTGCACAGCAAAGGATTTGGATGGATAAGAACAGAGACTGCTCCATGCATGGGAACACCCTATCGGTTAACAGCCGAACTATAGAATTAATTGCTCCACAGAGACTGGGGAGTTCCTTGTAGCAAGCCCCTTGCAGGATCTCATAAAGAAGACTTTTAGCGAATTCAAGAGTTCGCCTGCCCTTCATAGAATGACAATTGCCCTCGATTGGTTTGATGTTTCCAAAATGAATTCTGGGGCTTTCGTTGTGGAAACTGGGAACAGTCTGCTCCCATGCCTTGCCGACGCAGTCATGTCACCGGGAACCAGTTCTCCTACAACAGGGACCTACTCCCTTCGTGCCTCATGACGAACATATTCCTAACCACGGTAAAACCCCGGAACTGTGCAGCTGAAGAAAAAAGGATGTTGTGATTGTCACTCCCTTCCTGGGTCATGGGAGAACAGCACCTGTTAGGGAAGAGCCGAACGCACTGACTAACATCGCCACATAGACTGATGAGCCAACGGCATCAATGATCTCCGAATGCAAGCTTTAGTCTATTCCTCCCCCATGGAAAATGCTCCTTAATTAGCTTTACCTTTCGAAAATAAATCCTTGGAAATTTTTTCTGAAAACATGGGAATAGTCTGCTTCCACCCTCGAAAGACACAACCATGACTCCAGGAACCAGTTCTCCAACCGGGACCGTGTCTCTTCCAGCCTTTCAGTGTCTTGTCTGTGACCGTGTTTTCTCATTGTCCAGGAGCTGAAATGAGATTTGACGTCCTGACGTGCAGGAACGAGAATCTTTTCAATGTCACAGTTCAGTTCATGTCCGGAGAGCATCAGAGTCAAAGCACTGGCCTCCACAAGCACGGAAAGATTTCTAACCTGTCTCTGCTCAGTCGAACAGTTCATCGTTCATTCGCCTCTGGATCCCCTTCCCAAGGAATATATAAACATTCAAAAAACTCGAGACGCGGATTTCTGCTTTGCTTCTTGACAGTTTCCCCACCTGCCAATTGGCAACACTTTCCAAGAATCTCTTCACAACCCTCTGCTTTGCACTATGTCCAGAGATAAATAAATCTCACTTTGTGGTGAGATTCCCGACTCTGGGAATGTTTTGTTTGGAGCAAAGACGTTTAATGGGAGATTTCTTGGGAATGTTTATAATGATGCGGGCGAAAGCGGTGCGGATGGGCGCGTTGATGTCAGGAGGAACTGCTGCCCCTGACCAGGGCAACTGACCAAAGGACGAGGAGTGAAAACGTTTAATGGAAAACACAACTTGTATCAAATAAACTCAGTAAAACCTACTTATACACCATGTGTTTATTATTATCTGTGGATAGAGGAACAGAGCTCACGCTTTGAGTCAGATCCGTTTCACGTTCAGAACACAAGTTTCCTGCATGTCAACAATTGAGCAGACCTGAGAAAATGTCAAGTTGTTGAGACGGATTTTCTGGATTTGCAGGGATAACTCACATTGATGAGAGATAGGGTGGATGGGAAGGATCCATTTCCAATAGCAGAGAGATTAACAATACGCAAATGGTCGAGTAACAAAGATGTTCTTGGACTTTTACAGCGCCTTTCAGCACCACTTCAATCACAGGCACTGAAGTAACTTTGAAGTAGGTGTGTCATTGTCAAAACTAAAGTGCTAATCAGGGCAGTTTGTTCAACCAGAGGTCAAAAAAGAGCACTCAGAACTGGCCCTGGAGACGCCAGTGAGATTATGCTTTACTTTAAGCGTTTGTTCCTCTCTGGACTATATCCAGAATAGTGCAGAACTGGAGGTTCTAATCTCAGGGGAAGGTGTTACCCACTAAGACACAGATGAGGAGGATGTTCTCACGTTAAGACGGTAGCAAATATGTACAATTATTTACAGCAGATGTCTGGCAAGACTCAGTATATTTAAGCCTTCAATTATCTCTCTATTAATAGCATGGAGCGAGTGGCAGAGTGAAATGTGCACAAATGTGCTGACAATTCACACTCGTGGGAGCGCATATTATGTTGAGAACGTGGCATTTCGCACAGGCATATAGATAGGTTGGATGAATGGGGAATAACTTGTCAGATGCAGTTTCATGTTGGCATTATGAGGTCATGCACTTTGGTCGGAGAAGTCAAAAGAAAGAACACTATTAAAACCGAGAGAAAGTAGAAGAAACGTGTGAGGCAGAGGAATCTCATGCCTGACACAAACATGTTTAGTATCATATTCTTTCCCTAACAAGATGGATGACTCCCTTTCCGAATGCTCACAATGAAAGAGATGGTTTCCAAGGAAAGTAAAAACCCCTGAAACAAATAGCCTAATCGAAAACAAAGGAAAGAATTGAGTCGTTCCAATGGACAACTTTGATGCTTATGGCTCTCTAAAATTTGTTTATAATGGAGCTGGAAGTGGGAATTGGGGGAGCTGGGGAGTGAAAATCAGGTCACCCATGATTTTTATTATCCTTCGTCTGTCTTCCTCATTGTTTTGTATGTTATATTTTTCATTGTGGTTACTGTGAGTGCGCTTGTAAACCACACCGCTGGTGACTTGTTTCCCAGACAGTTCTTCAACACGACTCGTAAGAATTCAACATTCTTTTCTCCTGAATCTAGGTAATCTCTAAACACTCTGTAAATATCACCAGAACCTCGACATTTTCCACGCCTGTCTGCCTTCTTGCAATATCAATTGATCCATCACTGTGCTCCTGTTGCACAAATCAAGAACCACCCAAACCGCATCAATTGCATCGAGGCTGCGAGCGCAGATAACTGCAGACGCTCCCCAGAGTCCTGGCAACTGTGTGATCACAGAAACACACATTGAACAGGCAGGAAACTCACAATAATTACATTGCCAGAGGCCGTGCCAGGAACGGCACCTGAGAAACAACAGAAACACTCTTTTGAGCTCCGGACCTGGTTATATTTCTCAATCAGCAATCGAAGTTTACATTGGTTATATCAACTGATCCCTCACTCAAGGAACCAACAACTGCTGCAAACGGAGGAGAAAATGAGGACTTTACATACTGGACATCAGAGTCTAGAGTGCGGTGCTGGAAAACACAGCAGGTCAGACAGCATCTGAGGAGCAGGAGAATCGATGTTTTGGGCATGTGCCTGATGACTTGCGCATGCCAGAAACGTCCATTCTCCTGCTTCTTGGATGCTGCCTAACCTGCTGTACTTTTCCAGCAACACCGTCTCCATTGCTGCAGAATGTCATACAATCCAAACTTACAACCGCAGAATCAGCAACTCTCAGTGTAATGAGTCAACCTATTGAGGACATCTGGCAGTGGTGTTTAGTGTCAAGTAGATCTTCATGAATGCGTGTCCTGAATTGTCTGTCCTGTACAATGTTCCCTGCTCTCACTACGTGCAACATTGTTTGACCACATTTGTATCGTACATGATGGGTATTGGGTCCATTGTTCTGGTGAGTTGTTGTCTAAATGTGGCTTTCGGTTTATATTCTCTCATAAATCCGAGTAGTCAAATGCTCTCCGTTCCGAGACGTTTTTGCTTGATGTGTTGGGTCTTGCATGCCGTTCTAACGTTGTTTGTCTGCAACGAACTTGCGGGAATATCTATTGTTGCAAAGCATTTCTGGAGGATCCAGTAAACACCGCAATCAGTTGTACAGAGTGGCAAAGCACAGACATGACGAGGTCAACAAATTCGACCAGAACAACACAACAATAATTGGACAATAGTGGGCAGCTAGAGATTTTCTAGAATGACGAGACTCATCCAATGACTCCATCAAAGAATATGTTGACCTGGGACGTAACATATCGGGACCTGCAATGAACGACAAGAAGCAGCAACTGAAAGCAGTGGGAAGGAAATCACACAAATTCGAAACGTTACAGGACAGCAGAGCTTCATAAGAGTCTCATCAGCCTTGAGGATGTCACCGAGAAAGAGCAGGAAACTGCTGCAAACCAACTTCCCAACACGTCTTTGAACATCCACACACCATCTGCAAACTTCACTGGAACTACAAATCTTTACACAAACCTTGAAACCCTGAAACAGACAGGGCCGCTCCAGCGGAAAATGAACCCTTGCATCCCACATGACAGCTGAGGATACGAAACGCCATACTCCAGTGGACGTCAGAGCGAACTGCTCTTGCAAGCTACTTGTGCGTGCTCTTGTCAAAATAACTGCTTGATTATCCTCATCCAATTTGTCATCGTTTGACGTTTCGTGCTTTTAGCATTACAAATTCACATCTGAATATCTCTGAATTTTCTGAGAATTTCTGCCGCTCCAACATTTAGAGACAGTGAGTTCCAGATTCCAACCACTCGTTGTCTGATAACGTTTTTTATATGCAGCTACCCAAATCTTTTTACTCTTATCTTAAATCTATGGCTTCTTGGTGATTGATCCCTCCATCAAATGTTAAGTGTACATAATCCATACCGCTCATCATTTCGTACATCTCAATACTGTCTCATCTTAATTTCCCCTGCTTTCAGAAAAACAACGCCCTTCTGTCTAAACTCTTTAATAGTTGAAGTTCTTCAATCCAGATAATATATTGGCAAATCACTTCTGCATCGTTTCCACAGTTGTCATATCACTGCTATAATGTGAATTGCAAAATTATACACAATACTCTCGCGAGAGACAAATGATGACTTGAAATAAATGTGGCGAGACCAGAGACATTGGCCTTTTCCAATAAAGTAATTCAATCGAAACTGTTCTGTGCCCTTTTCATGAACCCAATGCTCCAATAATCTCTGATCCATGCAAATAAAATACTTTTCATGAGGATTCAAAACCCAACCACATTGTCTGATAGCATTAAGCGGCTTAATGGTCCTGATGGTGATATTGGGTCACGTTCACCTAACAAGAGTGACAGCTACAGCACAGACCTAACGGTGTCAATGCAAAAGTGAATGTTAATTTTTCCAATGCCCCAGTGACATGGGAGGAGGGATGGAAAGGGGGAATAGTGATTGATAAAAGGAGAAAAATCTCCGAGATTGGGTGCTGAGAGTGGCGGCTTGAAACATTAAAACCAACACCTGAGTGAGTATTTTCATCTTAAAATGGATTGTGTCCTTTGTGCGTTTGTTTTGCACAGGTTATGTGGAGTAACATGGAACAAATGCTCATTACAGATACTCGGATTTGAATGGAGGTAGCTTGACCACAACGCAGAGGACGAACCATCATTCGATTACATGAAAAACCACAATACAAAAAGCATTTAATGCAATGGCAGAGACAGTCGAGGAACCGCATCACATGCACAACCGGAAAGCCGACTGAGATTGGCTTGAATCGTCACCTTCAATGTCCCCAGTGGCTGTGGAGATTCCATCTTTGAGGATGTTGAAGACTGAATTCGATAGGTTTCAATAAAAGATGAAATGTACCGTCGAGAGTTCACAAATATTGTTGAAATATCGGTTTCAATAAACATGAAGTTTCACATCGTAAATGTACCAGTGCCTTGAGACAAGGAAGAAACTATTATTGCACACTCACATCACACCGGTTCCCAGGTCTGGACTCAGTGAAACTGTGTATGCAGTGGCGAAGATCCGATTGGAAAGTGAGAATGGAATGAACGAGTGGATATCTACTTTGTCTGCCAGTGACAAACTCCATGAGCATGCAGTCCTACTGTGAAGGTAGAGAGGCGCGTGAAACGCCGAGGCTGGGAGCTCCAAACTCGCTCAGTGAAACTTCTGTTGACATGCCGCAGAGGGGATTGGTCGTGGGAAAAGATCCTGAGCTATTTTAATCTGAATTGAAATGATTATTTTAGATTCCCTGCAGGATGAAAACAGGCCCTTCGGACCAACATATTCCCGACAACCCTCCGAAGATCAACCCATCCCAACCCTATGTTTACCCCTGCCTAAGGCACTTAACATTATGGACAATTTAGCATGGCCAATTCACGTTATGTGCATGTCTCTTAGATTGTGGGGGGTACCGGAGTACACGGACGAAACGCATGCAGACATAGGGAGAACGTGTAAACTCCACACAGACAGTCGCCCGAGGCTGGAATCAGACCTGGGACCCGGGTGCTATGAGGCAGCCGTGTGAACCAATGAACCACCGTGCCACACATTTGCTCACTGAATTGGCGCACGCAGCCCTCTACAGCAACTATCTCCAAAGAATCACCACTCTCTGACTGATGATATTCCTCCACGTCTCATTTCCAAATTGTTATCGCTTCACTTTGTCTCTGTGCCCTCGGGTTCTAGTGTGTCATAGTGGGTGAAACATCTTTGCCACATTGGTTCTGCACAGGCCTCTCAGCACTCTGTAAATTTCAAATAAACTGAGTCATTGACTCAGACATCATTGAAACAGACCGCTGTTCCAAACAGTCCATGCTACCATTTACCGAAACTAACGTAGTACCAACTACGTGTATTGGGCCCATATCTCTCTTAACATGTCCTATTCATGCACTTATCTAAGTGTCTTTTAAATGTTGTAACTTTCTCCACATTCCTACTTCCTCTAGAACTTTGCACAGGAAACATACCGTGTAAAGTAAAACAAAGTGAACCTCATGTCTTTTTTCACTTTTGTCCTCACACCTTAAAAGTACGCCCACTAGTCCTGAAATACCCCAAAGAAGGAAAGCACCGTTGCAGTTAAGCTAATCTGTACCCCTCAGGATTTTAAAAAAACATTTATACGGTAAACGTCAACCTCCTGTGCACCTTTGAAAGAAGTCCCAGCCTATCCAGCCTCCCCTTACAGCTCAATCCCTTCATTCCTAACAACATACTGGTAAATCTCTTCTTAACTCTGTCCAGCTTAATATTCTTTTTTGTCTGACTTGGAAACCAGAACATAGACACAATACTACAGAAGATGCCTCGCCAACATCCTGTACAACCTCAGGATAACGTCCCAACTTCAACACTGAGCAACGCATGAAAGCGTTCTAACAGCATTTTAACGAAGCTGACGATATGTGACCCGACTTCCAAAGTCCATTCCGTGACCTATTCATGTGTCTATTGCGTAGGACTATTCAAAGCAATACTTGTAATTGTACACGTACTACATCCCTTTATAATTCAAACTGCGGTACGTTAAATTTGTTCAAGATAATTTCTCTTTACCATTCATTTAATCATATACCCGAATGATCAATGTCTCTTTTAATCTTCTATAACCTCAGATAACCTTCTTCTCTGTCGACTGTACCACCATGGAGAGTTGTAGCGTCCCTCAGCACAGAAACAGGTCGTTTGGTGCAAACTGGTACATACTGATCATAATGCCGGTCCACATTAACCGCATTTCTCTGCACTTGGACCATATCATTCTAATCCTTTGCTATCCATATATTTGTCCAAAAGCCTTTTTAAATGTTCTTCGTGTACACACAAAGACTTATGCTGTCATCTCGTGAAATGCATGTCGCTCATGTTGGTGTCAACCACAAACTGATGATCCCTGCCTTCCATATTGTCATCCAAAACATTTACATCAGTCACAAACAAAGGAGCCATCACTGATCCCTGTGGAACACTGCCGGTCACAAGCCTCCAGTCTGATAAACAACACACTAAAACCTCACCCTTTCTCTTGTTGTTAATTGAATTTTGTATCCAATTTGCAAATTCACTGTGAACCACATCTGATCTAACTTTACTCGTTAGTCTTCCATGTTGAATCTAGTTAAACGCTTTCCTAAAGCCTAAGTAAGCAAAGATATTTGTTCTTGCCTCATCAATCCTCTTACCTACTTGATCAAAACCTCACAATTTTGTTAGACCCAGTTTCCATCTCACTAAACTATGCTAATGATCCCCTATATTTCTTGGACTCTGAAAATGCTATCTTCCAAAACCACCTCAAAAAACTTGCGAACCATCAATTTCAAACTCACAAGCCTGGAGATTCCAGTCTTTTCCCTGTATCCATTCTTCAACAAGGTTCATCAATGTCCAGTCATTTTAAATCACACCCATATTTAGTGATGACAAAATTATTTCAGCAAGGAGTCTTTCAATTTCCGCGCTTACCTCCCACAATGCTTTGGGATTCAGTACAAACACAGGGTAAACCTCGATGCTAATTGAAACCAGCAACACAGAAAAATATTTACCCCGTGCTGTAATCTGTGAAAATTCGATAGTCAAAACGTTTCGCAAAGGTCACGATTTAAAGGGAAAATATCAACTTTTTTCTTTATGTCTAACAGAGTATGAAAACTAACAACTATTTACAACTAATTTCTCTTAAACCCATCTTTTCCTTCCACTCCGCAATTATATTCCGATTCTAAAAGATTCCCAATAATGATTTAAAAAGTAATCATGGTTCAAAACCACTCAGATTATTCAAGTCTCATTTTGTGGATTTTTCTGGGAAGATTCTCTCCAGGTTATCCTCGCTGTTCTGTCATGCAAACAAATTTCCAGGAAGGTACATTTGTAGCATCTCTTGAGCTGGACGTCTCTGACGCAGTCCTAGCTGTTGAAAATGTCCTGATTTATACCACAAAACATCGGATTATTTCAGTGGCTTTAATATTATCAAAACGTGAAGATCACACCTGATTTTGATTTCGGATCTTGATTCATAATTTAAGCTGATGGCAATCCAGCTCTGCTGGCTGTTTCGAACAAATGTCACATTGTTCCCTTGGTCAGAACAGTTTGTTCTGTGTCCTTGCAAGCTTTTCAACTCTTTTTTTCACACCACGTTCATAACAATACACCAGTCCAGGGTGTGGAGTTTTATACGCCTTTTACATTTTCTGAGAAGTCCAGCAATTATTTTCCAGTAATATGAAATGTTTATCAGTATGTATTTCCATGATTTCTGTAGCCTCCTTAAGTCTAACATATCCTTAGCGAACAGACTTCCCAAACTGAGCTGTTCCACCTTGATTGAATCCCTCGAAACACTTTCTCTTCGTCTAATCGTCCAAATGTCTTATAAAATAATATAACAGTACCTCTACGCACCAGTTGCTCTAGCAGTTGATTCCATGTGCAAGCCATCCTCTTTGTGAAAAGGATGTCTTGTCATTCGGTGTAAATCTTACGAGGTCTGGACTCCCAGATCCAAGGGAAAAGGAACTTTGCTATTCGCCTTATCGAGAGCACTCTTGATTTTATGAATCTCTATAAAGTCATCTTCGACCTCAGATGCTGCAGTACGACAAGGCAAAGCCTACACAGTTTCTCCTCGTTATATTAAAATTCCAGTCCTGAGAACATGTCGACTCTTTGTTGCATGAGGCCACACAGAGGCGAATGCAATCCAGCCGCTAGAAACATCACCGAATCTCAAATTATTGATGCATGGTCGAATAGTTTCGGAAAAGATATCGACCTCTTCACATATGGAGAGTGAACATTTGTTCTCGCTGTATCCCCAATAAAAAATGATGTGAAAGATTAGTTTAATGCCTCGTCCATCTGCTGAACTCAAAAGCAATATCAACCTCCTTTATCTTTCAGGTAATATTTCTCGCCTTGTTCTCTTGCCAGATATGTACTTACAGACTCTCTTTGGATTATCTTCAGCCCTGGCAGATGAAATGATTTCATATCCCCTCTTTCCTTCCTGGTTGCACTTTATTGAAGTCCCTACAAGAAATTCACTTGAACCCAGTTCTCTGTCAGATATAGGATACTCTTTGGTTTTGATTAGTTCCTCAACACCTTTATTCAACCATGGTCACGTCTTGTGAGTGTCCAGCCTGACAAATTCAACTCAGGTTCACAGCATATGTGTTATTGTGAACATGTTAGTCTGTTATTAAAGTTGGAATAACAGAGCATTAGAAATGAATTACAGAATAAAGTGGATTCCGCACGGCTTTGTGAAGACGAAATCAGACCTAACATGTTTACAAGTATTTTCAGATCGTAACAATCACAATACATAAAGGGGAATGCAGTAAATGGAATATATCTGAATTTCTAAAATTATTCAGAACCGTGTTTTTTACGATAGCACTTCACAAGCAGAGAAGCATGAACCCACACAGTTGGGGGTATGTATTAGTCGAGGATTGGGGAATGAATTGAGAGGTGAGGTAATGAGAGCATTTTCATGACGGTAAATTGTAACTTGCAGATTCCCGGAGACAACAATATTGGTGCCACAGCTGTTGATAACATGTACTAATCACCTGTAAAACGTAAGTTAATGTACTGTTGCTCAGTTTGGAGATGACACGAAATAGATATGGATGCAAGTAATGAGGGTGGCACAGCAACATTCTGGACGGACAGAATCAGGATAAACAAGTGGACAAAAACGTAGCAGCATATAACATGCAAAAAAAAGAGGTTTATGCGTTTTTGCAGATATAAATATTAAGTGGGCAAATACACAGCACAAAACATCAGCATACAGAGCACCTCGCTTCCTTGTACATGAAATATGAAAAGCTAGCATCCAGTTTCAGGAGGTAATCGGGAAGTCAAATAATTTTGTTGAATTTTATTTAAACGGAATGGGGACATATGTATTTTTCAAAATACACATGGCATTAGTCAGCTCAGAGCTGGATTAATGTGAACAAATTTAGTCCCCCTATTTTAGGAATAGCTGTTCAGGGAAATTTAACACAAATCATCCTGGATATGGGAGAATATTCTCGGGAGATTAAACTGAGAGCATTGCCCCTCGACTCATTGGAGTGTAAAATAATGTAACAAGACTTTACTGGGATACATCAGATTATGAGGGACATGATAGGATAATTTAGGAGAGAATGATTCGCCTTGTCTGAGCATCGAAGACCAGATAACATAATCTCAGAGTAAGTAGTAACCTATTTAAGAAAGATGTGGAGGAATTTCTTTCTCTTCGATCCGACTGAATATGTGAAAGTATTTATTGCAGGCCGCTCTAGAAATTGGAAGCTCAGTGTATCCAAGATTACACTGAGGTTAGGGAGGGTGGTAAAAAAGGTGGGGGTGTGGAGTTGCTATTTAGAAATGGTATAATGGCTGCAGAAAGGCAGTTCGAGGGGGGTCTGCATTGGAGGTACTATAGGATGAAGTCAGAAATAGAAAAGGAGCAGTCACCTTGTTGGGTGTTTACTATAGGCCCGCCAATAGCAGCAGAGATGTGGAGAAACAGATTGGGAAACATATTTTGGAAAGGTGCAGAAGCCGCAGGGTAGTAGTCATGCGCGATTTCAACTTCCCAAATATTGATTGGAAGCTCTTTAGATCAAGTAGATTGGACGGGGCGGTGTTTGTGCAGTGCGTCCAGGAAGCTTTTCTAACTCAGTATGTAGATTGTCCATACTGGATTTGGTACTCGGTAAAGAACCAGGACAAGTGATGGACATGTTAGTGGGTGAGCATTTTGGTGATGGGTGACCACAATTCTGTGACTGAGAGAGAGAGGTGCATGCAACAGGGTAGGTTTTACAATTGGGGGAAGGGTAAATACGTTGCTGCAAGACAGGATCTGAGGAGCATAAATTGGGAGCATAGGATGTCAAGGAAGGATGTCGTTGAAAGGTGGAATTTTTTCAAGGAACAGATACGACGTGTCCTTGATATGTATGTACCTGTCAGGCAGGAAAGAAATGGTCGTGTGAGGGAACCTTGGTTGACTAGGGAGGTTGAATATCTAGTAAAGAGGAAGAAGGAGGCTTACATAAGGCTGAGGAAACAAGGTTCAGACAGAGCGTTGGAGGGATACAGGATCACCATGAAGTATCTGAATAAAGGGATTAGGAGAGCTAAGCGAGGGCATGAAAAATCTTTGGCGGGTAGGATCAAGGATAACCTTTTAAGTGTATGTAAGAAACATGAGAATGACGAGAACGAGGGTAGGTCCGATCAAGGACAGTAGTGGGAGACTGTGTATTGAGTCGGAAGAGACAGGAGAGGTCTTGAATAAGTACTTTTCTTCAGTATTTACAAATGAGAGGGAACATATTGTTGAAGAGGAGAGTGTGAAACGGACTGGTAAGTTAGAAGAGATACTTGTTAGGAAGGAAGATGTGTTGGGCATTTTGAAAAACTTGAGGACAGACAAGTCCCGCGGGCCTGACGGGATATATTCTAGGATTATGTGGGAAGCAAGAGAGGAAATTGCAGATCCGTTGCCAATTATCTTTTCGTCTTCACTGTCAATGGGAATTACAGGCCAATTAGTCTTACTTCGTTGGTCAGCAAAGTAATGGAAAGGATACTGAGGGATAGGATTTATGAGTATCTGGAAAGACACTGCTTGATTAGGGACATCCAGCACGGATTTGTGAGGGGTAGATCTTGCCTTACAAGTCTTATTGAATTATTTGAGGAGGTGACTAAGCATGTGGATGAGTGTAGAGCAGTGGATGTAGTGCACATGGACTTTAGGAAGGCATTTGATAAGGTTCCCCATTGTAGGCTTTTGCGGAAAGTCGGGAGGCATGGGACAGTGGGAAATTTGACCAGTTGGATAGAGAAATGGCTAACCGCTCAAAGTCAGAGAGTGGTGGTAGATGGTAAATATTCCACCTGGATCCCAGTTACAAATGGAGTTCCGCAGGGATCAGTTCTGGGTCCTCTGCTGTTTGTAATTTTTATTAATGACTTGGAAGAAAGTGTCGAAGGGTGGGTCAGTAAATTTGCAGACGATACGAAGATTGATGGAGTTGTGGATAGTGAGGAGGGCTGTTGTCGGCTGCAAAGGCACTTAGATATGATGCAGAGCTGGGCTGAGGAGTGGCAGATGGAGTTCAACCCTGTCAAGTGTCAGGTTGTCCATTTTGAAAGGACAAATAAGAATGCGGAATACAGGGTTAACGGTAGGGTTCTTAGTAAGGTGGAGGAACAGAGGGATCTTGGGGTCTATGTTCATAGCTCTATGAAAGTTGCCACTCAGGTGGATAGAGCTTGTAAGAAGGCCTATGGTGTATTAGCGTTCATTAGCAGAGGGATTGACTTCAAGAGTCGTGAGGTGATGTTGCAGCTGTACAGGACCTTGGTAAAGCCTCATTTGGAGTAATATGTGCAGTTCTGGTCGCCTCACTTTAGGAAAGATGTGGAAGCTTTGGAGAGGGTGGAGAGGAGATTTACCAGGATGTTGCCTGGAATGGAGAATATGTCATACGCGGATAGGTTGAGAGTGATCGGCCTTTTCTCATTGGAAAGGCGGAGGATGAGGGGTTACTTGATAGAGGTTTATAAGATGACCATGGGAATAGATAGAGTAGACAGTCAGAGACTTTTTTCCCCGGGTACAACAGAGTGTTACAAGGGGACATAAATTTAAGGTGAAGGGTGGAAAGTATGGGGGGGGAATGTCAGGGGTAGGTTCTTTACCCAGAGGGTGGTGGGGGCATGGAATGCGCTGCCTGTGGGAGTGGTAGAGTCAGAATCATTGGTGACCTTTAAGCGGCAATTGGATAGGTACATGGATAGGTGCTTAAGCTAGGACAAATATTTGACAGAGCTCAAAATGTGTTGCTGGAAAAGCGCAGCAGGTCAGGCAGCATCCAGGGAACAGGATAACCGACGTTTCGGGCATAAGCCCTTCTTCAGGAAACCCTTCCTGAAGAAGGGCTTATGCCCGAAACGTCGATTCTCCTGTTCCCTGGATGCTGCCTGACCTGCTGCCCTTTTCCAGCAACACATTTTCAGCTCTGATCTCCAGCATCTGCAGTCCTCACTTTCTCCTCAAATATTTGGCACAACATTGTGGGCCGTAGGGCCTGTTCAGTGCTGTATTGTTCTATGTTCTAAGACTGTGAGAAACAGATTTTACTCACCAAGGTATTCAAAGGCTAGGTGCTATTGCAGGAACGTGAATCTGAGGATTATCAGGTCAGCTGTAATCTCAGTGAATGGTGAGAGCAGACTGCACAGGTTGAATTGACGACTTCTGCTCTTACATCTTATTATCTTTCCTTTCTGGACTTTCAATTACTTCTGTTTTTCCTTTATCAATGAATTTACCGGGCATTAGAAGAAGAAGATTTACAGTGCGAAGGCTTAAAACCAAATATCATTTCAGTATTTGATGGTGTTGTCCAGTTGATTGTTGCCTGAATATGATTCGCTTTTGAACATGAAAGGGAAAAGCATCATTCACAGTGTGGAGAAACTGTACACGTGTTGTACGTGTGGGCAGGGCTTCACCAGATACTCTGCCTTGTAAGAACATAAATACAGTCAGACGAGGGAGAGGTCATTCGTCTGTTTCGAGTGTGGGACAGATTTCACTTGATCCACTACACTGTTGTAACAACAGCAAGTCTGCATAGCGGAAATGTCTTTTAAATACCCTGAACGTGGGAAGTAGCTTAAAATCTCGAGAATCTGTTGACCCATCAATATGTTGACACTGATGAGAAACGTCATTTGCTCCCAAAATGGGCCTGGATTAAAGTGGTTAATTGGACTCTCTGTGCACCCGCCATCTCACTGTGGGGAGAGGCTGTTCACCTGCACTAGTGTGGGAGGAGATTTGATGTGAAATCCAACCTACTGAAACAAAAGCAAGTGAACAGAGTGCCTGGTTTTAACTGTGCTTCATTGTGTGTCAAAGTCTCAACCAAAAGTTTTGGTTTGAATTCCAGCTTACTGTGGAGTTGTTACAAAGAGTTTAACTGTTTCTTAATAATCGAATGATACCCGTTGTGACTTCCTTCCGATGAAGATAATAAATTCCTGCAGAAACGAAATGTGTTCCATGTTCTTCCTGATCTACACCAGCTAATATATGCAAAACAAATTCTTCAAACTTCATAGAAGTGCCTGATTTTCTCCACATTGTCCGGACAGGAATGCGTGTTTGACTGAGAAGTCTCAACTGATGCTAAATAATATGCAGTCAGGTGTGGGCATGTTGGCGCAATGATCACCACTGCTTTCTCACAGGCCAGGGCCTTTGCTTCAATTATAGCTTTGGGTGATAGTGTGTGTGGCGTTTGCACCATCTCTCCATATCCGTAAGGGGATCATTATACGGCGCAAAGACGTGCAGGTTACGTGGATTTATCATTGCTAAATTCTTCAGGGGAGACTGGGTCCGATCGTTCGCTTTGGGAAATGCAGTGTTACAGGAAGAGGGTGAGGGATTATTCCAGGTAGGATGGCATTTAGAACGTAGGTGTGGAATTGTTCGGTCGATTGGCCCGTTTCCATGCTTCAGGGATTAAATGATTCTGTGAGACAAATATCCCACTCTGATTTTATGATTGAATAACACTAATTGAAACATGTCAGAGTGGTTGGGATTAAGACAATGACCTGCGAAATCCATGCAGTGATGTGGTGGGCTTGGGCTGATTGACATTCAAAATTTGTAAGCATTTATGCTGAACGATTACACCCAGTGGAGCGTGTTATATTATTGAAAGCACACGTGTTCACTTTCAAATTGTGTATTTTCTGAATGTTGAAAGAGCAAACAGTGCACGCATTGCTCCCTGACTGAAAGGGCTGGGGAACAGGCTGTTCCAAAACAGATAGATGTAACTTTTGTTGGTGAAAACCTGAATTTTGCTAGCTGTTTCAACAGCAACTCAAATTTAACTAATTACATTAAGTTACATCCAGGATGCCAGAAGCTAATGAAATTTCAATTTTCGTTTTGCTTTAGCATCTGGAATCTAATCAAATCATACAAATTGAATGCATCATTGGTGTGTATGTAAAACCAGCATTTGAAAACTACAGTGAGAGCTATTCCTGGAGAACTAACACTTTCCTCTCTAAGAAATTAGAAGTCACTCTGTATCAAAAGGTACCTTTTTTCAGCAAAACATACATTTTAAAAATGAAAGAAGTTGAAACAATTGAGATGAACAGATATAAGTGGAAGACACGGGAGCACATGCAAACTGGGTTGACTTGAGATTACGTTGATATGATGTTAAACAACTGTGTTATTGAAACAGCATGTTAATACGATTCGGTTCAGTTAAAGGAAAGAATGTTTAGTTTGTTCATTGTATTGTTTAGTCGTCGCAATAGAGTCAAATAAAATGTTGTTTTTCTTTATGTAATGGAAATTAGAAATTCTTTGTCACTCACTAATGTTTAAATAGATTCGGAGGTGAGGACATGTTTTCCGTGTGTTTGCTTTTAATTAACGAGGGGTTCGACGCCCTCGTTGCAACAAGGGTTTTATTTGATTCCTATTGATTGCAGTTTTGCAAAAGCTCTTCAATATCTTAGTCAGCCTTAATGTCACGAGCAATCAGTCTCACCTTGCCTTTTGATTGCAGTATTTTATCCATGTTGTTTCAATACTGCAATGAGGACAAATGCTAAGTGCCTCTGTTGAAACACACAGCATCAGAGAGCTGCTTATTGATGACTGAGTACAGCCACAAAGCACAGTTATTATTCGCTTCCATTTTGTTGCTGATGGTTAGGCGTTGATTGACTGGAGTAAGGGTTGTATTTGTCCTGCTTTTGTGGAGTCGATACAACTGGACATTTTTTTAAAACCTGTATCAGCATGAATGCCATGGTTACACTTCGCTGTTGTGAACGCGGGAGTAAGGCATTGAGGATGATGATCACCAATCATTGTATCAAAGGAAAAGACAGGCTGGAAGGCCCAAATGGCCGCCCGCTATTCAGATATATCAATGCTGTGGATCTTCGGGGGAGGGAGAATTTATGTAGAATCTTCCAGAGTCCACATCATTTCTTACTTCTGCCTGGACATTATTGACAATGTTTAAGAATTACCTTGTATACGCGTTGTGCTGGACGCCACCGTCTGCTCCATGCCAGAGACAGTCTTTGAGAAGAGTAGTTCATTTCCAGTCTGGCTTGTTATGAGTGAGGACAGTGTGAACTTTCTCCAAAGCCTGTCTGCCTGAACACCAGTGACCGCACACATGTGCACTCAATTCTCACAACTGGGAGGAAGGTCATATACGAATCCAATCCATCTCATTTGAGTGTTTTTTGATCTGGATGGGTTGCATTTGATTCATGTAACATTTGACCATTCTAAATCTGTGATTGAGTCACTTATTGGTGTCAGGCGTGATTATAAGTGGTCAAATTTAAAGTGCCCCCGGTCAGTCAACATTAAGACACATCTACAAACGTGCCTCTCATTCGCTCCTTTTTGCACTTTGAACCAGCAACTGAAGCATTAGTAAGCAGAACAGTATTCCAGCTCGCTTCGAATATGATGACACTGTCAATGGAATGAAAAGCCAAATTTCAGCTCAAAACACAAATTTTCAATGGAACATTATGCAATGTGGGTGTCAAACTTCCGACTTGAGACTAAAACACTCTTATTCTCCTGACACTGGCAAGAGGACACACAGACAAGGTATAATTACATCTCTTGTGAGGGCCACGTTACCTTTTAAAAACCATACACTGAATTTAATTCAACGGCACAAATGCTTCCTCATCAAAAGTTCAGTGGAATCTTTGAGATATATGATAAGGAGACAGTAAAGATTGAGGAACCTTGAGCCCTTCGATGCCGTTCCAACATTTAAAGAAATCATGGCTGATCGGAGGCCAATATCCATTCCCCTGCCTCTGGCCCATATCCCTTCAAACGTCAGCTGGAGACGATAAAATCTCAGCTTCAATGTGAACAAATCGTGCTGAATCCGCTGCCACTTGTAAAAGGGAGTTCCAAACATCTGACGAATTCTGTGGGTGAAAGTGCTTCTGAATATGCACCGTGAATGGCCTGGCCCTAATTTTAGACTATGAACCGTATCAACTCAGAAATATCTTTGTGTACAGCCGAAGATGCTGTCTAAATGCAAAAGACAGTCTGAGGTTTAAAAAAAGTGGAGGTTTCCAAAAACTTGGTGTCAGCGATTTCCAGCTTCACACTGCATTTCGTGTAATAGCAGTTGGCCTCGATTACGGTTCCACTTCCAAAGTATAGGCTGGGACCTTCATTGTCGAAAGGTGGGGGCAGTCTTATCCCAGCAATTGCATACCCATCTATGTCACCAAGAATCAGCCCTGTGTGCGGATACATGCAAAATAATTCTGCAGTTTGTCTGCCGTTGTCTTCCTATTAATGACAGTGCCATTTGTGTCTCTCTTTAGAAACACGGACAGACCAAACCGAATGCAATCTATCCCTATGTAACGACACCGTGGTAAAACTTTCTGCGAACTAAACCAAACGCTCAGAAATTCTAACCTCGTCTCATAATGTGTTCATGTATCTTTGACAAAGTGTGACCCAAATTCTACAATTTAAGAATAGCATATCAATTTTATTCTGTAACTTTAAAACTGAACATTAACAACAAATATTGAAAACTCTAAGTCTTCTTCGATTGGGTTTTAATAAATCGGGGCATAATTTAAACTGACTGGTTAAATTGGAACTGATGTGAGATAGTCGTTCTGGATTGTTATTAGACAGAGGGATAACTGGTGGTTATCGACACTGAGGGATACCACACCACAGATGAGCAGACGTTTTGTGAAAGTGAGTCGTTATTGGAAAACTGACGGATTTAAACCCATACTGGTAACGTCCTCAGGAAAACTGGCAATCTGTTCCGAGAAAGTGTTTCGTTTTCATAAACATCTTTAGAAGGATACCTTAGAGTGTTTTTTCCAACAATCAAAAACACTTCCTGTTAACGATTAAAGGAGCTGTTTTTGCTCTATTGAAATATTCAAGATATGGAATAACTGTTTAGACGAGCATTTAAAAGGCGATAGAACACACAAGGTCAATTATTGAAAACTAGGTTCAGAAGTGCGATGTTAGATGACTGTCATTGATATAATGGACCGAGGGAGCATTCCCATTGCTGCTAAAACTTATTGATGCCCCATCATTTTGCAACTGAACAAATAGTCAACAGCCGTGTTAAGAAGTAAAGTTGCAAGCATTGCGTGCACCTTCGCTTCTGCTATGATTCTTGGGAATCAGCACACACTGCTATTTCTTAGGTTTGATTCCCAGACAGGAATGCGGATTTAGCATTCTTCTAAAAACTGTGAACATGAACGTGAATTCCTGACATTAAGAACAGCAAAGGGAGCAGCACTGCAAGAGCGTTTTACTTCGGTGCGTAAACTAAATGGGAGGCAGCAGTGCTATCCATTGTCTTGGCCTTCTCAGACTCAGTACTGCAAGAAAAAAAAGCTCCTTATGTAAACATTCACGTTCGTTGAAGATTTACCTTCTTGCATGCAGAAAGCTTGGTTCTCTTCTTGGGCAGTCGAGGAACAGAGTGCCTCATATCAGAATGGGATTCGCACATTTAAGACAGGCATGAGAAAGTATTTCAGAGCAGATTACTGCAGATGCTAGAATCTGTACCGAAAACAATTTTTAAAAATTTGGAAATCTCAGCGGATCAAGAAGCCACGCAGAGATAGGAAGTTTCAGAGCTGATGGGAAGGGAGGAGGTGGCAGAATTTATGCAATAGTTGGGAGAGAGAGTGGCCTGCTGTGTGAGAAAGGATATTACTCGTTCGGATTAAGCGATTGGCAACTGAGAATAAGAAAACGATGGTGTGATTGTGAACCCACTCCAACTCCTTCCCTTTGTTTTAGGGTTACCTGTTACAGTCTCTCTCACCATGACTTCGCCCTTCCCCTACTCCAATCGGACTGTCTGTTCTTTCCAATCTGTCAAGTATACACACTATTGCTCTGTCATTCTCGCGTGCCAGCCGAATTATGTACAGCATGTGCTGTCGGGTCTGGCTCATTAAGTATATCTGAGGCTAAGAGAGACACGGTTTTAATCAAAAAAGTTATGAAGAGTTTTGAAAAAGGACAGTTGTGCAGTTCAGAATTATCCAATCAGACATGATCTCATTGAATGGCGGAACAGACTCGGATTGAATGGTCTCTTTCTGCTTCTAAAATTAATTCTGTTTGTCTGAATCTGCAAAGATGATCTGGGTAAAGTTTGCCAAGTTAAAAATGCGTGGATCCACTCGGGGCACTGAACCAACATTTGACGTGCAAATGTCAACACACAAAAAAGAGTCAATTGGGTGATTGATCCGGAGTGGTCAGTACACCAGAGTAAACAGGATAACTGGCCTTCAGGGTTCACATTGATCCAGGCTCCAGTTAGTACACGGTCGCTTCTCACAAACCACCAACGGCCTTCCACATTCCTGTTCTCTCATCTGTTCATGTTTTGAACCAAATACACAACAGGCAAAACCTGCTGATTTGCGTATGTAACATGTCGGGAAGTGATTCTGAATGTTTCACAGCATCATGCTACTTCTAAAGATCAGTAAGTATTTACCATAGATTACTATAACTGGTAACAATTAACAGACCATGACATTGAAAGTTATGAATCCTGATGACCTACTAAGGTGGAAGATATCTATTTATGTCACCCGGGACACAGTGTGATTTACCATTACATCCTCCCATCTGTTTGGACATGATCCCTTCTTCGGTCTGTGTTTTGTTACACTGACTTGCTTTATGTTATACAGGTTGACAATTCATCTATTAGCTGGCAGTTTCTCATGCATGAGACCTTCTCTCTCACATGGTAATGTACTGGCTCTGCAGCTCAGTGGTTAGAACACTGGTCTTGTAAAGTATAAATGCACTTGAAATAGCACATTCCTGTCTGTCTTTGTAGGAATTTGAGGAAGACCATTGAGAAGGACATCAGACAATTGGCTTTAGCAATGTTCCAGTGAAGCAGAAAGAGCCAGGTCAGTCAGCATAAACTGCAGAGTGACAGGGAATTAATAGTGGAGGTAAACGGACAGGGGAGTGACCAGTTGCTTCCTTTTGCTACGGTAAACAAACTCTGCTTTTGAAGTCTAACATGGGGCAATATAAGCCAAGTGGGTGTTGTCCTAATTACAGGTTGTTGGTTTGTCATCGTGCATTGATTACACTCAGTGGAACGAGTTTTCATGTTTTGCTCTGTGGGTGAAAATGCGGTTCAACTTCTCAAGGGGGCGTTAACAGAACTTACCCATCACAAACTTCACGCCATTATTTGTGTCGTTTAGATTAAAGTGTTCGGGGCAGGGGGGAAATGTAATTAATATAAAGAATGGGAATGTCAGACCATAAAAGTCTACAGCCCAGGGTTGGAAAACTGGGATGACGTTTTCATTATGAAACAATGCGAAGATGACAGTTGCCATCTGTACTGACGCATTGGTTGTGACTGAACGGTTACAGCACCATGGTCCGAGTTCATTTCCCGGTCAAAGCCCTGGGTGATGTTTGATCCTGACTTGCAGTAAATATCCAGAAATCATTTATCAACAAGCGGGTGTTTGAATCTGGAACGCACTGACAGGGTCCGCAGCGGCAGAAACCCACCTAACCCTCGAAAGTATTCAGATGTGAACTTGTGATGTAAAGGCATAAAAGGCCAAGTGATGGAAAATGGAATGACGATCGTCAAAAGGTTGTTTTTGACAAGACCACGTGGAGGAGCTTGAGTGCTGTCGACCCACCAGTACATCCCTGCTCAACAGTCAACTTTCAGAGTCTATTGGCTCGGATTTGGCGCTTTAACAACCGCTACACAGCTTCAATTCCTCGCCAGTGAATTATCTTCCACTGCTGTGGTGAAACTGGGATTGATTTTGATATTTTCAGGGGCATTTATGGAAAAGATTCTTGCTCTTGCCTATCAGGAGTGAAATCCTCCTCTCATTTCCGAGTAACTCTGCATAAGTTTGTGAAAGCCCATATGCCTTGCAGTCGAGCGAGATAGGATTCGAATCTCCAAACTCTTGATTCGTAGTTAGGTGTTTTATGCAGTTGCTTTGTGCATGCAGGCGGAAAGATTAAGGATGTTAACCCGGATATGTACAACAGCGTTCATGTTCACAAGTTGAGCTATCAGCAAAGATAATCACCATCACTGCTTCACGCCAATCGTTCCCACTTTTTGACGCAGCGAGTTTCACAAAGGAAACAGGTATGCACTCATGAAGCTGACACTCACTGTCTGTCTGTTCCACCATTCAATGGGATCACTGCTAATCTGATAAATTTCAACTTCAGTTTCCTGTGTTATCGTCCATAACTAGAGGTAAACTAAAGTGTAATCACAACAATGGATGTTCCCATTAATATTCAGAGATTCTGACTACTTCAAAGTTTGTGAGAAGATTTGTCGCTCGGGTGCTCGTTGTTGTGGTTCTGTTCGCCGAGCTGGGAATTTGTGTTGCAGACGTTTCGTCCACTGTCTAGGTGACACTGAGGATGTCACCTATACAGGGGACGAAACATTGGCAACACAAATTCCCAGATCGGCGAACAGAACAACAACAATTCTGACTATTTAAACGAACTGTGCGAGTTTGCAGGAAATTGAATAATATGAAACGAGCTAAATTTGCATTTGTAAAGTGCATGCAGTGCAGAGTCCACCCATATGAGAAAGGTCACAGAAAGAGGACATTGCCTCCGTTTCTCTCTGCAAGATGAGATTACCTACAGAGTGGAAACGTACCATTCGATCCATCAAGTGCACATCGGACGTTCAAGCAGTAAACCAGAAGACCCATGACCCTCGAAGTAATGCACTTAATACTATTGGCAATTTAGCATGGCCAATACAACTGACAATATTTGAATTGTGGGAGGAAACAAGAGCACACGGAGCAAATCCACGCATATTCATCGAGAATGTTCCAACTCCACAGAGGCAGTCGCGCAACCCTGGAATCGAATCTGATCCATGGCGTTATGAGGGTGTAATGATAACCAGTGAACACTTCCACGAGTTGAAACTTTCCAGGATTTATCTTTATAACTGAGACATTTACCTTGGGAAACACATTCCCTCAATCTTCAAATTGTGAAAAAGTTTTCACATCAGATTAAAATAGCTGAGTAACCTTTTCCTCAGCCAGATGTTCCCTGTTCCATGGCAACAGAAGTTGCTTCAGGTGTGTTTGAATCTCCAAGCCTGATTTCCAAATGCTACCTGCTCCATACCAATGTGAGCTGCAAAGGTGAGTTTTGAGATCAGAGCCTGATATTCCAATAATCCCTGCTCCTACATGGCAAAGGAAGTTGTTCCACATGAGGCTCAAACTCTCAGCCTGATGTTACAATGCTCCCTGCTCCACAACAATAGAAGGTGCTCCAGGTGAGGTTGGAGCTCCCAGCGTCGGCATTTCACGCGACTCTGTATTGTCAGAGAAGCACCTATCCCTCATCGATTACATCACTGGTGCCATATCCGCGTGCTCTTCCCCGTTCCATTTACAGTTTGAGTTTTGGGGCTGCACCACTCAGTTTCTCTGATTCTGGGCCTGTGGACTGGGATTACTTGATATTACGCAGCTGTGGTTACTTTCTCTTTTGAGCAAATTTGTGACATAACCGATGTAAAACTACATTCTTTTCAGGAAATGCATTTCAATAATATCCTGCAGTATTCACTAAATCTTGGAAGATTTAGAGAAATCTATCGAGCTTAGACTTCAACAAACTCTAACTTAAACATGCAGCCCACTCGGAGTACCCACATCTCAGTCACTGTTCGGCAACTATTTCTGTTGTGCCTGTTGTCTGACATATCCTCTGTCACGATCCCTATTGGCTATTTGCATAGTGATTTTACTTGTGGCGCCGGGACCATGCTTTACGTTGTGGCCACTGAAAGTCCAGTTCCAATCTGAGTTATGGCAAAGGACAGCTTTCCCGATTTCTGCCAGATAATGCATGCTTAACAAACATGGGTAGGAATCAATTATATATTACATGAAAATACACTTCGAGGCGATGGTTTTGCGCATTCAAATACACGCTTTCTCCTCATACAGCATTTCATATATCAGGATTCATACTCACTCTTCCTCGGCGAATTCTCTCCCTCTATGATCACTAACCAACCATTAAGCCCCTCCTGCAATTTCACTGAAGCACTGCATAATTTAACAATCACATTGCGCCTTGCAGTCTTTGATGCTGCGCTACTGTTGGTGGGTGAAGGTGCCCCTCACCTACTGTCGGGAACTTCAAACCAGTCGAGCCATTGAGATGCAGTAGTTGTGAGAATAATTGTCATGTAGCAACTCCGACTGACACAGACCAGAAATTATTGTAGCATTTGGCTCACGACTAGGACACAATACAGTGTTAAGCAAAAGAGAATTTATTGCAAAATATCATTGCGTGTGGCTTTCTAAATAATTTATTCCATTTGTTCATTCCGCTCTCGTCAGAGTGAGCAGTTCTGCAATTCACATTACGGCAGGGATATGGCCGCACTGGAAACGATGCAGAAGAGATTCAACAGGATATTGATTCGTTGAAGAGTTTGAGTTCTGAAGAAAGATTGGACAGACTGGGGTTATATTTTTTACAGAAGAATAGATTTTGATTTGGCATGATTGAGATACAAAATAATGAGAGATCTGGAAGGGGTCGACTGAAAGAAAGGTTTCCTCCAGATCGATCACCGCGGGACATAGATTTAAGGTAAAAGGCAGAAAGGGTTGAGGAGTTATGAAATAAAACTTAATTAGCCAGCAGTTGTTTGAATCTGGATCTCACTGTGTGTAAGGGTCGGAGAAGCAGAAACCCACATAATATTCCCTGGTATTTCGATGTGATTTTGTGATGCTGAGCCATATAAGGCCAAATGATGGAAAATAGGATGAGGATAATCAAGCGGTTGTTTCTGACAAGAGTGGTTACAAGGCGCTTGAGAGTTTTCACGCCAGATATGAGCTCGAATTGTGAAATCATACTTGGTGGTCGAGTGGTCAGGATTCAGCATTTTCATTGCTGTGATCTGGGTTCGATTTCCAGCCATGGAAACAGTAATGTACTTTTCTCCAAATTGCGGCAACAACAAGAGTGGAACGCCTGTCACGCTAGTCCTTTGAATACCTCCGATCAATTAATGTAATCGAAAACTTCAGAGACAATCTTCCATCCTGTAGAAGAAGGGGAAAGTTCCTCAGTAATCCCTGCTCGGTCGAACAGTTCACTCTTCATACTCCTCTGAAACCACTTCCCAAAGAGATGGTATAGATTCTTAATGCTGCGACTTGGCTACTCATTTTATTTCCTCGCTATTCCAAAGAACGCAGTGATTGAGTCAGTGAGTTATGGAAAAGGGAATGTGCCTACAAGTAGCGTCTGGGACAATTTCAGCTTCTGCTCCTGTGATGAAGATTGAACATTGACTGTAGCTTTCTGCAGATCCGCTTCAGAGCAACGAGGGCGATTGGTTTGGAAATGTGATAAAAATGCATTGCTCCCACCCCAGGCACGACTCGAGCCTACACACTCCTGACGTATCGTCTAGCGCATTATCCATTGCTGGTTCAGGCACGAATGGCAAGAGATCAGCATGTGGGAGACAGTATTACCACACAGACACATTTCCTCAATGATAGGACATATATAACCGATTATAAATCAAATATGAGAGATACAAGTGACAAAGAGTCGCCGTGGAATGGATGAACTGCCTTCCTTCTGTCTGCGTGGCAATGACGCCGGGTGTATATGCCGGCCCTTGCGCATTCTCTGGGACAGAGGGTCAAACAATGGTTCATTTTCAACCCTCATTTCTGCGATGGTCTGTCAACACGGGCGTAGCTCAGGGCCATAGCGATGACAGTCAGTGAGTGAGTGCTTCTTTTGCATTCTCTTCATCTGCGACAGGTGTGGTTCAGATATTATCTGCTGTCCGGTTGCAGCAAAGAACTGGACGCTCATGTTAAGTTAGACTTTCTGCAGGACTGCTGTTAGAAGACGAATACTGAACATCAAACTAGATGTACACAAGAAGACTCATTTTATTTACCTGAAGGAAGAATCTCCAGTGTCCATTTCTTCCTTTCCCGCCAGCTCAGCAACTTTCTACTTCTCAGGTTCGGACAAAGTCAAGAAAAAAAATTGCTGATTTCCTGACGTGTAACTGACTCCTTCCTGGGCAATGAATGACACTGAACCGAAGAGCGAATGGGCTGTGCACCCTCCCAGCACAGCTTGCAAGAAGAAACAAAATGCTTTAATTTTCTGCCAGTGGAGACAGTCCAGTCTCTTGTTCCAGGACAAACAGCAGTGTCAGTGAGCAGGGAGACAGAATGGGAAGCAGATATTCTGGAAACACTTTGCTGTTTGGAATTCCTGGAGTAAAGTGGAATGGAATTTACACTGAGAAAAAGTCTGCTCTGGCGGTGTGGGAGTGCAACCAGGTTGTGGCTCGTTGCTCAAGGGGTGTCGTTTACTTTTGAGCATTCAGGGATTTAACTATACTGTTCAAATTCCGGATGGCCTCATTTTCTCTGTCTGCACTTACGCAAAAATGTTCAATCGATTATCTCAAAAAGCAGCTACTCTCAATGAGGTCCGACTGCCTGAAGTCGGGATGGGGAATAGAGACTATTGAAGGAAACACGACAAAGGGAAGCATTTTGAAAATTAAAACATGGGTTTCAGATTGTTCGCTTTGTCAGTCCGAATCTGAATGAATCTGCCAGCTCCGTAGTGCTTAGTTCTGCACGTGAAACTTAAGTAACTGGGGAATTGAATTGGTTGTCGACAGCGCTGAACCAATTAACGTGACTAGTATGTTGTATGTACCATGTCAGCTGTGAAAGTAGATTGGAAAATTGGGACAAGTCCTGGAGAATAGAAGGCTGCAAGCTGGTCTTCCATTACCACTGCAAGAGGTGAAAAACCAGTACTTCACCACCCCCTCACGCCGGTCCATCACCGGATAGATACCTTCTACATCCGGCAGAGATTGTCCTGCAAAAGCAAACACCTTTTCTATTGTGTCCATTTTTCTCGACGTTGTGTTCATGACTTTGAGGAGACAGGACACGAATACGCAGGGCGTGCAGAGAATATGTCTGGTACACACGCACCAAATAATCCATCGTCCTGGAGCTAACCACTTCATCTCCCGCTCACACTCCACCAAGGGCAAGCAGGTCCCGGCCTTCCTTCACCATCAAATACAAACTACTAGAAGAGTAGAGGAAGAACATCTCATCCTGCTCATTATGACACTCCAACCACTTGGCATCAACATTAACTTCGACAGTTTCCTCATCTCCCCTCCCTTCCCCAATGCAGATCAAACCCTGCATTTCAGCACCGCCTTCTTGAACTGTGCTACCTATGCATCTTCCTTCCCACCCATCTTCTCCACACTCCACTCCGAACTACCACGGTCTCCCCTCAATGGGCATCTACTGATTGACTTCCTAGATCCCCGCTCCACTCTAACTATAGCCCCATCAACCGTCCTTTTCACCTCTCAGTCCCCTTCCAAGTCCACCATTCCTGATGAAGAGCTAAAGTCTAAAATGTCGATTATCCTGCTCTTGACGCTGCCTGATAAGTTGCGCTTTTCCAAACCTTCACTGTTTGAATCTGCTTGATCTTTTCCGTGTCATTACCGGTCTGGACAGACGAAATAACAACGTGAAAATGCTCCAACGCTGGAAAGCATCCAGAACGAATCGGCAGAAATGGAAAGTCATGGGGAAAATAATTAAAAATGACACGAGGAACAATGTGATCGCAGAGTGAGTGGCGCATGTACGTATATCACTATCTGAGAGTGACAAAGAGTCAGATTCCATGGGTACAAAAGCGAATTCGATGTTGATGCGAGAAGGAGCAATGTTCAGAGTTATATGGAGAGAGCAATAAAATAATACCATAGAGCCAGCGGAGACAAGATTGGCTACAGAGCCTCTGTCTCTGCAATGACACACTTTGTGATTCTGAATGAAGTCGGATGAAACAACGGAAAGTGGAACTTTTGACAAAATGTATATTCTGCCCAAAAGAATATTGCCCAATAGAAATGAAGGAATTATGACATCATTCTCAAAGTTACATTGTGCATGCCAGATGGAAAACTGAGTATTTCTCTAAATTACTGAGGGCCTTCTTTACAGTCATTTAGCTCATGTGAGTTGAGTGGCGCATTTGGAGCTTAAACGTGTGCAACTCTGCGGTCATTCTATCAAATCAGACTCCTTCTGTGTGGCAGTTCCGCGAACATTACAATTTGCTGTGCTTGCAGTAAGTACATACAGACGCATATTGTGTGAAATATTGGCGAAATGTACACAGAGGAAGTGATACGCTTTTGAATATCTGAATGCCATTCTCTTGTTCTGCATCAGTATGCTGTGATCTAAATCTTACACGTTCTCTTCTCGGAGATGAGAATAAACTAATGAAAGTGTAAGAAAAGATAATTGTATTTCATGCACAGGACGCCTTGCAGTAATTCCCCACTCTGTTTCACACAGCAGTGTCCTCCCCGCCGATTAAATTTAACAAATAGCGCACTTGACCAAATAAATATCCGCAATTGTATTTTACCAATACTGTGTTAAATTCAGTCGCACCATTCATGCGGAGACGGCCGTCAGACTGCGGTTTCCTTTCCCTTCTGTTGAATAAAGATCACGTTAACTGTGTCCAGTGAGAGGAAATAATTGCTGTGGCTGGGATATATTGCTTTCTGAACCTACTGCCACTCAGGTGTAACGGGAGGAGGTGGAATCTCCTAATTGATAGAAGCATAAAACTGGTGTCAAAAATTCAGAAATAAAACATCAGTATGTGTAATTAACACTACTCTGCCACTAACTAAAAAAAGCGGCTAAGCAGAGAGAAGCGGTTGTGTGCTTATTGCCCATGTTGAACAGTTCATATTGTAACTCTCACACTGGGTGAAAACGATGGGCATTTCAGTGTTAGCCATCGATAAAATATTGTTAATAAATAAAACTGACAGCAACACATTTCGTGTGATCCAAAGGAGCTGGAAAGAACATTTTGACCAATGAGTATTGGCACACAGATTCTCTGTTGACATGTAAAACTCAAGAATGTGATGGATGTGATTGCAACACGCAACCTACGAAATCGATGCGGTTCAAGCCCACAGCTACACTCTTGCTACTGTGATCAATGAAGGGAAGGTATTGTACGTCGATAATTGTACGTTATGACCAGTAACAGAGGCCAACGATTAATGCCTGTTCTGTGTCGCACGATCTCTGTTCCTCTGTCTCTCGAAACAATGACCCCTTCTGTCTGTCTGTTTTTTTAATCATTCTGACATTCCGCTATATTCTCCCTTCTACAATTCATTGTCTCCACATTTCTCTCCTCAGCCTTGCACCTCCTACTTCATAGATTCGGCTGTAAACTTCTCTATGTGGAGTCTGTACATCATAGAGTGGATTCTGCACAGAGACAACGGAAGACAAAGAATCTGCGAGGAGTAAAAAAAAAACTCCGACTGGATTCCATTCCCATTTTCCCGTTATTCTCCAGTATATCCAACCATTAATATACCATATTTCTCGAACTTCACCATGGAAAGCCACCATGTATATCAGAAATTTTAAAAAAAAATGCAGCTGAATATCGCATTTGATTAGCTTTCAGCCAGCCCCGGAAATGCCTGTGAGTAACATATACAACTGTAAGTTCCTGTCGATGCAACTACATTCCGCGGAATGGTTCAATACCACGTGTCCCATGACCAGTTCATATTCATGTTGCAGGGGGCAGCTTCTGCCCTATGACGTCACGGTGCAACTGGAGGCCGTCGGGCAGAGTTCTTGAAAGAAACTTCCCTGAGGTTCAGGCAGCCCTGTAATGGGAAGAATTGATTTTCCATCCCAACATAAGTTTACGAGGGGACATATCTCTACATTAAACAGACTCTAGACACACTTGCCTTCTTTTACTTAAAGTTCAAGCCGCATCAAACCGAAATCCTTCGGGTATTTTTGAGAACAATTGGCTTCCCATTTATCCATTTTGGACACCATCTGCCATTTCTCAGACCAGTTGTGCATCCATTCCATGTCACGCTGCAGCCTTCAATAGCACTCGATAATATCGAGGGTACCTCCAAGCTCTCTGTCATCTGCAAATGTACTAACCAAACCCTCAACCTCCTCATCCAAGTCATTTTTAAATATTGCAAAGAGCAGAGGCCGAAGAACAGTCCCCTGCGGGTCATGACTTTACATTGATCTCCAGCCAGCATATTTTCCATCGACGACCACACTCTGCCTTTTGTCCTCCAATCAATTCTGTAACCAGATCGCTAAATCTCAGTGTACTCCATATGTCCTGACTATATGAATGAGCCTACCATGCGGAAGCTTATCAAAAGCCTTGCTGAAGTGCATATACACGACATCCACTCCTCGACTTCATCGACCTGTCTTGGCACTTGCTCAAAGAATTCAACAAGGTTTGTGAGGCATGACCTTCCGCTCACAAAACCATGCTGACTGCCTTTAATCACGCTGTGCGTTCCAAAAAACATAAATCCTATCCCTCAGAATTCTTTCCAAAACTTTGCTGACCACAGACATAAGACTGACATCTTGTTAGTCTCTCACAATCCCCTCTTAGCTTTCTCCTTTCCATTGAGAAAATTCAAGTCTCTCAGACCTTCCTCATAAGACCTACCCTTCAGACCTCCTCCTTACTACACTCGATCATTTCCAGTCTAATGTCCCGTACCTCAGTTTTCTCCACTACAATATTCACTATTTCCTGAGTGAAAACAGTTGCAAAATATTCGTTTCGCATCTCTCCGATCTCGAAAGCGTCCAACAAAACTTTCCACTTCTGTCTTTGACTGGTCGTATTCCTACGTTGTTCAACCCGATAAGTTTTACGTTGTTCAACCCGATAAAGACTACTCGTGTGACCACATTGTTCTTTTTATGTCTCTCTTGAAATCCTTATGAGCTAACCTGTAACTCTCCATCGATTCATATGAACCATCTCTTCTCTACGTCACAAAAGCCTCCTTCTCCCGCTTAACAAGAGATACGATTTCTTTGTAAGCCACTTTCTCCCTGACTTATAGGGATATAATTATTAGGGATATGCTAAAGGTTTTTCTTGAAGCAGCTCCACATTTCGCTTGTTCCAATTCCTGCATTTTGATGCCCCATTCGACACATTTGAAGTCTTGCCAAATCGCATTATAATTTTCCGAATCTCATTGATGAATTTTGCCATTTGGCATTAACCTATCGCTTTCTGTTGCGAAACTAAACGTAATTGAATTATTGTCATCTTTTCCAAAGTGCACAGCTAACACTAAATGAAACACCTGGCCTGGTTCATTACAAAGTATCAGATCCAGAGTGGCCTCTCCTCTTGTTGGTCCTTCGACATATTGTGTCAGGAACACCTCCTCCACACATTGGACGAAAACTGAACTATTTGACGTACTAGAGGTATAGCGCTTCCATCCAATGCTGAGGACGTTAGTGTACACCATATTAACCAAAAATTTCCTTTCACTCCTACCCAGAATCGTTTTTCTGAACCTCTCATCCACATCACAGGAAGTCTGCGGAGGCATAGAAAAAACGCCAAGCAGTGTGACCTTGTCTTTCTTCTTCCTAACTATATCCCATGCCACCACAATAGACGTGTCTTTGGCAACAGTTTTTCAGCCACCGTTATGCTGTCCTTGACTAACAAGGCCACACCTCCCCCATTTTACTTGCTCTCCTGTTCGTAACGAAGATTTAAATCCTGGAATCTGCAACACCCATTCGTGAAACTGCACTATCCATGTCCACAAAATGATCACAACTTCGAAGTCCTAATTACCTGTCCTAATATCAATTTCACACACCTTAATTCGGATTTTTCTGGCGTTGAAGTTGACACACATTAAAGCATTTTGCTGCTGGACAGCACATTACTGTGACCGTGAAGTCCTCTCCACGCCCTCCCTACTCTCATATTCCTTTGCAATCGAACGACATCTTAGGATTCCATTCCCCTGCTGAGATAGTTTCAACCCACCCAAATGCCACTGAAATGTTTCCTACCCAGGACTTTCATACTCTTCTGGTTGAAGTGATGTCCGTCCTGTTTGTGGAGGTCTGGACTTCCACAGAATGAGCCAAAATTACACATTTTCCTGAAACACTCCCTCCTGCAACATCCTCTCAGCTTCGTTTTCAGTTGATATTTCTCCCCCTATTCATTACGTCGCTATCACGTGACATAGAAGAGAAACCAAAGATGACAACGCTGTTTGTTCTATTTCATAGCTTCCACCAGAGCTGCCTGAAATTCTGCCTGACATTTCTATCTCTCTTTCTACCTATGCTGTTGGTAATTACATGGACCACGGTTTGGTACCTCAACTTTATGGACCGCAAAGACATGATCTGGCACATGACAGACCGTGGCACCTGAGACGCATCACACCAACTGTATGTCTCGTTCGTTCTACCTGACCGTCTCACTATTATGACCCCAATGACTAAAGCTCGTCTCCTTTCCCACCTTCCTTTCTTTGCAACAGAGGCAGACTCGGTGCCAGAGCCCGGCACCTCCCTGCATGCACCTGATAAGTCGTCGCCTCAACAATAACCAAATGGTATTATTTTATTTTCCCAGCGGAACGACCACAGGTGAATCCTCCACTTACTCTTTCCCGCCATTTGAACAGTCACCCAGCTTTCTAAGTGCTTATGAGAACGATGGTTGTGTGGAGGATGAGTAAACTGAGGACATAAATGTGGAAGAGTAGGCCATTGAAGAGGAAGGAGTGAAAAGAAATGTCGGTGTAATCGGGGATAGTAAACACCAGGAAACAGAGCCTCTTCCCTATTGCCCAAATCGAGTGTCCCAATGGCTGTGCTGACTGCCTGCTGCCCGGTTTCAGGATATTATCTGAGCTTTGGAGGAACTTGGTTTGGGAGTAAAGCGATCCTCTTGTTGATATATGTAGAAAGCAGAAAAAGCTTTTGCTGATAGAACTTAGCTTGGTGTTAAATTAGGAAACAGATACAAACAGGTATCAAATCTGGATCCATAAATAAATTGACACGAGGTTTGCATTATTAACGATGTAAATGTGTGATTGAAACTTGCATGTGGGAGTAATAAATGCTATATCTTCGGATATTAGGTTCAGAAGTGACGACGGATGGAACTGTTCCGATGGGACATTTTCCAACTGAGTGATGTTGCGACCTGTGACCTTGAGAAACCGATAACTGGGGTCTGTCGATAGGACTACAAACGAAATCATGGGGGTTGGTTTCAACTGCAAGGAAAATTCTAGAAAGAAATTCAAGAAATGGAGGGCTCTGCATGAGATAATGTTTCCACAACAAGTAATTGGACAGAAAGCATGTAAAGGGGAATGAATATGTTTCTGGCACAGCAGATCAGGGGAAAGCTCTGAGAAGATGAGCAGTCACGGCATGTGTGAGAAGGTTGTACCTAAATAGACACAGCGTACGAAACAAGATAAACGAGTTTGAAGCACAGCTTAAACTGGCAGGCATGTTATTTTTGTGGGTATCACAGAGTCGTTACTGCAAGGGGATTAGGGCTTGGAGACCGCAACGAGTGCAACGGATAGAGTAGATAGCATTTGTTGCTGACAATATGGTCTCCTCTACATCGGCAGACAGAACACCCACTTGCACTTCATTTCAGGGAAAACCTCGGGGACGCCTGCACCAACCCCACTCCCCTGGAACTGAACAATTCAACTCCCCCTCCCACTCCACCAAGGATATGTAGGTTCTGGGCCTTCTCCATCACCAAACACTGACTACCTGACAATTTGAGGAAGGAAGACTCATCGTCTGCCGTGGCACCCTGCAACCCCATTCGATTAACGTGGATTTCACCAGTTTCATCGATTCCACTCACTGCAACTTACCCGGAGCCTCCAAAGCGACACCGCCATCTTCATGTATCCATCATCTTTCCCACCTATCCGCTCCACCCTCCTCTCCACCAATCACCTTGTCCCGCACATTCATTTACCTACTGCATTCTCCAGAATATTGCCTCCAGAAATGATGGTAGTGTGTGTCGGTTTTGGCGCTTCTAAAACCGTTGCACGGGTTCTGATTCCTGGTCCGAAAATTCGAATTCATTATTGCGAAATCAGCGCTGATCTGACGGGAATCTGTTTCTCTGAATAATTAATGCCGTCCAGAATATCAGAGCTCTACCTGAAAGAAGGGAAAGTTTCCAGACTGTCTCTTTCCAGTCAGAGAGTTCACTCTTCATTCTCCTGATTCTGCTTCGGAAAGAGTTATGCAAGGTTCACAAAGCTGAGCTTACGTTTTGATATTTGCTTCCTTTCTGTTCCAAGGAGCCTCAATGATTGGGTCGGTGTGTTTGGGAAACGAAAGGAAATGAAGTGTGGGATATTGCAGCTTCCTTTCCACTGATAGCGCTGTGATATCGCTTCCAGTGTTCTCGGGGACATTCGATGATGTGAGGCAGTGAAAGGAATCATTTTCCTGAATGTCAGCAATCCAAACCTCATCTCGGATTCAATACAATGTGGAAAACGGGTTTGGACGTAGAACGAAGCTGGGAACTGTACTCAATCCAAGGAAGAGCCAAACCTGTTCATCCCCTGGTCCTGTGCATGTCAAAAGCCCCCATGCTATAGTGGTTTGATGTTCACACGGACATGAGCAGCAATGGAAATACTCACAAAGTGAAAAACCAGGAAAAGCTACCAGACTCACTGCTTCACATCGAAAGTCTCCAGATTGTGAAACAGTAACTTTCTGTCGCAAAGGAAAGTTATTTGGCCTCAGGTGCCGGCTTCTGTTTCACCTTCTTATCGGTAGGAAGTTTCCATTGTTTTATCCACCGTCACGGTCCGATTTCAAGACTTTGAGTAATGAATTCTTGGAGTCAACGAGACACCTCAGGCAATTTCTCGCCCCGAATCAAAAGTAGGATAAGTTGAACAATTGTCTTTATGGATAGCCCCTTCACCGCAGATCAGCGCCGCAAAATGAGCCCACTTGTGGCATCACCGTGTTCTTTACATTCCTGCAGTATGTTTGCTGAAAACATCAAATTGCCACAGGTATGATTTCTTGACAAAATAATGAGGGATTTGGATTGGGGAGACTAAAATAAATGTTTCCACTTGATAGATTATTGCGGGCGTAGACTTAAGAATAGAAACAGAGTTTAGGAGACGTGCAGTAAAACTAAATCAACCAGCAGTCGTTTGAATCTGGAGCCACTTTCTTCAGAGTCGGAGAAGCAGAAGCCAACATCACTTTCAGAGGCATTCAGGTGTAATGTTGTGATTCTAAGCCACACAAGGCCAAGTGTTGGAATATGGGATGAGGACAATCAAGCGGTTGTTTCTGAAAAGAACACTTACAAGGAGTTTAAGGGCTATCACGCCTCCTGTGCGCGCAATGTCCAAAGTCGTCCATGCTGGTCCAGTGATTAGGATTCAGCACTTTCCCCGCTGTGGCCCGTGTTCGATTCCCGGCCAGTTAATAGGAAATGCGTTTTTGAATAACAGTGGTTCCAACAAAAGGTGAGTATCGATGACGGGAATAATTTCAATGCTTTTGATCAACATATGCCCTCGAGGGAACCAGAGACAATATTGCATCCTGTTAAAGAAGCGGAAGAGGTCGCGATAATTCATCATCAGTCGAATAGTTCACCCTTCGCTCTCCTTGGAAACTTCTTTCCAAAGTGTTTCAAAAGATTCTCAATGCTGCGACTTTACTGTGTACATAGTTTCCTTGCTATTCCCAGGAATTGCAATGATTGGGTGTGTGAGTTATTGAAATGGAAAGGGCCCATGAAGAGCATGTGGGACAATTTCAGTTCCCATCCTGAGACGAAGGAGGGACGTTGTCTCTGATGTTCTTGTGGATATTGACTGAAGTTTCCTGCAGATCAGGAAGTCAAAGACAATTCAGCTTCAGACCAAAGAGGACGATTGGTTTGTAAGTGGCAACAAACACCTGCGTTGCTCTCGAGCCAGGTAGGAGTCGAACCTACATTATCCTTACGCATAATCAGGTGCGTAATTCATTAATGTTTCAGACATGAATGACAAGAGGATCAGCAGATGGGAGACAGCATCACCACACAGACTCATCTCCTCAATATTTGGACGTGTATCACCGATTGTGAAAAACCTCAGAGAGATACACAGACAGAGAGTCGTCGTGATCTGGATGGGCTCTCTGACTTCTGCTTGCGATGGAATGACGCATGCCATCCGTCTGACTGTCTCTAGGACAGAGGGAGAAACAGTGGCACACTTTTAACACTCACGTCCATGTTGGACATTGTGCAGCGGCGCAGCTCAAGACCGTGGTTCCAATTGTCAGTAAGCGAGCGTTTCTCATCGATTCTGTTCATCTGGAATATTTGGGGCTCAGATGTTAAGTACTGCCCGGTCCCAGGAAAGAAGCGTGAGTTAGTGTTGCATTAGAGTTGAGCAGAACATTCGGAACAAAAGGTTCTGCATCCCCGCGATCAATGAATCAGAGCCGTCTCCTCCTGCCTGGAAGTTCCACAACCACTGCAATGTGTTGTGCTTCCAAAAATATATTGTGTATAACATTGGTGAAGTTCACACAGAGGTTGTGTTATACCTGTGAAGGTCTGAATGCACTTATGCTGTTCTCAGTCGGTCTGATACGATCTGTATCCTACAACCACTCTTCTGTGAGATGGGAATAAGCTCGTAAATTTGTTTTCAAAAACCAGTTCTGATGTGTTTCATGAACAGGTCACCTGGCAGTAATTCCCCACCCCGTTTCACACAGTCGCGTTCTCCGTCCAATTAAATTTACCAAATAGCACACTGAATCACATAAATGTCCATAACTGGATTTTACCGACACAGTGTGAAATTCAGGCTCAGCGTTAATGTGGAGAGGGACCAAAAGAGTACAGTTTTAGCTCCTGTGTTGGAGATAAAGATCACTTTAACAATGTCCTATTACAGGAAAGAATTGCTGTTACGGGAATCATTTCTTTCTGAAACTCCTTTTACTCTGCTGTAACTGGAGAAGTTTCAATCTCCCGATAGATTGAAGCATAAAATTGACATATGAAGTTATAAACAGCAGTATATAATATTAACACCACGCTGTCACCAACTGAACGAAGACCTGCTCAGAAGGATGTGGCTGTGTGTTTACAGCACATGATGAACAATTTGTATTTTACTTATTACAGTGCACGAACTGAGCATTTACACAAACACTGGGCACTCTACATCCCTGAAATGTTCTTGAAAAGTAAAACTGACAGCAAAATATCTCGTGTGATCGAAGAGGGCTGGAAAGAACACTCTGTCCAGTGAATATCGTAGACTGCAAACTCTGTTGCCATGTGAAATTCAGCGAGGTAAACCTTCTCAACTCACCGCGAGCTTGACGTCATTTGAACACGAAACTTTTTGATCTGGAGTCAGACGCACAAAAAGCCAACAGCCACACTCTTGCTGTTGTACTCGATTCAGGGAAGTTATCGTTCTGCGGTAATTTTACTTTATGTTCAGCAACAGAGGTCAAATATTAATGTCTATTCTGTCTCGTTCGCTGTTACTCTATCTCTCGTCCTCTTCAGTCTGTCTGTTGTATTTCTCTCTGACTCCGTCATTCGTCAATTCTTCAATGCATTGCAACAACTCCGTTCAAGTAGGCCTTTGACCTTCTGCTTCTTGGATTCAACTCTAAACCTGTCTCTGGGGAGACGGATTCATCACAGAGTGGATTCAAGACAGTGACAACGAGAGAAAAAAGAATCTGTGTGGAATTAAAAAAAAAAGCTGACGGTGTTCCATTCCCATTTTCCTTTTATTTTCCTGGCGCAGAATTACGTTGTATGTATCCACATATAAAGTCGTATCCTGGTGACATGGATGAGTTTGCATTGGTTGGAATCAGGCTGTCCTCATATCTGCACAATACACGGCTCAGCTGGTATTTCGGTAAAGTAATACTGATAGAGGACAATTGATGTTTCAAGAACTGAATTCTGAAGATTGAACTTGCTAACACACAGGTTTTAGAATATTACATGCTTTTTTACACCTTAGACTCGGTGGTGCATTAAGTCAGCATGCTTGGCTGGTCACCAAAATATTACTGAGTTACTATGGCACTTTAAGTAAGCATTCAAGGTGCATCTTCCGAAGCACGTCTACACGCTGCATTTCTTCGATGTCTGGGAACTCACTTGTACAAGCAGCAGTGGATAGGTGATGATTTGTTAACTTTAAATCTGTGACAGACATTTTGTTATTGCAGCAGAGACAGTCTAACACCTTCGACTAACACATCCAATCGGTGAGTGGTCAGTGACAGAAGGTTGTGATTATGAGTGAGGCAGGTAGAGGAAACCACAGGGAAGTAATGAAGGTGTCTCTGCCATTCAGCCACTACAACGGTTTTGAGATAATTGATCCCTGTGTGGATGAGAATGCTGGCTGTGTGGAGGATGAGCGAACAGAGGATAGAAATGTGGTCGAAGTGGCCATTCAAGAGGTGGGAGAATAGACAAATGTCGATATAATCGGGGATGGTAACTGCCAGGAAATAGACACTGTTCCCTATTGCCAGACTCAAGGTTTCCAAAAGCTGTAATATCTTCTTAGTGTTCGTTTTCAGGATTCTCATCTGGGCTACAGATGAGCTTGGAGTGGGAGAGGAATGATCAAGATATTGATTTAGGTGGAAAGAGAATATAATTTCTGCTGATGGAATTTACGTTGGTGCTAAATTAGAAAACATGCACAAAAGGAATAATCTCTGGATTACTACCTGGTCCATAAATTAATTGGTACAAGGTCAGCAAGATTAAAGAGGGAACTGTGTGGTTGAAAGGATGGTGTGGGAGAAATGCGTACTACTTCTTGGATTTCGGGGTCAGAACTGGCAAAGGGTTTTAATGTCCCATGTCTCCACTTGAATGATGCTGGTGCCAAAGTCCTTAGAAAATCTGATAACTTGGGTCAGTCGTAATTTTGTGAGTTGGTTTCAGTTGCAAAGAAAATTGTGGCCAAAGGTAAAGGAATCGGGACTCTGCAGAGCTTAAAGTTTGCACATCAAGTACTTGGACATAACAGATGGAAAGGGTAAGGAATCTACTTCCGGCATAACAGGTAAGGGGACATCTCTGAGAAGAGGAGCAGTACCCCGCCATGAGTGAGAGTGTTTCACATAAATAGCCGCAGTGTACGAAACAAGTCGACGACCCTGAAATTGCCAGGTACGTAATTGTGGTTATCACAAAGAGATGACTGGAAGGGGTCGTGAGACGACAATCTGTCACACGGACACAGTTGATGACATTTGTTCATTCGTTGCACTTCCATAAATGTCATCGATGGTGTTTTTCGCTTCCTGTGCGGTCTCCTCCACATCAGCAGACAGGACACCAACTTGCGTATCATTGCAGGGAATATCTCTGGGCTGCCTGCCCCAACCCCAACACCGTGTAGCTGAACACTTTAACTCCCCCTGCTACTTCACTAGGACATGCAGGTTCTGAGCCTCCTCCATCGTCAACCTGTAACCACGTGAAGCCTGGAGGAGTGAAGCCTCATTGTCCGCCTTGACACCATGCAAACCCATAGGATTAAAGTGTTGCTGCAATTCCGTTCCCCCACCATCTGCAAGTCTCAAGTCTCCAACTCGACACAGCACTCTTGGTCTGTCCATTATCTTTCCCATCTATCCGCACCACCCTCCTCTCCAACCCAACGCCTTCTCCACACCTTTGCCTTCCTATTGCATTCTCAGCTACAGTGAACCCGACCCTACTGCGCTCCTTTATCCCTCAGTTCCCTGTCAAAAAGCTGCATTCCTGATGAAGGACTTATGCCTGACACGTCGATTCTCCTGCTCGTCCGGTATTGCCTGACCTGCTGTGCTTTCCAGGTAATTGTGTGTTTGAAAGACTGGTGAGGGAGAAATGTGTGATATTTCATTGCATTGTGTGGTTAGAGGTGGCGAAGGATTGAACTATCCAATGCGAGAGTCTCTACCTCAATGATGCTGGGGCCAAAGTCCTTGGAATTTCTGATAAAAGGGATTCGTCGATCGGACTTTAAAATAAATCATGTGAGTTGATTTCAGTTGTTTGGGATAATTGTGTGAAAAGTTGAAGAAGTGAATGACCTCCCGGGTCTGTGGTCCTCACTTTACGCCAATGTTTGCAAAGGACAACACAGAAAAGGTGGTCACTGTGGTTGACTCATCCGGCCTGATGTGTGTACCAAGATAAACACGAAAGCCGGTCTTCGGCACCCATTCTGAGTCTGGCTCCACTTGGCTCACTGACACCTTGCACAAACTACAAATGTGTTTCAATTTTCGAGATGTCCCATCCTCTCTTGTCTCAGGCCGATTTCCCATCCGGAAACTGCAGGTGACACGACTGATGTGGGTCTTTAACATTCAGGGAAGTCATTCTGATGCTTTCCTTTATTGGTCAGATTTTAGATTACCAGATTTGGGAGGAAGTAGGTTCGGTCACTTTTTGGAATATTGTGTGCAATTGTGGCCTCCCTCCTCTGGAACGCATGTGGAAAAAATGAAAGAGCTCAGAAAAGATTCAGAAGAATGTTGACAGGATTAGAGTATTGGAGCTACAGGAAGAGGCTGAATCGGATGTGTTTGTTTTCGCTGGAGCGTCGGAGGTTGAGGGATGAACTTATAGTTGTTTATAAAATCATGAGGTGCGTGGATAGAATAAATGGATAAGTTCTTGCCCATGGAGTGGAGCGAGTCCTGAACTAGAGGCCACAGATTTATGCCAAAATAGGAAAAATTGAAAAGTGGTATAAGGTGCAACGATTTCACACATAACGTGGTGCGTGCACGGAATGAGCTTTCAGAGGAACTGTAGCAGTCTGGTAGAATTACGCCACTTATCGTTTGTGTTTAAAATATGATTGAAATGACCAGATGAAACGGCAGAATACTCAAGTATACAGGCCAACTGCTGGAAACCAGAATGATGGGCCTCTATCAGTGGTTTTGTAAAAACTCGATGACTCCATCACTTTGTAGGAGAAACCTACCTACAGTGAATAATAAAAAAGCCTAAAGTTGTTTCCTGAAGTAACGATGGTGCCTCAATTGCCTCCATCCCTGGTGGTACAGTGTGTAGGATTCGGCACTTCTACCAGCCTAAAAAGTGTGGAACTGGAAAAACGCAGCAGGCCAGGCAGCATACGAGGAGCAGGAGAATCTAACTAGGAGAAAGTGAGGACTCCAGCATCTGCAGTCTTCACTTTCTCCTAGCTTCTACCAGCCTGGCCAGGTTCCAATTCCAGGCCGAAAGTGCGGAATGATTGTTCCTGACAGGTTCAACTGCAAAAGCTTAGCAGGTCTGACGAAAATTCATATCTCAAAACAGTTAATGTCGCCAAGAACATCGGTTCTCCCCGGGAAAGAAAGAGTAATTTTGCAGACTATCCCTATTCAGTCGGACAGTTCACGCTTCATTTTCCTGATTCCGCTTCCCTAAAAGTTCATAAATATTCAGAAAGCTGAGATTGCGTTCTTGTGTCTGTTTCCTTTTCATTCCCAGGAGCTGCAATGATTGGGTTGGTGGGTTTGTGAAATTAAAGGTGTCCATGAGCAGCGGTTGTGGCTGTTTCAGCTTCCAACCCTCTGACAGCGTTGTGGGATTGACTCTGGTCTTATCGGGGACATTTGCTGATGTGAGGCAGTGAAAGGATTCTCCTTCCTGCAGATCAGCAATCCAAACCTCATCTCGGCTCCAGTACAATACGGAAGATGAGTTTGGAAGGAAAAAGAAGCTGGAAAGTGCATTCAATCCAAACAAGAGAAACACCTTTTCCGCCTCTGGTTCTGTGCATACCAAACTACCACGTGTTGCAGAGTTCTGATGTTTACACGGACATGTGTTGCAAGGGGAATACTCACAGTGTGAAAAATTACGAAAGATAATCGCAGTCACTGTTGCGTTACTACAGTCTCCACTTTGTGAAGCAGTGCCTTTCAGTGACAAAATAAAGGTTTTGGCATCACGGGCGGCTTCAGTGTCGTGTTCTTCACTGTTGGAACTTTTCACCAATTTTTTCTCCGTCACTGCGCTATTTCAAGACTTCAAATAATGGATCCTTGGAGTCAGCAAGAAACCTCTGCTCGTTTCTAGACGTGGAAATTTCATCGGATAAGTTGAAATATAACTTTACAGATATCGCCTCGTCACTGCAGCTTAGCGCCTTAAAACGAGCTCCTGTCAACATCAGCCTGTTTAGTTCCCTCCTGCAGGACGTCTGCTGAATAACAAACATCAGATTATCACAGTTCCGCTTTCTTCCCCTTGAAAAGCAACGGTATAGAACCACCGAATTGGAAGCTTGGAGAGTGAAACATTGCAGCTGGAGGTGATTAGATAGTGACTAACAAGCTAAAGAATGTGTGCATGTTCTGTCAGTTTCTGTCAGCAAGACTGTGATTCCGTGTTTTGTAGTAAGAGTTTGTATCGCCCAGACCTGCGTAAAACTCCCAGTCAGAGAATGAACATTCAGTTCTCTCCTTGTGAATTATCTGTATGGAAGGGAATTCCTGGATGTATACAGAAAACCCACTCTCACCCCGCCAGAGCCAGCCCAGTGACTGATTGCATTCATCTGGAATGAAAATAGCAGCTTATAATGGAAAAACTACCACATCAAAAGTCCCTCCAATCACCACACCATTCTGCCTTGGAAATTTGTCGCTTCTCTTTCATCGTTGCCAAATCAAAATTCTGAAAACCCCTCCCTAGCGGCTTCATGACAGTACCTCTGTGCAAAAGACTTCGAGGGTTCACCGAATTAACTCATACTCTGCACCAGCTCTGGCGAGAGATGGGCATTGAATCGTATCCCACTGAGTGACATCCATTTCCCGGAATCGGTTTCTAAATGTTGCCGTTTCTAACCAGGAGCCTGGAACCGGTGAGTAAAATTTTGGGAAGGGGAGTGCAAGAGTGAAGTAAATGTGAAAGGCAATGATAACTCGGAGTCATGAGGGATGAAGTGAGTGTGGAGCTATCGTACAAGGGTCAGTGTCAGTGCTGTTGGTCAGCCTGTTGGTCAGCCTGGGCAATTCACTACAAAGAACCTGCTCCTCTTGGCGTGAGATTCTCTCTCTCTGTCTGTTCACGTGGTTAATGGGCCCCGACAAGAATAACGCGTCCTGATTGTCCCGTTAGTTAAAACAGAAAAACCGATGTAAGAGCAGTTGATCTGCTTCTGTGCACTTCAGTGGAGAATGTTCTGCTGTGAGCTGTCTGTTTCTGCTGAAGTAGGGCTTGAATGCAATTCTCACTGAACAGCATGGATATAAACAAATCTTCCAGTGCCTGAGATCGAGTGGTTAAGGGATTGCTCATATGAATGTTCAAGTCTGCCGAGGTGGCTGCCGTTTCGTTGTTGGTTAATGCCCTGCCTAATAAACAAGGACATCCTATGTTCTTCCCCGCTAGTGCCTGTCTGGGTCGACGTCTCCTTGTTCAAACTTCTTGCTCATGCTGTGTTACTGATTTAACATCCCGAACGTGACAACTCAACCGGTTGCCGTTGGTGTTACGGCCTCCGACTGCTTTTTCCCGATCATTTAATGCTGTTTTCAGCAGATTCAAGGAAGAATTTCATTCCAGTGTTCCAAAGGAATTTTTGCTTCTCTTCGTTTCTTATTATCACTACTTAATTCCAAGTTTGGTCGGAATACCAAGGTGAAACGGGCGAAACTGCAGACTGGCCAGGGAATATTGTGGCAATGGCACATAAAGCTCGAGCTGTTCACCCTCATTTTCTGCTGTCAATATTCGTTCAGTACACAACAAAAGTGAGATTGTATTGCAATTGTATAAATGTGGTGTTTTTTTCACCTGGTGAATTATGAATTCAAGGTAGAATTCGAAAATTGCATAATGTTTTGAGGGAAGAAATGTTTTCTTCCTTCAGGCCTAAATGACAGATACATTATCCAACGACTGTGGGCCCAGACCTACGCATTCCAGCCAGGGAGAGTAGATATCCTCTCAGCAGCTTCATTCGAATACTGTCTCCGAAGCAGAAATAGTAAATGAATGATACGGACAGACAGATAATCGGAGAATATGAACAAGGATGAGGTGGATTCACAGAGACAAACAGACATGAACAGAGGAACATTGAGTGAGACATTGAACGAACCAATTCACCATTGAACGTGGTTGTCAATTGAGAGAACAGAAAAGAAAAAAAAGTTACAATTGAAGCACAGACAGTCTTCCATACGCTCACAACAACGCAAGGAGCAATAGAGCCAACAAAGTACTTTTTCATGAGCAAATGTGACTGCTGTCAGCTAAAGATAATTTTTTATTAAATATGCTGACTCCACAGATAAAGCTATTCACTTCCCTGGCATTATAATATAGAAATACGTAACTACACTGGTTCTGAACGTAGGTCTGCTAGTTGAGTCCGAAGGTTCATTTTTAGATGTTTCATCACCATACTAGGTGAGACTTTCACTGAGCCTCAGGACGAAGCACTGCTGATAATTTCTGCTCTCCATTTAGATGTTTTGGTTTCTTTGGGTTGATGATGCCATTTCCCGCGGTGATGTCATTTGCTGTGGTGATGTCATTTCCTGTCCTTTTTCTCGGGGTGCTGAATGGTGTCCAACTCAATTTCTTTTTGCTAGACTTCCGTTTGGAATACCATGTTTCAGGTATTCTCGTGCGTGTTTCTGTTTGGCTTGTATTAGGATGGATGTGTTGTCCCATTCGAAGTGGTATATTTCTTTATCTGTATGGGGATCATGTCGTTTTGTGGCCTGTTGATGAAAATGTATCCTGGTGGCTACTTTTCTGCCTCTTTGTCCAATGCAATGTTTGCAACAGTTCTTGCATGCTATTTTGTAAATGACATTAGTTTTGCTTGTTGTCTGTGTGGGATCTTTCGATTTCATTTCCTGCTGTATTAGTGTGTTTGTGGGTTTGTGGGCTTGTGTATTGGCCAAGCGGCAACACCAAAGACTAAAACATTTAGCAGAAGACTCACGTCACTCCATCCACTCCACCCAAGAATTATTGAAGGCCAACAAAGACGCAGACATCCAAGAGGACGAAATAATGGTGTCCTTTGATGTAACAATCCAGTTCACATCAATCAATATCAACCTTGGCATGGAAACACTGACTACATTGAAAGACTCAGAGACATTTTCACGAAACACCATAAAGTTCATCAGCAAGGACAGAATAGTCAAGGTAATGGACCTATGCATTCCCACCCACTTCAACTTCAACAAACAAACCTACAGACAAACCAACGGAGCACCCATGGGATCTCCAATATCAGGTTTCTTAGCAGTGAGAGTAATGCAGAGACACGAACAAGCAGCTCTGCCTACCATCCAACCCAAACTTTTGGTCAGCTAGGTGGATGACACCTTTGTCATCATTAAACCGAAACAAATTTGGAGGAAATCTTCAAGTCCATCCATAATACCCGTACCGGCATAATATTCATTAAAGAGGGGGAAAACAACAACAGACTGACATTCCCAGCATGTCACAGTAGAGCAAACAACAAATGGGGAAATTCAACGTCCACAGGAAAACAACACGTATGGATCAAAGATTGATCAAAAGAAGCAATCATCGCAAGATCCACAAACGAAACTGCATCAGGACATTATTTCAAGAAGCCACCACACAATGCGGCACAGAGGTACAGCGCAGAACAGAGCAAAATATGTTATATAGCATAATGAAAACAAATGGGCACCCAATGAACACAGTCCACCGATTTTTCAGAATTAAACCCAAACAAGCAGACTGAAAGAGTCCAGAATCCCTCGCCAATCTCCCTGAAATAAAAGACATCTCGGAAACGACTGCCAGACGAATCAACCCCTTGGCATTTTGGTTGTCCACAAACCCACCAACACACTAAAACAGCAACTAAGGGATTCATAGAGTCATAGAGATGCAGAGCATGGAAACAGACCGTTCGGCACAACCAATCCATACCCATACAAATGCCTTTTAAATGTTGCAATTGTTCCAGCCTTCAAAACATCCTCTAGCAGCTCATTCCTTACATGTATCATCTTCTGTGCAAAACTGTTACCCCTTAGGTCTCTTTTATATCTTTGCAGTCTCAATCTAAACGTGTGTCCTTTAGTTCTGGACTCCACCACACCAGGAAAAAGTCTTTGTCCATTTATCCTATCGATTCCCCTAATTATTTTGTAAATTTTTTCAAGGTCACCCCTCATCCTCCGAAGCTTCAGGGAAAACAGCCACAGCCCGTTCAGCCTCTCCCCGTTGCTCAAATCCTCCGTCCCTGGCAACATCCTTGTAAATATTTTCTGAAACCTTTCAAGTTCCAAAGCATCTATCCGATTGCAAGGAGACCCGAATTGCATGGAAATTCCACCAGTGGCCCCGCCAATGTCCTGTGGAACCGCAACATGAACTCCCAATTCCTGTACTCAATACTCTGACCAATAAGGGAAAGCATAGCAAACGGCGTCTTCACAATCCTATCGACCCGCGACTCTACTTTCAAGGAGCTATGAACCTGAACTCCAAGGGCTCCTTGTTTACCAACACTACCTAGGACCTTACCATTGAGTGTGCAAGTCCTGCCAAGATTTGCTTTCTCAAAATGCAGCACCTCGCATTTATCTGAATTAAACTCCATTTGCCAATTCTCAGTCCATTGGTCCATCTGATCAAGATCTTGTTGTAATCTGAGGTCACCTTCTCCGCTCTGCACTGCACCTCCAATTTTGGTGTCATCTTCAAAAATACTAACTATATTTCTGATGCTCGCATCAAAATAATTTAAATAAATGACAAAAAGTAGAGGCCCCATCACTGATCATTGTGACTTTCCACTGATCACAGGCCTCCAGTGTGGAAACAACCCTGCACGACCACCCTCTTTCTTCTATCTTTGAGCCAATGCTGTAACTAAAATGTCAAGTTCTTGCTGAATTTCGTGAGATCTAATCTTGATACTCAGTCTTCCATGGGGAACCTTGTCGAACATCTTATTGAAGTCCATATGGATCACACCTACCTCTCTGCTCTCATCAATCCTCTTTGTTACTTCTTCAAAATACTCAATCAATTTGGCAAAACATGATTTCCTACAATCATAGCCATGTTGACTATCCCAAATCAGTCCTTGCCTTTCCAAATACATATACATCCTGTCGCTCAGGATTCCCTCCAACAACTAGCCCAACACGTCCGTATAGGCAAACTGGCCTATAGTTCCCTGGCTTGACCTTACCACACTTCTTACGCAGTGGCACCACGTTAGCCATCATCCAGTCTTCCGGCACCTTACCTGTGACTATCGATGTCATAAATATCTCAGCAAGAGGCCCAGCAATCACTTCTCTAGCTTCCCACAGAGTTCAAGGATACACCTCTTGCTTAATTAATTAAATAACGACGTTCAATGTCCCTATACAGACAACAAGCAAAACTAAAGTTATTTACGAAATAGCATGCAAGAACAGTAATAAACATTACATTGGACAAACAGGCAGAACACAAGCCACCAGGATACATGAAAATCAACAGGCCAAAAACCGACATGATCCTCTCTCAGTCGTATCCTTCGTTACAGATAAGGAGGTACACCACTTCGACTGGGACAACATATCCATCCTAAAATAAGGCAGACAGAGACACGCACGAGAATTCCGAGAAGCATGGCATTCTAACCGGTACTCCATGAACAAACATATAGATTTGGACCACATTTACTACCACCGAAGAAAAGAACGGGACATGACAACACTACAGGAAATGACATCACCACAGGATATGACCACTGTAGCAAATGAAATCACCAACCGAAAGAAACCCAAACATTTAAATAGAAAGCAGGAATCATCAGCAGTGCTTCAGCTGGACGCTCACTGACGGTGTTATGTAGTATCGTGATGAAACATCTGAAAATAAACCTTACAGCTAAACGAGCAAAACTACATCCAGGTCAACTGTAGTTACGTATTTCTATATTATAATGCCAGTGAAATGATTAGTTTTATCTGCGGTATCAGTCAATTTATCAAAATGTCTCATGGGATGTCAACAGTCACGTTTCCAAATGTAAAAGTACATTTTTGGCTCTATTGCTGCTTCTGTTGCTGTGAGCTTGTGAAGGGCTGTGCTTAAATGATTAGCTTTTCTCTTTTCCTTTCTGTCCTTTACTTTTCACAGAATAAGTCCAGTGCTGGTGGGCATGTCAGGACCAGCACCAGAAACACAACAGAAATACTTCTCTTGGCTACTATTTTGGATGTATTTCTCAATGAGCAATTGAGTTTTCCATGTATTCCATCAGGAGTTACCTCACACAAGAAAGTAACCAATGCTGCAGACGGTCATATAAATCAAGGTCCAAGCCTCGGAATCAGAGACATTCAGTATACCGACATGGAACAGCTGTCCGTGGCGTTTACTGGATATCTGAACTGTATGAATGCACCTCGCTGGTTGTCTGGCTGCTTCACCCGTATATTTGTCTGTGCAGTCCCTGTGTGTAATTTTGTCAACTACGTTTGTCCTGCACATGGTGGGCATTGGACCTTGTGTTCTGGTCAGTTGTCTCTGAGAGAGGCTGTCGGTTTATGTGTTGTCGTAATTCCGAGTTTACGGATGAATCTGCCTGTCAGTTCCTAGAAGTTTACTTTAATAAAGGGAAGCATGCTTTTTTAAATTGCTACGTGACAAATCGTCATTGCGAAGTTCGTGTACCAGACATTTGTGAATCAAGTTGTGGGGCTATCCATTTCTGGCAACGAATTTGTGTGGCAGTCACTAGTTGCCACGACCAGCTGTCCCTAATAGCAGTACGTAAAAATGGCAAAGACTAGAAATTCAATGAGAAGAGCAGAAGGTTAATATGACAGGGCAAATAGAAGGCAGCCAGAAAATTTCTGGAAGTAGGGCATTCATCCACTGATTCCATCAATAAACAGATTGATTCTGACCCAATCTACAACCCCAACAACAGCAAGGAGCGGGAATGAAACCAAATCAAGTCCAACCACATCAGGACAGCAGCGTTTCACAAGCGGCTCTGCAGCCCTGAGAATGTTACCCAGAAAAAGACGGCAAACCATCTTACCAGATCCGCCAAACATTCTAACAACACCTCCACGAGGCACATGAGATCCTCATCTGGTTATTCACAGCAGACAATTGTACACTGGCCTCTGGAGTGCAAGGTGAGGATACCAATACATACATGCTAACAACGGTAATGATATTGTGTGCAGAGTGCTCTAGATAAGTGGATAAAGACTTGGTTGAGCAATAGGAGACAGATAGGAATAGGTGAAAGGGGTTTCTGGAAATGAAGCAAGATGACCAGTGATGTTCCACAGGTGTCAATTTTCTGGACACTGTTGTTTGTGACATACATAAATGATCTGGAAGAGATCACTGTTTGGATGATCAGAAAGTTTGCAGATGACACGAAAATTCACGGACTAGCAGAAAGTATAAGGGTCTATCAAAGAACACAGGAGGATGTGGATAGACTAGAGATTTGGACGGAAACGTGGCAGATGGAGTTCAATACAGACAAATATGAGGTGATGCATTTCGGCCAAACGAATTCTAAAGCGAGTCATTCAATGAACGGAAGAGCTTTGGGAAAAGTTGATGGACAGACAGATCTGGGAGTGCAGGTCTATTGTACACTGATGTTGCTGCTCAGGTGGATAGAGTGGACATGCAGGCATCTAGTTTGCTCTCCTTGATTGGATGGGGTATTGAATAAAATAGCTGGCAAGTCATGTTAAAATTGTACAAGAGATTGTTCCGGCCGCACTTGGAATATATGTAAATTTCTGGTCACCATATCACCAAAAGGATGTAGATGCTTTCGAGAGGTGACAGAAAAGGTTGACGAGGATGTTGCCTCGTATAGACAGTGCTAACTATTAAGAGATATTGAGTAGGTTAGGTTTGTTTTCATTAGAAGAAAAGTAGATTGAGATTGAGATTGAGGTTTACAAAATCATGAAGGGTATAGACAGGGTAGAGAGAAATCAGCTTTTTTTTCAGGTTGAAGCATTAAATAACGAAAAGTCACGCTTTCAAGGTGAAAGATGAAAAGTTTACGAGGGATACACTTGGCAAGTACTTGACCCAGCGTATGGTAGGATTCTGGAACTCGCTCCCAGCAGAGGCGGTAGAGTCAAGCACGGGAGATTCATTTCAGATGCATCTCGACACATGCATGAGTGTGTGTGGAGCAGATGGAAACAGATGCTTAGGAATTGGGTGACAGGCTTCAACAGTAGATTTGGATCGGCTCATGCTTGGAGGGACAAAGGGCCTGTTCATAGTTTGTCGCTTTTCTTTGTTCTTTGTTCTTAAATTACGTCAAATTCGTTACTGCATGTGTGAGGTCGATGTGCCTGAAGTGAATCGATGCTATAACACTAGTCATAATAAATCTGGAAGCCGAATTGCTGTGGTAGCGCGGCCGAGTGGTCTAAGGCACTGCAATTAAGGTTTCGTCTCTCTCGAGTTGTTATTTCGATTCTCACCGCTGCAAGTGTAATGCGTGAGTTGCTATTTGAAGCTGTACATTACGAAACTAAGCTTTTATTTCTTTTGCGGCTCCTCAGGCTACTGACCTACTCGCTGATAAAAACGGAAAAATCATCAAACGTCTCTGAAAACAATAAGAGTCCCTGCTGTCTGAAGTCTCCTCAAATCACTTCGCCAAATTTGCTTTCGGATACCTGCGTGGCCAGTTTTGGTGCCAGGTATTGTGTCTGAAATGGTCAGCGCATTTGGCTGACAGATTGGTGGCTTGAGACCACCCAGGGCACAGAGCCGCAAATATTTCGGCTCAAGCATTGTCACCGACCATGTGCCGACACAGTAAGTTCGAAAACTCATCCATGATTCACCCCGAGTCCGCAGGAAGTAAGACGTTTTCACGCAGCAGAATACGACGACACGTTCTCCAAGCCCCCTATGCCAACAGAAAGCGGCTACTGCAGCTTGTTTCAGCGGCTTCCTGCCCAGCCCTGGGACACAGCTCATGGAAACTCCTTCCTCAGTAACCGCTCTTACCGTGTGAAAGGTTCAAAACTTCAATTTTAAATTGGAAACGGCTTCAGGACATTGTAAGTTTGTTCCTGTTCTTGGAACGTGTTATAAACAAAACTCCTGTCTGGAGAATAAAAAGTGGTAAAAGTTTTAGCCAGGAAGAACAAAGAAAGTGTTGATTGTGAGGACTCTGTCTCGTCAGCAGATGGGGAATTCCCAACACTGTAAACAGAAATGATTGGGTTTCCTGAGGTAATTTATCGAGTGATTTACTGTCTGCCAGAGGGACTGGAAATCACTTCGGCGATCTGAATATGTGGGTAAAAACATGAAAATATTAAGGTTGAACCTTAAATCACTGGACAAGTGCTAAATAGATTGTTATGTTTTGAAGGGATAACAGAAGTGAAAGGTGTGATTGGGAGGAATGAACTGGATCCTTACAAATTGCTGTGCCAGGTGTATTATGCTCGGAATGAAATGGCAAACTGATCCGAGGTGTGCCATGCTTGATTAGCTCAGTCGGTGCATTGTGAGATGCTTAATGTGAGGGTTGTTGTTTCCAGCCTCACATTGGGCGCTTTCACTGTTTAATAGAATTCCAGCTCTGTGTTTCCTCATGCAGCATTGCAACCCAATGCAGTCGACCGTTCTTGCTACTTTCGTTGATACATCTGTCCTCCTATTTTTGATGACACGCCGTTTTCTGAGTGAACATTGTCTCCATTTTACTGGAGGTGCCAGAGACGACTTTAGCGGTGCAGCCGCAAATACTATGAATGATGTCGCTTTCAAAACGAGAGATTCCACACCAACTGCGCACCAGGCAAAGTGTACAAAGACACAGAAAGAGAATGTCCACTTTCTCGGGGTCTCACAGAGATGGCTCAATGTCACATGTGTCCTGAATCAAAATTAATTGATTCAGAATGTTCTAATGGAAACCGAAGGGAACTCTCTCTGAACGTTTTGCTATTGTTATTCTTGTGATTAACGTAATGAACAGTTTACTGGCAGTAGCGAGGCTGGGGTGGGGCAGGATTGTGAGTTTCATTGTGGGACAGAAGTGATCAGTTCGAACAGGTAAGTCAAATATCCCCAGAACATGGGAGAGCTGCTTGGTCCAGGATCACTCCCATCTTCTGTTTCTGAACCAACAAATGAAATTGCAGGAAAATCTCAGCAGGTATGTGAGCATCTTGGAAATAAAAACAGATTTAAGACTTCGGGACGAGTGACACATTTTTTCCATGTCCATCTCCCTCTGCCTTTGCACTCCTTTCATTTTTTATTGAACCTCTCCTGACTTCGAATTTTATATTTAGCTTCTCTTTTATTACTTCCTGTCTAACCATTTTCCCAGTCCCCAATTTTGTATCCGACATGCTCCATCTCTTACTTATTTAGGATTTCGAACTGATCAAATAACTGTGTTTCTATTTCCTCAGATATCAGATGGCCAGAGACTGCAAGGCATAGGAAGACGGTTTGTGCCTTCAGACCTTCTAGTCTGCTCCACCATTTGATCATAGCTAATATCGTTCTCAAACCCATTCTACAGTCCTCTCCTTGTCATACTCACTCCCTCTGAATTTAGGATGCAGTCATTTTCTCAGAGTGGGTCGAATCCGCCCAAACCCCTCCACATGTGGTGGCAGTTGTTATACCGGGCCTATGTGTGATCCAGCTTAGTTTCAGTCCCGCAAGGCAACCAGTTTTGCTCTGAGCAAAGCACTCCCCACTCCAGGACAGCTCGATCGGGTTTCTGACACCACTGTGTTTTTGCAGGGGAACATTTATCACCTTAACCTCCCACGAGAAGGATCGATGCATCAAAAAAACCGGACAGAAATAACGATAGGCTTGTGTGGGAAGATAGGAGAAGGAAATTGCTTTCTGCCTTGGTCAGTAAACCTTACTCTGAATATCCCTGCTCATTCCAGCTGTTTTGGTGAAAGGGAATACAAGTCCAATTAATTGCCCGATACGACTTTAATCGATATGTATCCTTCCTTGTTCTGAATCTGCTTGCACGTTTCCAGCACAGATGGTCATCATTTTTAAGAGTGCAGACGGCGGGACCTGATCTTTTCTGGAGAGTAGCTGTATCAGTTTGTGCGAAAGTGGCCCAGTTCAGATCTGAGAAGAAGCATTGTTGTTGCCTCTTTACAGATGACAGTCTTTCTGATCGTGATCCATGGGGCTTTATTGCAGTCTCGGCAGCAAGCCTTTTTAAAAATATTTACTCTCCCATTACTACTCTCGTGGTGAAAAGGAATATAATTCCAAATAACTGCTGCGTGAATTTCTTTTCAAGTTTCTGTTCGCAGTGGTCCTGAATATGCGGCGATGTCTACATCACTGCTGGCCATCCTGTTTCAGTGTGCAGTTATGAATTTTCCTCTGTCTTGACGATGCATGGAAAATTATCTGGGCGTTTTCGGCTTCGCCGGACCGTCCAAACTCTGCAAACCTGGCAACATGTTTGTCAATTGTCCTTGAGCATTTCCATGTGATATTCTTTATTTTTTCAAACATGTTAAAACTCCGGACAACATCAGTCTACTCAAAACAAGAAGGTAATGCGTTAAGCTGTTGCAGTATGAAGATTAGCAGGCATGGCTGCACTGTCTGCCATCGTTGTTCCATTCGTGTCATACTCGAAATGTCCGTGGTTCAAAACCAGGCAAGAGCAATTTCTTTCCCTTGGTGGTCGCCATGTGCTAGCCTTTTGGATTGGCAGGAGCATCACGTTCATGCTTGTTGTTCTCATCAGGAAACCTCACTTTGAATTTGCTCACCCATATCAGGTGCCATGGTGATAAGGAATTCATTTCTGATTCATTGCTTTGTAAAACTTTGTTCAGTTTCTCTCCTCGGAAAAAGTGATGACTGGAGATGTTGAAATGCTCCTGCCAGAAACACTTTCTCCTGCAGCTCTTATGCTGCCTAACCTGGTCTGCTTTTCCAGAACCACACTCTCAACTAAGTTTATCTCCTGCTGCTCGAATATAGGCATCGATTTGTACACCTTCTACGGCCGTCCACTTGAAGGGCACTGATCATTTCTGTACCAACAGTACCACATTTTCTTTCCATGCGAAGACGGCCTGGATCAGCGACAAGGAGAACACTCATTTGCTTCTGTCACAGCGATCACAGGATTCATGATGTATGCCTCTGTCAAATACATCCCAACATAGGCTGTGAAACACTTCATTTGGACGCTGTCTGGACTTTCTCAACCTGTGTGAACCAAAAACATAAATCCTAAATCATAGTTTGGCGCAGTTCACATATTTGAATTTCTAATTCGCAGGCATGGTTACATCTCATGCAGCCAACAGCAGGATTGGGAAGATTTACAGACTCAGATGAACTCTCGACTCTTGCTCTCATACAGTTATTAATATTAACATAGGGTCTGAAATCTAAGCCATGTTATAACTGGAAATGAGGAACTCACAGCCAGTCTGCCGAATGACATTGTATGCATTTTGTTTTCTTGTTATCACAGAGTTGCAGAAAGGTATGACAGCAAGGGAGAGGAATGCAAGTCAAGTGCAGCTCTGGTGAAACACCTTCTGTCTGATTCAGCCATCAAAAAGAAGCGTAAATGCGACTAAAGAGGGAAAACTTATCACACCACGAACAAAAAACAATCATGTACTAATATCACGGTGTGGTCTGAAACCTGAGCCGTGTTGTAACTGAAACTGATGAAATAACGGACAGGCTGCCGAATGATTGTCTCCATTTTGTTTTCTTGCCATCATAGATTTACAGGAAAGTATGAACAGGGAAGTAGAGAAATGAAAGATTCAGGAAGCTCTGGTGAAACACTTTCTCTCTGATTCAGTCATCAAGAGGAGACATGAATGCGACTAAAGAGGGATGATTTGGAGATGCCGGTGTACAAAGTTAAAAATCACACAACACCAGGTTATAGTCCAACAGGTTTAATTGGAAGCACAATAGCTTTCAATTAAACCTGTTAGACTATAACCTGGAGTTGTGTGATTTTTAACTAAAAAGGGAGACCTTTTCACACCTCTAACAAAGATCAATCACGTGCAGTAAGCATCTAGTTGACATCTCAGATCATCTTTGACCTTCCCTGAATATTTGTAGAAACTGATTTTTGTACACATCAAAGTAAGAACTGTTTGAATTAGCGACAATAAGTGAGTTGCATCTCCTCGATTCCCACACAGGTTTCCAACTCCACTTGCAGCCGGGCGGCAGTTTCTCATGTCTCTGCTGAAAAATGCACCTTTAAGGAGAATGACAAGGAACGTTGCAACTCCTAATGGCACCGTGTTTCGAAAAACCTCGCTACGTGTTCTGCCGTTCTCGTATTCTCGTGTTAAAACAGTTTATCAGTTCATCCGAGCGGCAGGAGTATTTCATCATGTCGAGTGCTCATTTTATCTGAGGAGAGCAACTGAACAAAGTTTCACACAGCAACTAATCGGGATTGTATTCCTTTTCACCATGGCAGCAGACATGGCCTAGCATATTCAAAGCCAGGTTTGCTGATGAGAATAACAAACACGAAAGCTCAGATGAAGGAGTTCCTTTCCACCGCTTATTCTGCAGAACTGGTGCAGTTGCTGTGAATATGCTGCAGGGTATTATAAGGCGCAGGCTCCAGTGTATCCGGTTTTTGTCTGTGTGCTCAGTTGGCTGAGCAATCTGAGACTCTGATTTCAGGTTCCACTTCTCAAGAAGGCTTGGGTTTGCATCTCTGCGCTGCCACTCGTGCTAATGGATTAGCTTCGTAACGTTTTGCAGGGATGAGTTTTGTTGAAGTTGAACAGAAAAAAAACAGTCATTCCGTCTAAACCACGCTGTGATGTGGCAGAGCACAAAGCAACTACCACGTCAGTGTCCATGCTGTTTCCCCAACTGCTGCGGTTATCACATTCGCTTCCAGCTCGAAAGGCCTCCAGCTTAACAGAGAAGCCAAGCAGGCTGCGTCAGGTTTTGATATTCCAGAAAATTTGCGTTGTTCACCGTTTTCTCTGAAAGTGAATGGAGACAGTTATTTCCCTGTTGATGTGAAATCAGATCCTGCATTGAATCGACTCGCCATTACCTGTTGTTGTGGTGAAAAGGAGAACAATCGCGATGTGGAATTTGGTTACATTTCTCAGTTCCTTCATTTTGGTCCTGATGAGAGAGGCTGGTAATCGGCCCTCTCGATCTGGTGGAGCCACCAGCGCATTGTTACCCTAATCCAATCAAGACTGTAATTGTTCATCTTCACTTTTTATGATCCATTATTATTCTGTTCTAATTTATGTTACTTGAGCACTTTTCAGAAAGTAGTGGTACACTAAGACGCCAGTACGTTGAAAGCACCGTTAGGAATTGCCTTGCCGTCATTTGTGTGAGCCGTTCATGACCCAGAAGACTCGCTGTACCTCACAGATAGCATTTGTGCGTCGTTGTATGGGAAAAGAAATTCTCTTTGTCAGTTCTGCTTCTGTTCCACGTTAAGTATTGTCAGTTTTTGGATTCGCTGGGAAGCTGAGCCGGTAACACGATTCGTGAGGTATTTTCCTGAGGCGTTTTCTTGAAACGAGAAGTTGGAATTGTGTCAGGAAGAATGGCCATTGGCAGCCTCAGACCTGAAAACCTTCATCTATTGCTGGATTCTTCCAGAAGACTAGCCCCACGCTGAACGAGTGATGTGTTTCCTTTATTTCTGTCAATAACCTATTAAAACTGCTGTTTACCACTGCAGTATCTCAGAGGGGCGAAGCACGTAAACAGACCCTCAGATGCAACTCGTCCCTGCTGACCAGATATTCGAAATTCACCTCCACCAATTGCCAAAATCTGTCCTTTATCCCTCTTCACCCTTCCTGTCTATATACAGATCCACATGCCTTGGAAATATTGTGAATGTACCAGACTCCACTACTTTGTCTGGAAATTCATTCCAAACACGCAAAACCTTCTGTGTGAAAACAAATGTCCCTCAGATACCATTTAAATTTTACCACTCTCACTTTAAACCTGTGCTCTCTAGTTTTGAAATTGCCTGCCTTGTGAAGAAATATTCATTGACGATTGAGTCTATCCGTTTCCCTCATGATTGTATAAACTTCTGTCAGCCCATCACTGAGCCCTCAAACTCCTGGGTCAGTTATCGCAGCTTGTTCAGTTTCACTCTCCAGTTCAAATCCTGCAAACCTTGCGACATCCTCATACATGTTATTGAACTTACGTCAAGTTCGTCATTGAATGTGCATGGGGAAATGTGCCTGAATTGAGGGGATACTGAAACACTCGTTATTAAAAACGTGGTTGTGCGGTTTTGTGTGGAAGCATGAGAGAGCGGTCGAAGGCATTATACTTAAACTTTCCACTCATTAGATTGAATCTCACCACCACCCGAACCACGTGTGCAGTAAGGTACTCTGTTCTTTATGAAAGACCTACGCAGGTTGCGATGTCGGGATATGAGCCCATCATCGCCTATTTATTGACAGGAGCGTCAACTAAATAAGCCACAACGACTGCCCAAACTCGACTTTTCAAAACCATATGTACATTGACTTAACCATTCGTTCACAGTAACTCAGGCACTTATTTTCTTTTTCACAGTTGCACAGTGAAAATTTAAATCAACGACCACTATTGCAGAAGAGGTCACAGCTGGATATTCTCCACTGAAAATGCGCAGTAAGAAACAAACTCTTTTTGCTTTTGTTTGAATCTGATACCTTCGCCTGTTTAAACTGACTGGATAATGAGGATGTGTACATCATCTCGGGGCCAATCAACCGCGTTAATATGCGCAGAGGGAACATCATACCAGGAGGAATTATTGTGGTGAATTTGCAAGGGTCGGTGTGTGAGTCAGTGTGCACACTGGCAGTACATTCTGACACCGACACTGAGCCATGCACAACCAGCTCCTCATTCACTTGCTGTCTCATGCCTCCCAGTCATTATTGCCTCGGAGAAAGTGAGGACTGCAGATGCTGGAGATCAGAGCTGAAAAATGTGTTGCTGGAAAAGTGCAGCAGGTCAGGCAGCATCAAAGGAGCAGGAGAATCGACGTTTCGGGCATAAGCCCTTCTTCTTCTTCTTATGACCGAAATATGATTCTCCTGCTCCTTTGATGTTGCCTGACCTGCTGCGCTTTTCCAGCAACACATTTTTCAGTCATTATTGCCTGTCAACGTTTCCCTTCACCGGTTCGACTTCTCAATTTATTCCCGACCGCTTGAAGGTGTCTCCTCATAAACTGCAGCTTTATCAATGTGATAGCATGCACATTCCATCCCTAGTTACGCCAGAGATAGAGATGGTGAGTTACTTTGCAGGGTTGCTCTTCGGAGGTTCGGTGTGGACTTGTTGGACTCAAGGATATGTTTCCAAAGTCGGGAATCTAATCTAATCTAACCCTGGATGTGCTCAGTACAGAGATGCAGTCATGACGCGGTGAGGGAAGGATTTAGACTCAGCGACACTGAAGCACGAGTGGAATATTTTCAACTCGGAAAGACTAGATACTTGGAGAGGGACTTGTGTTGATGGGTTTCGCGTATATCCGTTGCTATTGTCCTTCTGGATAGATGCAAACAACCACTGGATTGTTCTGGCAGGATTCATGTGTGTGTTCTATGCGTAACCGGGGATTAGGTTTCTTTCGGATAATTCACAAAAAGAGAATTAAATCTTCATTTTCTGAGTGGGAATTAAATCCAGGTCTGGGCAATGCAAACTCAGACTCCCGAGCAGGAATCTCCATTGATATTGACAGTAGTCTGTGGGACCTGACCTGTATAATTCTGGTGCCTGATCTTCACGTCATAGTCGCCTTCATCAGCAGTATTTCTCTCTCCATGTTTGCAAACAGTTCATATTATCGCCCTGGGTTTCAATGTGAAGAAGGCAAAGCTGTAATAATCTGATGTTGTTCAGCAGATATATTGCAGGAAGGTCTGTTAAGACTGATGCTAATCGGACCTCGTTTTCAGCTGCGTTGATAGGTCAACAACAATAATGGCGTCGTTCAATTCGTCTCATTCTGGACGACGGGCTTGAAATGTTTCTCACTGAATTTGTTCAGGGTCTGGAATGCAAAAGACTTCAAATACAAAAGTACAGTGAAAGGTAATGTTTCACAAAGTGGGGACTTTCAAGTGAAGCTGTGATAGTGATTATGTTTGCTAATTTTTCACCTTTTGAATGCTGTTTCCCCGATGTGGATGTTCACATTACATTTCGACAAGCTGTCGCAGTCTTTGGGCCAGTGACGTAATGGGTAACGCGTCTGACGTCGAGGTAGGGGATTATTGGTTCGAATTGAACATCGCGAAGATGCAGCGTGCTAGTTCGTTCCCGTTACCTATTGTCTGTCAGGAACGGAAGGGTTTGGGTTTTCGAAATTACATTTTCATCTTTCTTACACTTTAAACGCCAGCTCACAGCAACGTCTCTCATTGTCCGTACAACTGGCTTGCATTTCACCAAAAGCTGCCTTGTGGCGCATAAACTTATGTGTGGTAGCGGACAGCATCAGTGAAGCACAAGGAGATGGTCTAACCCTTGGACCTCTGCTGCTCTCGGGTATGTATCTGTGTCTCTCCCTCTGTGAGAGAAAAGGGGTTGGGTTCCTCATGGAGATTACAACACAGTGAGTCAATGTCAAATTCAGTCCCATTGTTGTGCCATTTAACATCAAAGCGAGACTGTCATTGACATTTGCACTGGAATCATCAGAACACGTAAGGTTATCGAACAAAGCAGGAAACTCGGAATAGAATCGATGAATGTCTTTGAAGCACACTGCAGCATGGGCCAAATGGGCTTTTCCATTCTGCAAAACTTCAAGACCAGCAGAAGTTTGGGCGGCACGGTGGCACAGTGGTTAGCACTGCTGCCTCACAGCGCCTGAGACCTGGGTTCAATTCCTGCCTCAGGCGACTGACTGTGTGGAGTTTGCACGTTCTCCCCGTGTCTGCGTGGGTTTCCTCCAGGTGCTCCGGTTTCCTCCCACAGTCCAAAGATGTGCAGGGCCAGGTGAATTGGCCATACTAAATTGCCCGTAGTGCTAGGTAAGGGGTAAATGTAGGGGTATGAATGGGTTTCGCTTCGGCGGGTCGGTGTGGACTTGTTGGGCCGAAGGGCCTGTTTCCACACTGTAATGTAATCTAAAAAAAAAACCAATCTGCAGCGAAACAGCACAGGAATAAAAAGGCAAAAGCCGTTTCATTGAGAATAATTACAAGAGCGTCTCACTTCGACACTTGTAATCTGGTAGTTCGGATTTGCAGCTGTCACTGCCGTGGCATTCGTTCTATTCTCGGTCAGGGAATGGATGTTTTGTTATCCAAATGTACCATGCTACCAGTATCCCCGACCGCTTTTCCGAACCTGGCAGGTGATTGGTTTTGTTCGAAACGTTATTCAGGTTAACAGAAATCAAAAAGATGCAGGTTTTGGAAATCTGAACTTAAAACGAGAATTGATAGATCAATTCGGCACGTCGGGCAATATCGTTGAGAGAAAGGTGTCTTTTTTCAGATGGGCAGAACCTGGTTAGATATCTATTTCTACATTAGACTGTTGGGAAAATTATCAGTTTTAATGGTCGAAGCAGGATTCTTATCAAAATCTATCTCGAACTTAGAACGATTGAAATTACAATCCTAAAAGGACTTAATCGGCTGCCATGCTGCTTGCATTTACCTGAACTGGGTGAAAGGCTGTATTTAAATTGTGACATTTTCCATTTCCTTTCTGTCACTTAGCAGTCACGTCGAATGGTGAATTGTTTCTTTCCGTGTTTAACTAAATATGTGTCTATGTTTTTCTCTATTTGTCTCTGTGTCTCCTCCTGAGCCTCTTTCACATTCTCTAACTCTGTCGGTTTCGTGTCCTACCATATCCCTCATTTCCTATTTCTGCTCTTTGAAAAGGCTGGTATTCAGAGACAGCTTGAGAGCTGCTGAGAGGCTTTCTGGCATCTGACTGGATTCGGTTGAAGGAGGTTCACTTTCTGCGGATAATCCGTTTGTCACTTCAAACTGAGGCAAGGAGACATTTCTTCCTCAAAATATTATGACTCTTTTGAAGTTAAACTTATTATATGACAGTTACAGGAGAACAATGGTGTATTTACTGTTGGTATACAACGAATGAATGGTGACAGCAGGGAATGACGGTGATCAGCTCGTCATGTCTGTGCCATTGCCACAACATTCCCCGGTAATTCTGCAGTGTCTCCTGCCTCACCTCTTAATTTCCACCAAACTGGGAATGAAGGAAGTGGCATAAGAGGAGAAGCAGAAGTGCTTATGGAACAGCGGGAAGAATCTCCAGGTTAATATAGTAGTTCGAAAGAACAACATACACTACTGGAAATAAACTAGGAAAAAGAAGCAGGAATACCAAATCAAAATAGACTGGAATTCGAAAAGTACGCTGAGTTGCTCGATCAGCAACACAACACTTGCGAGAAAGAATAACCTTTCAATACAATCAGAAGGCACCACTGTGATGGGAGGTGCTTTAACCGACTAAGCCACGGCGCCACGCAAAAAGCGAGTTGTCTCGTCCATAGGTGCAATTCCTTAACCACTTGATCACAGGAATTCGAAAATGTGTTTCCTGTATCAACGTTGCTCGTATGAATTGCAATCAAACTCTGCTTTTGCAAAGAAAGCCATTTCATGACTGAACATTCTACTCTGAAAAAGCACAGTAAAAGACAATCTCCTCTTGCATTGGATTCTAAATAATATTTCCAGCTGCTTAAACTGAAGAATGAACTGATATGGCCCATTAACCGTGTTAGTAGGAAACACGCAGAGATTTTCAAACCAAGAGGAACAGGCTCATTATGGTGAATTGACGAGCAGTGGTGTGTGAGTCATTGCAAACAGTCGGCATTAAAAGTGGACCGAATAGCACCGACACTGAGCCTTGCACCACCAGCTCCACACTCACATCCTGCCTCATGCTTCCCAGTCATCAGTACCTTTGACTTTTATTTCTTTATCCTGCGCCACTTCTCAACTTATTCCCGATCGCTTTCAGGGGACGAATTGGAACACGCAATTATTAGAAATGCATTTCTGGGATGTAGTTGCCTTTCAATGCGATAAGATTCACTGCCCATCCCTAATTAACCCTGCGATGGAGAGGGTAAGTTACTTTTGTTAACTCTTCAACTCCTTCGCATGGAGGTAGACATGAAACCACAAGAGATGGAGTTCCTGGATTGAGAACCAGTAACACTGAAGGAACACCAAGATATTTGCAACTCAGAAAGGTGAGTTGATTGGCGAGGCATTTGGTCGGGTAAGGTAACTCATCCTGAGAAGAGCAGACTGACTCCACACTGACAATGTAACTCACCCAGAGAAGCTGAGATTGGCCCACTCCGTCAATGCCACTCACCCAGGGAACGGCGTTCTTAACACAGCCTGTCAATACAATTCAACCAGGAAATTGCAGACTGACCATACTCCATCTAAGAGAATACTGACCCCATTCTTTCTGTTTGACACTTCCATGAAAGAGAATCCTGGCACAACTCAGTCAAAGTCACTGTCCCTGGGAAGAGCAGGCGGAGCCCACTCTGCCAATGTATCTCACTGAGGGAAGAGCAGACCGAGCTTACTCCATCAGTGTCACGAACTCAGGAAGGAGCAGTCTGAAGCCACTCTGTCAATGCAACTGACCCAGTTAAGAGCAGATTGTACCCACTCTGTTAATTTAACTCACCGAGGAAAGAGCAGACTGACCCCGTTCTTTCAATGTAACTCACTCAGGGAAGAGCAGACTGAACAAACTCTGCCAGACCCCAGTCTCTGCAGGTACTTCAGCCAAGGAAAAGCAGAATCACCCCTAATGTTCAGTGCATATCACCAAGGGATGTGCAGACTGACGCAACTCTGTCAACTTAACTCATCCAGGGAAGAGTAGACTGACCACATGCTGCCTATGTCCATCAACCAGGGAAGTGCAGACTGAACCCACTCTGTCTCTGTCACTTGACCGAGGAAGAGCAGATTGAACTACTCTGTCAATGCAACTCAACCAAGAAAGGACAGGCTGACGCGGCTCTGTCAATGTTACTTATTCAGGAAAGAAATGCCTGATACGAATCTGTCAATGTAATTCAATCAGGGACGAGCAGACTGACCACATACCGTCCACGTACCTCATCCAAGGGAGGCAGGTTGACTCACTTTTTCAATGAAACTCACTCGGGAAAGAACAGACTGACGCCGGCGGCTCAATGTCACTGACCCAGTGAAGAGCAGACTGACCCCATCATGTAAATTTAATTGATCCAGGTAAGAGCAGACAAAGGCCAATCCGCCACGATAACTCACTCCGTAACGAGCAGATGTAAACCACTGTTAATATCACTAATCCAGGAAAGAGCAGACTGACGCCAACCTGTCGATGTAACTCAGGGAGAAAGTGAGGTCGGCAGATGCTGGAGATCAGAGCTGAAAATGTGTTGCTGGAAAAGCGCATCAGGTCAGGCAGCATCCAGGGAACAGGAGAATCGACATTTCGGGCATAAGCCCTTATTCAGGAAGTGTGTTCCTGAAGAAGGGCTTATGCCCGAAATGTCGATTCTCCTGTTCCCTAGATGCTGCCTGACCTGCTGCGCTTTTCCAGCAACACATTTTCAGTAGCTATCGATGTAACTCACCCAGTAAAGAGCAGGTTGACCTCATTCTGTCTATGTCACACACTGTAAATATGACACATAAATGGAAAAGCAGACTTACCCCACACTTTCAATGTAACTCGGTCAGAGAAGGGCAGTCTGACTCCACTTTGACAATGTAACTCACCCAGAGAAGAACACACTGACACACTGAGTCCAAAAATGTGCAGGTCAGGTGAATTGGACATGCTAAATTGCCCGTAGTGTTAGGTAAGGGGTAAATGTAGGGGAATGGGTGGATTGCGCTTCGGCAGTTCGGTGTGGACTTGTTGGGCCGAAGGGCCTGTTTCCACACTGTAAGTAATCTAATCTAATCTAATCACTCTGTCAATGCAACTGACCCAGGGAAGAGCGGTCTGAACTCAATCTGTCAATGCAACTCTACCTGTAAATTGCAGTCATACCGCATTCTGTCAATACTAGCCATCCAGGGAAAAACAGACTGACACCACTCTGTCAATGTAACTCACTCAGGGAAAAGCAGGCAGACCCCACACTGTCAATGTAACTCCACCCAGACAGAGAAGGATGACCCCACGCTATCAATGAAACTCACTCAGGGAAGAGCAGACTGATCCGATTCTGTCAATGAAACACTCGTAGGGAAGACAAGCCTGACCTCACACTGTCAATGTAACTCACCCAGAGATGAGCAGGCTGTCTCTGTTACTCACCCAATGATGAGCAAACTGATCCCACTTTCAATGTAACTCTCCCAGGGAAAGGCAGACTGAACCAACACAATCTATGTAACTTATACAGCGAAGAGAGTACTGATGCATTCTTTCTGGTTATCTCACCCAGGGAAGAGTAGACTGTCACGACTCTGTGAAAGTAACTCGCCAAGGGAAGAGCAGACTGGTTCCAAACTGTTACAGTAACTAACCCATGGAATAATAGTCAAACCGCAGACCCTGAATGTACCTCTCACAGAAAAGATCAGACTGACTCTATTCTGTGAATATGAATCATCGAGGGAATAGCAGATGGACCCCATTCTGTTAAGGTAACTCGCCCAGGTAAGAGCAGTCTGACCTCACGCTATCAATGTAACTCAACCAGATAATTGTAGGCGCCACTCTGTCAACGTAACTGACCGAGGGAAGAGTAGACTGACCCCACCCTGTCAGTGTAACTCATCCAGGGTAGAGGAGACTGACTCGGCTCTGCTCAAGTAACTCACAAAGGGAAGAGCACACTCACTGCACTCTGTGAATGTAACTTCCTCAGAAAAGAGCAGACAGACCCCATTCTGTTGTGGTAACTCGCCCAGGGAAGAGCATACTGACCCCTCTCTGTCAGTGTGACTCAACGAGGGGAGACCAGACTGACCTCACGCTATTGAAATAACTCAAAGAGGAAATTGCAGACTGACGGCACTCTGTCAATCTAAGTCAACCAAGAAAGAGCAGACTGACACCACGCTATCAATGAAACTCACTCAGGAAATAGCAGACTGACGCCACTCTGTCAATGTATCTCACTCAGGGAAGAGCTGGCTGACCTCATTCTGTCTATGTCACTCAGCCAAGAAAGAGCAGACTGAACTGATTCTGTCAATGAAACACATGCAGGAAGAGGAGACTGAACTCATTCCGTCAAAGTAACTCAGCGAGGGAAGAGCAAACTGATCCCATTCTGTCTATGCCACTCACAGAGGGAAGAGCAGGCTGAACACACTGTCAATATTACTTACCCAGCGACGACAGCACTGAACCCACACTTTCTGTTGAACTCACCCAGCGAAGAGCAGATTGTCACGACTCTGGGAAAGTCACTCACGGAGGGAAGAAAAGACTGACCACAATCTGTGAATATAAGTCACCCGGAAAGGAGCAGGCTGATTCCATTGTGTTAATATAACTCACCCAGGAAAGAGCAGACGGAGCCCACTATGTCAATGTGACTCAACCAGAGGAGAACACAATGATCTCACGCCATCAACGTAACACCACTAGGACTTTGCAGACTGACCGCACTCTGTCAATGCAACTCGACCAGGGAAGAGCATACTGACACCACGCTATCAAAGAAACTCAACCTGGAAAGTGCAAACTGTCGCCACTCTGTCAATATAATTCACCCAGGGAAGAGCAGGCTGACCCCACACTGTCCAAATAACTCACTCCGTGAAACGTAGGCTAACGCCACTCTGTCAAAGTAACTCACCCAGGGAAGAACAGACTGACATCACTCAGTCAGAAGACTCACCCAGTGAACACCAAACTGACCCCCACCCTCTCAGGGTAACTCAGCAGACTGATCCCATATGGTCAATATAAGTCGTTCACTGAAGAGCAGTCTGACCCCACTCTGTCAATGTAAATCATACAGGGAAGATCAGACCGATCCTATTGTTTCTATGTCACTCACCCAGTGAAGAGCACACTGACTCCACTCTGCCAGTGTAACTCTCCAAGGGAAGAGCAGACTGAACCCACACTGTCAGCATAAACTATCGAGCAAAGAGAATACTGATCCTGCTCTTTCAGTTTAACTCACGCAGTGAAGAGCAGACTGTCACTATTCTGTTAAAGCAACTCGCCCAGGGAAGTTCAAACTGACCTTACTCTATCTGTGTAACTGACCCAGGGAAGAGCTACTAACGCTATTCTGTCAATGTATCTCGCTCAGGGAAGGACAGCCTGACCCCTCTCTGTCCATGTAACCTACCCAGGAAAGAGCAGACTGAGCACTCTGTCTATAAAAGTCCACAACAATCCTCTGAATTACAATCGATCCAGACCCTCTCCACTTCCTTATCTGTGTAACCGTGTGTGTTCCATGGCTATTCCAAATAACCTGCAAACGACTAGAATGTGGTAGCAAACCAGGGCGCCGGCGCAAAAACTCGCCGAATGTGCAAACTCCACTCAGGCAGTCACCCCCACCTGGAATGGAAACCAAACCCGACAGCAGTCATGATTAGAAAATGTCTAAATAGAAACCTGGCAAAAAGAATAGCGCCCCTGAGAGCGGCAATGATTTTGAATATTAATTCAGGTTCTCTTACTGCAATTACATTCCATTGTAATCACTGCAAAGCTTCTTCAAAGCAGATCACGCCCTTGTTCTTTTTCAGAGTTCATACATCCCGCTTTCATGCACCTTAACCTAATCATATTTCTGACTTTACGAATGACATCATAACAGGTTGGGAACTAAAAATTGAGCTTTTATCGGTATCCACTGATGTTGATAGTTATCATACAGAATATTTGAGTAAGACTTGCTGCGCTTGCGGGCAGTGTATTCGCGGGATTTTGGCGTTTCATTTCATTTTGTGTTTACTCTTTCAGTTTCGTCCTTTCGAGTTTATTGTGAAGAATTCTGAAGAAGACTTTTTGAAGTCGAAATGGTAACTGTGTTCTCTGTCTAAAGACAGACGTAGTTTTACCTCTGCTCTCTTATAAATTGATCCCCTTCTGACCTTTGCAATGAAATAGGGTGCATTACACTTATTCGGTTTCAGTTTCAAAATCAAGAGAAACAAGACGGAGAGAATGTAAAAGCACGCAAATCACTGATTTGCTAAGAGAATTTTTGTAGCATTGATGGGTATGAAGGGCAGATTAAGGTAACTTTTCAAGAACATTTAGTTCGTGTAAGTGGTATGTGACCTTTCTCCGAAATATATCTTACCATTCTCCCAGTACATTTATTTCACTCCCAGAAAACATTGATTGTGTTCTGTTTTCACTTTGTATCGCCATATCTGTCTTCTGGTCGACCGGAAGCAACTTGAATTTGCATCTGCATTGATTGAGTTTTCGCTATTTCTTTTGACGAGCAAACCTCTGCATAATACAACTCCATTCATGCTGATGGATAAGACTTTCAAATTAATTACGGTTTGTGGATCGAGAGCAATAATGAAATGATCCGCTGGCGAACAGATGTCACTACGCCCCATTCTTACATCGGGCCTGAAGCGGTCCATTGACAGAGTCTACAGACAAGAAGTGTCGAAGTGACTAGTGCTTTGTTAGTTTTAATTTGATACCTATGGTAGTCCTGTTTTGGTGCGGACGTGTGTCAACATTTCTGGCGCTAGAGCCAATATTTAAGTCACATCTACTCCATGGAGTGTCTTCTCATATCTGAACACGATGACATGAAAATACCTAGAAATGATAGCTAAGGTTTTTTTTCCATTAAACTGGGAAGATATTTAACCGTGTAATTCAGACAGCCAAGATGAATATTTGGCAGTCGGTTCTTCAAGCTGAGATCTCCATACCAACTGTTCCAATGAAGGTCATAGATAAGATGCCCATCCATAATGTTTTGTAAATTTTAGCCTGAACAACAACCTATTGTTCTGAACAATGGTACACCACAAGCAGAGGGCGAAATCCACTTTTCATGATTAATTTTCAATTTCAGTTCTTAATGCACAGTTACGTACGAATGTGGACGGTGGATACCCTTTAATATTCGATTGTTAAGATCTCCAGAGTTTCTACTCTGTTGACCCATTCTTCTTCCTGGCAGCTGCATTGATGGGACAAAACAAATGGTGTCACAGTACGCTCTAAACATTCGCTGATACTATATTTACTTTCGTTCTACTCTTTTCTTGTCCGGCTTCTGAATTAAACAATGTTTCAAATTTTCTTGTTTTCGAATTCGTTAATATTTGATCCTGTTTATCTCTTATCTCGTGTTTCCAGAGCTGTCTATTAATTCTTGTCTTTTGGCTTTGGCGTGGCCGTCTGACAGTTTACTTGATCCGCTTTGAATGGAAGTTTTTGCTGAACAATATGAACTATCCATTCAAGTGGACCTAGGAGACTTTCTGGGCGAGATCAACCACTATTCCACGAATAATTCTGAATCTAATCCACTTGGAGCACAGTCAACAATTTCTTGCGATATCGAGTTGAACACTTTTGCTTCGTGATATCATGTACTGAATTTATGTATGTATATTGAAAGCAAGAAGAAAACGTGCTGTAAATTCTGGAGAACGAACTAGAAGTGGAGGCTACAACTTCTAAAAAGGATCAGGAAGATCACCAAATGGAGATAATGAGGACAGAAGATGCTGGAAAGTCAGAGTCGATTAAAAAAAAAAACTGGAGCTGGAAACAAAAACCACAGCAGTTCATGCAGTATCAGAGCAGCAGGAGAGTCGACGTTTCGAGCAGGACCCTGAGTCAGGACTAGGAAGGGGGAACGATGCTGACACATAATTACAGGGAAGGGTGGGGCTTGTGGGACAGGTAAGTAGGATGGTGATGAATGGGTGCAGGTAGTAGGAGCATGAGGTTGGACAGTAGCGGCCGTGGAACGTATTGGTGGGAAGGAAGATGGGCACGTTAGGTCAGTTCCAGGGTATAGGGCAGAGAGGGAGGGCTAGATCTGCGATGAGGTGGGTGATGTGGAGATTTCGAACCTGATGATTTCTATGTCGAAGCCTTAAGTTTGTTAGTGTCTGAGTCGGAAGGTGAAGTGTTCTTCCTTCAGTTTATGTGTGGCCTTAATTTGACAGAGGAAATGTTCCAGATTAGATCCGTCGTTGGGAGAGTGGGAGGAGAATTTGAAATGGCTGGCAACCTGGAGTTCGACTTGATTTGGAGCCACGGATGCTTCTGAAACTGTCCCCGAGTTGTTCTTGATCTTTCAGGGTGCAAGACCTGCTGCCGCACCTCACCTGGCAGTGTCCTCTCCTGACCGAGGCCAACCAAATTTCAGTTTTCATAGGTACGGGGAAACAGGAAACCCAGTGTTGACAAGTACTGTTACAGTCTGCAAACACTGCTACTGTCCAGGAAACCGCCGAAAACGAACCTGACCAAGGGTTTGTGCTTGGGATAAAAGCAAACCAAAGCTTGTCAGCTCTCCCATCCATTATAGTCTGTAATGTCAGCTCCATGGACAACAATTAGACTGCATTCCACTGCGGCAGGCTTCTCAGCGTGAGTGTAGGGACTGCTGCCACTTTGTTTTCATGGATACATAGCTTAGCGACAGAGTTCCAGACACGTGCATACAGCATAATCGTCGTGCATTGTTCCCGCTGACAGTAAGGCAACACAGCGCAGGAAGGCTCCAGGTGGGAGTCTGTGTGTCCACATCAGCACGAAATAGTGCAAAGATTCTGTCCTCGTCTCCAGTTACTGCTCATCACTGGTGCTGTTGGTGATTTTTGGATGCAGACCATTTTATTTGCCATGGGAATTCACTGTTGTCCTTATAGTCGGTGTGTACCTCTATATTCCTTGCAGTGCTAAAGGCTCAGGACGAATTCTATGAACTGTATAAGTGCATAGCTGTTGGAATATTTGCTGTTGCTGAGGTTTTAACCATGTGAATCTCAAGTCTGTGTTCCCGAAATTCTTTCAGCATATGGACTTTGCGTTGAGAAGAGGATGCAAGCTGGAAAGTATTTGGGCAAACATCCTCAATGCAAACAGACAGATCCTGCCTGCACTTTGGCTCCTCAGACAACATCACTGCAATGCTAATTCTACCATTCTACTGTCTGATATGTCAACCCGATTCTGAAGCAGGTGAAATCCTGGCCAGCAGGAGCCATTTCTGCTCGTCAAGAATGCTTTGAGCACACTGATGATTCCATCACCTTAGAGGAGTACGCGATATCAATGATTTACTGCATTAGTAAGTGCATTGAGAACGTTACTGTGTCTAAGACAATCACCTCTTTCCTCAACCAGAAAGCGAGGATGACCACAAAAGTGTGTGCACTGCTGAGAACCCGTGATTCCACCTTGAGAGCACGTAACAACTTGGCATTGACAACAGCGAGAACCAATCTTGACCGGGCCATCAAAGAGGCAAAGAGTGCACACGTGCAGAGAATATGCAGTCTCTTTCAGGACAGTGAGATGCGGAGCCATCACCAAACACAGCATAGCATCGCCTTCTGGTGTTAGTGATGCCTCCCTCCCGGATGAGTTGAACAAATCTCTGCATGATTTGGACCATGAAACTATGTTGCAGCGAGGAATGACCAGGCGCTGTCTCTTACCACGACTGACATGAGGAAAACTCAATGTAGAGTTAACCCATGAAAGGCTACTGGACGGCATAACATCCCTGGAAGAATGCTCAGAGGATGCTCTGACGGATGTTTTCACGGACACCTTTAAGATCTCCCTGAGTTGTGCCATCGTTCCAACGTGCTTCAAGTCACTATCATTGTCCCTGTGCCGAAGACGTCTTCAGTGTCCTGCCTCAACGACTGCCGCCCCGTTGTGTTAACACTCATCATCATGAATTGTTTCGAGAGGCTCTTGATGAGACGTATCAAGACTCTGCTGCACTACTCTCCTCCCTTACTGGAAACTCTGTAGTTTGTGTATCGTCCCAATCGCTGAACACATGATACCATCTCTGCAACCCTCCATCTGGCACTCACCCACCTAGAAAGAAGGACATCTACGTCAGATTGCTGTTCATGGAATTCAGTTCCACACTTAACAGTGTCATTCCTCAGCACCTGAATGGAAAGACGTGTCTGCTGGGCCTGAGTGTCTCCTTCTTTGACTGGATCCTATACTTACTGACTGGGAGACCAGTGTCAGTCCGGATAGGGAACAGCATCTCCAACAGCATCACACTGAGCACGGAACGCCCAAAGCTGTTGCTCGGTCCACTACCTTTCATTCTGCTTTCACGTGGCTGTGCACGATGTCCAGCACATATTATATAAGTAATTCGCTGTTAACATGACGATAGTGGATCTCATCAACAGGACCGATGAGTCAGCATACAGAGAGGAGGTGCAGCAGTGAAAGTACTGCTGCCGAGACAACATCCTGTCTCTAAAAGTGCATTAAACGAAAGAGATGGCTGTTGACTTAAAGAAGGCACAGAGCCATCACACTTTGCTTAACATCGATGTTTCCCCCATGAAGATGGAGAAAAGCAACACGTTTCCTTGCGTCCATCTGGTGGGTAGTCTCACCTCATCCCCCAACACAAGCTACATATCTAAGAAAGCAAAGCTGCGTCTCTAGTTCCTGAGTAGGTTGAGGAACGCCGATCTCCCACATGCTGCCCTCACCACGTAGTACAGAGGGTAAATTGAGAATGTCCTGAGCAGCTGCATCAATGCCTGCTTTCGGAATTGCACCAGGTCAGGTCGTAAGAACCGACAGGTGATAGTGATGATAGCTGAGAATGTCAGCGGTGCCTTTTTCGCTGCATCAAAAAATATGCAACCCGAACTGCATCCGCAAAGCTAACAGCATTTTGGACGACCCTGCACATCTTTGATTCAAATTCTTTGCACTCCTACAATCTGGCAGAAAATAGAGGAAAATTCAGTCTCTTACCGCTAGACTGTACAATTGCTGCTTCCCCCAAGCCTTCAAGATTCTCAACACTGTATGATCACACTCTCTTCCATTTTCAGTTTCTGGACGAGTTTTTTGAATGGCAGATAAAACAATATTTTTTTAATGATCATTCATTGTTAAATTGTGATTTGTCCACCATTATCTCGATTGTCTTTTCTTGTCAGGAATTACTGCACAGTCTCACAGGTATGGCACTTTTTATGCACTTCATGCCGCTCTGTGTATGACTGTACTGTCGTGTAGACTGTGTTCAAATGGTACACTGGTCCTGGAGGAACGCTGTTGTTGTCCCAGATATATATGGTAGAAGTCACAAATAAAGCTACTCTACGCTCGCTCTACATTGCTCTACTCTCACTTATCTCAGTCTAAGGCCTAAAATAATCATGAGAGTTTTACCTGGATTTCCGTGAACATGATTTACCGCATCCACTGCTCCTGGTGTGGTCTCCTCTACATCAGAGAGACCTACCGCAAAATTGCGGACCGGTTCAGGGAATATCTATGGTCTCCTTAGCTTTTCCCAGTCTATACTTAATGGCAAGGTTCTGGGAAGTGTTGCTGAACACAGAGACTTTGGAATGCAGGTTCATAATTCATTGAAAGTAGATTCGCATATCGATAGGATGGTGAAGAAGCTCCTTGGTCTTCTTTTCTTTATTGGTCAGAGCATTGAGTACAGAAGAGGGGAGATTATGTTGCGAGTATACAGGACAATGGCAAGACCACGTTTGGAATATTGTGTGCAATTCTGGTCTCCCTCTTCTCAGAATGATGTTGTGAAACTTGAACAGGTTCCCATAAGATCGACAGAGGTGTTCCCAGGGTTGGAGGATTTGGGGAGAGGCTGAATAGGTTGAGGTTGTTTTCCCTGAAGCATCGAAGGCTGAGGGGAACCTTTATAAGTGTTTATGAAATCATGACGGACAGGAATAGGATAAATACAACAGATCTTTTCCCTCGGATGGTGGAGTCCAGATCGAGAGGGCTTTCATGTTTATGGTTAGACATGAAAGCTGTACAAGGAACCTAAGGAATAACATTTGCACGCAGAGGGAGCATGTGCATGATATGAGCTGCCATTGGAAGAGATGGAGTCTGTTAGTCACCTGGAGGATACTATGAATAAGAAGGGTTTAGCGGGATATTAGCTGAGTGCTGGCAAATGGGAATAGAGTAGGTGAGGATATCTCGTCTGCATGACGATGTAACTGTGGGTTCCTTGCTCTACATTTGTATGACTCTGTGACTGTATTAGTCTGGAATAATCACAAATTGTGGGTCTGAAATATTATCTCAAATTGTCTTTCAACAGATCGTAGAAAGTGAGGCATTCATCGCCGACAGTTACATGTTTTGTATTGCTTCTTACTTTGCTTCATTCCGGCCCACGCATTGGAATTTCGCAACAACTCATCACGTGTGTCGACCCTCATTCATGTTGTTGGCTTTCTTTTGTTTCGACATCTCGTTTGTTCTTTCAAATGCCTGGGCCATTTTGAAATTACTTCAGAATCTTTACGTTCGAAAATCGATTTTAAACTAAACGCCTCGCTCAAGCTTTTTGATATGCGAAATCCCAAGTAGAAAGCAGTGGATTTCAATGGACACAACGCTGTGAGCAAGATTTGAACCTGCGTGGGGAATCCCCCGTAGGATTTCGAATCCAACGCCTTAACCACTCGGCCATCAACAGCCGCTTTGCTATTTTGTGCTTTCATCATAAAACACCGGAATCCATGAAATAGCTCAGATGTTGAAAGAACAATTTATCAAGACACAAAGATTTCGCCAAAACCTTTGCAGTGACCCAGGTGAAGGTTACATTCGTCGGTTGACCAGCTTTCACCGCAGCCTGGATTCTGACACAGATGAACTTGTGAGAATGTTTCTTCGTGGAGTTATAGAGTCAAGCACTTTGCACCACAAAGGATTTATTTGCCTCATTGCACATGATCGATTTTGACTCACTTGTCCAACACCTGGTGTCGAAGTGGATATGCTAATAAGTTTTAATATTCAGGCAATTTGGTACCAGAAACATTCATGCTAAATACCTGAACACTGGCTTACATTCGAAAAAAAATCGTAATTAGAACGAATTCGGAAACGATTGACAGTAATGGTTCCAAGAATGAAACTCTTAAGTTCTGACATCAGGTACAGAACTTGTGAGCGCAAGAGGGGAAGATTGACCAAAGATTTGGAACTGGAAACCGTTTTGACTGAATCATTTGCATTCTTTTTGCGTGGAAACTGATCTTTTGTTCTAACTTGACCATGCTGGACAGATATCCTAAATTAATCTCGTCCCATTTTCCAACATTTACCCACATCCCTCTAACGGTTGTTACTCATATTCCCATCCAGATGCTATTAAATTTTGCAGCTGAACCCGTCTCTACCACTTTCTCTGCCAACTCATTCTAGACACGCCTGAAAAAGTTGCCCATTTGGTCTCTTTTAAATCTTTTCCCTCTCATTTTAAACCTAATCTTTCTAATTTTGCACTCCCTCGCCAGCAGGAAAGCAGCTCTTCTGGTCACTCTATCTATGCCCGTCATGATTTAATACAGAGCAACGAATTGACTTTATCATACTTGTCAGGTGGGAAAGGTCTGTAGATTTTTCTTCCAAGGTAACAATTTGAAAACTGATTGATGTAGAAAGTCCGACGTACAGAATTGTAGAAATGCATCTTGGTGTCGTTTTAATAAGTCATTGAAGTATAGCAGCAGTTACAGAAATCTGTTGTGAAAGCTGCAGAATGACAACCTTTCCACCTGAAGGACTTTAGGGCACGAGAAACGAGTCTTATTTCCAATGTACGAGAGCTCGGTTATACCGCACTTGAGTACAGTATGAGGAATTATAATCCTCAATTTAGGAAAGTTACTATTGCCGTATGAGGAATGCCACGAATGTTAATTAGCCTTGGCAGCATAGATTGGCGTTTATCCTGTGAATTGAAATTGGGCAAATCCTGCCTGAATATTTTTTACCATTTCAAAACATGAGAGGTGATCTCATTGAAAGCTGCAAAATATTTGAAGAGATAAACAGGATGGTACAGTTAAATTGCGTGTCGTCACTGATGAATCCAGAAGAGGCTGGGCACAAGTTTAAATTTAAGCATTGTGATTTATGCCCACCGTGAGGATTATTACATTTTAGTCTTAGTCTTGAGAGGTTTCGCTATTCTTCACTACTGTGAGCCGTGGATATTTTGTATTTGAATGCCTTTTAGTTGTGTTTCTTTGTTTTCGAATTAAGAAAGGCCTTAAGCTTTATGTGGTTATGCCTGTACAAGGCTTACAAGTGTTCAAGGGTCTGTGATCAAGAAAAGTAGTGGAGTAGGCTTTCCAGTATAAATCGTCTGGACTTTTGCAATTACCCTTCATACACTCCAGAGTGAACCTTCTCCGTTGATAATAATATCTGTCGTACTAGGGTCTTCCATAGGTCCCAAAAACACATTTTTGCGATAAAAATAATTGAAATACTTTTTTTTTCCAATTTTGTCAGTATATATGAAGACCACGTTCAGATAACATTGACTGCATCTCAAAAATCATCACAGAATATTGCGAAACAAAGCAATCTCCGCCCTTTCATAACGCAATTATACTTTGGAGCACCTGAAGTCAGATGGAGATAAAGACCCGATTGGATTGAAGACAAAGTTCATAGAATCGCAAAATTGTTAAGGCGGTAAAAGATGCCATTTGCCATATCATAGACCATAAGGCATAGGAGCAGAAATTATACAATTAAGCCAATGGGTCTGGTCCACCATTCAATCATGGCTGATCAATTTCAAACTTTGTCTCCCACATTTTCCTTTCATCCTTGATTCCCTTGATACACATTAACGTATCTATCGCAGTCTTAAATATACTCAACGAACTGGACTCTGTTTGGCAATGAATCACCTTCATACACCACTCGCTGACTGAAGAAGTTTCTCCTTCTCCCCGCCCTAAAAGGTCTTCCCTTCGTCCCAAGGCTGTGCACTCGATTACGATCTCTCCCAAAATGAAAACATCTTTCCAACATCTACTCTGCCTTGGCCATTCAGTATTTATTGCGTTTGAATGAGATCCTCCCTCATCCTTCCAACCTTCATCGTGTATAGACCCAGAGTCCTCAAACTTTCCTCAAATGTGAAGTATTTCCTTCCGTGGACCATTCCTGAGGACCGATTCAGAAACGTGCCTGTTTGCAATTGTTAACTCAGATTCATTGCCTCATGAATGTCTCCTGATTTTTCGTCCTAACTTGTCACACTACTACTATCAATACGATCACCCAATGCCCACTTGAATGCCTCATTATTTTTATTTTACGACATTTGCATCTAGTGGATCCCATTCCCTAACTTCTCATTGTTGAATTTAAAACATTCATTCAGTGGATCCTTATGTGGCTGGCTATGTTAGCATTTGTTGTCTTTCTCTAATTGTTCAGAAAGTATTGAGTTTCAACGAGAATTGTGTGGATCTGAACTTACATTCCCACTATAATGGACAATGGCGAATCAAATGGTAAAGATATGGCAGGTACCTCCGCTCACCAGTATGACAGCCGAACGGAAGAACCATTGCCAGTATTGAAAATAAGCGTTACTTCAAAAGATTGCCTGAAATTTATGGACAGATGCCCGTAGAGTGAAGCAGACATTGAAAGGATGTAGTTTTATACTTTTTAAACCGAAGTACAGACTTGTAAGAAGGTTTTATTCTGAATAAACTGGGTTGAGCATCTAGAAAAGTAAGCCTTTCTACATTCTAGTTCAGTTCATTCTTTTATTCTATTCAACACAAAGAACAAAATGTCAAGCAGGCCTGTTGTCATAAATCGGACGTTGTGAGTGCAAAATGCTTCATTGAAACATTGCTCTGTTTTCTTTTTCCCTGTGCATGAACTTCTATTGCTAGATGATGTAAGATTCGCCCACAATCCAAACATATGCAGTTTAGCAGAACTGACCATGCAAAATTCCCCACAGTGTTCAAGCATGCTTTGGTGAGGTGCATTTGTCAGGTGTAAATATAGGATAATGGAGAAAGGGGAATGCTAATGATTGGGTTACTCTTGCAGTGTTGGTGTGGACTTGTTGGGCCGAAGGACCTGTTTCCGCACCTTAGTGATTCCATTTTTAAAAAAGGTGCTAATTCTGGCTCACATGCATCTGTACATATTCATCATGCTACTAATTTCCCCCACCCACCCCACCAAAATGGCAGTCCACTAGCGCGATGTACTGCGTGCATATAAGTAGCAAAATGCTGAACTTTAAGGAAGATATATACTATAAAACGAAACGTGGTTTCAAGAATGCGGGGGGAGAGATATTATGAAACTTAACCAGAGTCGCCCAACTGAAATGATGTTCCTGCAATCAAAAAGATCGGTTTCAACAGATTGAAGGACTGAAATTCGGAAATTACTTCAGTTCAACAAAGATTGCGCATGAGATCGTTTCGCATGTGCATGGTGTAGTTCATGAACGGTGATTGTCTTTTTTATATCAGTGAATGGGGAAGATGCAGCCTTTCCAATCCTTGATTACCAATTTCTGAGGTGCAGTCAAAATGTTTGCACTTTGCACCACGTGCATAAGATTGAATGGATTGGAAGTGCACCTTGATTATTTGTGACAAATGTTTGATTCTAAAGTGAAGATAATTTTTTTCTTTTCAGAAACAAATCTCATGCAACCGAGAAAAAGAGCTTCGAAGGTTCAACACCAGAATAGGAGTTGAACGTGAGTCCAGTGGGAAAGGCGCTAAGGGATGAACACTGGACCGACAGGGCACGACAATTGCAGGCGTCTGTCAAAGTCAGATAAAGCATATTGCTTGAACAACTTTGCAATGTCCTTCAACTGTAAGGAACTGAACTAACGTTTGATTTCATTGCTACCTACCCAATTACAGCCTGGGAATCATCTATAATGGCTTCCCCTGATCCGCACAATTAACTGTCATGACTCAACAGGATCGAAATACGGCCTCACGATTCATCATTTACTTTCGTCTCTTCAGCATCAGTATCCGAAAACAAAGCACTCGTTTTCTTCTGAAGCTGTTAACTCTCAGCTACACTCCCTGTCCAAGTCAGTCGCCTCCAGCATATTTGTATACAGAGATCGAAACTTTAAATTTCGGAGCAGGAGTTGACACTTCAACATTAATCTGTCATTCTATATAACCTTGGTTAAATATCTACCTGCTTACCATGTTCCTGTTTTCTCTACACGCCCTCTGAATCTTTTGATATCAAATAAAATAAATGTATTTTCCCATATATTCGGAGATTTGGCCTCCACAACGTGTTGTGGTATCGAATTACGGAGGTGTCCTCTCTGAATCAAGAAGTGTTTCTTCATGTCAATCCTAGTTGTTCCACACACTATACTAAGTCTGGAAGTCCTCGTTCTATACTCTGCAATCAGGCTAAACATCCAGCTACTCTCTCTATTCCTGCGAGAATTTTATTTATTTCAATAAGGATCCGTTCCATTTTTCTAATGTTTAGTGGAAATATACCCAGCCGAAACAATCTCTTCTTAAATGACAAGACTGCCATTTCCAGTGTCAGCTTGGTGTTGGCGCTGGACGACCTCTCCACCTCTTCCTTTTTGAAATCATTTTGCATAAATTCATGCGAATTCACACTGTACTGCATCAGCTTGCTTGCACATGCAATTTTTCTAGAGTGTCCTTCTACTTCGTTCTATCTTCTTCACAACTCACAACCGCAATTAGTTTTATTTTGCAGCAATATGCGGTTAATCAACGCTTCAGCTAGAAAGAAGACAAGTTGATTCCATTCTATTTCTTTTTCCAAGCCAATTCATATCTGTAAAAGAATATTCCACCAAGGTTCAAGTCTTGCAGTTTTCCCAAGTAACTTCGCCATGTGAGACCGGATCAAAAGCATTCTGAGAATCTTTGTCATCACCAGACAATCATCTGCGATGAAGTTTCCTGCTCCTCAAAACAGGGAAGGAATGGCGTGAGTTGAATGTGAAGGAACTTGACAGAATGCCGATATGAAACTGGGCGGAAGACAACGCATCACATTGAACTTGGAGCATGGGTGATAATTTGTCAGTGTATACTTGGAAGAAGGTAAGAACACACAAACTTTAAGAGACAGAAAAAAGTGCCAACGTTTTCAAAATGAAGAGTTCACAGGCTGCCATGTCAGAACTACTTGACAATGACAAATATGTTCCTGATCATTATTTTTAATGTTGGTCAGCATGGGATAATCAGTTTGATTCAAATCAACGCCTGTACAATTTGGCACAATAAATGATTTTCCTGTGTGTAAATGTATGGAAATCTGTATAATCACATATAAATAATATGTCACGATAAACTTATCGCTTCAGAACGATGTTACAAAATGCTATCGTTGACTTTCTCAATATGAATAGTGCTCCCGATTTTTTCAGGGACTACCTTTCCAGAATAGGTGATCTATGAACTACACTGCTCAGTGGGATTGAACACATCTTAATATATATCTTTGGCCCTGTTTTATCTTTGAATCTCCTACGGTGTCATCTTTCATCACTTCAATATTCTCTTCGACCAATGCCACCAATAATCCTCGTTTCCTTGCTTTCATATCTTTTCTGAACACCCAGGAGTAATTAACAATCAATTCTACTCCCTTAGCCGGTCGATTTATGTTGACTTTTTAGACCTTCAACTGGACCACAGCTGGCTAACTGAATCAAATCTGCATTGGGAGTCGGACATCAGGTAAGACAAATGTGAACCAGAGTATTCACTTTTGACCACGTCTTGAATTCATTGAAAACTGTCAGAGAATTTCAAACAGTTCTTCTCTTTTGAATAACATCTTGAACTATTGACAGATGACTGATTCTGATGTCAACTCACATTACTCCTTTGAAGGTGAGAGAGACAAAAGATTGAAAATTATCGTAATGCTCAGAAAATCTGGCAGTATTTTTCAAATCGAATCGAAGTTTATCAGCTGAAATGTCGAGCCCGCTTTTGATTCCATGGTGCTGACAGCGCTGCTGTGCATTTCCAGCAATTATAAATCATTTTTGTGTGAAGCTGAAGGATGGCCGTTGAGATTTTGTTTGTCTGGTCTGCATCAGCAGCGTTACGAGCAAACTAACCGAAAATCCCTTGCTCTTTATCTGTGAAGACAGCCATAGGATGATAATTCAGGTTTTATTTTGCGATGTTTACGTTTCAAAATTCTAAAAGTTCTCCTGTCTCTGTCTGCAATAGGCAAATATTTGGTTTTCCATTAATTCCCTTTCCATGTACGTTATTGTTGATTCCTGGAGTATATAATTCTTAACTGTGCCCTCAGTTCATGTTTCACCTAACTTTCATATGTAATATACTTGCAGCTTATAAATAATGGCATATGCATTAAAACTACTAAAAACTGCATAATTATATATTGTTAATAAGATGCTACTTTCGGATTTGCAGAATGAGCGTATTATCCCCTAATTATTGACCACATGTATTAAGGCATTCTGTGTCATCGCAAATCCGTTTCAATGCCAGCGATTCCTCACATCCTGAACTGTCAAAGAGCCTGAATTGTGAAACATGTCTATACATTTCATTATTTCATTCGCTTCCTTTTTCTCTGTCTTGTTATCCACCCTGAATCGCTGTCTGGAATTTAAAAGAAGTCCCTCACGGGTAGATCATCGTAATCACAGTTTTTTTTCACAATTTGATTGCTTAACTGTATGAAACGTGGAGCAGCAAATACTCCTAGGGATTTGCTGTTATTGCATTCAATATCCCTGCCGGATATTGCAAGACTGGGATAACACGAGAGTAGTAGTTTTCAGCTGAAAATTTATTCTCAAATATCTTGTGAAATTTCATTTTAAATCACCTACCATGAAACATGAAAAAAAATGTTAAAGCGATATATCCGACTTTAATTCGTCAATCCCTGAGGCAGCTATAGCTGATAGTCATGCGCCATCAAGGAGGCAAATCATGCATATGTACAGAGATAATATAGCCTTTATCAGGATGGTGGTGATATGATGAGTATATGGAAAAGTATTAAGGCCATCACCAAAGAGACACAGCATCAAATACTTGTGCTCGTGATACCCACCTCCCAGATGAGTTGAACAACATCTGTGCATGGTTTGAGGCATGAAATGATGTGGAAGCAAGGAAGCACGGCCCCAATGAACTGGTGTTGTGTCTTCTTAGGACTGACGTGAGGAAAACTCTACGCTGAGTAAACCCACGTAAGGCTGCTGGACCACATATCATCCCTGGCAGATTGCTCAGAGGATGTACTGACTTGCTGGAGGATGTTCTCATGGACCTCTTTAAAATTCCCTTGAGTTGTACCATTGTTCCAACATGCTTCAAGACCACTACCAATGTCCCTGTGCCGAATCGCTTTTCACTGTCTTGCCTCAGTGACTTCTGCTCCGTTGTGTTTACACTCATCACTATGATCTGTTTCGAGATGCTCATCATGAGGCATATTTCGACCCTGATGCCCCCCCACCCCATCCTCGTTCCACACTCCGCAGTTTGCATATCGTTCCAGCAGCTTAACAGATGATGCCATCTTCACCACCCTGCATGTGGCCATCACCCACCTGATTAAGCAGGAGACATACAATCAGTTTACTGTTCATTATCTTCAGTTCTACATTCACCAGAATCATTCATCAGCACTTTTTTGGAAAGCTGAGTCTGCTGCGCTTGAATATGTCCCTCTGTAACTGGGAATCTTCAGTCAACCCGGATTGGGAACAGCATCTCCAACAGCATCACACTGAGCTCCCTGGGGCTGTGTGCTCCAGGGTGATCGCCGTGCGTTCAGGCGACTGAGCATTGATGTCCAGCTCAAATTATATTATTTAGTTCACTGTTGACACGTCGGTACTGGCTCTCAGTAGCAGGAGCGAAGAGTCAGCATACACAGAGAAGGTCTGGGGCGATTGGACGAATGCAGTGCCAACAACCTGTCTATGAACACGGACAAATCGAAACAGATGGTTGTGACTTCATGAGAACTCAGACGGATCAGTCTCTGCAAACATGTCGACGTTTTGCCGGTAGAGATTGTGAAGAGCACCAAATTTGTTTGCATGCATTTTTCAGATTATCTCACCTGGTCACTCAACACCAACTTTATAGCCAAGAAAGACCAGCAGCGTCTCCATTCTGTGTAGGCTGAGGACATCCCATTTGACATTTCATTTCGTCACCTTCGACAGATGGTTAATTGAGAATACACTGAACAGTTGCATCAATGCCTGGTTCGGGAATTACATCTTCGTGAATCGTAAGACCCGACAACGGGTTGTGAGGAAAGCTGAACTTATCATCGAAATCTTCTTCTCTCCATGACAGACATGTTCACCGCACACTGCATCGGCAAGGCCAATGGCATTGTGAACGGCCCACAAATCTATGATTAAAGGTCTTCACCCTCCTGCCATCTGGCAGAACATACCACAGCATTGAATCTCTCACGGCCAGATTCTACAAAGCTTTCTTCACACAAGCCTTCAGAATTCTTAACATTGCATGATTACTTTCTCTTCCAATTGCAATTTTTGGACGATATTTTGAAATTCTGCTGAAACAATATTTAATTAATGATCATTCACTGTTACACTGTAATTTGTCCACCATTTTCCCTATTGGCTTGTCAGGAATTACCGCGCTGTCTGGCATCTTTTTCAATTTTTACGCACTTTATGCTGCCCTGTGTATGATTGTACTGTCGTGTAGCTTCTGTGTGGAAATCGCACCTTGTTCCTGGAGCAACGCAGTCTCATTTTTATTGTTCCAGTTGTATACAGTAGAAATGATAAATAAAGCTTATCTACTCTCTATATACCGTACTCTACTGTCTGTTATCTCCATGCATGGCCCCAAAGAACTATTGCAACCCACCAGAGTTTTATTTGGATTTCCTAGAACATGATTTACTGCATCCATTGCTCCTAAATTCAGGACCGGTTCAGGGAACATCTATGGTCGGCTCTGCTTTTTCTTGAGCAACAGTCAATGGCAAGGTTCTGGGAAATGGTGCTGAACAAAGTGACCTTGGAGTGCAGCTTCATAATTTTTTGAAAGTAGAGTCGCATGCAGATACGATAGTGACGAAGGTGCTTGGTATTCTTCCGTTATTGGTCAGTGCATTGAGTATAGGAGTGGGGAGACTGTACGCAACACTGTATAGGCCACTTTTAAAATATTGCGTGCTATTCAGGTCTTCTTCCTATCAGAAGAATTTTGTGGAACTTGAACAGGTTCATAAAAGGTTCACAGGTATGGATCCAGGTTTGGAAGATTTGAGCTGTTAGGAGAGGCTGAGTAGGCTGGGAGTGTTTTCACTGGAGACCCAAGACTGTGGGATGACTTTTAAGAGGTTTATGTAATCATGACGGACACGAATAGGATAAATATAACAGTTTTTTTTTCCCTCGGGTGGTGGAGTCCACAAGTAGACGAATATATTTTTGGTTCGAGGCAAACGATGCCCAAGGAACCTAAGGGACAACCTTTCCATGCAGAAGGAGGTATGTGCATGGAATGAGCTGCCAGAGGAAGTGGTGGAGGCTGGTACATGCAATGAATTTATAAGCCAGCTGGATGATTCTATGAACAAGAAGGGCTGAGTGGGATATAGACCGACTGCTGGCAAATGCGAATACATTAGGTCAGGATATCAGGTCGGCGTGGACAAATTCGACTCACGGGTCTGTACGCCGATGCCTTAATCTCTCAGTCAATGCAGCTGAATGCCAAGTCAGAAATCTTCATGGTAAAACAATCGACTCCATAAAACAAATACTTTGTTTGAAGAACAAATGGTAGAGACGCAACGATTTCGCCAAATCCATTGCAGACACCCAGATGAAGGTCACTTTTGCAGGTTGACAGGCTTTCATCGCAATGTGGATTCTGACACAGCTGAACTTGCGGGAATGGCTCGTCATTAGAGTTATAGAGACAGGCAATCTACACCACACGTAAACAAGTCCTTTGCCTCAGTGTGTGCGCACTTGCAATAAATTTTGACTCAATTGTCCAGCACCTGGTTGCGAAACGGATATGCAGCTGAGTTTTACTATTCCGTGAAATATGTTATCTGAATTATACATTCTGTGTACCTAAGTACGATGTACATCAGAAAAAAGATATCCGAATAAGAAAGAATGCAAAATGGATTTACAGGAATGGATGCAAGAATGAAACTCTTAAGTTCTGACATTATGTAAAGAACTTGTGAGCATAAGAGAGGAAGATTGACCGAAGATTTGTAACTGGAAACTGTTTTGATGCAATCATTTGCATTCTTTTTGCAGTTGTTCAAGAGTCATCAAGTCATACAGCAATACAGCACGGAAAGTGATCCTTTGCTCCAACTTGACTATGCTGGACAAATATCCTAAACTAATCTGGTCCCATTTTCCAACATTTGGCCCACATCCCTCTAAAACCTGTTACTCATATATACATAAATATTCCATTGAATGTTGCAGTTTTACCAGTCCCCACCACTTTCTCTGGCAGCTTATTCTAGGAAAAAGTTGCCTTTAGGTCCCTTTTAAGTCTTTACCCTATAATTTTATACCTATGCTTTCTAATTTTGTGCTCCCTCACCAGCGAGAAAATATCTTGTCTATTCACACTATCCATGTCGCTCATGAATTAATAAATAGCAAATATTTGGCTTAGTCATACTTGTCAGCTTGGAAATGTGTGTAGATTATGTATTTGAATGTGGCAGTTTGAAAACTGATTGATGCAGTAAGTCTGATGTAAAGACTTCTAGAAATGCATCTCGACGTCATTGTTAATAAGTCATTGAAATCTCGCGCCAGTTGCAGCAATCTGTTGTCTCAGCTTCAGAATGACAACCTTTCCAGTGGAAGGATTTTAGGGCACGAGAAAGTAGTCTTATTTCCAAGGTATGGTAGCTCGGTTTGGGTATGGGTACTTGTAATCCTCAATTTAGGAAAGCTACTATTGCCGCATATAGAATACCACAAATATTCATTACCATTGACTCCAAAGCTGGGCGTTTGTCCTCTGAGTTGAAATTGGGCAAATCTGGCATTATGCATTTTTGCAATTTCAAAACATGAGAGATTATCTCAGTGAAAGTTGCAAAATATTTGAAGAGATATACAGGATGGTGCAGTTAAGTTGTGTTCTCTCATTAATGAATCTGGAAGCAGGTGGGCACAATTTTAAACAAGGTATTCTGATTCATTACCTCGATGAGGATTATTTGATTTTAACGTAATCCATGCGAAGTTTTGCAATTGTCCACTGCAGTGAGACGTGGATATTCGGTCTTTGAGTGTCTTTAAGGTATGTTTGTTCGTTTTTCGAAATAACAGCAGCCTGAATCTTCATGTGGTTGTGCCTATACAACGGTTCGATGTGTTCGAGCACCCGTGATCATCTTAAATAGCGGAGCAGGCTTTCCAGAATAAATCAGCTACTCGTCCTCTTCTGTCCTTTCACCATTAGCCAGTGGACATGCGAAAGATGAGACATTCTCTCTCTCTCGTACAGGCTTCTTCCATTGTTCCCAAAATCACATTTTCATGGATAAAATTAATTTTAAAGTTTTCAATTTTTAAGTGAAGGAAACGACCATGTCTCATGCGCTTAAAAACTGCCTTGTGGACAGAAGTACAGACTTCTGCTAACATTTATTGTTTGTCAAACAAACCTATCTCTGCGCTTCCATAAGGCAACTATATTTTGGAGCACCAGAAGTCAGACGGAGATAATGATAAATTGTATTGAAGACACAGTTCATAGAATCACAAGATTATTATGACGGAAAAGGACACAATTCGAATGTTGATGACATTAAGGCATAAGAGCAGAAATTATGCAATTAAGCCCATTGAGTCTTCGCCACATTTCAATCATGGATGTTTAGTTTCTCAACACTCGTGTCCTGCCTTATGCACGCTATTCTTGATTCCCTTGATACTCATTAACCTATCTGAGTCTTAAATATACTTTTTGACCTGGCTTCCATATCCTTCCGTGCAAATGATTTCCCTTGATTCACCAGTCGCTGGCTTAAGACGTTTCTCCTACTCTCCGTTCTAAAAGGTTTCCCTTTATGCCAAGGCTGTGCACTCGGTTAGGAATCTCTACCAAAACTTAAAATACCTTTCTAACATCTACACATCTCCTTCGCTCCATTCTAAAATGTCTTCCCATTATACCAAGGCTGTGCACTCGTTTAGGAGCCTCTCCCAAAAAAACAAATACCTTTCCAAGATCGACACTGCAATAGTCTTTATGTTTGAATAAGATTCCACTTCATCCTTCCAAACTACATCGAGCATAGATCCACCGTCTTCAAACATTCCCCAAATGTGAAGTTTTCCATTCTGAGGACAATTCTAGCGAACACCGTCTGAAACATGCCTGACGGCAATTGTTAAATGAGAATCACTACCTCTGAATGTCTCCTAATTTTCGCCTTAATTTTGCACACTATTTCTTTCTGTATAATTACCCGATGCTTTCGAATGCCTCCTCGCCAACATTTTCATTTTCCACAGCGAACACTGTCGAAAAATATTTATTTAGTGCTTCCCCTATCTCCTCTGACTCCACACACAATTTCTCACAAATTTCCTTGATTGTCCCAAATTTAACTCTCGTCATTCTTTTATTCCTGACATACCTATGGAAAGCCTTAGGGTTAACCCTGATCCGATCTGCCAACAAATTCTCAAGTCTACTCCTGGCTCTTCTCAGTTCTCTTTTTAGGTCTTTCCTGATTTCGTTGGAATCCTCGAGCACTCTAACTGAGTTTTCACATTTTGTCCTAACATAAGACTTCTTGTTCTTCTTGACCAGGGATTCCACTTCCTTAGTAAACCACGGCTCACGCGTTCTATATCTTCCTCCCTGCCTGACAGGTACATACTTATGTAGGACACACAGGAGCTTTTCCTTGAATAAGCTCCACATTTTAATGTGTTCACCCCCTGCAGTTTCCGACCACATTCTACGCTTCCTAAATCTTACCTCATTGCATCGTAATTTCCCTTCCACCAGCTGAAACTCTTGCTCCGTGGAGTACACCTATCCCTTTCAATCACGAAAGTAAACCTGAGAGAATTGTGATCGCTGTCTCCAAAGTGCTCACCTACTCCCGAATCTCAAACCTGGCCAGGCTCGTTACCCAGTACTAAATCGGAATTGGCTTCGTCCCGTGAAGGCATGCCTACATACAGTGTCAGGTAGCCCTCCTGCACACACTGGGCAAAAACTGACTCATCTATAGTACTCGTACTGTAGTGATCCCAGTCAATATTTGGATATTGTCTTGAGTGTTTCAGAGTTTTTCATTGTCCCAGAGTCCAGATGAAGTTTGCATTCCTCACGTACGTGAGTGAGAATTCTTTCAATATCTCAGATCAGTTCCTGTCCCGAGAACATCAGAGTCAATGTTCCGCCCTCTACTCGGTCCGACAGTTCACACTTCTTCATTCTCCTCTGATTCCATTTCCCAAAGAGTTTCTCAAGATTTCCAAAGCTGGAGCCTAAATTATATGGTTTGCTTCCTAAACATTTTTTCCAACTGCCAACTGACAATATTTTCACAGTATCTCTTCACAATCGTCTGGCTTGCACCATGTCCAGGGATGAGAAGTCCCGTTTGGTGGAGAGATTCCAGAGGCTGGTGAGTTTTACTTTGGAACAAAGATGGTTAAGTGGCAATTTCCTGCGGTTGTTTGTAATGATGGGAGAGGGAGCGGTGGGGAATGAGCACTTTGACAAGCAGGAGGAAGTGTTGCCACTGACCCGAGTCCGTGAACAGAGGACAGGGATTAAAGGAATCTAATGAAATGCAGCACTTCTGCTCAGGACGTTCAATAACAACTGCAGAAACCCGATGTGCGGAGGAGTGTATCTGGAAAGAGAAACAGGGATAGTGTTTTAAATATGGAACATTTCTGATGAAGAACTCGAGTTTCCCATGTCTAATCAAATTACCAGCCTGGTTTGCAAAAAATAGGTTTTCTAAACTTTGAGCGAAAAGTGTTTCAGCAGGAAAGCATTCATAACGTAGTCAGCAGGATTCGAACCTACGTGGGGAAACCCCAATAGATTTCTAATCCATCGCCTTCACCACTCGGCCATGACTACAAACAGCGCAGCAGAGTTGAGCAATGACCAAATTAGCCGTGATCTCATTGAAAGCTCTTGCTGACTTGATGAACGAAATGCTTCCATCTCCTTTCATACCTTTGCTGTCATTTGGAAGGTGCGAGACACTAATGTAAAAGAAGAAAAGAACAAAGGTAGGAAAAGATATTTGCAGCCAAACTGAGTCAAAATTATGTATTGAAAGGAAAATCATACTTGGCAATTTGCAAGATCTCTTTGCGAACATGACCAGCAGAGGTAAGCAAGGGAGCTATTGATCTGAGTATTCCTAGACCTGAAGCAAACAAAGGTTAGTGACATATTCATTTCTTTTTCTGGCGAACGAAATGATCTTTCCTGATGGTTACAATGAAAGAGATGGTTCCCAATAAAAGAAAGAGATTAAGTCGCATTAGATATATTTCAATGTGACACGATTCATTTTCAGTCCCTAATTACCCCAGATATGGAGGGGGTGAGTTAGTTTTCTTCACTCTTCAACTCCTCAGCACGGAGGTACAAACATGAAACCGCTAGAGATGGAGTTCTTGAATTGGGAACCAGAGACACTGAAGAAACTAGGCAAAAGTGAGGACTGCAGATGCTGGAAACCTGACTTTCGGTCAGAGTGATGCTGGAAAAGCACAGCAGGTCAGGCAGCATCCGAGGAGCAGGAAGGTCGACGTTTCTGTTGCCAGTCTTGCTGCGTTCCGCAAACAATTTTCGTTTTTGGCTCAGATTTCCAGCAACTGCAGCTATTTGTTTTTTGTTAACCTTCATAATGTTTTGGACAAAACCAATGACCTGCCAGCATCGGAAAATCGGCAGAAGTACTGGTACACCGATATGTTTGCTGAACAATACAACCATTCCATGAGCGGGAATATGATCCGGGCCACGGTGCTGAGAGGACTGAATCCTCACAAGTAAATAACAAGACAAGGCGATAGATACTATGGTATTTGGTGTAAATAAAACACCCTGTCTGAACATTTTCGTTGCAGATTATTTTCAACTTGTTTTCGAAGATTTACAAAGTGGGAAAAGGCCATTCCGTCCGTGTGCATTGCGACTAATCAGAGAGCCATCTATTCTAATCTCAGTTTCGAACTTTGGCCCAAAGTCTCGTGTGTTCTAATGTTTCAAGGTCAAATGTCAATGAGGTTATCCTATGTTCTTAAATGGCACAGTAATGGGGTAGAAGTATGATACTTCCACAACGAATTGTAACACGTTTGAGGAACTCATGCTCATTTTCACCCACAGAGGGAGACACACAGGAAAATACCCCCAAACTGACGGAGGTGTCCGTTGTGGAGAGCTGGAATTTGAAATGGACAATAGGAAAAATGCAAGTTTTAAATGCGGAAGCACAGAGGCGACGTCCCGACAGGACTTCATCGAGGAGCGTCAACGGAAATCACGGTGAAAGTGAAACATTCCCCTCGGGGGCAGGAAGGACACAAACCTGCAATCCTCTGATCCGAAGCCAGACACATTATTCATTATGCCACTGGCCCAAGAAACAAGCCAGGCGTTGGCAGAATGTCGATATGTAATTCCATGGACTTTCACGGAATCAGAATTAAAAAGGTGAACAAGCAGCGAAGATAATCACCAACTGGAAGTTTCCAATTTGTGAAGCAGTGCCTTTCACTGGAAAAGGAGAAATATTTGTCCTCAGCTGCCTGCTTCAGGGTCGCCTCCTTCTCTGCTGGAAGTTTCCATCGTTTTATTCACAGTCACGACGCGATTTCATGATCCACTCCAGTGAAAAAGTGTCATGGTGTCGTCCAAGCAAGACCCTGCAGAAACTCAGCGAGAGACCTCCGGTCATTTCGAGCTCAGGATGTGAAATTAGACGAGATGCGTGACACCTTTTATTGGCGCCGCCACTTCACTGCAAATTAGCGGCTCAAAACGAGCCGTTGTTAGCATCAGCTTGATTTGTACCTTCCTGCAGTGCATTTGCGAAACAACATTAGATAGCTCCCATCCGGCCCAGCTGACTTATCTATTTTCACACTCTGCAGTATTTCTAATATCTCTTCCTTGTGAACCTCAATCTCTTCTCGTCTAGACGAAAGTAGCTCTGTATGTTCCTCGCCAACATTTTCATTTTCTATAGCGAACACTGTCGAAAAATATTTATTTAGTGCCTTCCCTATCTCCTCTGACTCCACACTCAACTTCCCACTATTATCCTTAATTGTCCAAAATTTAAGTCTCGTCATTCTTTTATTCCTGACGTACCTATGGAAAGCCTTAGGGTTAACCCTGATCCTATCTGCCAACAACTTCTCATGTCTACTCCTGGCTCTTCTCAGCTCTCTTTTTAGGTCTTTCCAGATATCGTTGGAACTCTCGAGCGCTCTAACTGAGTTTTCACATTTTGTCCTAACGTAAGACTTCTTGGTCTTCTTGACCAGGGATTCCTCTTCCTCAGTAAACCACGGCTCACGCGTTCTATATCTTCCTCCCTGCCTGACAGGTACATACTTATCTAGGACACACAGGAGCTTTTCCTTGAATACGCTCCACATTTTAACGTGCTCATCCCCTGCAGTTTCCTACCCCATTCTATGCTTCCTAAATCTTGCCTCATTGCAGCGTAATTTCCCTTCCACCAGCTGAAACTCTTGCTCCGTGGAGTACACCTATCCCTTTCAATCACGATAGTAAACCTGAGAGAATTGTGATCGCTGTCTCTAAAGTGCTCGCCGACTTCCGAATCTAAAACCTGGCCAGGCTCGTTACCCAGTACTAAATCGAAAATGGCTTCATCCCTTGAAGGCATGTGTACACACAGTGTCAGGAAGCCCTCCTGCACACACTGGGCAAAAACTGACTCATCTCGTACTGTAGTGATCCCAGTCAATATTTGGATATTGTCTTGAGTGTTCCAGAGTTTTTCATTGTCCCAGAGTCCAGATGAAGTTTGCATTCCTCACGTACGTGAGCGAGAATTCTTTCAAAGTCTCAGATCAATTCCTGTCCCGAGAACATCAGAGTCAATGTCCCGTCCTCTACTCGGTCCGACAGTTCACACTTCTTCATCCTCCTCTGATTCCATTTCCCAAAGAGTTTCTCAAGATTTCCAAAGCTGGAGCCTAAATTATATGGTTTGCTTCCTAAACATTTTTTCCAACTGCCAACTGTAAATATTTTCACAGTATCTCTTCACAATCGTCTGGCTTGCATCATGTCCAGTGATGAGAAATCCCGTTTGGTGGAGAGATTCCCCAGGCTGGTGAGTTTCACTTTGGAACAAAGATGGTTAAGTGGCAATTTCCTGCGGTTGTTTGTAATGATGGGGAATGAGCACTTTAACGAGCAGGAGGAAGTGTTGCCACTGACCCGAGTCAGAGAACAGAGGACAGGGATTAAAGGAATCTAATGAAAAGCAGCACTTCTGCTCAGGACGTTCAATAACAACTGCAGAAACCCGATGTGTCGAGCAGTGTATCTTGAAAGAGAAACAGAGATAATGTTTTAAGTATGGTACATTTCTGATGAAGAACCCGAGTTCCAAAATCTAATTAAATTACCGGCCTGGTTTGCAAAATAGGTTTTTTGAACTTTGAGCGAAAATTCGCCCAGCAGCAAGTCATTCATAGCGGAGTCAGCTGGATTCGGAACTACGCGGGGTAACCTGAATGGATGTTTAACCTACCACCTTAACCACTCGGCCATGAGTACTGACTAAAAAGCAGAGTTGAGCATTGACCAAATCAGCCGTGATCTCATTGAAAGCTGTCGCTGACTTAATGGGCGAAATGCTTCCATCTCCTCCCCTAACTCTGCTGTCAATTCTAAGGTGCGAGAAACCAATGTAAAAGAAGGAAAGTACAAAGTTCAGCAAAGATATTTGCAGCCAAACTGAGTCAAAATTATTGATTGAAATGAAAATCACACTTGGCAATTTGCTAGATCTCTTTGCAAACATGATCAGCAGAGCTGATCAAGAGAGGTATTGATCTGAGTGTTCTTGGACCTGAAGCAAACAAAGGTTAGTGACATATTCATTTCTTTTTCTGGCGAAGGAGCTGGTCTTTCCAGATGCTCACAATGGAAGAGATTTTTCCCAATAAAAGACGGCAAATAAGTCCCATCTAACGCTGACACCACTGTGAGTGCTGCTGTTTCACAATGCCACAGAGTCAGGGTCAATTCCCGCTTCAAGCAACTGAATGTGTGGAGTTTGCACTTTCTCCCCGTGGCTGCGTGCTCTTGCTCTGGTTTTCTCACACAGTCCAAAAATGTACCGGTTAGATGAAATGGCCGTGCTAAATTGACGGGGTTAATGGAGAGGAATGCATTTGGGCTGGGGCGGGTCGGTGTGGAGTTGCTGGGCCGAAGGACCTGTTTCCATATTGTAAGTATTCTAATCTACAGTAATCAATGACCAAGGTATGCCGCACGTTGTTCGATGTTGCATATATGACTTTTCGATTGTTTTTCTTCAAAGCTTATTTACAATTCAAACGGGAGTGGAAGAAGGGAAATGAATCTCTCCCATAATTCTTGCCTTCTTTTAGCATTCATAGGTGGTATTTTTTCTGTACTTTTTTTTTACACTGTGGTTACTGTTCATGTTCTTGTAAGCTTCACCGGCTGGTTTCCTCTTTCCTCAATGTTCCTCATCTCTACCCAAACACATTTTCCATCCTTATCTCCTGAATCAAAGTAATCTCTAACCATTGCATAATTGCCACGGAAACTGGGCTTTTCACACGCCTGTGTATGTCATTTTCCAATATTAATTGATCGTTTACTGTTGCAATTGCGCATGAGCAGAAGAAAACAGAATAGAGGCACGTGGTCCTGGGTTTCAAACGCACATAATCACAGCTAAAACGCAGATTACTGCACACAATGCGATCACGGAAGCATGCACCGAACCGTCAGGAAGCACACAATAAGTACAATGCTGGATGTCATGTCAGGAACAGGACCAGAAACACAACAGAAATACGTCTCTTGTGTACTATTTTGGACGTATTTCTTAATGAGCTATCGTGTTTTATATATGTTCCATCCGGAGTTACCTCACACAAGGAAGTAACCAGTGCTGCAGACGGTCATATAATCCGAGTTCCAAGTACCGGAGTCAGAGACACTCAGTGCCCTGTGTGTACCTACAAGGAACAGCTGTGCATGGGGTTTACAGGGTAACTGAACTGCATGAATGCAGCTCGATGGTCGTCTGTCTGCTTCTCCTCTATAGTTTTCTGTGCAGTCCCTGCGTGCAATCTTGTCAACTATGTTTGTCCGGCACAAGATGGGCATTGGTCACTTGTCTCTGAGAGAGGCTGTTTATGTGTTGTCATAATTCCGAGTGTAAGGAGGAATCTGGCTGCCAGTTCCCAGAAACTTACTTTAATAAATGGAAGCGTGCTTTTTAACTTGCCGCGTGGCATATCCTCGTTGCGAAGTTCGTGCACTGCGAATCACGTTGCGGGACAATCCAAATTTGGCAAAGAATTTGTGTGGCAGTCACGAGTTGCCACGACCAGAAATCCACAGTAGCAATATGGACAAATGTCAAGAACTACAAATTCGATTAGAGCAGCACACGTTTTATGTGACAGGGCAAACAGAAGGCAGTCAGAAGATTTCTGGGTGTAGGGCAATCACCCAAGGTACCTTTTCATATGAAAGTCTGTGCATCAGTAGAATCTGGGACCCAAGTAGTCTATGTTGGTTATTCATATTCCAGACAACTTGTGTTGTTCCCCGTTTACTCTGAAAGTGAATAGACATGGTTATTTCACCGTTATTTCGAAAGAAGATCCTGCATTGAATCTGTTCGCCGTGTTTTGATGCTGTGGCGAAAAGGTGGGCAATCGCGATGTGAAACGTTGCTATACTTTCATTTACTTCATTACTGCCCTGGTGAACGAGAAAGGTGATTGACTCTCTCGATCAGATGGGGGCACCAGCGCATTGATGGCCGAATTTAATCACGGATATAATTGGAAATGTTCACTTTTAATGGTTCGTTGTTGTTCTGTTTATTTTTTAAGATATTTGAGCACTTTCTGGGACTTGGCAATACACAAAATCTCCAGTAGTTTTGGAATTGACTCGCTGTTATTTGTGCGAGCAGTTCATGTCAGAGACGACTCACAGTGCCTCACAGACAGCACTTAAGCTTCGGTGTGTCTGATCATGGTACTGCCTTTTCAGTTTTGATTCTGTTCCACTTTAAGAGCTGTCAGTTTTTGGTTTCGCTGGAGAGCAAAGTGGGTAATGCGATATGTGAGGTATTTTTCTTCAACCAAAATCTTTGATGGCGAACTTGGAAAAGTGTCAAGAAGAATGGTCATTGGCAGCAAATATCCGAAATTAATCCATACATATCTGCCAATATTTGTGCCATATCTCTCCGAGGTCTTCCTGTCTATACACCCATTCAGATGTCTTTGAAATGTTGTGAGTGCACGAGACTCTGCCACTAAATGTGGCAATTCATTCCACACACACAAACGCTCTGTGTGAAAAATATGTGTCCCTCACATCCCTTTTAATTTTTTCCTCTCTCATATTAAACGTTTGCTATGTAGATTTGAACTCGCGTGTCTTGTGAAAAAGTGCTCCCTGACTATTTACTTTGCGTGTCTTCCTCATGATTTTATAAGCTTCTGTGAGGCTATATCTAAGCACTGAAGCTCCTGGGAATCTGACAAAGCCTATTCAGTTTCGTTCTCATGTCCAAGCAGTGCAAACCTTGCAAATCCTTGTCAAGGTTTTCTAAACTTACACTTGCAAGAAGTGTGTCCAGCTGCAGCACTTGTTTGACCGCGTGGTCACTTTGGAGCTGTGGGTGGACTCACTGTGGAGCATCAGCAATTCTGGAGAGTTATGTTGCCTCCCAGGTGCTCAGGCCAGGGATGTGGCCCATCGGCTGAAGAGCATTCGAAAAGGGGATCGTGAACAGCCAGTTGTCCTTTCGGGAGTTTTTGCTACTGTTGTTGGGGACGTTTTATACTAATGTGGCAGGGGCTGGGAACCACAAGATTAAACAAGTCGGCAGTGAGGTGGAAACTGGAAACGCTAAGAATCAGGAAGATAGCATTAATAATGGGAAGAGTAGGCAGAGAGCAGATGAATGCAAAAGAACTGGTGGCCTGAAATGCATCTACTTTAATGCATGGAGTATAGACAGATGAATTTCGGGCTTAGGTTTGTGCCGGGGAATATGACGTTATTACGATCACAGAGACTTAGTTGAAGGAAGGGCATGGTTGGCAACCAAAGTTTCTAGGATATAGACGCTTCAGACGGGAGAGGAAGGGAAAAAAAAGGGGAACGAGTTGCATTGCTGGTCAGGGATGATATCATGGCTGTGTGAAAGGAGGACGCCATGTCGGGCTTGGGTCGTGAGACACTATGGATGGAGCAGTGAAATAAGAAGGATGAGGTTAGATTTTTGGGGCTGTATTACAGTGAGCGTGAAGTGTAAAAAAAATCGTTAAACAGATCATGGAAAGACGTAAAGGCAATAACTTTGTGTTGATTGGAGATTTCCGTTTTCCCAACATTGACCGGGATACTCTTAGCGTCAGAGGTCTGGATGGGATACCATTTGTAAGAAGCCTCCAGGTGAGTTTTCTGGAATGGTATATCAATGGTCCGACGAGGGAATAGGCCATATTGGAACTGATATTGGGGAATAAGCCAGGGCTGGTGATAACAGTTGCCGTGGGTGATTTCTTTGGGAAGTGTCCAATATTCTGTAAGTTTTAGAATGCTCATTGACAAAGATGAGAGTGGTCCTGAGGAAAGGGTACAAAACAGGGCCAAAGATAATTATGTCAAAATTGTGCAGGAGGTCGGAAATGTGGATTGGACACAGCTATTTGTAGGAAAGCCCACAGATTATATGTGGCAGGCTTTCAAAGATAGGTTAAATATAGTGCAGGATCGACATGTCCCGTTGAAGGCAAAGGATGTGAAAGGCAATATTCGTGAACTGTTGATGACAGGACAATTGTACGACTCGCCAAGAGGAAAAGGGAAGCAGACAGAACGCCTCGGCAGCCAAGAACATAATGGTCCCTGGAGGAACATGAGAAGAGTAGGACAAGTCTTAAACGAGGAATCAAGGGAGTTAAAAGGGGTCATGAAACAACTTCTCGCTAACACAATTAAGGAGAATACTAAATCCTATTATTCATATATAAGAAGCAAACGGGTAACCAGAGAAAGGATTGGTCCACTAAGGGAATCGAAGGAAGGCTGTCTGTCGAATCTTAGAGAGTGGGTATGATTCTGAATGATTATTTTGCATCAGTGTTCACTGAGGAGAGGAACATGATGAATGTTGAGTCTAGAGTAAGACATTTGATTAGTCTGGATCATGTTGACATAAGTAGGGAAGCTGTGCAGGGCAGACTAGGGGTAATTAATGTGGACAAATCCCGAGGAACGGATGGGATCTATCCCTGGTTCCTGAGTGAGGTGAGAGAGGAAATAGCTGGGGCCCTGACAGATATCTTCGTGGCATTCTTCAGCACAGGTGAGGTTCTGGCCGACTGGAACGTTGCTCATATTGTCTCCTGTACAAGAAGGATAGTAGGGGTTTCCGGATAACTACAGAACAATGGGCCTCATATCAGTGTTGGAAAAGTTGCAGGAGAAGGTACTGAGGGATAGGATCTATTCATATTTAGAAAGTAATGTGCATACCAGTGTGAGGCATTGAGTTTTTCGGGGAAATACCCAAGTTGATAGATGAAGGAAAGGCTGTTGGTGTCATATACATGCACTACACTAAGGATTTAGATAAGGTTCCCCATGGTAACCAAATACAGAACGTAAAGTAACATGGTGTGCAGGGTGTTCTAGACAGGTGGATAAATAATTAGTTGAGCCATAGGAGACAGAGAGTGGCAGTTGAAGGGAGTTTCTGGAAATGGAGAAAGATGGCCAGTAGTGCTCCACAGGGATCAGTGCTGTGGCCAATGTTGTTTGTGATATTTCCCAGGTTGAAGGATTAAATACCGAGGGGTCACGCTTTCAAGGTGAGAGGTGAAAAGTTTAAGAGGAATATACGCGGCAACTACTTGACACAGCGGATGGTGGGTGTTTGGAACGCGTTCCAAACAGAGACGGGAGCGGTAATCACGGTAGATACATTTAAGATGCATCTGGACAGATGCATGAGTATGTGGGGAGCAGAGGGATACAGATGCTTAGGAATTGGGTGACAGGTTTAAAAAGTAGATTTGGATCAGCTCAGGCTTTAAAGGATGAAGGGCCTGTTCCTTGTCTGTACATTTTTTTTAATCTTTCTTCTTAAATTACGCCAATTTCATAACAAAATTTGCGAGGTCTAAGTGCCTGAAGTGAATCGATGCTGAAACACTAGTCATATCAAATCTGAGTGTTGGCTTTTGTGTGGTAGCGTGGTCTAGCGGTCTACTATGCTGGATTTTAAGCTTCAATTTCTATCGAATCGTGGCTTCAAATACCAGCATCGTAAGTGAGCGACTATGTGGAGATGTATGTGAGGGAACTGCGCATGTGTGGATGCCTTTTAATTTGAGTGTTTGCAGCTCCTCAGTATGCTTACCCTCTCGGTGATAAAATCAGCGACCGTCTCTGAAAACAACGCAAGTTCCTGCTATCCGATGTATCCTCATATCCCGTCGATAACTTTGCTTTTGGATATCTGCGTTGGCAGTTTCTGTATCTCAAATGGTCAGCGCAGCTGGCTGAAATGTTTCTGGTTCGAGCCCACCCAGGGAATAAGCCTCAAATATTTCAGCACAAGCATTTACCCCGACCAAGTATTGACATTGTAACCGGGAAAACTCATCCATGATTCACCCCAAGTCCGCAGGGAGTGAGACGTTTACACACAGAAGAATACGACACCATTTTCTCCAAGCTCCCGATGCCAACAGAAAGCGACTTTCTGCCAAGTCATGGGAAACAACTCGTGGAAACTCCTTCCTTAGGAACAGCTCTTTCCGTGTGAAAGGAGCAAAGCTTTCATTTTAAATTGGAAAGGGCTTCAGGACATTAGATTCTGCTCCAGTTCTTGGAACATGTTATAAATAAAACTCCTGACTTGAAAATAAGAAGTGGTAAAGGTTTTAGGAAGAAAGAACAAAGAAAATGTTGATTGAGACGACTCTGTCTCGTCAGCAGATGGGAAATGCCCAACACTGTTAACGGAAATGATTGGGTTTCCTTAGGTAATTTCACGACTGATTTACTGTCTGCCAGAGTGATTGGAAATTACATCAGCGACATAAAGGTGAGGGTAAAAATATGAAGATATTAAGGTTGAACCTTAAATCCCGGGACAAGAGCTGAATAGATTGTAATGCTTTGAATGAATAACTGAAGTGAAAGGTGTGAATTATATTTTTGTGATTAGGAGGAATGAACTGGATCCTAACAAATTTCTGATGAATTATGCTCGCAATGTAATAGCAAACTAATCCACAGTGCACAGTGCTTGGTTAGCTCATTCGGTGCAGTGTGAGATGCTTAATCTGAGGGTGGTGGGTGCAAGCCTCACAATGGGCGCTTTTACTACTTAATACAATTCCGGCTCTTCGTTCCACGTGCAGCATTGCAACCCTTCGCAGGGGAATGTTCTTGCTGCTTTCATTGACACATCTGTCCGCCTGCTTTTGATCACACGTCGGTTTCTGAGTGAACACTGTTTCCATTTTACTGGAGGCGCCGGAGACAACTTTATCAGGGCAGCCGAAAATAAAATGAATGATGTCCGTTTCAAAACGTGAGGTTCCAAACCAACCGTGCACCACCCAAAGTGTTCAAAGGCACGGAAAGCGAATGGTCACTTACTCGGGGTCTGACAGAGACGGATCAATGTCACATGGGTCCTGAACCAACTTTCAGTGATTCAGATTGTTCTGATGGAAACCGAAGGGAACTCTCTCTCACCGTTTTGCAATTGTTCGTCTTGTGTTTAACGTAATGAATATTATATTGACAGTAACGAGGGTGGAGGTGCGGCAGGATCGTGAGGTTTCAGTGTGGGACATAGACACTGTAAGTCAAATATCCCCAGAGCACGGGAGAACTGTTTGGTCCAGGATCACTACCATCTTCTGTTTCTAAACAAACAAATGAAATTACGGGAAAATCTGAGCAGGTCTGGTAGCATCTTGGAAATATAAATCGATTTAAGACTTCGGGACTAGTGACACTTCTTTTCCATGTCCATCTACACCTGATTTTGCACACTCCTCCTTTTTATTGAATGTCTCCTGACTTCCAACTTTATATTCAGCTTCTCTTTTATTACTTCCTCTCCAACCATTTTCCCTGTCTCCAATTTTGTATCAGAACTGTTCCATCTTTCACATTGCCCAGTACTTCGAACTAAACAAATATGTCCTTAGATAGCAGATGGCCAGAGACTGGAAGGCAGTGTTGTTCCGTAAATGTATCCATGATTCACCCCGAGTCCACAGGGAGCAAGACGTTTACACGCATCAGAATACAACACAATGTTCTCCAATCCCCGATGCCAAATGAAAGCGGCCACTGCAGCTTCAATCAGGGCTTCCTGCCAAACCCTGGGACACAGATCGTGGAAACTCCTTTCTCATTAATTGCTCTTCCCGTGGGAAAAGAACAAAACTTCCATTTTAAATTGGAAACGGCTTCAGGAGTTTGGAAGGTTGTTCCTGTTCTTGGAACGTGTTACAAACAAAACTCCTGTCTTGAAAATAAGAAGTGGTAAACGTTTCAGGCAGGAAGAACAAAGAAAACGTTGATTGTGAGGACTCTGTCTCGTCAGCAGATGGGAAATTCCCAACACCGTGTACAGAAACGGTTGGGTTCCTTTTGGTAATTTTCCGACTGATTTACTATCTGCCAGAGTCACTGGAAATCACTTCATATGAAAATATTTGGGTTGAACCTTAAATGCCGGGACAAGTGTTGAAAGGATTGTAATGTTTTGAAGAAATAACAAAAGTGAAAGATGTGAATGATGTTATTTGTGATTGGGAGGAATGAGCTGGATCTTTGCAAATTGCTGTGCCAGGTGAATTATGCTCAGAATGAAATGGCAAACTACATCATCGTGTGCCAGGCCTGGCGATATCAGTTCAGTGAATGTGAGGTGTTTAATCAGAGAGTCGTCCGTCCAAGCCCCATAATAGTCGTTTTCACTGTTAAAGAGAGTTCCAGCTCTTCGTTCCACATGCAGAATTGCAAGCCAACGCTGGTGGAGCATTCTTGTTGCTTTCGCTGACACATATGTCCTCCTGCTTTGATCACACGTCGGTTTCTGAGTGAAAACTGTCTGCACTTTAACTGGAAGCGCCAGATACAACTTTATCAATGCAGCTGAATATACTATGAATGATGTCTGTTTGAAAACGTTAGATTCCATTACATCCGTGCACCAACCAAAGTGTTCAAAGACACAGAACGCGAATGGCCATTTGTTAGTCGTCTGACAGAGACAGCTTAATGTCTCATGGGTCCTGAACAAAAATTAACTGATTCAGAATGTGCTGATGGAACGGAACGGAGCTCTCCCTGTACATTTTGCAATTGTTCTTGTTGTGTGCTCATGTAAGTTTATGTAATGAACAGTTTATTGCCAGTAACGAGGGTGGGGGTGGGGAAGGATTCTGAGGTTTCAATGTGGGACAGACATGATTTGATCGAACGGTTAAGTCAAATAACATGAGAGAGCTGATTGTTCCAGGATCACTCCCATCTTCTGTTTCAGAATCAACAAATGAAATTGCTGGAAAATCTCAGCAGGTCCGGTCGTATCTTGAAAATGAAAACCGAATGAGATTTCGGGAGTGGTGACACTTCTTTTCCCATCTCCATGTCCCTCTGCCTTTCTACAAACTTCCTTTTTCGTGAATAAGTCCTGACTTCAAACTTTATATTCAGCTTCACTTTTAATGCTTCCTCTCCAAACATTTTCCCAGTCTCTAAAACTGTATCATGCTTGTTCTATCTCTCACTTTGCCCAGGACGTCCAACTGAACAAATAACTCTGTTTCTATTTCCTTAGATACCAGATGGCCAGAGATTGGAGACATAGGAGGACGGTTAGCGCTTTCAGAATATCTCGTCTGCTCCGCCATTCGATCTTGGCTTATATCGTTCTTAACCCCATTCTCCAGTCCTCTACCTGAACACTTACTCCCCAGTCTTAGGATACAGTCTTTTTCCCAGAGTGGGTCCTAATCCGTCCCAAAACCCTCCACATGTGTTGGCAGCTGTTACACCATGTCTACGTGTCATCAATCTCAGTTTCAGTGATTCTCGGCAAACTCGAACTGTTCTGAGCAGCTCGATCGGGTCTCTGGCCCCACTGTGATCCTACGGGGCAGCAGTAATCATCTTCATCTTCTACGGAAAGGATCGGCGCTTCAAAAAAAAAAGGACAGAAAGAAAGATAGGCTTGTGTGTCAAGATATGTGGAGGTAATTGTTTTCTGACCTGGTCAGTAAACCTTACTCTGCATATCCCCGCACATTCGAGCTGTTGTGGTGAAAGGGAATACAAGTCCAATTAATTGCCATCTACGCTTTTATTCGATATGTATTCTTCCTTGTTCTGAATATGCAGGGATGTTTCCAGCACTGATGGTCACCATTTCTAAGAGTGCATGCCGCGGGCCCTGATCTTTTCTGGAGAGTAGCAGTCTCAGTTTGTGCGAAAGTCGCCCAGTACAAACCTTAGAAGAAACATTGTTGTTCTCTCTCTACGGACGACAGTCTTTCATATCATGATCGATGGGGCTTTATTGCATTCTCATCAGCAAACCTTGTTTTGAATTTACTCGCCCAATACTACTGTAACGGTGAAAATAATATAATTCCGAATACCTGCTGCGTGAATTTCATTTTCAAATTTCTATTAGCAGTGGTCCTTCATATGTGGCGATGTCTATATCACTGCTGGCCATCCTGTTTAAGTGTGCCGTTACATGTGATCCTCTGTCTTGGCGCTGCAGGGAAAATTGTCTGCGCCTTTTCAGCCAATATTTCCTGGATATTTCAACATGGTTTTCGTTTTTTTTCAATCATGTCCTCTTTAAGGACACAGTTACCGGACACTGATCCTTTCTGAAACAACAGTACCGCATTTGCTTTACATGCGAAGGTGGCCTGGATCAGTAACAAGGAGAGCATTCATTTCCTTCTGTCACAGCGAACACTGGATTCATGATGTTAATCTCTGTCAAATGCATCCGAAAATGTGCTCTGAAAGCTTCATTTGAACGCTGTCTGGCGTTTCTCAACGTGTATCAACCAAAACCAGAAATCCTCAATCATAGTTTGGAGCAGTTCACATATTCGAGTTTCGAAGCAGCAGACACGAATACAGTTCATTCAGTCAACAACAGGAATGAAAAGATTTACAGGCACAGATGAACTATCGACTCTTGTTCTCATACTGTTACTAATATTACCGTTTGGCCTGAAGTCTTAGCCATGTTGTAACTGAAAATGAGGAAATCACAGACAGGCTGCCGAATGACACAGGATGTATTTTGTTTTCTTGTTCTCACAGAGTTCCAGGAAAGTATGACAGCGAGGGAGAGGAATGCAAGTCAAGTGCAGCTCTGGTGAAACACCTTCTGTATGATTCAGTCATCAACAAGAAACGTGAATGCGACTAAAGCGGAAAACCTTTTCACAACTCGAACAAAACGCAATCAAGAACAGTGACCACCTCTTTGACATCTCAGATCGCTTTTTACCTTCCCTGAATATATATAGAAACTAATTTTTGTACACCTCAAAGTGAGAACTGTTTGATTTACCGACAATAAGTGAGTCACATGTCGTTGATTCCCACATAGGTTTCCAACTCAGCTTGCAGCCAGGTGGCAGTTGCTCATGGCTCTGCTGGATAATGCACTATTATGGAGAAATAAAAGGAAAGTTGGAACTCTTATTGGCTCTGGGTTTCGAATAATCTTGCTACGTGTTCTGCCATTCTCGGATTCCACTGCGAAATCAGTTTTTCAGTTCATCTGAGCAGCAGGAGAGTCGGCGTTTCTGGCAGGAGCAGAATTCATCATCTCCAGTGATCACTTTATCTGAGGAGAGAAAATGAACAAAGTTTCACACAGCGACTAATCGGAATTGCATTCCGTTTCAGCATGGCAGCTGATATGGGCTAGCAAATTCAAAGCCAGATTTGCTGATGAGAACAACAAGCACGACCGCTCAGATAGAGCAATTCCTTCCCACCGCTTATTCTGCAGAACTGGTGCAGTTGCTGTGAGTATGCTGCAGGGTATCATCAGGTACATGCTCTTGGGTTTCCGGTTTTGTCCTGTGTGCTCGCGTGGCTGAGCAACCTGAGACTCTGATTTCAGATTCCACTTCTTAAGAAGGCTTGTGTTTGCATCCCTGCGCGGCCACGTGTGCTAATGGATTAAGCTGGCAACGTTTTGCAGGGATGAGTTTTGCTAAAGTTGAACAGAAAAAAAAGCAGTCATTTCTTCTAAGCCGGTTGTGATGTGGCACAGCAGAAAACACCCAACATGTCAGTGCCCATGTTTTCCCCTTCTGCTATAGTTATCACGTTCCCCGCCAGCTCGAAAGGCCACCAGCAGAATATGCGACTCAAAAACAGGCTGCATCAATCTTTCATATTCCAGACAATTTGCATTTTTCACCGTTTCTCTGAAAGTGAATGTTAATGTGAAATTAGGTTCTACATTGAATCTGCTCGCAGTTTTCTGTTGTTGTTGCGAAAATGAGGAAAATTGCGATATGAAACGTTGTTACTTTTCCCTAATTTCCTTAATTTCTGTCCTGATGAGAGAGGCTGGTGATTGGTCATCTCGATCTGGTGGAGACATCAGCTCAATTGTTAACCTCATCTAATCGAGACTGTAATTGGTAATCTTCACTTTTCATGGTTCATTGTTAGTCAGTTCTGATTCATGTTACTTGAGCACTTTCCTGGAAGTATTGGTGCACTAAGGCGCCAGTACGTTGAAAGCACCATTTGGAATTGCCTCGCTGCAATTTGGGTGAGCAGCTCATGACCCAGACGACTCGCTCTGCCTCACAGACAGCATTTATGAGTCCGTGTGTCTGAAAATAGGTTCTCTTTGTCAGTTCTGCTTCTGTTCATGAGTTGTCAGTTTTTGGTTTCGCTGGAGAGTTGCGCGGGCAACATGATTTGCGAGGTATTTTCTGCAGCCAAAATCTCCCACTGAGAAGTTGGGAATGTGTCAAGAAGAATGGTCATTGGCAGCCTAATACCAGAAAAAATGATTCGTTGCTGGTTTTAACCGAAGCAGCCTGAGGGAGTTATCTCAAATGGGAGAGTACTCGCTTTGCATGTGAGAGATTGCGGGGTGGCTAGCTGCGTTCTCCATCCCATTTTAGGGCGGCACCGTGGCTCAGTGGTTTGCTCTGCTGCCTCACAGCACCAGTGTTCCACGTTTGATTCCTGTGCGTAGTTTGCACATTCTTCCTGCGTCTGCGTGAGTTTCTTCCCACACTCAAAAGATGTGCGGAAAAGGTGAATTTGACATGCTAATTTGCCCATAATGATCGGTGCATTAGTTCGAGGGAAATTGGTCTGGGTGGGTTAGTCTTTGAAGGGTCGGTGTGGACTAGTTGTGCTGAAGTGCCTGTTTCCATACCGTAGGGAATCTAATCTAACCATCTTCCAGAAAACCAGCCCAACGCACTGACCAAGTGATGAGTGCCGATTCAAACTGGTGATCGCCACTGCAGCATCTCCGAGGGGCTGAGCCCGTAAACAACCGCTGTATTTGTCAAATTTTCAAGTTTATTCTTTTTCAACTTTCTTGTCTGTATACAGATCAATATGCCTTTGAAATGTTGAGAGTATACCAGACTCCACCACTAAATCTGACAACTCATTCCAAACACGCAAGTCTTTCTGTGTGAAAAACACAATGTACTTCAGATCCCTTTTTAAATTTTACCACTCTCCCCTTAAAACATTGTTCCCTTGTTTTGAACTTGCCTGTCTTGGGAAGAAATGTTCATTGACCAATTACTCTACCGTCTCCTTCAGATTGATATAAACCTCTGTGAGCCCATCCCTCAGCCCTCAAGCTCCAGGGAAAATTTTCACATCCTGTTCAGCTTTACGCTACAGTCCAAACACTGCATGCCTTGCAACATCCTCAAAAATCTTATCAAACTTACGCCAATTTCGCCATTGAAAGTGTGTGTGGGTAAGTGCCTGAAGTGAGGCGATGCTGAAACACTAATCATGAAAAACGTGTTTGCGGGGGTTTGTGTGGCAGCGTGGCAGAGGTGTCGAAGGAACTGTCTTTAAACTATAACCTCGATCCAGTCATTGATTTGAATTCCCACCACGACCAGAACCACAGGTGAAGTCGGGAACTCTGTTTTTTATGAAAGACCTATAAACATTGAGATGTCAGGATTTGTTCCCATATTCGGCTGTTTTTTGACAGGAACTTTCACTAACTAAGGCTGAGGGACTGCCCAAGCTCAACGAGTCAAAGCTGTGCGTGCATTTACTTGACTATTCGAACACAGGAACTCAGACTCATTTTTTGTGTGTTTCACAGTTACTCGGTGTAAATTTAAAACAGCCTCTGGTTATGTAGAAGAGTTCAAAGCTGGAGATTCTCCACTGAAAATGCACAGAAAGAGGCAATCTCTTATTGCTTTTGTTGTAAACTGATAACTTAGACTGTTTAAACTGACAGGATAACGCGGATCCATCCGTCCTCTTGGGCACCTTAAACCGCGTTAATATCCGCAAAGGTAAACTCACACTAAGAGGAATGGGCTTATTGTAGTGAATTGTTAAGGAGTGGTGTGTGAGTCAGAGTGAATAGTGGTCACTAAATACTGACACTGACATTGAACGTTGCAACACCAGCTCCTCACTCACTTGCTGTCTCATGCCTCCCAGTCATCATTGCCTTTCACATTTTCCTCTCGTCCGTTCCACTTCTCAACTTATTCCTGACAGCTTGCAAGTGTTCCCTTAGAAACTGCAGCTTTAGGAAACGTATTACTGGGATAAAGCCATTGCTCAATGTGATGGGATGCACCGTCAATCCCTAATTACTCGAGTGATTGAGATTTTGAGTTACTCCGCATAACCCTGGATGTCCTCAGTAGCGGGGTACAGGTATGATGCCATGAGGCAAGGGTTCAGACGGAGTGACATTGAAGGAACAGCGAAATATTTTCAACTGGGAAACGCGAGAACCTTGGAGGGGTAATTGCTGTGATAGCTTTCGCTTGTATTTGCTGCCATTGTCCTTCCAGACAGATGCTGATCGATCACTGAATTGTTCTGGCAGGATCCGTGTTTGTGTTCTGGGTGCAGCCAGGATTTAGTTTTCATTCGGATAATTCACAAGAAGAGAATTAAATCTACATCTCCTAACTGAGAATGAAAGCCTGTTTTCGCAATGCAAAATCAGACTCGTCTGCAGGGATGTCCATTGACACTGCAGAAGCCTTTCGGACCTGTACAAACTCTAGTGCCTGCTCTTCACGCCATAATCGTCTTCGTCAGCAGTGTTTCTCTCTCCATGTTTCCAAGTCGGTTCATATTATCACCCTTGGTTTCAATGTGAAGAAAGCAATGCTGTGATAATCTGATGTTGTTCAGCAGATATACTGCAGCAAGTTAGGTAAAGACTGATGCAAACACGAGCTCGTTTTGAGCTGCGCTGATGTTTTGGCAGCATGAAAGGCATCGTTCAACTCGCCTCATTCCGGATGACGGTCTCGAAATGACCAGTGGTTTCTCGCTGAATTAGTTCAGGCTCTGGAATGTAAAATACTTCAAATATGAAAGTACAGCGAAAGGTAACGGTTCACAGAGTGGGGAATTCCAAGTGAAACAGTGACGGTGACTATGTTTGCTGATTTTTCACCTTGTGAATGCTGTTTCCCTGATGTGGACGTTTACATTCCCTATAGACAAACTGTCACAGCCAAACCTGGTCTTTGGATCAGTGACGGAATTGGTAATTGCCTGACGTCGAGTTAGGGGATTGTCGGTTCGCATTTAAAATCACGAGGATGTAGCGTGCTAGTCTATTCCTGTTGTCTGTCAGGAAAGGAAGGGTTTGGGTTTTCGAATTTACAGTTTCTTTCGTCCACTTCAAATTCTAGCTCAGATCAACGTCTCTCATTGTCTGTAGAACTGGCTTTGGTTTAACCAAAAGCTGCCTTTTGGCGGTTGAACTTGCATGTTGGAGCGGACAGCTGAAGTGAAGCACAAGGAGCTGGTCAAATCCTGAGAACTCTGCCACTCTCGGGGAATGTGTCTGTGCGTCTCTTTCTGTGGGAGACACGACGTGGGTAATAACACAGTGTGACTATGTCAAACTTCAATCCCATTGTTGTGTCATCTAAGATCAAAGCGAGAACCTCACTGCCATTTGCACTGGAAACATCAGAAGACATAAGGTTATGGACCAAAGCTGGAAACTGGGAATAGAATAGATGAATGTCTTTCAACCAGACTGCACCATGGGCCAAATGGGATTTTCTGTTCTGCAAAACTTGAAGACAAGTAGAAAACAATCTGCAGTGAAACTGATCAGTAATTAAAGGGAAAAGCCATTTCATTGAGAATACGTGCAAGAGCGTCTGTCTTCATTCCGTGTAATGTCGTAGTTAGGATTTGGAACTCTAACCGCCATAGTGTTGGTTCTATTCTCGAACAGGGAATGAATGTTTTATTGCGCAAATATATCGTGGTACCAGTATTTCTTACCACTGGTCCGTACCTGGTAATGCTTGGTTTTGTGCCAGGTTATCAAAAATCCAAAAGATGCAGGCTTTGGAAATCTGAACTAAAAAAGAGAATTGATAGAGAAACCCGCTACACCTGGCAACATCTGTGGAGAGAAGCACATTTTTTTAGATGGACAGGAAACAAGTTAGTTATAGATTTCTAGATTATACTGTTGGGAAAATGATAATTTTACCTGTCGAATTAGTATATTTATCAAAATCACTCTTGAGCTTACAAACGTCGAATTTACAATCTTAAAAGGACTTAATCAGCTGTCATGCTACTTTCATTTTCCTGAGCTGGTGGAAGGCTATGTTTTAATGGCTACATTTCCTTTTGCTTTCTGGTATTTAGCAGTCACGCTGAATGGAGAATTGTTTCTTTCAGTGTCTGCCTCAATATGTGTCTTTGTTTTCTTCTATATGTGTCTCTGTATTCTCCTGGGCCTTTTTCACATTCTTCGACTCTCTGGCTGTCCATATCCCTCATTTCCCATTTCTGCTCTTGAAACGCCTGACAGGCTTTCTGACTCCTGGCTGGCGTCGGTCGAAGTAGTCTCACATTCTCTGGATAATGCGCCTGTCACTTCGACCTGAGGCAAGGAGACATTTCTTCCTCAAAATCTAAAGACCCTTTCGATGTTAAAGTTGAATTCCTTATCCAACAGAAAAAGAAAGTAATTACATGTTAGTTGAAGAAGAACAAGGATGCATTTACTGTTGGTGTACAACCAATGAATGGTGACAGCAGAGAATGAGGGTGATCATGTCGTGGTGTCAGTGCCATTACCACAACATTCCCCGGGAATGCTGCAGTGTCTCCTGCCTCACCAATTAATTTCCAAAAAACTGGGAATGAAGGAATGAGAAGAAGATAATGAGAAGCAGAAGTGCTTGTGGAACTGCGGGAAGAATCTCCAGGTTAAAATAGTAGTTAAATAGAGCAACATACACTACTGGATTTAAACCTGGAAAATGAAGCTGGAACGCGAAATCAGAATATACAGCAATTCAAACAGGACACTCAGTGTCTCGATCAGCAACATAATATTTGCGAGAAATAACGAGCTTTCAATACAATGAGCAGGCATCAGTGTGATGGGAGGTGCTTTCACCAGCTAAGCCACGGCGCCACGTTAAAAGCCAGATTTCTCGTCCATATGTGCAATGCCTGAACCACTTGATCACAGGAATTGGAAAACGCGTTTTCTGTATTAGCGTTGCTCAGTATGAATGGCAATCAAACTCTGCTTGTGCAAAAGCAGACATTTCAATGCTGAGCATGCCTCACTGAAAAGGCACAGAAAAAGATAGCATCCTCTTGCATTGGCATCCAACAGATATTTTCATCTGTTTAAACTGACAGAATAAAGAGGATGTGTTCATCTCCTCTCGCGTCCCATTAACCACGTTAATACACACGCAGGGATTTTCAAACCAAAATGAACAGGCTCATTGTTGTGAATTGACAGCAGTGGTGTGTGAGTCATTGCGAACAGTGAGCAACAAATGCTGAACCAATAGCACTGACACTGAGCTTTGCACCATCAGCTCCACACTCACATCTTGTGTCATGTCTCCTCGGCATCAATGCATTTGACTTTAGTTATTCTACCCTGCACCTCTCCTCACGTTATTCCCAACCGCTTGCAGTGTCGAATTAGAACGTGCAATTATTAGAAATGCATTTCTGGGACACAGTTGTCTTTCAATGAGATAAGATTCACTGTCCATCCCTAATTATCCCAAAGATGTAGGGGACGAGTTACTTTTGTTAACTCCTCAAATTCCTAATATGGAGGTACTGACAAGAAACCGCTCGAGATGGAGTTCCTGGATTGCGGAAAGCAGACCGACCCCAAACTGCTAACGTAACTCACCCAGGGAAGAGCAGACGGACCCCACTCTGTCAATGTAACTCAACCAGGGGACAGAAGTCTGACATCACACGATCAATGTAACTCAACGAGGTAATTATGGCCTGACCGCACTCTGTTAATGTAACTCAACCAGCGAATAGCAGACTGACCCAACACTTTATATGTAACTCACCCAGCAAATGGCAGACTGACACGACTCAGTCAGTATAATTTACCCAAGAAAGAGCAGACTGATGCCACTCTGTCAACGTAACTCACTCAGAGAAGTGCAGGCTGTACCCATTTTGTCTCTGTCGCTCATCCAGGAAAGAGCAGGCTGGTCTGATTCTGTCGAAAAAACACAAGCAGGGATTCGAGCCTGACTCCACTCTGTCAAAGTAACTCACTCAGAGAAGAGAAGACTTATTCCATTCTGTCTACGTGAATCGAAGACAGTAATGAAACCACACTTGCTGTTAAACTCAGACAGAGAAGAGCAGACTGTCACGACTTTGAGAAAGTAACACGCCCATGGAGGAGCAGACTGACACCACTCTCTTAACGTAGCTCACACAGGGAAGAACAGACTGAGTGTATCATTTGCGTATGTTGCTCTACAAGAGTCATTGTTCAAGTCCAGCATCAAGGTACACTGGAAGATACCCAAAAGTAGTCTCCCCCGATTGGTGTAAATACACGTTTCTCCCCTGCAATCCACTATCTGGAATGCTATGGTCGGTAGCGTGTCAGGCTTGGGGCTGTAGTTAGCCTGGAGTTCGGGTGGTGACACGAGATTTGCCCAAATTGCCCCCCACTATCAAGGTCAGGCTAGTCGCCTCCCATGGAAGCAGACAGCTGGCATTTCTCGCCAGGCTCTCAGTAATTTGCTGGGCAGACTACCTTTGGGCTGTGTGCAAACATATCCAACAAGTGTAGCCAATGTCTGATCTCTCGTTTTGTCTTATGACCAAAGCACATGCTCTGTTCCCTTCACATCTAGCAATGGCCCTTCGCAGCTCCCAACCTACTGGCGTCGCAGTTACGCCATTTAACTCCAGCAGGCAAATTCCCCTCCTGCTTTAAATTCGCTCTCTCGCCACGGCCGTCTCCCTTCGGGTTCGGGTGTGTCATTAATGACCTTTGCCCGGCTTGGGGTTAGCTCAATGATCTGGTTTGATTGGTTGCCATGCCCCACTGCTCCTATCGTCTGTCGTACATTCTGCACTGCATCTCGGGGGGCGGGGGTGGGGCGACTGCACCACTATATTCACCTGTCTACAGATGTCGGAGAAGGATCTATCTATTCCACACCACGAGACTCCCTCATTGCTCTTCTGAGTCTTACTTTGCTCATAGAATATCTATTTCCCATGTCAGGTGCCCCTTTTGCCGTGGTGGTTACTACTGAGTGCCAGTCACCGGCGTGGCATGGATCCCTGCATAAATCGTAATTATCGAATTTATAGTCGTCGTTGTTGCTGAACGGATATGGGTCGAATGTAAAGATCCACTTCGTCCTATCAGTTAAGATTACCGTCAGCTGCTGCATCCCAGACGCCCCTGCCCTGATGAATATTCCTATCAGGGCGCTTGCCAACAGTGTGAACTGGGGAACCCCACATTTGCTTAAGTCTTCTAATAAATACTTGCTCTAAATTGGTTTTGGTGTTGTGCGATGTCTCGTCAGTCCCAGCTGCAAGTTTGTAATGGCTGGCGTGTATCCACGTGGCTGTTTTGGCGATCTTAACAGCTATCTGTGCTGTAAGGCGTACTTGAAACGGTCCCAGCCACCTCTTTGCCTTCCTGTTTTCCCTCCTGAAGTCTTTCGCCACTATTCATGCTCCAGGTTATAGATCATGCATCTTCCCTTCTGCTGACTGGGGTAGTACTGTCTTCACTTGATTCTGTATTTGGGACAGAAGTGCAGAGAGTTTCATGCAGTAACACAACATCTCATCCTCACAGTGGCCAGTTATTTGGCTTCCCTTACATCTCGGGACAATTCCTGTGTTTGGGGCCTACCAAACAAAATCTCAAACGGTCTAAGATTAATTCTCCCTCTCCTCCTAGATCTCATACACATTAGCACAATTGGAAGTGCCTTTGTCCATGCCATCCCTAGTTCCTCACAGCATTTTGTCAATTTATTTTTTAAGGTAGAATTTTCTCTTTCCGCTGCCCTACCGCTCGTTTGGTGATAGGCACAGTGTTATCTCATGTTTATTCCCAAATACTCACTAATCTGCTGTAGGGCATTATGGACAAATGGTGTCCCACTGTCACTAATAAGCCTAGAGTGTAGGTTTGCTCGCTGAGTTGTACGTTTGATATCCAGACGTTTCATTACCTGGCATATGGAGGTTAGTGGGCTAGTGTAGGTTAGGTGGGCTTGGATCGGCGCAACATCGAGTGCCAAAGGGCTTGTACTGCGCTGTATTTTTCTATGTTCTATGTCCTAGGTAACATCATCAGTGATGAACTCCAAGTGAAGAGAAGCTGTTGTCTCCTGCTTTCTAGTTATATGTTTGTCCAGGATGGGGTTCCTGGGGTTTGTGGTGATGCCATTTCCTGGTCGTTTTCTGAGGGGTTGATAGATGCTATCTATCTATATATATATATATATATATATATGTCTTTTTTATGGCGTTGTGGTTGGAGTGCTCGGCCTCAAGGAATTCTCTGGCATGTCTTTCCTAACCTGTTCCAGGATAGATGTGTTGTCCCAGTCAAAATGGTGTTTAAATTTCATCCGTGTGAAGGGATACGAGGGAGAGAGGGTCGTATCGTTTTTGTGGCTAGCTGGTGTTCTGTATCCTGGTGGCTAACTTTCTTCCTGTTTGTCCTACGTAGTGTTTGCGTCAGTTCTTGCATGCCATTTTGTATAAGACGTTGGTTTTGTCCATGGGTTGTATTGGGTCTTTTAAATTTGTTAGTTTTGTTTGAGACTGTTGGTGGGATTCCGAGGGGTCTTAGTAGTCTGGCTGCCACTTCTGAGACTTCATTGATGTATGGAAAGGTCGATAGGGTTTCTGGCTGTGTTAGGTCTACTTGTCGTGGTTTGTTCCTGAGGAATCTGTGGACTGTATTTTTTAAGTATCCATTCTTCTTGAATGCGTTTTATAGGTGGTTCTCCTCTGTTTTACGAAGTTCGTCTGTGCTGAAATGTGTGGTGGTTCGTTGGAATAGTGTTCTGACACAGCTTCCTTTTTGCGTTTTGGGATGGCTGCTGGTGTAGTTAAGTGTTTGGTCAGTGTTCGTCGGTTTGCTGTATATGCAGACACACCAGAGAATTCCGAGAGGCCTCGCACTCCAATCACAACGCCATAAACAATCACATAGATCGATTTACCATCTGTCAACCCCTCAGAAAATGAATCGGAAATGACATCACCACAAACCCCAGGAACCCCATCCATGACAAACATACAAATAGAAAGCAGGAGTCAATATCTTCGCTTCTCTTGGAGGTCGCCACTGATGATGTTACCTAGCCAGGTAATGAAACGTCTGGATAACAAACGTACAGCTCAGCGAGCAAACCTACACCCTAAACCTCGACCGGAGCTATAAACGTTTACAAACCTTGGGACTACTAAGCCTCTCAGGGATGCTCCATCTCGGAATTATCTCAGTTAGGAAAGCTTTGGTTATGGCACTGGCATTCTGTTTTGCCGTGGGGAACGCTTGCACCCATTTGGAAAACATATCAACTATTACCAGACAATACCTTTTTCCTTTGCAGGGTGTTAGTTCGGTAAAATGCAGTTGTAAATGTTCAAATTGCTTTTGGGGTTTCGGAAGTGCTACATGACTCATCTCTATTCCCCTCCCCACATTATTGTGGCACAGATAACACATCGTTCACAATATTTCTGGAAGTAATGAGTAAATCCCTCAGTGTACCACTGTGCTGAAATGCTGTCATATCTCCCCTCTGTGGACACATGTTCCTTACCGTGTGTCAGTTTGGCATAGAATGGAAATAATGGTCGTGGTAGAAAAGGTTTAACATTGGGGCCACACCGTACCCCTTACCTCAAACTGCACTCTGCTTTTTCCCACTCAAATGTGTCTTCAAGCCTGGACTTCGACTGTGTCTCCCGTACGTCTGCTGTTGGGGGAAGGATTTTTGTCATTCCCATGTCAAACGTCTGCTGGGCTGCTGTCCTTGCCGCTGACTCTGCCCTTGCATTTCTTTGAGAAACGGAATCGTTATTTTTCGTGTGGGCATCATATTTACACAAAGCGATTGATTTAGGCAATAGGAACGCTTCCAAGAGGTCAGAAATCTGATCATGGTGTGTGATGGGCTTTCCGGTAAATGTCAAGAAGTCCCTGTATTTCCACAGGGTTCCAACATCATGTGCATCTCCGAATGCGTATCTGCTATCGGTTAAATATTTGTTGTGTTTCCCTTAGCCAATTTACATGCCTCAGTCAAGGCTATCAGCTTCGCTGCTTGCGCTGGCAGTTGAGAAGTGAGTGATCCCGCTTTGAATACCTCACGGGTAGTTGCTACCGCATGCCCAATAAAATTCTGTCCTATCTCCTTGCTCCTGAATGCTGACCCATCCACAAAAAAAACGCCATATTTAGATTCTGAAGTGGTGAATTCTGCAAGTCTTGTCTAGGCAGCACATTTCATTAATTACAGCGATACAATCACGTGGGTCTCCGTCTCCTTCTCTAGTGAGAGGATTAGCAGCATTAAGGTCGTCACATCGTTTTATTGCAATATTAGGCTTCTCCAATAACACAGTATTGTATCTGAGTCAACGCGCTGCCGACGTATGTGCTGTCTTTTGCTCGGAAAGCAGTAAGGATACTGCATGTGCGATCAGTTTGGTTAAGTCGCCATAGCCGATTATATCCCTGGACACTGCAACAGCCTTTTCAGCTGCAACCACAGCTCGCAGACATTTACGCAATCCTGCCGCTACGAGGTCTAGCTTAGCCGAAAAATAAGCTGCAAGCCTGAATTTTCCCCCATGATCCTGCAACAACACAGATGTCATGCAGCCATGTTTCTCATCTACCGTTTGACAGAAGGCTTGTTTGGATTCGGAATCCCCAGTGTAGGTGTACTTTGAAACGTCTTTTTCAATTCAATTCGGCCGCTGGGATCCATTGCAACGGACCTTCGTTCTGCTACCCTTTTCCATTGGCCATTTCACTTCAGGGCGCCTCAAGATTTGTGTAATTTGGGATAAACGTTCTTCAGTAGGAGCGTATGCCCCAAAAGGATAGCAATTGTTTCTTCATGTGAGGCCTTGGAATTTGCTGAATTACTTGCACTAAAGAATGTATTTGCGAAATCCACGGCAGGGAACCATTTACTGTCCGGTCTAAATTGAACTAATACAGTATAGGGTTCGGGAACATTTGATGCGCGCGGGACAACACTGTTATTGACTGCCTGTAGGTCTTGAACAAACCTGCTTTCCTCCGGTTCACTTGGAATTTTTGCCTTTTTGATCAGAAAAACGTGAGTTCTCACCGGTGAGTTTACATCGGGGATTATCTCTCTAGCCTTTGGGAAGGATTGAAAGACTGGAGTAACTATGTCCATGGCCTCGGGTTTTAACGGATATTGTGCTCTGCAAGGACGATACTCCGACTTCGTGGTTACTCGTATTGGTTCACAGCCTCGTATAAGCCCCAAATCATGTTTGCCTTTTACCCATAATTCAGTAGGGACCGTTATTAATCTTGGGTCTGAGAATTTATCTTAGGGAAACGCCAGGCCAGCCTTCTAGGCTCTTCAGGGCTCGCGGGGGTTACCTCGACTGTTCCATTGCCTGAGTTGGACAAATTAATTTCTTCCTATGTGTCCGCACATCTGCATTGAACCACATACCCACATCGTCCCAAAACACCCAACATTTCGTTCTTTATGCCTTTAGTACCCGTGGCCCCAAATCCTGCCAACAGTCACAGGACACCTTCGCCAGTGACAAGCGAGGAGCGTAGCCTTCCACATCAAAAATATAGAGTTTACTTGCCGTCACAGGTACTTGACATAAGTTCACAGTGACTGCACATCTGCCATCCCTTCAATAAAATTCGCACAATAACAATTGACCTGGTTTAACCAATCTCCTGAACCAATACTTCTCTTATGGATCCTCAGGGCCATCGTGGTGTATGTGTGCTGTGCAGTGCAGCATATTCCCGCAAAGAAAATCGGTGTTATAGGATTAACATGGTTACCTGCTTCCAGGGCGAGTGAATTGCTCAATGAACTCATTGCTCTCTGGCTTAATCGCCACTCATAGACATACACCAGGGCTCGTGGGTTGTATTTTGCAGTTTACACTTGTGAATCTTCCCTTTGAATTATCTGCAAGCCCGTCGGAGTACTGAGCAAATACAACCCCAGTCTCACTATGAGATCCCGAGCCATCAAATGTAAAGGACAGAATTCCGCTAACAAAATTGAGAATTAGAATGTATACACATTACTGATTTCACACAATATGGGTGCGGTAAAACTCTTTCATATCACGACGCCTGATGCCTCCATTGAGTTCAGGAACATTCCACTCATCTTTATTGGCGTCACTTCTCTGAACTGTCTTGATTTGAGGAGTGAATGTGCTGGCCAGGTATCTACCAAAAAGGTAACTGGTGTACCTTCCACATATAACATAGATGTAGGCATCGACATATACATATCATTTTTATATTGAACATATTGTCCACACTTCGCAATCTCATGTTCAATATAGAGTTGGGACACATCTCAGTGCCCGTTAGGTTAGTAGAAGAGATTAGCATAAGGGATTCTTCGTTGCCAAGTACAAAGGAAAGAGGGTTACCTGTACCTTGCGGCCTGCCCACCTCGACCTCAGTCGTCCCCTGTCAGTCACCATGCTGTCCAGCCTCCAGGACCGATTGAGGCTGTCTGTGCGGGCACTGTCTCGACCAGTGGTCCATTGCTCCGCAAACAAAGCACCAGCCTGATCTATCTCTGCAAGCGCACTTCCGCGATCCCTTCCTCTTTTGCGAACTCCACCTGTGCCTCTCTCTTTTCCCGCAGTTCCTCACTCCAACGGCTGAACGATCATTTGAATCATAATGAGCTTAGGTTTATTTGATTGCTGTTCCATCTTTAATTTCCGGTTATGGTTCTCTTGAGCCAGCAATTTTTCAGCATGCATCACGTATTGTTCTATCTAATTCAGCTTTCCCGTGTCCCGGGTAATACACGGATATTGTTACCTATTTTGTTGTTTCGTACTTTATTCCATTGATGAAGCTGCTCCTCAGGTGTGCCTCATACGGTGTGATCTCTGCCGTCGTTATGTCCTTGGGTGATATCAGTCCACAGTAAACGTTATCGACTTACGTGAGGTGCTTAAGGTACTGGGACATTGTCTCGACTTCTTTAGGGATTCTTGCTTCAATTGATTGTGGGTACGATATGCTATTGGTGATTCAGCAGACCCTGAGGCGGCGACCATTGACTTGGAATCTTCGCGAAGTGGATCTCATAGAGGGGCTGTAGCTCTTCGAGGGCACCCATTAAGGTCAGGATCTGAGCCAGTCTTAAGACACTGTACAGCTTCATTAAGTTGTTTTCCGTGTGTGTGTGTGCATGTGCGCTGGTGTTTGTACCTGTACTTGATGTATCTTTTATTCGAGATTTTCTTTCCCTGAAATCAGTCTCAGCCTTCATCATTTTATAAGCACTCCAATTCACAGGTTCTATTTTACCCTTCCGTTTCTCCTTCTCTCTCTCCTCCAACGGTGACCTCAACATTTGCAACTGCATGTTACTAAAATTTCCTTCCTCCAGAAAAACATATTCCTTGATTTACATTTTTAACTGCTTTACAGAAACTGGGCCATAATTATTTAGCATATATTGTATTTTTTCTTGACCATTCCGAGTTGTCTGTCGACCCTCTTTTTGTTCGTTCTTGCTGGATCCGCTTTTCATGGATATTGGAAAAGTGTTCATCTCTCTCTGTCTGTCTCTCTGTCTGTATATCTGTCTATCTCTCTCTCTCTCTCGCACGATACCAAAATCTTCTCTTTGCCAAGATAACTTGCTTTTACCTCTGGAGTTCTCCTCTCATTGGGCGCTACCGCATCATTGCCTTGGTTTTCACAAACCAAGAACCCACGTAACCGGTACAGCTTTGGCGACTCCAACGCTGCCCATGGTGGCTCCAAGTCTCAAACCACCGTTAATCTTGCTGTCCCTTAAACTCTCTAGAGACGGCAATCCTTTCCCTTGAATTTTATTCGAATACCGCGCGAGAGTTCACTGGCGCCTCTTCCTGGTTCATTTATTCTCTTCAAACGAGTCTCTATGTCGGATTACTTTAGCCACAACTCTTACCCCGACCCTATTCGATTCAGAACGCGACTCTGGGGCGATCCACTTATCCCCAGTCCTCTCACGCAAAGGGGCCAATTCAGCACTCGAGATGAAGTGAAAGACCTTCAAGGCAGTGGCGCGTACACCTTCTGGTAATCTTCAAAATCTTACCCAGTCGCAGGGTCCCAGGCGAGCCCCCTAGTTTACTGCCGTGGAATTTCAATCGACTCGACGCAAATGCTACCAAGAGCAAAGAAAAAGTTTATTTTTGAAATTTGCAGAGTGGACCCGACACATTTGCAAGACGCCTCATACAAAGGACGCCTGACGGTTTTCACATATTCCCTTTATACTATATATCGCCTTGCTTTATCACACCTCAAGCCAGGAACCTGGATCAGTCGAGTTCCTTTCCACACATGGAGTTGCTTTTTCTAATTAATTGACTGCTGATATAATAGATTATTGGCCTTGAGAGTCAGCTGTAAATTAGTTTGAACTTTACATTTTCTCTGCCTTTTTGCAAAGTTAGGACTATAGTTCTTTGTTTCAACCATGGTTTCACAGATTTCCCAATAAATGATAATTTTCCATTCCAGGGGTTCAGGCTGACAGTGACTCAATAAGTGTGATGGAGTGAGGATGATAGTGACACAATGAGGGTGAGGTGTCAGCGTGGTAGTGACGCAGACTGTGTGAGTGGATCAGGCCGATAGTTGCGCAGTGAGGGGGGTCAGAGTGATAGTGATGCAGTAAGTCTGAGGGATCAGACCGATAGTGACGCAGTAAGTGTGAGGTGGTCAGGCGATAGTGAAGCACTTCGTGTGAGGGGTCAGTGTGACAGTGACGCAGTAAGAGTGAGTGGTCAGGCTGATAGTGACGCAGTAATTGGAAGGAGATCAGGCTGATAGTGATGCAGTAAGCGTTACTGTGTCAGGCTGATCCTGACGCATAAAGTGGGAGGGGACAGGGTGATAGTGATGCAGTAAGTGAGATGGGGTCAGGCAGAGACTGACGCAGTGAGGGTGAGACAGTCAGGGTGATAGTGAGGGAGTAAGTGTGTGCGTTCAGGCTGGTAGTGACACAGTAAGTTGAGAGCGTCAGGCTTATAGTGGCCAATAAAAGTGAGGTGTTAGTGGAATAGTGACATAGTAAGTGTGAGGTGTCAGTCTGATAGTGAAGCAGAAAGTGTGTGGGGGTCAGGCTAATAGAGATGCAGCAAGTGTGATGGGGTCAGGCAGATAGTGTCACAGTATGTGTGAGGCGTCAGGCTGATAGTGATGCAGTAAGTGTCCGTGAGTCAGAGTGATCCTAATGCAGGAAGTGAGAGGGGACAGGATGATAGTGACGCAGTGAGTGTGAGGGGGTCAGAGTAATGGTAACGGAATAAGTGTGAGTGTTCAGGCTGATAATGATGCAGTAGGTTGAGGACGTCAGGCTAATACTGGCCAGTAGATGTTAAGTGACAGGGTGATAGTGATGAAGGAAATGTGAGGAGTCAGACTGATGGACACGGTGAAATTGTGAGGGGTGAGGCTGATAGTGATGCTGGAAGTGTGCGAATGTCAGGCTGATAGTGACGCAGTAAGTGTGTTGGGAGCAGAGTGACAGGAACGCAATAAGTGTGAGCGGCTCTGGATGATAGTGACATGTCAGTATGAGGGGGAGGATGGTAGTGATGCAGTGAGTGTGAGATGTCAGGATGGCAGTGAAGCAGACTGTGTGAATGTGTCATTTGTGATGGTGACAGGGTGACAGTGACGCAGATGCTTTCAGGGGGTCAGGTTGTAGTGATGAAGTAATTGTGAGGGGTCAGGGTGATAGTGACGCAGTGAGTGTGAAATGTCAGTGTGATAGTGACGCAGAACATTTGAGGGGCCAGGCTTATAGTGACGCAGTATGGGCAAGGGGTCAGGGTAACAATGATGTAGATGCTCTCACAGGGCCAGGTTGTAGTAAAGCTGTAAGTGTGAGTGTCTCAGGCTGATAGTGATGAAGTAAATGCGTTGGGGTAAGGTGGATAGGGATGCAGTAAGAGTGCAGGGGTAGTGCTAAAGTGACGCAGTAAATGTGAGTGTTGAAGCTGATAGTGACGCATTAGTTTGAGGGGATCAGGCTGATCTTGACGCAGTAAGTGTGACGTTGTCAGCATGATAGCTACGCTGTAAGTGTATGGGGGCACAATGATCTTGACGCAGTAAGATTGGGGAGTCAGGGTGATAGTGACGCAGTAAGCATGAGTGGGTAAGTCTGATTGTGACGCAGTATATGTGAGGGAGTCAGCCTTGTAGTGGCGCAGTATGTGTGAGATGGTCAGGCTGATATTGATGCAGTTAGTGTGTTGGGGTCAAAGTGATAGTGACGCAATAGGTGTAAGTGGCTCAGGATAATAGTGACACAGTGGGTGTGAGATACCAGTGTGATAGTGACGCAGTAAGTGTAAGGGGTCAGGATGACAGTGACACTAAGTGTAAGGCCCTCAGTGTGATAGTGCCGCAGCAAGTGTGGGGTTTCAGGGTGTAAATGACGTCGTAAGTGAGAGAGGGGCATTGCGATAGTGAAGCAGTAAGTGTGAGGTTGTCAGGCTGATAGTGACACAGTCAATGTGACGGAGCAGTGTTTTAGTGACAAGATAAGAGTGAGGCGTCAGTCTGATAATGACACAATAAATGTGATGGAGTCCGGCTGATAGTGACACAGAACGTGTGAGGGGTCAGACTGATAGTGACACAATAAGTGTAAGGATTCAGGGTGATAGTAACATGGGAAGTGTGAGGGCGTGATTGAAAGGGACGCAATAAGTGTGTGGCGGTTAGGCTCATGGTGACGCAGTAAAACTAAGGCCGGCAAGGTGAAAATGGCAAAGATTGTGTGAGTTGGTCAGGGTGATAGTGACGCAGTAAACGTGAGGAGGTCAGGGTGAGAGTGACGCATGAAATGAGAGAGGATTAGAGTGAGAGCGACGCAGTAAGTATAAAGGGGTCAGGCTGATTTAGGCTGAGGGGGAGAGTTTTAGTTAAACAATCAGTGCGAGGCGTCAGACTGAAACTGATACAAAAAGTATGAGTGGGTCAGGGTGATAGTGACACAGTACGTCTGAGGGGTCAGGCTGATAGTGACACAGTCAGTGTGATGGGGCAGAGTTTTAGTAACATGGTAAGTGTGAGGCTTCAGTCTGATACTGACACAAAAAGTGTGATGGAGGCAGGCTGATAGTGACGAAGTAGGTTTTAGGAGTGAAGGTGATATTAACATAGGAAGTGCGAGGGCGTCACTGATAGTGACGCAATATTTGTGTGGCTGTCAGGTTGATCGTGACGCAGTAAAAATGAGGATGTCACGGTGAAACTGGTGGAGTAAGTGTGAGGATGGCAGATGGACAGTGATGCAGTAAGTGCTAGGGGTTCACGCTGATATTGAGGCATGCAAGTGTGAGGGGCCAGGTTGATAGTGACGCTGTGTGCCGGCGGGTCTGGCTGATAACGACGCAGAAAATGTGAGTGTCTCAGTGTGACAGTGACGCATTATGTGTGAGGGGGTCAGGGTGATAATGGCAGAGAAAGTGTGAGGTGGTCAGGTTGATAGTGATGCTGTAATTGTGAGCTTGGTCAGCGTGATAATGAGGGGCTCAGGCTGATAGCGACACAGCAATTGTGAGGGGATCAGGGTAGTAGTGACGCAAAACGTGTGTGCGGGTCAGGCTAATAGTGATGCAGTACGTGTGAGGTGTCAGGCCGATAGTGACGCAGTAAAGGTGAGAGCATTGGTGTGCTAGTGACGCAGTAAGTGTGAGCCGCTCAGGATGATAGTGACGCCATAAGTGTGAGGTTTCAGGTAGACACCAATGCGGTAAGTGTGACGTGTTCAAGGTGACAGTGACACAGACACTTTGAAGGTGTCAGATTGAGAGTGACATAGGAAATGTGAGGGGACAGTTTGATAGTGACACAGTAAGTGAAAGGGGTCAGGCTGATAATGATATACTAATTGTGATGGAGTCAGGATAATAGTGGTGCAGTGAGTATGAGTTGTCAGGGTGATAGTGATATACACGGTGTGAGTGGGAGAGAGTTATAGTGATGCATCAAGTATGAGGACGTCAGAGTGATAGTGTGCAGGGTGTGGTTGAAGGTGACGCAAGAAGAGTGAAAGGTTCAGGGTGATCCGGACGCACTAAGTTTTGGGGGGTCAAGGTGATGGTGATGCTGTAAGTATGAGTGGGTCAGTCTGATAGTGACATCGTACATTTGAAGGGATCAGGCTGGTAGTGATGCAGTAAGCGTGAGGGGGTCAGGCTGATATTGATGCACTAAGTGAGAGAGTGTCAAGGTGATGGTGACGCATCAAGTATGAGCAGGTGAGAGAGAGAGTGACGCCGTTAGTGAGTGGGGTTTCGCTGATAGGGATGCAGTAGGTGCGCATGTGTCAGGGTGTGAGTGATGCAGGAAGTATGAGGGTGCCAGAGGGATAGTGACGCATTAAGTATGAGGCGGTCAGAGTGATTGTGACGCAGTAATTCTGAGGGAATCAGAGAGATACCAACGCAGAAAGCATGAGGGGGTCAGGCTGTTAGTGACGCTGTCAGTGTGAGTGCCTCAGCCTAATAATGATGAAATAAATTTGAGAGAGTAATGCTGATTGTAAGGTGATAAGTGTGAGTGAGTCAGGCAGGTAGTGACGCTGTAAGTGTGAGTGTTGAAGCTCACAGTGAAGCAGTAGTTGTGAGGTGGTCAGTGTGATTGTGACGCAGTAAATGTGAGAGGGTCAAGGTGATAGTGAAATAGTAAGTTTGAGGAGGCAGTGTTGCAGTGACACGGTAAGTGTGAGGCGTCAGTCTGATACTTACATAATAAGTGTGATGGATTCAGGCTGATAGTGACACAGTAAGTGTAAGGAGTCAGGGTGATAGTAACATAGGAAGTGTAAGGGCATGACCGATAGTGACAAAGTAAGTGCTTGGCAGTCAGTCTGATAGTGACGCAGTCAAAATGAGCGTCTCGAAGTGAAAGTGGCGCAGTAAATGTGAGGGCGCCAGATGGATAGTGATGCAGTAAGTTTGAGGGGTTCACGCTGATATTAAGGTGGTAAGTGTGAGGGGTCAGGTCTATAGTGATGCAGTAAGTGTCGGCTGGTCAGGCCGATAGTGATGCATTCAAAGACCAAATATCCAAGGCTCACTGTAGTGCTGAATAGTGAGACTTCTCAAGGCTAAGACAAAAATCAATAGTTTTCATCCTGGTCATAAATCACAATGCTTCATTTTAATATTGTCCTCTCCTGATTCTAGATTCACCAATGAGGGAACAAAATTTAATTGCACCACCTTGTTTATCTCTTCAAATATTTTGCAACTCTCAATGAGATTACCTCTCTTGTTTTGAAACTGTTAAGAAAAGGCGGGATTTGCCCAATTTCAATTCAGAGGACTAACGTTCATCCATGATATCAAGGCTAATCACCATTCGTGGTATTCCTCATATGGCATTAGTATCTTTCCTAAATTGAGGATTATAATTCCTCATACTGTAGTCCAAGTGCGGTCGAACTGAGCCACCATACATTGGAAATAATGCTTCGTTCTCGTGCCCTGAAATCCTTCTGCAGCTCTCACAACAGACTTCTACAACTGCTACTAGACTTCAATGACTTATTAAAAACTTCTCCAAGATGCATTTCTAAAAATCTGTACATAAGACTTTCTACTTCATACCTTCGACAAATAATCTCCACACATTTCCTTCCTGACAAGTATGATAAAGTCAAATCATTGCTATTTATTAGATCATGAGGGACATGGATAGGTTGAGTCGTCACGGTGTTTTCCGGCAGGTGAGGAAGTCAAAATTTAGAAAACATCGGTTTTAGATTAGTGGGTAAGGATTTAAAAGGGATGTCAGGGGCAACTTTTTCAGACGTGTCCAAAATGAGATGCCAGAGAAATTGGTGGAGTCTGATGCAACTGTAACATTGAATGGCATCTGGATGGATATATGAGTAACAAGGTTTAGAGGGATGTGAGCCAAATGTTGGCAAATGGGACCTATTAACTTAGGATATCTGTCCACCATGGTCAAGTTGGAAAGAAGGGCCACTTTCCGTGTTTTATTGTTCAACGACTTGATGACTCGAGAACAACCGCAAAAACTTTGCAAATAATTCCGTCAAGACGATTTCAAGTTCCAAATCTTCGGTTAATCTTCCTCTCTTGTGCTCACAAGTTCATTACCTGATGTCAGAACTTACAGATAAGTTGCTGGATCCATTTCTGTAAATTGGTTCTGCATTCTTTCTAATTTCGATTTTTTTTTTACTAATGTAGCTAGTGTTTATGGAATTTGCATCAATTTTACTAATACCATATTTCGATGAATATTAAAACACAACAGCATATCTAATTTGGCACCAGATGATGAGCAATTGAGTCAAAATCGATCGGACGCAGTGAGACAATGATCCTCTCTTCGTGGTGTACATCCGTGATTCTATAATTCGACGAAGAATCATTCCCACAACTTCAGCTGTGTCAGAATCTAGTTTGCGGTGAAAGCCTGTCAATCTGCTAAGGTAACGTTCGTCTGGGTCTCTGCAAAGGATTTGGCGAAATTTTGGGTCTTGACAATTTGTTCTTCCAACAAATGAATTCAGTTGTTTTACTGTGAAAATTGCCATCCTTGCTGCAGCTGTGATGCCCGAGAGGTTAAGGCGTTGGATTTGAAATCCAATGGGGTCTTCCTGCACAGCTTCGAATCCTGTTCACAGCGTTGAATCTTTTAAAAGTCATTAATTCCTTTGCAGGATTTGGATCTCGTGGAGCTTGAGCTTTGCATTCAATCGAAAGTAAATTTTCAACTGTGAAGAATCCGAAGTAATTTCAAGACTGACCCAGTCATCTAATTGAATAAATTATATGTCGAGACACAAAAAGCCACCAACTTCCAACACGAATCAGTTTCAACACATTTGTCGAACTGTCGTGAAATTTGGATGTTCGGGGTGTGGAATTCAGCAAAACAAGAAGCAATGCAATACACTTAGCTGCAGGTGATGAATTTTTTTTAGGATCAGTTGAAAGTCAAGCTGAGAAAGTTCAACCTAATTTACAGCTGACTCTCAAGGCCAATAATCTATTATATCAGCAGTCAATGAATTAGAAAAAAGCAACTCCATGTGTGGAAAGGAACTCGACTGATCCAGGTTCCTGGCCTGCGATGTGAAAAGGCAAGGCGATATCAGCGGAGTAGAATTTTCTGGAAATATTAGAAATGGAATGTTAACGGTCTTCTGCTGTCCACATTCGTAAGAAACTGTGCATTAAGAACTGAAATTGAAAATTAACGATGAAAATCAGACTTAGCCCTCTGCTTGTGGTGTAGCATTGTTCAGAACAATAGGTTGTTGTTGAGGCTAAAATTGACCAAAATAATCGATGGGGAACTTATCCACGGGCTTCGTTGGAGCAGTTGGTGTGGAGAGCTCAGCTTGAAGAACCAAATGCCAATTATTCATCCTGGCTGTCTGAATTGCTTAGTTAAACATACTCCCAGTTTAATGAAAAAACCTTTGCTATCAGAGTTCGATGTTTCCATGTCAGCATGTTCCGATATGCGAAGACACTCCATGGAGTAGATGTGACTTAAATTTTGACTTTAACGTCAGAGATCTTGGCACATTTCTGCACCAAAACAGCACTACCATTGGTATCAAATCAAACTGAACAAAGGACTAGTCACTTAGACATTTCCTGTCTGCAGACTCTGCCAATGGACCGTTCAGGCCCGATGTAGGAATAGGGCGTGGTGACATCTGTTCGCAAGTGGATCACTTCATTCTTGCTCACGATCCATAAACCGTAATTCATTTTGAACTTCTTCGCCATCAGCATGATAAGTGTTACATAATACAAAGGTTTGCTTCTCGAAAGAAAGAGCGAAATCTTATCCAATGCAGACGCAATTTCAAGTTGTCCCTGGTGGACCAGAAGACAGATGTCGCGAAACAAAGTGAATACAGAAAACAATCAATATTTTCTGGGAGTCAAAAAGATGTACTGGAAGAACAGAAACATATATTTGGAACTAAAGTCACATACCACTTCCACAGACTAAATGTTCTTGAACCGTTATCTTAAGTTGACCTTCATGTCCACCATTGCTGCAAAAATTATCTTAACAACTGAGAACTTTGTGTTCTTTGATATTCTCTCCTTCATGTTTCTCTTGATTTTGAAACTAAAACCGAGCAATAGTAATGCACCCTATTTCACTTGCAAAGATCAGAAGAAGATCAATTTATAAGAGAACAGAAATAAAGCTACGTCTGTCTTGCGAGAGAAAACACAGTTACCATTTCGACTCCAAAAAGTCTTCTTCAGAAGTCTGCGCAATGAACTCGAAATAGTAGACCGAAAATGAAAAAAAGAAGCCAAAATACCGCGAATACACCACCCGCAAGTGCATCAAGTCCTACTCGAATATGCCGGATTACTAGCATCAACATCAGTGGAGAATGGAACAAAACTCATTCTGCAGTTGTTTGACGTAGTTTGTAAAGTCAGAAATATGATTCGGTAAAAAGCGCGATGAAAGCGGGATATAGGAACTCTGAAAAAAGCAAGTGCGTGCTTTGCTTTGAAGAAAGTTGGCAGTGATGAAAATGGAAATTAACTACAGTAAGGGGGCTTAATTAATACTCAGCATCGTTGCAACACACAGGGACGCAATTCTTTTTGCTAGGTTTCTGTTCTACCATTTTATAATCACGACTGCTGTCGGGTTTGGTATCCATTCCAAGCTTAGGTGACAGCCTGATGGAAGTTTGCACATTTGCCCAATTTCTTTGTGGTTGCTCTGGTTTGCTGCCACATTCTAAACATTTGCAGGTTATTTGGAATCGCCATTAAACGCACACGGTGACAGAGGCAGTGATGTCTCTGTAATAGGAGTGTCTGGATAGGACGTACTTCAAAGGATTTTTGTGAACTTAAATAGACAGTGTAGGGTTAATCTGCTGTTTCCTGGGTGAGCTACATGGCCAGAGATGGGTCAGCGTCTTCTTCCCTGAGGGAGATACGTTGACAGAGTTGGGTTAGTTGCTCTTACCTGTGTCAGTCACGCAGATACAGTAGGGTCAGTCTGCCCTTCCCTGGGCGAATTTCTTTCACAGAGTGGTAACAGTCTGCTCTTCCCTGCTGAGTGAAATAGAAAGAGCGGGGTCAGTATTCGCCTCCCTCGATAATTTATGTTGACAGTCTGGCTTCCGTCTGGTCCTCCCTGGCGAGTTACATTGGTAGAGTGGGTTTAGTGTTCGTTCATTGGGTGAGTGCCATAGACAGAATGGGATCAGTCTGCTCTTCCCTGAGGGAATTATATTTATAGAGTGGGGTCAGACTGCACTTCAGAGAATGACTTATATTGACAGTGTGGGATCAGTCTGCTGAGTTACAATGAGAGTGTGGGGTCAGTCTGCCCTTCCCTGGATGAGTAACACTGACTGAGTGGCGTCAGTTTGCTCTTCCCTCAGTGAGTTACATTGACAAGGTGGCATCAGGAGTGGCGTCTTTGAGGAGTTGACAAAAGTAACTCGTCCCCTACATCTTTGAGATAATTAGGGATGGGCAGTGAATCTTATCTCATTGTCCCAGAAATGCATTTCTAATAATTGCATTTACTAATTCGACTGCAAGCGGTCGGGAATAATTTGAGGACAGGTGCAGGATAGAATAATTAAAGTCAAATGCACTGATGCCGTGGAGCTGATGGTGCAAGGCTCAGTGTCAGTGCTATTTATTTCTCACTGTTCGCAATGACTCACACACCACTGCTGTCAATCACAACAATGAGCCTGTTCATCTTGGTTTGAAAATCCCTGCGTGTGTATTAACGTGGTTAATGAGACGCGAGAGGAGATGAGCACATCCTCTTTATTCTGTCAGTTTAAACAGATGAAAATATCTGTTGGATGCCAATGCAAGAGGATACTGTCTTTTTCTGTGCCTTTTCAGTGGGGCATGCTCAGCATTGAAATGTCTGTTTTTGCACAAGCAGAGTTTGATTGCCATTCATACTGAGCAACGCTAATACAGAAAACGCGTTTTCGAATTCCTGTGGTCAAGTGGTTCAGACATTGCACATATGGACGACAAATCTGGCTTTTAACGTGGCGCTGTGGCTTAGCTGGTGAAAGCATCTCCCATCACACTGGTGCCTGCTCATTGTATTGAAAGCTCGTTATTTCTCACAAGTATTGTGTTGCTGATCGAGAAACTCAGTGTCCTGTTTGAATTGATTTATATTCTGATTTCGAGTTCCGTCTTCATTCTCCAGATTTAAGTCCAGTAGTGTATGTTGCTCTTTTTACTACTATTTTAACTTGGAGATTCTTCCCGCAGTTCCACAAGCACTTCTGCTTCTCATCCTCTTATTCTCATTCCTTCATTCCCAGATTTGTGGAAATTAAGTGGTGAGGCAGGAGACACTGCAGCATTCCCGGGGAATGTTGTGGTAATGGCACTGACACCACGACATGATCACCTCATTCTCTGCTGTCACCATTCATTGGTTGGACACTAACAGTAAATGCATCCTTCAGCTATCATGTAATTATTTTCTTTTTCTGTTAGATAAGGAATTCAACTTTAACTTCGAAAGAGTCTTTAGATTTTGAGGAAGAAATGTCTCCTTGCCTCAGGTCGAAGTGACAGACGCATTATCCAGAGAATGTGAGACTACTTCGACCGACTCCAACCAGGAGTCAGAAAGCCTCTCAGCAGTTCGAATCTCAAACTGTCTCTGAATGTCAGGCTTTTCAAGAGCAGAAATGGGAAATGAGGGATATGGACAGCCAGAGACTCGGAGAATGTGAAAAAGACCCAGGAGGATACAGAGACAAATATAGAAAGAACAAAGACACATTTTGAGGCAGACACTAAAAGAAACAATTCTCCATTCGGCGTGACTGCTAAATAACGAAATCAAAAGGAAATGTTGCCATTAAAACATAGCCTTCCACCAGCTCAGGAAAATGAAAGTAGCATGACAGCTGATTAAGTCCTTTTAAATTGCAAATTCGACGTTTGTAAGCTCAAGAGTGATTTTGATAAATATCCTGATTCGACAGGTAAGATTATCATTTTCCCAACAGTATAATCTAGAAATCTATAACTAACCTGTTTCATGTCCATCTAAAAAAAACTCTGTTTCACTCCACAGACGTTGCCAGGTGTAGTGGGTTTCTCTATCAATTCTCGTTTTTAGTTCAGCTTTCCAAAACCTGCATTTTTTTGATTTTTGATAACCTGGCACAAAACCAAGCATTACCAGATTCGGACCAGTGGTCAGAAATACTGATACCACGATATATTTGGAAATAAAACGTTCATTCCCTGTCCGAAAATAGAACTAATGCCATGGCAGTTCTAGTTCCAAATCCAACCTACGTCATTACACTGAATGAAGACAGACGCTCTTGCACTTATTCTCAATGGCTTTTCCCTTTCATTTCTGATCAGTTTCACTGCAGATTGTTTTCTACTCGTCTTCAAGTTTTGCAGAATGGGAAAGCCCATTTGGCCCATGGTGCAGTCTGGTTTAAAGACATTCGTCTATTCCATTCCCAGTTTCTAGCTTTGGTCCATAACCTTCTGTGCTCTGATGTTTCCAGTGCAAATGGCAGTGAGGTTCTCACTTTGATCTTAGATGACACAACAATGAGATTGAAGTTTGACATAGTCACACTGTGTTATTACCCACGTCGTGTCTCCCACAGAAAGAGACACACAGACACATTCCCCGAGAGTGGCAGAGTTCTCAGAATTTGACCAGCTCCTTGTGCTTCACTTCAGCTGTCCGCTCCAACATGCAAGCTCAACCGCCAAAAGGCAGCTTTTGGTTGAACCAAAGCCAGTTTTACAGACAATGAGAGACGTTGATCTGAGCTAGAATTTGAAGTGGGCTAAAGAAATGTAAATTCGAAAACCCAAACCCTTCCGTTCCTAACAGACAACGGGAATGGACTAGCACGCTGCATCCTCATGATTTTAAATGCGAACCGATAATCCCCTAACTCGATGTCAGGCGTGTTACCAATTCTGTCACTGACCCAAAGACCATGTTTGGCTGTGACAGTTTGTCTCTAGGTAATGTAAACGTCCACATCAGGGAAACAGCATTCACAAGGTGAAAAATCAGCAAACATAATCACCGTAACTGTTTCACTTGGAATTCCCCACTCTGTGAACCATTTCATTTCACTGTACTTTCATATTTGAAGTTTTTTACATTCCAGAGCCTGAACTAATTCAGCGAGAAACCACTGGTCATTTCGAGCCCGTCATCTGAAATGAGGCGAGTTGAACGATGCCTTTCTTGCTGCCAAAACATCAGCACAGCTCAAAACGAGCTCGTGTTTGCATCAGTCTTTACTTAACTTGCTGCAGTATATCTGCTGAACAACATCAGATTATCACAGCGTTGACTTCTTCACATTGAAACCAAGGGTGATAATATGAACCGACTTGGAAACTTGGAGAGAGAAACACTGCTGACGAAGACGATTATGACGTGAAGAGCAGGCACGAGAGTTTGTACAGGTCCCAGAGGCTACTGCAGTATCAATGGACATCCCTGCATACGAGTCTGATTTTGCATTGCCCAGACCAGGCTTTCATTCTCAGTCAGGAGATGTAGATTTAATTCTCTTCTTGTGAATTATCCGAATGAAAACTAAATCCTGGCTGCACCCAGAACACACACACGGATCCTGCCAGAACAATTCAGAGATCTGTCTAGCATCTGTCTAGAAGGACAATGGCAGCAAATACAAGCGAAAGCTATCACAGCAATTACCGCTCCAAGGTTCTCGCGTTTCTCAGTTGAAAATATTTCGCTGTTCCTTCAATGTCACGACTTCTAAACCCTTGCCTCATGGCATCATGCCTGTACCCCGCTACTGAGGACATCCAGGGTTATGCGGAGAAACTCAAAATCTCAATCTCTCGAGTAATTAGGGATTGACGGTGCATCCCATCACATTGAGCAATGACTTTATCCCAGTAATACTTTTCCTAAAGCTGCAGTTTCTAAGGGAAAACTTGCAAGCTGTCGGGAATAAGTTGAGAAGTGGAACGGACGAGAGGAAAATGTGAAAGGCAATGATGACTGGGAGGCATGAGACAGCAAGTGAGTGAGGAGCTGGTGTTGCAACGTTCAATGTCAGTGTCAGTATTTACTGACCACTATTCACTCAGACTCACACACCACTCCTTAACAATTCACCACAATGAGCCCATTCCTCTTAGTGTGAGTTTACCTTTGCGGATATTAATGCAGTTAAAGGTGCCCAAGAGAATGGATGGATCCGCGTTATCCTGTCAGTTTAAACAGTCTAAGTTATCAGTTTACAACAAAAGCAATAAGAGATTGCCTCTTCCTGTGCATTTTCAGTGGAGAATATCCAGCTTTGAACTCTTCTGCATAACCAGAGGCTGTTTTAAATTTACACCGAGTAACTGTGAAACACACAAAAAATGAGTCCAAGTTCCTGTGTTCGAATAGTCAAGTAAATGCACGCATAGTTTTGAATCGTTGAGCTTGGGCAGTCCCTCAGCCTTAGTTAATGAAAGTTCCTGTGAAAAAACAGCCGAATATGGGATCAAATCCTGACATCTCACTGTTTATAGGTCTTTCATGAAAAACAGAGTTCCCGACTTCACCTGTGGGAATTCAAATCAATGACTGGATCGAGGTTATAGTTTAAAGCCAGTTCCTTCGACACCTCTGCCACACTGCCACACAAAGCCCCGCGACCACGTTTTTCATGATTTGTGTTTCAGCATCGCCTCACTTCAGGCACTTACGCACATGCACTTTCAATGGCGAACTTGGCGTAAGTTTGATAATATTTATGAGGATGTTGCAAGGCATACAGTGTTTGGACTGTCGCGTAAAGCTGAACAGGATGTGAAAATTTTCCCTGGAGATTGAGGGCTGAGAGATGGGCTTACAGAGGTTTATATCAATATGAAGGAGACGGTAGACTAAATGGTCAATGACTATTTCTTCCCAAGGCAGGCAAGTTCAAAACAAGGGAACAATGTTTTAAGGGGAGAGTGGTAAAATTTAAAAGGGATCTGAAGGACATTGTTTTTTTCACTCAGAAAGGTTTGCGTGTTTGGAATGAATTGTCAGATTTAGTGGTGGATTCTGGTATACTCTCAACATTTCAAAGGCATATGGATCTGTATACAGACAGGAAAGTTGAAAAAGAATAAACTTGAAAATTTGGCAAATAGAGCGTTTGTTTACGGGCTCAGCCCCTCTGAGATGCTGCAGTGGCGAACACCAGTTTGAATCGGCACTCATCACTTGGTCTGTGCATTGGGCTAGTTTTCCAGAAGATGGTTAGATTAGCTTCCCTACAGTATGGAAACAGGCCCTTCAGCGCAACGAGTCCACACCGACCCTCCAAAGATTAACCCACCCAGACCAATTTCCCTCGAACTAATGCACCGATCATTATGGGCAAATTAGCATGTCAAATTCACCTGCCCTGCACATCTTTGGAGTGTGGGAAGAAACCCACGCAGACGCAGAGAGAATGTGCAAACTACGCACAGGAATCAAACGTGGAACACTTGTGCTGTGAGGCAGCAGTGCTAACCACTGAGCCGCGGTGCCGCCCTAAAAGGGGATGGAGAACGCAGCTAGCAACCCCGCAATCTCTCGCATGCAAAGCGAGTACTCTCCCATTTGAGATAGTTCCCACAGGCTGCTTCGGTTAAAACCAGCAACGAATCAATTTTTTCTGGTATTAGGCTGCCAATGACCATTTTTCTTGACACATTCCCAACTTTTCAGTGGGAGATTTTGGCTGCGGAAAATACCTCACAAATCATGTTGCCCGCGCAACTCTCCAGCGAAACCAAAAACTGACAACTTATGAACAGAAGCAGAACTGACAAAAAGAACCTATTTTCAGACACACGGACTCATGAATGCTGTCTGTTAGGCAGAGCGAGTCGTCTGAGTCATGAGCTGCTCACACAAATTAAGCGAGACAATTCCAAATGGTGCTTTCAACGTACTGGCGCCTTAGTGCACCAATACTTCCAGGAAAGTGCTCAAGTTACATGAATCAGAACTGACTAACAATGAACCATGAAACGTGAAGATTACCAATTACAGTCACGATTAGATGAGGTTAACAATTGGGCTGATGTCTCCACCAGGTCGAGAGGACCAATCACCAGCCTCTCTCATCAGGACAGAAATTATGGAAATTAGGGAAAAGTAACCAAGTTTCATATCGCAATTTCCCTCCTTTTCGCAACAACAACAGAAAACTGCGAGCAGATTCAATTTCACATCAACAGGGAAATAAATATCTCCATTCACTTTCAGAGAAACGGTGAAAACTGCAAATTGTCTGGAATATGAATGATTGGCGCAGCCTGTTTTTGAGTTGCATATTATGCTGGTGGCCTTTCGAGCTGGAGAGGAACGTGACAACTACAGCAGAAGGGGAAAACATGGGCACTGACATGTTGGTTGTTTTCTGCTGTGCCACATCAGAGCCGGGTTAGAAGAAATGACTGTTTTTTTTTTGTTCAATTTTAACAAAACTCATCCCTGCAATACGTTGCCAGCTTAATCCTTTAGCACACGTGGCCGAGCAGGGATGCAAACACAAGCCTTCTTAAGAACTGGAATCTGAAATCAGAGTCTCAGGTTGCTCAGCCACGCGGCACACAGGCCAAAACCGGAAACCCAAGAGCATGTAGCTGATGATACCCTGCAGCATACTCACAGCAACTGCACGAGATCTGCAGAATAAGCGGTGGAAAGGAATGGCTCTATCTGAGCGGTAGTGCTTGTTGTTCTCATCAGCAAATCTGGCTTTGAATTTGCGAGCCCATACCTGCTACCATGCTGAAACGGAATGCAATTCCGATTAGTCGCTGTGTGAAACTTTGTTCATTTTCTCTCTTCAGATAAAGTGATCACTGGAGATGATGAATTCTGCTCCTGCCAGAAACGCTGACTCTCCTGCATCTCGGATGAACTGAAAAACTGATTTAGTACAGGAATCCGAGAATGGCAGAACACGTAGCAAGATTATTCGAAACCCAGAGCCAATAAGAGTTCCAACTTTCCTTTTCTTTCTCTATAATAGTGCATTATCCAGCAGAGCCATGAGCAACTGCCACCTGGCTGCAAGCTGAGTTGGAAACCTATGTGGAAATCAAGGAAATGCGACTCACTTATTGTCGGTATATCAAACACTTCTCACTTTGAGGTGTACAAAAATTAGTTTCTATACATATTCAGGGAAGGTCAAAGACGATCTGAAATGTCAAAGAGGTGGTCACTGTTCGTGATTGCTCTTTGTTCGAGTTGTGAAAAGGTTTCCCGCTTTAGTCGCATTCACGTTTCTTGTTGATGACTGAATCAGACAGAAGGTGTTTCACCAGAGCTGCACTTGACTTGCATTCCTCTCCCTCGCTGTCATACTTTCCTGGAACTCTGTGAGAACAAGAAAACAAAATACATAATGCCTCATTCGGCAGCCTGTCTGTGATTTCCAAATTTTCAGTTACAATATGGCTTAGACTTCAGGCCACACGGTAATATTAGTAACAGTATGAGAACAAGAGTCGATAGTTCATCTGTGCCTGTAAATCTTTTCATTTCTGTGGTTGACTGAATGAACTGTATCCGTGCCTGCTGCTTCGAAACTCGAATATGTGAACTGCTCCAAACTATGATTGAGGATTTCTGGTTTTGGTTGACACACGTTGAGAAACGCCAGACAGCGTTCAAATGAAGCTTTCAGAGCACATTTTCGGATGCATTTGACAGAGACTAACATCATGAATGCAGTGTTCGCTGTGACAGAAGGAAATGAATGCTCTCCTTGTTACTGATCCAGGCCACCTTCGCATGTCAAGCAAATGCGGTACTGTTGTTACAGAAAGGATCAGTGCCCGGTAACTGTATCCTTAAAGAGGACATGATTGAAAATATAAAATATACCATGTTGAAATATCCAGGAAATATTGGCTAAAAAGGCGCAGACAATTTTCCCTGCAGCGCCAAGACAGAGGAACATATGTAACGGCACTCTTAAACAGGATGGCCAGCAGTGATATAGACATCGCCACATATGAAGGACCACTGCGAATAGAAATTTGAAAATGAATTTCACGCATCAGGTATTCGGAATTATATTCTTTTCACCGCTACAGTAGTATTTGGCGAGTAAATTCAAAACAAGGTTTGCTGATGAGAATGCAATAAAACCCCATCGATCATGATATGAAACTGAGATTGATGACACGTAGACTCGGTGTAACAGCTGCCAACACATGTGGAGAGTTTTGGGACAGATGAGGACCCACTCTGGGAAAAAGACTGGATCCTAAGACTCGGGATTAAGTGTTCAGGTAGAGGACTGGAGAATGGGGTTAAGAACAATATTAGCCAAGATCGAATGATGAAGCAGATTAGATATTCTGAAAGCGCTAACCGATCCTATGTCTTCCAATCTCTGGCCATCTGGTATCTAAGGAAATAGAAACAGAGTTATTTGTTCAGTTGGAATTCCTGGGCAAAGTGAGAGATAGAACAAGCATGATACCATTTTAGAGACTGGGAAAATGTTTGGAGAGGAAGCAATAAAAGTGAAGCTGAATATAAAGTCAGGATATATTCAATAAAAAGGAAGTTTGTAGAAAGGCAGAGGGACATGAAGATTGAAAAAGATGTGTCACCAGTCCCGAAATCTCATTCGGTTTTCATTTTCAAGATGAGACCGGACCTGTTGATTCTGAAACAGAAGATGGGAGTGATCCTGGACCAATCCGCTCTCTCATGTTCTGGGAATATTTGACTTACCCGTTCGATCAGATCAGGTCTGTCCCACACTGAAACCTCAGAATCCTTCCCCACCCCCACCCTCGTTACTGGCAATAAACTGTTCATTACATAAACTTACATGAGCACACAACAAGGACAATTGCAAAATGTACAAGGAGACCTCCGTTCCGTTCCATCAGCACATTCTAAATCAGTTAATTTTTGTTCACGACCCATGAGATATTAATCCGTCTCTGTCAGATCACTAACAAATGGCCATTCGCGTTCTGTGTCTTTGAACACTTTGGTTGGTGCACGGATGAAGTGGAATCTCACGTTTTGAATTGGACATCATTCATAGTATTTTCAGCTGCACTGATAAAGTTGTATCTGGCGCTTCCAGTAAAGTGCAGACCGCTTTCACACATGTGATCAAAGCAGGAGGACATTTGTGTCAACGAAAACAACAAGAATGCTCCACCAGCGTTGGCTTGCAATTCTGCATGTGGAACGAAGCGCTGGAACTCTGTTAAACAGTGAAAACGACTATTATGGGGCTTGGACGCACGACTCTCTGATTAAACAACTCACATTGCACCGAACTGAGATATCCAGGCTTGGGACACGATGCATTAGTTTGCTATTTCATTCTGAGCATGATTCACCTGGCACAGCAATTTGCAAAGATCCAGCTCATTCCTCCCAATCACAAATAACATAATTCATATCTTTCACTTTTGTTATTTCTTCAAAACATTACAATCTATTTAACACTTGTCACGGCATTTAAGATTCAACCCTAATATTTTCATATGAAGTGATTTCCAGTCACTCTGGCAGACAGTAAATCAGTCGGAAAATTACCGAAAGAAACCCAACCATTTCTGTATACGGTGTTGGGAATTTCCCATCTGCTGACAAGACAGAGTCCTCACAGCAACATTTTCTTTGTTCTTCCTGCCTAAAACGTTTACCACTTCTTATTTTCAAGACAGGAGTTTTGTTTATAACACGTTCCAAGAATAGGAACAACCTTCCAATCTCCTGAAGCCGTTTCCAATTTAAAATGGAAGTTTTGCTCCTTTCCCACGGGAAGAGCAGTTAATGAGGAAGGAGTTTCCACGAGCTGTGTCCCAGGGTTTGTCAGGAAGCCCTGATTGAAGCTGCAGTGGCCGCTTTCAGTTGGCATCGGGGGGTTGGAGAAGGTGGTGTCGTATTCTGCTGCGTGTAAACGTCTTGCTCCCTGTGGACTCGGGGTGAATCATGGATGAGTTTTCGGAACAACATTGCCTTCCAGCCTCTGGCCATCTGCAATCTAAGGAAAGAGAAACAGAGTTATTTGTTCAGTTCGAAGTTCTGGGCAATGTGAAAGACGGAACAGTTCTGATACAAAATTGGAGACTGGGAAAATGGTTGGAGAGGAAGTAATAAAAGAGAAACTGAATATAAAGTTGGAAGTCAGGAGACATTCAATAAAAAAAGGAAGAGTGTGCAAAAACAGGTGGAGACAGACATGGAAAAGAAGTGTCACTAGTCCAGAAGTCTTAAATCGATTTTTATTTCCAAGATGCCACCAGACCTGCTGAGATTTTCCCGTAATTTCATTTGTTGGTTTAGAAACAGAAGGTGGCAGTGATCCTGGACCAAACATCTCTCCCGAGTTCTGGGGATATTTGACTTACTGTGTTTATGTCCCACACTGAAACCTCACGATCCTGCCGCACCTCCACCCTCGTTGCTGACAATATATTGTACATTACGTTAAACACAAGAAGAACAATTGCAAAATGTTGAGGGAGAGTTCCCTTCTGTTTCCATCAGAACAATCTGAATCACTGAAAATTGGTTCAGGACATGTGACATTGGTCCGTCTCTGTCAGACCCCTAGCAAGTGGCCATTCGCTTTCCGTGCCTTTGAACACTTTGGGTGGTGCACGGTTGGTTTGGAACCTCACATTTTGAAACGGACATCATTCATTGTATTTTCGGCTGCACTGATAAAGTTGTCTCTGGCGCCTCCAGTAAAATGGAAACAGTGTTCACTCAGAAACCGACGTGTGATCAAATGCAGGCGGACAGATGTGTCAATGAAAGCAGCAAGAACATTCCCCTGCGAAGTGTTGCAATACTACGCGTGGAACGAAAAGCCGGAATTGTATTAAGCAGTGAAAGCGCCCATTGTGAGGCTTGCACCCACTACCCTCAGATTAAGCATCTCACACTGCACCGACTGAGCTAACCAAGCACGGTGCACTGTGGATTAGTTTGCTATTATATTGCGAGCATAATTCATCAGCAATTTGTTAGGATCCAGTTCATTCCTCCTAATCACAAAAATATCATTCACACCTTTCCCTTCAGTTATTCCTTCAAAGCATTACAATCGATTCAGCACTTGTCCCGGGATTTAAGGTTCAACCTTAATAATTTACCCGTAATATTTTTACCCTCACCTTTATATCGCTGATGTGATTTCCAATCACTCTGACAGACAGTCAATCAGTCGGGAAATTACCTAAGGAAACCCAATCATTCCCGTTTACGTGTTGGGCATTTCCCATCTGCTGACGAGACAGAGTCGTCTCAATCAACACTTTCTTTGTTCTTTCTACCTAAAACCTTTACCACTTATTATTGTCAAGTCAGGAGTTTTATTTATAACACGTTCGAAGAACTGGATCAACATTCCAATGCCCTGAAGCCCTTTCCAATTTAAAGTGAAAGTTTTGATCCTTTCACACGGAAAGAGCTGTTACTAAGGAAGGAGTTTCCACGAGTTTCCCATGGCTTGGCAGAAAGTCGCTGATTGAAGCTGCAGTGGCCGCTTTCTCTTGGCATCGGGAGCTTGGAGAAAGTGATGTCGTATTCTGCTGCGTGTAAACATCTCACTCCCTGTGGACTTGGGGTGAATCATGGATGCGTTTTACCGGTTACAATGTCAATATATGGTCGGGGTAAATAGTTGTGCTGAAATATTTGAGGCTTATTCCCTGGGTGGGCTCGAATCACCAACATTTCATCCAACTGCGCTGACCATTTGAGATACAGAAACTGGCAACGCAGATATCCTAAAGCAAAGTTATCGACGGGATATGAGGATACGTCGGACAGCAGGAACTTGCGTTGTTTTTAGAGACGGCCGCTGATTTTATCACCGAGAGGGTAAGCAGACTGAGGAGCTGCAAACACTCAAATTAAAAGGCATCCACACATGCGCAGTTCTCTGACATACATCTCCACAGAGTCGCGCACTTCTGATGCTGGTATTTGAAGCCACGATTCGATAGAAACTGAAGCTTAAAAATCCAGCATATTCGACTGCTCGACCACGCTACCACACAAAATCCAAAACTCAGATTTGTTATGACTAGTGTTTCAGCATCGATTCACTTCAGACACTTACAACTCGCAAATTTTGTAACGAAATTGGCGTAATTTAAGAAGGAAGACTAATAAAAATGTACAGACAAAGAACAGGCCCTTCATCCAATCAAGCCTGAGCCGATCCAAATCTACTGTTTAAACCTGTCACCCAATTCCTAAGCATCTGTATCCCTCTGCTCCCCACCTACTCATGCATCTATCCAGACGGATCTTAAATGTATCTACCATGATTACCTCTCCAGTCTCTGCTGGGAACGCATTCCAGACACCCACCACCCGCTGTGCCAAGTAGTTGCCGCGTGTATCCCTCTTCAACATTTCACCTCTCACCTTGAAAGCGTGACCTCTCGGTAGTTAATCCTTCAACCTGGGAAATAAAACTTTTCTCTATCGACGCTGTTTGTACTCTTCATGATTTTGTAAACCTCAAAACGGTCCCCCTCAAACTCCTTTTTTCGAATGAAAACAAACCTAATCTACGCAACCTCTCTTCCGAGATTGCAACTTCCATACGAGGCAACATCCGCTTAAACCTTTTACACGCCCTCTCCAAAGCGTCCACATCCTTTTGGTAATGTGGCGACTAGAAATTTACACAGTATTCTAAGTGTGGCCAGACCAATGTATTGTTCGATTTTAACATGACTTGCCAGCCATTCTATTCAATACCCCATCCAATGAAGCCAAGCATGCTAAATGCCTGCTTGACGACTCTATCCACCTGTGCAGCAACATTAAGTGTATAATGGGCCTGTACTCACAGATCTCTCTGTCCATCAACTTTTTTTTTCCCAAAGCTCTTCCGTTCATTGTATAACCCCATCTAGAATTAGACTAACCGAAATGTCTCACCTCACATTTGTCTGTTTTGAACTCCAGCTGCCACTTTTACGCCCAATTTCCAGTATATCAATATCCTCCTGTATTCTTTAACGGTCACTTATACTTTCTGCTAGTCCAGAAATCTTCGTGTCATCTGCAAACTTTCTGATCATTCCAACAGTGCTCTCTTCCAGATCATTTATGTATATCACAAACAAAAGTGGCCACAACACTGACCCCTGTGGAGCACTACTGCTCATCTTTCTCCATTTCCCGAAACTCATTCAACTGCCACTCTATGTCTCCTATTGCTCAACTAATTCTTTATCCACTTGTCTAGAACACCCTGCACACCATGTTACTTTACGTTCTGTATTTGGTTACCTTATCTAACTCCTTACTATAGTGCATGTATGTGACATCAACAGCCTTTCCTTCATCTATCAACTTGGGCACTTCCCCGAAAAACTCTATGCCTCTCACTGATATGCACATTATTTTGTAAATATGAATAATCCTATCCCTCAGTACCTTCTCCAGCAACTTTCCCAACACTGATGTTAGGCCCATTGTTCTGTAGTTATCCGGAATATCCCTATATACTTCTTGTACAGGGGACAATATGAGCAACTTTCCAGTCAGCCAGAACCTCACCTGTGCTGAAGGATGCCACGAAGATATCTGCCAGGGCCCCAACTATTTCCTCTCTCACCTCACTCAGGAACCAGGGATAGATCCCATCCGTTCCTGGGGATTTGTCCACATTAATTACCACTAGCCTGCCCAACACAGCTTCCCTACTTCTGTCAACATGATCCAGACTAATCAAATGTCTTACTCGAGACTCAGCATTCACCATGTTCCTCTCCTCAGTGACCACTGATGCAAAATAATCATTCAGAATCATACCCAATCTCTCAGATTCGACATACAGCCTTCGTTCATTTTCCTTTAGTGGACCAATCCTTTCTCTGGTTACCCGTTTACTTCTTATATATGAATAATAGGCTTTAGGATTCTCCTCAATTGTGCTCGCGTGAAGTTGTTTCATGACCCCTTTTAACCCCCTTCATTCCTCGTTTAAGACTTGTCCTACTCTTCTCATGTTCCTCCAGGGACCATTATGTTCTTAGCTGCCGAGGCGTTATGTATGCTTGCCTTTTCCTCTTGGTGAGTCGTACAATTGTCCTGTCATCAACAGTTCACGAATATTGCCTTTCGAATCCTTTGCCTTCAACGGGACATGCCTATCCTGCACTATATTTAACCTATCTTTGAAAGCCTGCCACATATGAAATGTGGACCTTCCTACAAATAGCTGTTTCCAATCCACATTTCCGACCTCCTGCATAATTTTGATGTAATTAGCTTTGGCACAGTTTAGTACTCTTTCCTCAGGACCACTCTCATCTTTGTCAATGAGTATTCTAAAACTTACAGAATATTGGACACTTCTCAAAGAAATCACCCACAGCAACTGCTAGCACCAGCCGTGGCTTATTCCCCAATATCAGTTCCAATGTAGCCTATTGCCTCGTCGGACTATTGATATACCACTCCAGAAAACTCACCTGGAGGCTTCTTACAAATTGTATCCCATCCAGACCTCTGACGCTAAGAGTATCCCGGTCAATGTTGGGAAAACGGAAATCTCCAATAAACACTAAATTATTGCCTCTACGTCTTTCCATGATCTGTTTAACTATTTTGTTCTTACACCTCACGCTCACTGCAATACAGCCCCAAAAATCTAATCTCACCCTTCTTATTTCATTGCTCCATCCATAGTGTCTCACGACCCAAGCCCAACATGGTGTCCTCCTTTCGCACAGCCATGATATCATCCCGGACCAGCAATGCAACTCCTTCCCCTTTTTTCCCTCCCTTTCCCGTCTGAAGCGTCTATATCCTAGAACATTTGGTTGCCATACATGCCCTTCCTTCAACTAAATCTCTGTGATCGCAACAACGTCATATTCCCAGGCACCAACCTAAGCCCTAAGTTCATCTGTCTATTCTCCATGCATTAAAGTAGATGCATTTCAGGCCACCAGTTCTTTTGCATTCATCTGCTCTCTGCCTACTCTTCCCATTATTAATGCTATCTTCCTGATTCTTAGCATTTCCAGTTTCCACCTCACTGCCGACTTGCTTAATGGTGTGGTTCGCAGCCCTCTTCCACATTAGTATAAAACCTCCCCAACAGCAGTAGCAAAAACTCCCGAAAGGACATTCGTTCCTGTCTGGTTCAGATGTAGATCGTTAATTTTCTTATAGTCCCACATTCCCCAAAACTGGTCGCAAAATCCAACAAATCTGAAACCCGCCCTGCAGTACCATTCCTCAAGTCACGTGTTCATCGTGCCTTTTTTTATTCAATTCTATGCTGGCAGTCACATGGCACCGGCAGTAATCCCGAGATTACTACCTTTGAGGTCCTCCTCTTTAATTTCTCTCCTAGCTCCCTGAATTATCCCTACAGGTCCTCATAAGTTGGATCGCGGGATTTGTTTCCATGCTCTACAACTCTGAGATTCTCCAGCCACCGGAAACGGTTTGAATACACCACTTGCAAAATACGCATGATGTTTGTTACTCAGTCAGCGAGTTTGGCTATTTTGTTTGGAGGGTGGATGGGCCCAACCGATCCAGCGATGAAGGTTTTCCGGATATTTGCTGCCAATGACCATTCTTCTTGACACTTTCCCAAGTTCGCCATCAAAGATTTTGGCTGAAGAAAAATACCTCACATTTCACATTACCCACTTTGCTCTCCAGCGAATCCAAAAACTGACAGCTCTTAACGTGGAACAGAATCAAAACTGAAAAGGCGGTACCATGATCAGACACACCGAAGCTTAAGTGCTGTTTGTGAGGCACTGTGAGTCGTCTCTGACATGAACCGCGTGCACAAGTAACAGCGAGGCAATTCGAAAACTACTTGAGATTTAGTTTATTGCCAAGTCCCAGAAAGTGCTCAAGTATCATATAAAAAAAAGAACAACATCGAACCATTAAAAGTGAACATTTCCAATTATATCCGTGATTAAATTAGGCCATCAAAGCACCGGTGCCCCCATCTGATCGACAGAGCCAATCACCTTTCTCCCTCACCAGGACAATAATGAAGGAAATGAAGGTATAGCAACGTTTCACATCGTGATTGCCCACCTTTTCGCCACAGCATCAAAAAACGGCGAACAGATTCAATGCAGAATCTTCGTTCGAAATAACCGTGAAGTGACTAGGTCCATTCATTTTCAGAGTAAACGGGGAACAACACAAGTTGTCTGGAATATGAATAACCAACATAGACTACTTGGGTCCCAGATTCTACTGATGCACAGACTTTCATATGAAAAGGTACCTTGGGTGATTGCCCTACACCCAGAAATCTGGCTGCCTTCTGTTTGCCCTGTCACATTAAACTTGTGCTGCTCTAATCGAATTTGTAGTTCTTGCCATTGGTCCGTATTGCAACTAGGGATAGCTGGTCATGACAACTCGTGACTGCCACACAAATTCTTTGCCAAAATTGGATTGTCCCTCAACGTGATTCGCAGTGCACCAACTTCGCAGCGAGGATATGCCACGCGGCAAGTTAAAAAGCACACTTCCATTTATTGAAGTAAGTTCCTGGGAACTTACAACCAGATTCCTCCTTACACTCGGAATTATGACAACACATAAACCAACAGCCTCTCTCAGAGACAAGTGACCAATGCCCATCTTGTGCCGGACAAACATAGTTGACAAGATTGCACGCAGGGACTGCACAGAAAACTATAGAGGAGAAGCAGACAGACGACCATCGAGCTGCATTCATGCAGTTCTGTTACCCTGTAAACCCCATGTACAGCTGTTCCTTGTAGGTACACACAGGGCACTGAGTGTCTCCGACTCCGGGACTTGGAACTCGGATTATATGATCGTCTGCAGCACTGGTTACTTCCTTGTGTGAGGTAACTCCTGATGGAACATGTGTAAAACATGATAGCTCATTGAGAAATACATCCAAAATAGTACCCAAGAGACGTATTTCTGTTGTGTTTCAGGTCCAAGAATACTCAGATCAACAGCTCCCTTGCTTACCTCTGCTGGTCATGTTTGCAAAGAGATCTAGCAAATTGCCAAGTGTGATTTTCCTTTCAATCAACATTTTGACTCTGTTTGGCTGCAAATATCATTTCCTAACTTTGTGCTTTTCTTCTTTTACATTGGTGTCTCGCACCTTACAAATGACAGCAAAGGTATGAAAGGAGATGGAAGCATTTAGCCCATCAAGTCAGCGACAGCTTTCAATGAGATCATGGCTGATTTGGTTCATGCTCAACTCTGCTTTTTAGTCAGTACTCATGACCGAGTGGTTAAGGTGATAGGTTAAAAATCCATTCAGGTTTCCCCGCGTAGGTCCGAATCCAGCTGACTCCGCTATGAATGACTTGCTGCTGGGCGACTTTTCGCTCAAAGTTCAAAAAACCTATTTTGCAAACCAGGCCGGTAATTTAATTAGACTTTGGAACTCGAGTTCTTCATCAGAAATGTTCCATATTTAAAACATTATCTCTGTTTCTCTTTCCAGATACACTGCTCGACACATCGGGTTTCTGCAGTTTTTATTGGACGTCCTGACCAGAAGTGCTGCTTTTCATTAGATTCCTTCAATCCCTGTCTTCTGTTCACGGACTCGGGTCAGTGGCAACACTTCCTCCTGCTTGTCAAAGTGCTCATTCCCCACCGCTCCCTCTCCCATCATTACAAACAACCGCAGGAAATTGCCACTTAACCATCTTTGATCTAAAGTGACACTCACCAGCCTCGGGAATCTCTCCACCAAACGGGACTTCTCATCACTGGACATGGTGCAGACCCGAGGTTTCCGAAGCTTTACTGTGAAAATATTGTCAATTGGCAGTTGGAAATTGTTAAGGAGCCAAACCAATCCAGGCACCAGCTTTGCAAATCTTGAGAAACTCTTTGGGAAGTGGAATCAGAATGCAGAAGGGTGAACTGTCAAACCGAGCAGAGGCCAGAATATTGACTCTGACGTTGTCGGGACAGGAACTGGTCTGAGACATTGAAATAATTCTCACCCTTGTACATGGGGAATAGAGACTTCATCTGGACTCTGCGACAATGAAAATCTCTGGAACACACAAGGCACTGAGAGGCAAAAAAGGAGATTATTCCTGATGGAGGTGAGCTGGTTCCCAGTGACATGGGTGTGTCTGACTTGGGGGTATCAGACTGTTAAAATGTCTCCATAATGAATGGTTCAGTCTTTCATTTGGAAAAGTAAAACTGATAGAGGACAATAGTCGTTCAGGGAATGGCACATTGAATTTGGAATTCAGTCACGGACTGCTTTAGGGGATCTTCGAATTTATTAGGTTGGAAGTTTCAGCGCATTCGACTGTTAACTGAAACGTCCTTGTGGAACAAAGTAAAGAATCTTTCCGTTGAATTAGCAGGATCTATATTGACTAATGGGGCCACAGCAGGCGGCAGGACGTGGTAACACGAAATAAAAATGCGCTGAGCTCAAACACAAGAAGCATGCTCTTTCGGTATGGTGGATCAACAATACAGCATTTTAAAGAAGTCTAAGCAACGATCCTTCAATGTACAAGACATGCAACGCCAGGATGTGACACCATACTAGTCTCGTTATCACCAGGAGCTTTAACTAATTCATCAACGGTGTCAGCGCAGAAGATGCTGTTCAAATCCATATGTGTATTTAATTAGCTGTTCAATCACAGTAACTTGGACATTTGTTACTTTATTAAAGTTGCTCCATAAGAATTTAAACTAACCTCTGCTGATACAGAAAAGAAACGTTCACACCTGGACATTCTCCAGTGCAAATGCACAGAAAGAGCCAATCTCGTATTGCGTTCATTTCAAACTGATATATTCATCTGTTTTAGCCGACAGGATAAAGAAGATACGTCCATCCTCTCGGGCCCATTAACCACGTTAATATGCACAGAGGGAATACAACGCCAAGAGAACAGTATCATTGTGGTGAATTGATCAGCAATGTTGTGTAGGTCAGTGTAAACAGTGGCCAGTATTGGCTGACCCATTAACACCAACAGTGAGCCTTGCATCACCATTTCCTCTCTCACTTACAGCCTCACGCCCTCCAGTCATCATTGCCTTTCACTTTACGCAAACGCCCTGCTCCACTACTCCCTTCTCCCGATCGCTTGTGGGCGAACACGTAGAACTTGCAGATGTTCGAAACTCATTAGTGGCATACACACGTCACTCAATGGCATTGGATTCACTGCCCATCCCTAATTACTCTAGTGATTGAGATGATGAGCTCCTGTACAGAAACTTTAGCGAACTTAACATAGAGGTACAGCCAAAATGCTGTTAGCGAGGGAGTTCCAGGATTTAGGAATAGCTAGATACTTCCAACTCAGAAAGGCGAGATCCCTGATAGGTGATTTGAGGTCACAGTTTTCTCTTGTTTCTGCTGCTATTGTCCTTAGAGATAGATGTAAACAATCACAGGGTTGATTCTGGCAACCAAAATAAAAACCCTGCATCTACTGTCGTTTGTAGAAGTGAGTTCCAAACCTCTCCCAAATATTGTGTGTAGAAGTGCTCACTAACATCTGTCCTGAATACTCTGAACCTCATTTTCAGACTCATTGCAGAATCCACAGCGAACTGCAACAGTTTATCGCTTCATTTTAGTGTCTTGCATTACTTCTCTCAGGTCACCACTTAACATTCAAAGTTGTCCCAAAAACAGGCTTCATTTGTATATCAGAAACAGAAATGGCTCAGCATGTCTTACATCATCTGTGGGATAGCAAGAGTTAATGTTTCACTTCCGTTGACCTATTTTTGCAACTGGCTTGCCTGATTTCTTACCATACCTACAAACGGTATGAAACCGGAACGGGTGGCAGAACACAGAGATTAGGAAGTTCTGCATTTGCAGTGACATCGGGAGTCTCTATCACTGGAGAATTGTAAGGAGACTACTGCTCAGTGAACTGATATCGCACTTCCTGTGTCTAAATAAGGAAACCTGTCAGTGAATTGGAGACTTTATTGTTCAAAAGTTAAAACCAAAGAGCAGATCAGCAGCAGACGAAAACAAGTGAAATTGTCATAATGCCTTATAAGGAACGCCAATGAAGACCAGGATAGTGAGGATCACCTTCTCCACATGTTTGAATTGTTTGATGCAGTTTTCTGTGCGACGTTATCTCTCCCTTCAGGCAACTGACAAGCTCCTTGTTTGAAAATCTGAGTTGATGCATCACCAAAGGTGTTGCATTGTACTGTGTGTAAGCAGCTTGTGGAGACTGAGAGTGGAGCATTGCTCACATTTTTTTGTTTGTTTTTTATTCAAGTTTCTGAGAAATGAAGAAGCTTAATAACAAGCTTAATCCCAGTTTTGGAGAAGAATTGCTCGTCAGTAAATGATAATCAGCTCACATGAAGATATTCCAGAATTGATATCAGATACCTAATTCAAACCCTGCAACGATAGATGCCATGAATTCTAAGTTGAAATTCTATGTCTAATGCCTTTAACCCATTACAACCTACCATGGAATATCCCTTCCGATTTGCCTCTACCCCTTAGGGAAGTAAAGCTGCTATTCTTATTTGCTCCAAGATACATGTGACTCCAGACGCACAGAAACTGGATTGGTTGTTGCAGGTCAGTTATCTAAACTCCAGGACCTCACGTCAGGAATTATTCAAGGTTCTGTTCGTTAATAAATGTCCAGAGTTCAGCCGCATTCTTAACTCCTCAACTCCTGAAGCATTCCATTTCACAATGCAGCAGACTTCTGGCAATGTGAAGGCCTGGGCAGACAAGTGAAATGAATTTCACACATCCTGATTAAGATAATCTAATCAACACCTCTGGAAATTCAATGGTGTTGCCATTACCTAGTCTTCAACGATCAACATTCTGGGAGTTACTATTAACCCCAAAATGAACTGTCCTCCCTACAAGAGCAGGCCAGATGGCAAGAAAACTTCCATCAGTCATGGGCTTTCTGACTCCAATCGCTTCTCTAATACCGAGAAGGCTCACGTCAAGTGTGTGATGGAATACTCCCCGATTGACTGAACAAATATATCGACAACATACCTCAATATGTTGGACAGCGCCATTATGAAACATTCGTACAAAAGGATAATGCTGCGGACATTTAATAACTGAAATGAAAGTAGAAAGTGCTGGAGAGGTTCAGCAACCCTAACAGCATACTTGGAGAGAAATACAGTTAACGTTTTGAGGCCAAAATGACTCTTCTTCAGAACAGTACTGAAGAGAGGACATGTAGGACAAGAAACATTACTTCTCTGACACTTTTCACAGTTGCTACGACGCCGGCTGAGTTCCATTCCATGGCAATTGAGTCAGTTCGATTGGCACTTTATGTATAATTTCAATCCATTCACCATTGTCGCAGCTTTTTGATTCATCAACAATTTCCATTTGACAGCACACTCGAACTCTAGTACTACTATCGTCCTAAAGACAAATGAAGTAAACGAATGGGAAAATCATTATCTGTATGTTCCCTTGCAAGCTACTAAACATCACAATTGGATAGGTATTCCTTCAGTCAGTCCTTCACTGTCCCAGTGGATCAGAGGGTTGCTCTCCTCCCCCACTTCAAAACATCCAAATAGTTTAATGAATTGTTCAAATAAACTTTGTCAAACTCAATTGTTAGAAGGCCAACACTTACTGGGAGGTAGAAAACCTTCACAAAAATGTAACGCTTAAGCTACAGAGTTGAGAGGAGCAGTTTGGAAATATGTATCCCTGTGTTCTTACAGCAGATTCATGTAATCAGACATTTGAGATCGGCTGAGTCAGCAACTTGCCATGAATAGAAATGTTGAATTTGGTGATGCATTTTCACTGGAAGTATTTTCCAGCCATGATTCTGTTTCAATTAAATTTGCATAGTCGTCAATTCGAATTGAAATGAACACTTGCCAGTTAACTTTGACACAGATAATTAGCGTGAATCCACCATTCACTATTTTACTAGCAAGCTGCTGAGTTGTACTATGCCTTACACTGTTCAAGTACTGACGTTATGAAATAGAATCATACCATCCCTACAGTGCGGAAACAGGTTATTAGGCCCAACAAGTTCACACACAACCTCTAAGGAGTATTCCACCCACAGCAATTTCCCTTCCCTACTACTTTGCACTGCTCCTGTCCAACACATTCTGGAGAACGAGGTACAATTTAGCATATCCAATTTATCTAACCTGCATATCTTTGGACTGGACTAGGAAACTGGAGTAACTCGAAGAAACCCACGCAGACACAGGGAGAATATGCAAACTCTAAACGGTCGCCTGAGGCTGGAATCGAATCCAGGTCCTTCATGCTGTAAGGCAGCAGTGCTCACCAACGAATCACGAAAGCTAACTTCAAACCTTAGTGGAGCCATTCTTCCGAATAAGCCTGATATCAAAGACATACACGTCTCCATAGCCATTTTGTAGCAAAAGGTAGACATAAGTAGATTCGACATACTCCAGCACGTGGCTGAAGGTGATCAGTTAAAGGATAGATGTTTTATCATCATTTATGAGCAGCTGACTAAGCTGCGCTACTTACAGGCTTCAGCCGGAAGTCCTCAATCAAATATGTTCTTCTTACCATTCGTCCTGCTAAGATTGCGGTATTTATCTTCATTTAGGCTATGTTATATATTTTCGGTTTCACCATTCTCCTGTTAGAAGGCATCCCCCGAGATTTTATTCAATGACTTTGCCTGTTTGAAGTTTGGAAAGTCTCTCAGATACTGCCAAAACCTCTTCAAGAGGCTTCCCCTCCCAGAATCAGCTCTTGCCTTCGAACTTCCCCTCGTTGTCAGTCCTACGGCATAGAAACTAACTGGAGACAAATACATGTATGATGTCACCGAACAGGCCATCACCGTGCTTCACTCTCTCCCAGGGAGCAGCACGGCTCAGCGTTGGTGATCGATGCCTTGCAAATCACTTGGGATGATGGGAAGAGTGGTTGTCATCTACCTATCCACGATCAAAATGAACCTGAATCTGAGAAGTTACCATTCCAATCAGTTTGAAGTACATGCATTAAATGTAGATAAATGAGACTAATTTGACTGTCTATGATATAAATTAAGAAACACAAGATTTGATCTTAATGGTAAAAAGCTGTGATTTCCGAAGCGTGAACACTGAATGCACAACTTTAAATTGCATAAGTGCAGACTTCGAGGTGTAGCTCCTGTGTGAGAATTGGAATATCGTTTGCAGACATTGAAAACGACACCTGGAAACATTATTTATCTTTCGGACTGTCTGGAAAATCGCACGATCGCAATAATTTTCATAAAATCCCAATTGTGTGGAAGTAGGCCGTTCGGTCTATCAAGCCCACACCAAAGCAGTGAAGATTATCCCAACAATAACCACTTCCGAATCGATCCACTTCCAGTTTCTCACAGCGAAATAACCTGAAGTCCACATACCTGGACAAGTTGGGTATTTTTCCATTTGGCAATCCTACCGAAACTACACAGCTTTCATAATGTGGGAGGAAAACTCACGCACACATGGGAGGAGTACAAGCACCATACAGACATTCGACACAGGCTGGAATTGAACTGGGTCCCTGGCACCGTGTGGTAGAAGTGCAAAGCATGTTTATTCTTCCGTCAGCTCACTGGGTTCAAGATAAATGACATTTAAACAACTCAGGCAAAGCTTTGAAGCATATATCGTCCCTTGAAGTATGTTTTTCTTTGAAATTGAACCACATTCCAAAGTACATACATTGCAAAAGAACCGCTTGAACCTTAAGATTTCATCACGAACAACAACAAGTTCAGAATTACATGCGGCAACAGGAGCTTGAACTTGAACATAGTGTGGAGGGGAACGTGCGTGTGGTGGTGTTTCCGTGTACCTGCTGTGGAGGTTGCGGTTTTGGACTGCGATGGACCAATTCAGAAATCACACCAGGTTATAGATGCACATGTTTATTTGAAATAACAAGATTTCGGACCAGAGCCCTTTCGTTAGGTGAAGTGGGAGGGAATAACACAGAACACTCAATTTAAGGGAATAGAGATCAAGGGCAGACAGATCAAAATATCAGGCAAATTGTGGGAGCGGAGTGTCAAAGACTTAGTCTCTGCAAGTGAACAAGAGTATCAGACAGTGTGAGTAATGTGTCAATAACTGAGTGCCAACAGAATGGTTGACCTATGATCCAACAAAGTGAGGCAGAGGGATAATTACAAACCGTTAAAATAAAGTCGTACTGGAGACATATCAAGGCACTGGGATGACATGGAACAGAAACAGAAGCAACTGGAAAACCGCTCCACAACAAAAACACCAGAGGAAGGGACACCAGCTCCGAAACATTAACTCTCATGTTCCTCCACAGATGTCCCAAGACCAGCGAAGCACCTTCCCCCTTCGCCACGATGCCCCATTCCCGTTCCCCCACCCCATCCAGTAACCCTTGCCCTTGCTCCTGGTTTACAGCATCCCCAGTTCTTCTGATTTTTCTTTGGCTCGAGTTGCATGCTGCGAGTCTGACCCAAATTATCAGTTAGCCAATATTGAACAAAGTGATTAAGGTAGAGAGACAATAACAACATGTCACGGGGATGGTGTGAAAACAGAACAACAAGGAAGATTTCACAGATACAGAACAGTGTGGTGGGTCACATGTGGTGTGACATTAACCGAATATCATGGTTGATGCCATCACCACAACGAAGGCAGTTGGCGATCCAATTCTGTTTGGCGATTTTGCGTTGTTGTGTATCTCGAAAGCCGCCTTGGCCGACATTTAGTCGAAGATTGAAAACCAAATGTCCTTGATTGCTGAACTCTTCCCCGACTGGGTGTGAATAATCCTGTCTGGCAATTGTTATGCCGTTACCTTTCATCCATTGGCACACCATCTGCATGGTCTCGCCAATATACCATTACTGGGTATCTTGTGGTATCTTGTGGTATCATTGCCTGCTGCATATGTGACAGACAACATTGCCTGAGTCACATGAGTACCTGTCGTGTACGTGGTGGGTGGTGTACTAACGAGTGATGGTAGTGTCCATGTCTTGCAAAGGTTGTGAAGGCATGGTGCTGTGGTGTTGTGATTAATGCTATGTGAAGGCTGAGTAGTGTACTTTAAACGGTCGTATGTTATAATTTTGCTGGGTGTTTGAAGGTGAGAATTGAAGCCATGGAGATGTTCTTAGTGAGATGGTCATCTTCATCGGTGACATGCTGAATCCTGTGAAGAACGTGCTGAACTCCAGGAAAGTACTGACGATGAAAGATACTCTATTAGTCGCATCCTCTGTCTGTCTTCTGACGAGTTCGCAGCAGATTTTCACTGTGGCACACCGGACTTGGTGGTCAATCAGTTCAACATGTACCCCATCATCATGAGGATATCCTTCAAAACCTTTAGGTGTCTGTCGCATTATTCCTCATCTGAGCGGTTCCTGTGCAGGTGAAGCGCTTCTCCTTACGGTATGGCTTCTTTAATATATTTAGGGTGGAAGCTGGAGAAGTGCAGTATCGTGTCGTTATCCTTGGGCTTGCGGTGGAGTGAGATGCTGAGGTGTTAGTTCTTAATTTTGGTTTGTGATGGTTTTGGTTGTATCATCCTTATAAATGGAATAGGCATTCAGTTAAAACCACGAACAGAAATACCAGAGAATATCAGCAGATCTTACAGCGTCTATTCAGAGAGAATCAGAGACAAATATTTCAAAACTTCATCAGAACTCGGTAATCTCCAACAGGCACTGCCAAACTGGTTAGTTTCGACAGCAGTTTCTGTCTTTGCTTCAGATTCCCAGAATCCACAGTTCTTTACATTAACCATTAAAGCAATGCAGAAACTTTTTTTATCGTTCGTCATACCAATGGTTTCTGTTTGGAAAACATTTTCCTGGCCCCATTAGAAAAACGAAACGATGCTGCACAGAAAACAGTTTCGCTTTGGAGCAAAGATGGTTTGTCAGCAATTTCCTGCGGCAATTTATAATGATGGGAAAATTAGTGGTGGGGATTGGCTCTTCGACGAGCGAGGGGAAGTGTTGCCACTGACCAGAGTTAGTGAACGGAGGACTGCGGTAAAAGGAATCTATTCAAAAGCAGCACTTCTGCACAGTACATTCAAAGAATACTGCAAAATCTCAATGGGTCTGGCAGTAAGTGTGAAAAGAGAAACGGAGATAATGTTTTAAGTGTGTTTCATTTTTGATTGATAACTTGAGTTTGTGAAGTCTAATCGACTGACTGGTCTTGTTGTTGAGACGAGATTTCTGAGCTGTGAGTGAAAACTCGTGCTGCATGACATCACTGAAAACGGAGCCAGCAGAATTCGAACCTGCGGAGGGAAGCCCCAATGGATTTCTAATCCATCACCTGTATCACGCGGCCATGACTACACGCGTGCAATGCTGCCTTAGTATGTCTTATGTAACGGGAAGTTCCAACCTGAAACACCAGGATTTGGCTTTTCCTGGTACCCCAGTATTCGCTGTCAGACTCTCTTGCTTTCGAAAGGAGGAGGATGCTGGGGTGCCAAGGAAAGCCAAATCCTGGTGTTTCAGGTTGGAACTTTCCATTACATAAGACATACTAAGACAGCATTGCGCGCGTGTAGTCATGGCCGCATCAATTTGAATTGCACGCATATTGATGAGAGATAAAGTGGATAGGTAGGATCCATTTTCATGTGCAGAGAGTTGAATAAACACAGCACTGGATCGCGAAAGAAAAATGTCCTTGCATTAGGTCGGCACGGTGGCACAGTGGTAAACACTGCTGGCTGACAGCGCCAGAAACCCGCGTTCAATTGCCGCCTCAGGCGACTGACTGTGTGGGGTTTGCACGCTTTCCCCGTGTCTGCGTGTGTTTCCTCCGGGTGCTCCGGTTTCCTCCCACAGTCCAAAGATGTGCAGGTCAGGTCAGGCGAATTGGCCACGCTAAATTGCTCGTAGTGTTAAGTAAGGGGTAAATGTAGGGGGATGGGTGGGTTGTGCTTTAGCACGGCGGTGTGGACTTGTTGGCCCGAAGGGCCTGTTTCCCCACTGTCAGTAATCTAATTTGTCTAGCCCTATTCACTGCCAGTAGAATTACGCTCATTGAAGTCTTCTTGAAAAGATCCACCACTGGCAAATCTGATGTGCAAATTAGGTCTACTATGTTTAATCAGAGGTCAAAATATGAAAATGTTTCAAATACACGGAATGGCACTGGAGAGTGCAGACCTACCTTCAGGGGCTTATTCTGCTCTGATGTACACCCGCGAGAAATTGGGACGAGAGTGCGTTCTCACAGATGAAGGGATCAAACATTTAAGAAAATAATAAGGAGGATATTCACTCTTTCAGAGGGTAGCAAATCTGTGGGTTTCCTAAGAACAGAGGGCTGTGAAGGCGAGGTGTATTCAAGGCTGTGATAGACAGACATGGAGCATCACGGAGATGAGGATTAAAACGGGGGTTGAGAATTAACCAAATCAGCCATGATCTCATTGAATGTTGTCGCAGACTTGATCGGCTAAATTGCTTCCATCTGCTCTCATATCTTTGCCGTCATTTGGAAGATACCGGACACCATTTTAAAAGAAGAAAAGCACAACTTTAGGGTGAGGTGGTTTCAATCAAACTGAATCAAAATTATTTATTGAGCGAAAAATCACACTTGGCATGTTTCCAGATTTCTTTGCTAGCATGACTAGCAGAGTTGATCAAGGTCGTCTGATTGTACTTGGGCATGAAACAAACAAAAATTAGTGACATAATCTTCATTTTCTTTATGTCAAAAGTAATATCTTTCCTGATGGTCACAACAAAGGAGATGGTTTCCAAGAAAAGACAGAGACTAAGTCAGCTGTAAACTAATCGATGACCAAAATATGGCTCGCGTTGTTCTCTGGGACAGACATGATTTATTGATTATTGTCATCCAAACTTTTTTTTTACCATTGAACCGTGAGTGGGAGATTGGAAACTAAGATCACCCGTAACTATTGCCATCTTTTATCACTCACATGTAGTATTTGTTTCTTGTACAGAGTGGTTACTGCGAGTGCACTTGTAAACTACACCTGCGGATGACTTCTTTCCTCACTGGTCCTCATTTCTACACAAACACGTTTTACATCCTTATCTCCTGAATCAAAGTAATATGCAACCAATTAATAAATGTCACTAATACCTTGGCATTTCACACGCCTCCGTTTGTCACCTTCCAATGTAAATTAATAATTTGCCGTGTTGCTATTGCACACAATAAGAGATAACAAAATACAGGGAGGTGTACCAGATTTGCAAACGCACGCTATCGAAGCTAAAACGCAGGTTTCTGCCCAGAATACGATCACGGAAGCATGCACCGAACCGTCAGGAAGCACACAATAAGTCCAGTTCCAGACGGCATGACAGGAACAGCACCAGAAAAACCACCAAAATACTTCTCTCGGCTAATATTTTGGATGTACATCTCAATGAGCAATCGATTTTTACATATGTTCTAACAGTAGTTACAACACAAGGAATTAACCAGTGCTACAGACGGTACAAGCCCCTGAATCAGAAACACTCAATGCCCTACATACAACTACAAGAACATTTGCCCATGGCGTATACTGGCTGGCTGAAGTTCATGATTGCAGCTCGCTAGTTGTCCGACTGTTTCTCCGATATAGTGTTTCGTGCAGTCCCTGCGTGGAATCTTGACAACCACATTTGTCCTGCACAAGATGGGCATTGGATAATGTTTTCTGGTGAGCTTTCCCTCAGCGAGGCTGTTGGTTGATGTGCTGTCCTAAATCCGTGTGTTCAGAGGAGTCTGGCTATCAATTTCCAGAAATTTATTTTATTAAAGGGAAGCATGGTGTTTCAATTGCTTTATGGCATATCCTAGTTGACAATTTAGTGTGCCAGACATCTGGGAATGCAGTTGTGGGATACATATTCTTGGCAAAGAGTTTGTGTGGCCGTCACTAATTGGCACGGCCAGCTGTCCCGAGTAGCTATACGTACAGACAGAAAGCATCCTCGAGAGCAGCACAACTGTAATAGAACATGGCAATCAGAAGGCAGCCAGAGAATTTCTAGAAGCAGGGCACCCATCCATGGATTCCATCAATAGACACATTGATCAGGATCCAATCTGCAACACCAACAACTGGACCCAGCGGCACTGAAACTAAATCAATTCCAACCGCCACAGGACAGTAGGCTTCACAACAGGCTCTGCAACCCTGAGGATGTTACCCAGAACTGTGAGGATCCCACTTCCCAGCACCGCAAAACATTCCAACAACATCTCCATGAAGCAGACGAGCTTCGCATCTTTCTGCTCCAAAGCACTCCGATATTTCACAGCAGAGAATTGTACACTGAACTCCCGCGTGCAAGGTGAGGATGCCAAACCCAACACGATCAATAATGGCAGTGAGAACGAGGGCAACAATTTCCATTGTCATATGGACAGCCACAAACACTCTCCTTGAAAGGTACCTTTAAATATGAAAGTCTGTGCAGCAGTATAATCGGGGAACCAAGCAGCCTGCGCTGGGTATTTATATTTCAGACAATTTCCTTTGTTCACCGTTTTCACTGAAAGTGAATGGATATTACTATTTCATTGCTGATACGAAACCAGATTCTGCATTGTATCTGCTCGCCGTTTTTGTTGTTGCAGTGGCGAAAAGGTTGGCAATCGCGATGAGAAATGTTTTTTGTATTTCTCGCATTTCATTCATTACTGTCCTGGTGAAGGGGGCTGGTGATTGGTCCTCTCGATCAGATGGAGTCATCAGCGCATTGTTGACCTAATTTCATCACGAGTGCAATTGGTAAACTTCATTTTTCATGGATTATTGCTGTTCCGTTTTGTTTTATGTTTGTTGAGCACTTCCTGTGACTTGGCAATGCACTAAATCTCCAATATGTCCTGAATTGTCTCGCTGCCGTTTCTCTGAGCAGTTCATGACGTAATCGGCTTGCACTGCAACAAAGGCAGCATGCATGCTTCGGTGTGTCTGGCAATGGTCCACCCTTTCTGTTTTGCTTCTGTTCCACATGAAGAGTTGTCAGTTTCTGGATTCGTTGGAGAGCTGAGCGGGGTAACATTATACGTGCGGTATTATTCTTCAGCCAAACTCTTTGATGGCAAAGTTGGGAAGGTGCCAAACGAATGGTCATTGGCAGCAAAAGTCCGGAAAGACCCTCATCGCTTGGTCAACTCGTCCCATCCACCCTCCAGAAAGAAAGGCAAACGCGCTTACTGCCTAACAAACAGAGTGCATTTTTTTGCAAATGGTCCATTAAGACTGGTGTCAGCTGCGGGAGCACATCAACAAAGCCGAGCACGGAAAAATACCCTACTATCGAACATGTCCCTGCTGAACAGATAACCGAAATTAATTGAACCATATTTGCCAAAATGTGTTCCTAATCTCTCCGAACGCTTCCTGTCTATATACCCATTCGGGATGCCATTGCATTTGCCTTAAATGTGACAAATCCTTCTGCACACACAAAAATGTCTGAGTGAACTCGCTGAGTTTCTGCATGACACCATGACCAAACTTTGGGCCAAAATTGGAAACTGCGACTAGAATAGACGGCTCTCTGATTAGCCGCAATGCACAAAGGGCGGAATGGCCTTTCCCCACTTTGTAAATCTTCGAAGACAAGTTGAAAATCATCTGCAACGAAAATGTTCGTGTGAAGATTTACTTGTGAGGATTCGGTACTCTCAGCACCGTGGCCCGGATCGTATTCCCGCTCATGGAATGGTTGCATTGTTCAGCAAACGTATCGGTGTACCAGTACTTCTGCCGATTTTCCGATGCTGGAAGGTCCTTGGTTTTGTCCAAAACATTATGAAGGTTAACATAAAACGAATAGCTGCAGTAGCTGGAAATCTGAGCGAAAAACGAAACTTGTTTGCGGAACGCAGCAAGACTGGCAACAGAAATGTCGACTTTCCTGCTACTCGGATGCTGCCTGACCTGCTGTGCTTTTCCAACATCACTCTGATCTAAAATTAGGTTTCCAGCATCTGTAGTCCTCACTTTTACATCGTTCCTTCAGTGTCGCTGGTTCCCAATGCAAGAACTCCATCTCTAGCGGTTTCATGTTTGTACCTCCACGCTGAGGATTTGAAGCGTGAAGAAAAGTAACTCACCCCGTCCATCTCTGGGGTAATTAGGGACTGAAAATGAATCGTATCACATTGAAATATATCGAGATGCGACTTAATGTTTGTCTTTTATTGGGAACCATCTCTTTCATTGTAACCATCAGGAAAGAACATTTCGTTCGCCAGAAAAAGAAATGAATATGTCACTATTTGTTTGCTTCAGGTCCAAGAATACTCAGATCAATAGCTCCCTTGCCTACCTCTGCTGGTCATGTTCGCAAAGAGATCTAGCAAATTGCCAAGTGTGATTTTCCTTTCAATAAATAATTTTGACTCAGTTTGGCTGCAAATATCTTTTCCTACCTTTGTGCTTTTCTTCTTTTACATTGGTGTCTCGCACCTTACAAATGACAGCAAAGGTATGAAAGGAGATGGAAGCATTTAGCTCATCAAGTCAGCAAGAGCTTTTAATGAGATCACGGCTGATTTAGTCAATTCTCAACCCTCCGGCGCCGTCTTTAGTCATGGCCGAGTGGTTAAGGCGATGGATTAGAAATCCATTGGGGTTTTCCCACGTAGGTTCGATCCTGCTGACTACGTAAGAATACTTTCCTGCTGGAATAATTTTCGCTCAAAGTTCCGAAAACCTATTTTGCAAACCAGGCCAGTAATTTGATTAGACTTGGAAAACTCGAGTTCTTCATCAGAAACGTTCCATATTTAAATCATTATCTCTGTTTCTCTTTCCAGATACACTGCTCGACACATCGGGTTTCTGCAGTTTTTATTGAACGTCCTAAGCAGAAGTGCTGCTTTTCATTAGGTTCCTTTAATCCATGTCCTCTGTTCTCTGACTCGGGTCAGTGGCAACACTTCCTCCTGCTCGTCAAAGTGCTCATTCCCCACCGCTCCCTCTCCGGTCATTACAAACAACCGCAGGAAATTGCCACTTAACCAACTTTGTTCCAAAGTGAAACTCACCAGCCTCGGGAATCTCTCCACCAAACGGGACTTCTCATCCCTGGACATGGTGCAAGCCAGAGGATTGTGAAGAGATACTGTGAAAATATTTTCAGTTGGCAGTTGGAAAAATGTTTAGGAAGCAAACCATATAATTTAGGCTCCAGCTTTGGAAATCTTGAGAAACTCTTTGGGAAATGGAATCAGAGGAGGATGAAGATGTGTGAACTTTCCGACCGAGTCGAGGACGGGACATTGACTCTGATGTTATTGGGACAGGAACTGATCTGAGACATTGAAAGAATTCTCGCTCACGTTCGTGAGGAATGCAAACTTCATCTGGACTTTGGGACAATGAACAACTCTGGAACACTCAAGAAAAAATACAAATATTGACTAGGATCACGACAGTACGAGTACTATAGATGGGTCAGTTTTTGCCCAGTGTGTGCAGGAGGGCCTCCTGACTCAGTATGTAGACATGCCTTCAAGGGACGAAGCCACTTTCGATTTAGTACTGGGTAACGAGCCTGGCTAGGTTTTAGATTCGGAAGTAGGTGAGCACTTTGGAGACAGCGATCACAATTCTCTCAGGTTTACTTTCGTGATTGAAAGGGATAGGTGTACTCCACGGAGCAAGAGGTTCAGCTGGTGGAAGGGAAATTACGATGTATCGAGGTAAGATTTAGGAAGCGTAGAATGTGGTTGGAAACTGCAGGGGCTGAGCACATTAAAATGTGGAGCTTATTCAAGGAAAAGCTCCTGTGTGTCCTAGATAAGTATGTACCTGTCAGGCAGGGAGGAAGATATAGAACGCGTGAGCCGTGGTTTACTAAGAAAATGGAATCCCTGGTCAAGAAGACCAAGAAGTCTTATGTTAGGATAAAATGTGAAAACTCAGTTAGAGCGCTCGAGGGTTCCAACGATATCAGGAAAGACCTATAAAGAGAGCTGAGAAGAGCCAGGTGGAGACATGTGAAGTTGTTGGCAGATAGGTTCAGGGTTAACCCTAAGGCTTTCCATAGGTATGTTTGGAATGAAAGAATGACGAGAGTTAAATTTGGGACAATCAAGGATAATAGTGGGAAGTTGTGTGTGGAGTCAGAGGAGATCGGGGAAGCACTAAATAAATATTTTTCGACAGTATTCGCAATTGAAAATGAAAATGTTGGCGAGGAAGGTATAGAGATACTTGCGTCTAGACTAGAAGAGATTGAGGTTCACAAGGAAGAGATATTCGAAATACTGCAGAGTTCAAAGTTTGTGCGAAGATTTGTACCTCGGGTGCTCGTTGTTGTGGTTCTGTTCGCCGAGCTGGAAATTATTGTTGCAAACGTTTCGTCCCCTGGCTAGGCGACATCATCAGTGCTAGGGAGCCTCCTGCGAAGCGCTTCTTTGATGTTTCCTCCGGTGTTTATAGTGGTCTGTCCCTGCCGCTTCCGATTGTCAGTTTCAGCTGTCCGCTGTCGTGGTTGGTATATTGGGTCCAGGTCGATGTGTTTGTTGATGGAGTTTGTGGATGAATGCCATGCCTCTAGGAATTCCCTGGCAGTTCTCTGTCTGGCTTGCCCTATGATAGTAGTGTTGTCCCAGTCAAATTCATGTTGCTGGTTGCCTGCGTGTGTGGCTACTAAGGATAGCTGGTTGTGTCGTTTCGTGGCTCGTCGATGTTCATGTATGCGGATTGTTAGCTGTCTTCCTGTTTGTCCTATATAGTGTTTTGTGCAGTCCTTGCATGGTATTTTGAGCACTACATTAGTTTTGCTCATGTTGGGTATCGGGTCCTTCGTTCTGGTGAGTTGTTGTCTGTGCGTGGTTGTTGGTTTGTGTGCCGTTATGAGTCCTAGGGGTCGCAGTCGTCTGGCTGTCAGTTCTGAGATGTTCCTGATGTATGGTAGTGTGGCTACTCCTTTTGGTTGTGCTCTGTCCTCGTTCCGTGGTCATTCTCTTAGGCATCTGTTGATGAAGTTGAGCGGGTCTCCGTTTTTGGCGAATACCTTGTATAGGTGTTCCTCTTCTTCTTTTTGCAGTTCTGGTGTACTGCAGTGTGTTGTGGCCCTTTTGAATAGTGTCCTGATGCAGCTTCGTTTGTGTGTGTTGGGGTGGTTACTTTCATAGTTTAGGACTTCGTCTGTGTGTGTGGCTTTTCAGTATACCCTTGTTGTGAATTCTCCGTTCGGTGTTCTCTGTACCATCACGTCTCGGAATGGGAGTTGGCTATCCTTTTCTTCTTCTCTCGTGAATCGGATTCCTGTGAGTGTGGCGTTGATGATCCGGTGTGTTTTTTTCTATTTCCGTGTTTTTAAAGATTATGAACGTGTCATCGACATATCTGACACAGAGTTTGGGTTGAATTTGTGGTAGGACTGTTTGTTCTCACCTTTGCATAACTGCCTCTGCTATGAGTCCCGAGATTGGTGATCCCATGGGTGTTCCGTTGATTTGTTCGTAATTCTGGTTGTTGAATGTGAAGTGTGTTGTGAGGCACAAGTTCAGTAGTTTAAGACCCGATACCCAACATGAGCAAAACTAATGTAGTGTACAAAATACCATGCAAGGACTGCACAAAACACTATATAGGACAAACAGGAAGACAGCTAACAATCCGCATGCATGAACATCAACTAGCCACGAAACGACACGACCAGCTATCCTTAGTAGCCACACACGCAGACAACAAGCAACATGAATTCGACTGGGACAACACTACTATCATAGGGCAAGCCAGATATAGAACAGCCAGGGAATTCCTAGAGGCATGGCATTCATCCACAAACTCCATCAACAAACACATCGACCTGGACCCAATATACCAACCACTACAGCGGACAGCTGAAACTGACAAACGGAAGCGGCAGGGACAGACCACTATAAACACTGGACGAAACATCAAAGAAGCGCTTCGCAGGAGGCTCCCAAGCACTGATGAGGTCCCCTAGCCAGGGGACGAAACGTTTGCAACAAAAACTTCCAGCTCGGCGAACAGAACCACAACATACTGCAGAGTGTGAAAATAGATAAGTCAGCTGGGCCGGATGGGATCTATCTGATGTTGTTTCGCAAAAGCACGACAGGAAGGTACAAATCAAGTTGATGCAACAACGGCTCGTTTTGAGCCGCTAATTTGCAGTGAAGTGGTGGCGCCAATAAAAGGTGTCACGCATCTCGTCTAATTCCACATCCTGAGCTCGAAATGACCCGAGGTCTCTCGCTGAGTATCTGCAGGGTCTTGTTTGGACGACACCATGACACTTTTTCACTGGAGTGGCTCATGACATCGCGTCGTGACTGTGAATAAAACGATGGAAACTTCCAGCAGAGAAGGAGGCGATCCTGAAGCAGGCAGCTGAGGACAAATGTTTCTCCTTTGCCAGTGAAAGGCACTGCTTCAAAAATTGGAAACTTCGAAGTGAAGCAATGTTGGTGATTATCTTCGGTGCTTGTTCACCTTTTTAATTCTGATTCCGTGAAAGTCCATGGCATTACATATCGACATTCTGCCAAGTGCAGGCTTGTCTCTTGGGCCAGTGGCGTAATGGATAACGCGTCTGACTTCGGATCAGAAGATTGTAGGTTCGAGTCCTACCTGGCTCGAGGGGGACTGTTTTGCTTTAACCGTGGTATACGTTGACGCTCCCCTGTAAAGTTCTTTCGGGACATCGCCTCTGTGCTTCCGCATGTAAAGCTTGCATTTGTCCTATTGTCCATTTCAAATTCCAGCTCTCCACAACGGACACCTCCGTCAGTTTGGCGGTATCTTCTGGTGTGTCTCCCTCTGTGGGTGAAAATGAGCATGAGTTTCTCAAAAGAGTTACAATTCGTTATACTTCTGTCCCATTATTGTGCCATGTCAGAACATAGGATAACCTCATTGACATTTGACCTGGAAACATTAGAACACACGAGACTTTGGGCCAAAGTTCGAAACTGCGACTAGAATAGATGGCTCTCTGATTAGCCGCAATGCACACGGGCGGAATGGCCTTTTCCCACTTTGTAAATCTTCGAAGACAATTTGAAAAAAATCTGCAACGAAAATGTTCAGACAGGGTGTTTTATTTACACCAAGTACGATAGTATCTATCGCCTTGTCTTGTTATTTACTTGTGAGGATTCGGTATTCTCAGCACCGTGGCCCGGATCGTATTCCCGCTCATGGAATGGTTGTATTGTTCAGCAAACATATTGGTGTACCAGTACTTTTGCCGATTTTCCGTGCTGGCAGGTCATTGGTTTTGTCCAAAACATTATGAAGGTTAACATAAAACAAATAGCTGCAGGTGCTGGAAATCTGAGCCAAAAACGAAAATTGTTTGTGCAACGGAGCATGACTGGCAACAGAAACGTCGACTCTCCTGCTCCTCGGATGCAGCCTGACCTGCTGTGCTTTTCCAGCATCACTCTGATCTAAGGTCAGGTTTCCAGCATCTGCAGTCCTCACTTTTGCCTAGTTTCTTCAGTGTCTCTGGTTCCCAATTCAAGAACTCCATCTCTAGCGGTTTCATGTTTGTACCTCCGTGCTGAGGAGTTGAAGAGTGAAGAAAAGTAACTCACCTCCTCCATCTCTGGGGTAATTAGGGACTGAAAATGAATCGTGTCACATTGAAATATATCTACATGCGAATTAATCTCTGTCTTTTATTGGGAACCATCTCTTTCATTGTAACCATCAGGAAAGATCATTTCTTTCGCCAGAAAAAGAAATGAATATTTCACTAAACTTTGTTTGCTTCAGGTCCGAGAATACTCAGATCAATAGCTCCTTTGCTTACTTCTGCTGGTCATGTTCGCAAAGAGATATGGCAAATTGCCAAGTGTGATTTTCCTTTCAATAAATAATTTTGACTCAGTTTGCCTGCAAATATCTTTTCCTACCTTTGTGCTTTTCTTCTTTTACATTGGTGTCTCGCAGCTTACAAATGACAGCAAAGGTATGAAAGGAGATGGAAGCATTTCGCTCAAGTCAACGGTAGCTTTCAATGAGATCACGGCTGATTTGGTCAATGCTCAACCCACCTGAGCTGTCGGTAGTCATGGCCGAGTGGTTAAGGCGATGGATTAGAAATCCATTGGGGTTTCCCCACGTCGGTCCGAATCCTGCTGACTACGTTGTGAATGCTTTCCTGCTGGTGCAATTTTCGCTCAAAGTTCAGAAAAACTATTTTGTGAACCAGGCCGGTAATTTGATTAGACTTGGGAAACTCGAGTTCTTCATCAGAAATGTTCCATAGTTAAAACATTATCTCTGTTTCTCTTTCCAGATACACTGCTCGACACGTCCTGAGCAGAAGTGCTACTTTTCATTAGATTCCTTTAATCCCTGTCCACTGTTCTGTGACTCGGGTCACTGGCAACACTTCCTCCTGCTCGTCAAAGTGCTCATTCCCCACCGCTCCCTCTCCATCATTAGAAACAACCGCAGGAAATCGCCACTTAACCATTTTTGTTCCAAAGTGAAACTTATCAGCCTCGGGAATCTCTCCACCAAGCGGGACTTCTCATCCCTGGACATGGTACAAGCCAGAGGATTGTGAAGAGATACTGTGAAAATATTGTCAGTTGGCAGTTGAAAAAATGTTTAGGAAGCAAACCATATAATTTAGGCTCCAGCTTTGGAAATCTTGAGAAACTCTATGGGAAATGGAATCAGAGGAGAATGAAGAAGTGTGAACTTTCCGATCGAGTAGAGGACGGGACATTGACTCTGATGTTCTCGGGACAGGAACTGATCTGAGACATTGAAATCATTCTCGCTCACGTACGTGAGGAATGCAAACTTCATCTGGACTCTGGGACAATGAAAAACTCTGGAACACTCAAGACAATGATGTGTTTCTGTTCGCCGAGCTGGACGTTTTTGTTGGAAACGTTTCGTCCCCTGTCGAAGTGGCATCCTCCGTGCTTGGGATCCTCCTGTGAAGCGCTTCTGTGGTGTTTCGTGTGGCATTTATAGTGGCCTGTCCTTGCCGCTTGCTGTTGTCAGTTTCAGCTCTCCGCTGCAGTGGCTGGTATATTGGGTCCAAGTCGATGTGTTTGTTGATGGAGTTTGTGGATGAGTGCCATGCTTCTGGGAATTCCCTGGCTGTTCTTTGTTTGGCTTGCCCGATAATAGTAGTGTTGTCCCACTCGAATTCATGTTGCTTGTCGTCTGTGTGTGTGGCGACTACGCATAGTTGGTCGCTTCGTTTCGTGGCTAGTTGATGTTCCTGGATGCGGATCGTTAGCTGTCTTCCTGTTTGTCCTATATAGTGTTTTGTGCAGTCCTTGTATGGGATTTTGTATACTACATTAGTTTTGCTCATGTTGGGTATCGGGTCCTTAGTTCTGGTAAGCTGTTGTCTGAGTGTGGCTGTTGGTTTGTGTGCTGTTAAGAGTCCTAGTGGTCGCAGTAGTCTGGCTGTCAGTTCGGAGATGTTCTTGATGTGTGGTAGTGTGGCTAGTCCTTTGGGTTGTGGCATGTCCTCTTTCCGTGGTCTATCCCTTAGGCATCTGTTGATAAAATTGCGAGGATATCCGTTTTCGGCGAATACCTTGTATAGGTGTTCCTCTTCCTCTTTTTGCAGTTCTGGTGTGCTGCATTGTGTTGTGCCCCTTTTGAATAGTGTCTTGATGCAACTTCGTTTGTGTATGTTGGGGTGGTTGCTCTCATAATTCAGGACTTGGTCTGTGTGTGTGGCTTTCCTGTGTACCTTTGTGGTGAATTCTCCGTTAGGTGTTCTCTGTACCATCACGTCTAGGAATGGGAGTTGGTTGCCCTTTTCTTCCTCTCTCGTGAATCGGATTCCTGTGAGTGTGGAGTTGATGATCCTGTGTGTTTTCTCAATTTCCGTATTTTTAATGATTACAAAGGTGTCATCCACGTATCTGAACCAGTGTTTGGGTTGAATTTGCGGTAAGACTGCTCTAACCTTTGCATTACCGCTTCTGCTATGAGTTCCGACATCGGTGAGCCCAAGGGTGTTCCGTTGATTTGTTCGTATATCTGGTTGTTGAATGTGAAGTGTGTTGTGAGGCACAAGTCCCACGATTTAGGAAGATTAGGTAAGATTTAGGAAGCGTAGAATGGGGTAGGAAACTGCAGGGGGTGAGCACATTAAAATGTGGAGCTTATTCAAGGAAAAGCTCCTTTGTGTCCTAGATAAGTATGTACCTGTCAGGCAGGGAGGAAGATATAGAACGCGTGAGCCGTGGTTTACTAAGGAAGTGGAATCCCTGGTCAAGAAGAACAAGAAGTCTTGTTATGTTAGGACAAAATGTGAAAACTCAGTTAGAGCGCTCGAGGGTTCCAACGATATCAGGAAAGACCTATAAAGAGAGCTGAGAAGAGCCAGGTGGAGACATGTGAAGTTGTTGGCAGATAGGATCAGGGTTAACCCTAAGGTTTTCCATAGGTATGTCAGGATTAAAAGAATGACGAGAGTTAAATTTGGGACAATCAAGGATAATAATGGGAAGTTGTGTGTGGAGTCAGAGGAGATTGGGGAAGCGCTAAATAAATATTTTTCGACAGTGTTCGCTATAGAAAATGGAAATGTTGGCGAGGATGATACTGAGATACTTGCGTCCAGAGTACTAGAGATTGAGGTTCACAAGGATAAGGTGATAGAAATACTGCAGAGTGTGATAACAGACAAGTCCCCTGGGCTGGATGGGATCTGTCCTAGTATCCTCTGGGAAGCAAGGGAAGAGATTGATGAGCCTTTGGCATCGATCGTCAAATCATCGTTATCTACAGGAATAGTGCCTGTGGAATGGAGCATAGCATACGTTGTTCCCGTGTTCAAAAAGTGTCGTAGAGACAACCCTGGTAATTACAGACCAGTGAGTATCACTGCACTTGTTAGTAACGTGTTGGAAAAGGTTATTATAGATAGGCTTTATGACCATCTGGAAAAGAATAATCTGATCAGGGACAGTCAGCACGGTTTTCTGATGGGTCGGCCTTGCCTAACGAGTCTTATTGACTTTTTTGACAAAGTGACCAAACAGGGAGATTACAGTAAACCGATTGATGTGGTGTATATGGGTTTCAGAACGTTGTTCGATAAGGTTCCCCACAATAGGCTATTTTACAAAATGCGGTGGAATGGAATTGTGGGAGAGATTGCAGCTTTGATCAGGAATTGGCTTGCCAATAGAAAACAGTGTTGTAGTTAATGGAACATGTTCTTCTTGGTGTCCATGTACTGGCGGCGTACCACAAGGGTCGGTGTTAGGTCCACTGCTGTTACATGAGATCTAACCTTGCCAATCAGTCTCCCATGAGGAACATTGTTGAACGCCTTACTGAAGTCCATAAAGACCACATTTACTGCTCTGCACTCATCAATCTTCTTTGTTACTTCTTCAAAAAAACTCAATCAAATTTGTGAGACATGATTTCCCACGCACAAAACCATGTGAACTGTCCCGAATCAGTCCATGCCTTTCCAAATACATGTACATTCTGTTCCTCAGGATTCGCTCCAACAATTGGAGTATTCTTGGCAGATGCAGTTTCATGTCGGGATTGAGTTTTTTGAAGAAGTAACAAAGAAGATTGATGAGGGCAGAGCAGTAAATGTGGTCTTTATGGACTTCAGTAAGGCGTTCAACAATGTTCCCCATGGGAGACTGATTGGGAAGAATCAAAAGACACGCTACTATTAAAATCGATAGAAACACAAAAGATGTGCAGTGCAGAGGAGTCTCAGTGTTCTTATATATGAAACGAACAAAGGTTTTCACATATTTATTTCTTGCTGGCAAAAGAAAGCCTTTTCTGATGCTCACAATTAAAGAGATGGTTTCCAAGAAAATAGGAAAATTAAGTCACCAGTAGAGTAATCAATTTCCAAGATATCCCTCGTGATTTTTTATGGGACATGTGGGATTATTTGATTGTTGTTCTGCAAACGTTTTTACAATGGAACCGAGAGTTTTAGATGGGAAGTTAAGATCACGCATGACTATTGCCATTTTTGTCACTCACACACAATATTTTTTCCTTGTACGATTTATTTCGCTTTGTGGTTACTGCGAGTGGGCTTGTAAACTACATATGCTTGTGAGTTCATGCCTCACTGTTCCTCAAATCCAGCCAAACAGACTTTACATCCTTACTTCCTGAATCAAGGTAATCTCTAACCATTGCATAAATGTCATTAAAACTTCGGTATTTCACACGCCTCTGTATATCATCTTACAATATTAATTGATCCTTTACTGTATTGCAGTTGCGCATAAGAAGAGAAAAATTGAATAGAGAATTGTGGACCTCCGCTTCACACACCCGTTATTGAAGCGAAAATGCAGATTACTGCCCATAATACGATCGTGGAAGCATGTGCCAAACCCTCAGGAATCACAGAATAAGTGTAGTGCCACAGGGCATGTCAGGGACAGCACCAGAAAGACAACGGAAATGCTGCTCTGAGCTCCTATTTTGGATATATTTCTTAATGAGCAAAAGAGTGTCACATGTGTTCCATCAGGAGTTACCTCACACAAGGAAGTAACCAGTGCTGCAGACGGTCATATCATCCGAGTTCCAAGCCCTGGAATCAGAGACATTCAATATTCTGTGCATAACTGCAAGGAACAGCTGTCGGAGGCGTTTATAGTCCATGTGAAATTATGAATGCAGCTCTCTAGTTGTCAGCCTCTTTCTCCTTTGTCGTGTTTAGTCAACAAAATTATTTGATTGTATCAAGGAATGTATCAAGGAGAATGGTCATTGTCTGTAAATGTCTGGAAAACATTCCTCTCTATGTCATTTCAAAACATTACGCCTCAAGAAAAAATAAAATTCAAACGCGCTGACTTCGTAACAAACAACATGCGTTTTTGCAATTGGTCTATTGAAACTGTTGTCAGGTACTGGAGTATCACAGAATTTCCGAGCACGGAAGCAAACCTTCCTATCCAACTTGCACCTGCTGAACAGATGACCGTAACTAATCTAAACATATTTGCCAATATTTGTCCCTTATCTATCCGAACACTTCCTGTCTGCATACCCATTTAGATGCCTTTGAAGTGTTGTGAGCGCACCAAACTCTGCCACTCAATGTGGCAACTTATTCCACACGCACAAAAATATCTGTATTAAAAACAAGTGTCGCTCACATCCCTTTCAAATTGTACTGCTCTCACATTAAACCTATGCTATCTCGCTTTAAACTCACGTGACTTCTGAAAAAGTGTAGATTGACTATGTCCTCTGCTCGCCTACCTCATGATTTTGTAAACTTTTCCAAGGACATCCCTCAGGCCTGCAGCTCCGGGGAAAACTGTCGAAGAATATTCAGCTTCTCACTAATATCCACACCGTGCAAACCTTTCAAATCATTGTAAATATTTTTTTTTAATTATGCGAAGATATTCGTAGAAAGCGCCAGGGGAAATTGCCTGAAGTGAAGCGAGGCTGAAACATTAGTCTTGACAGGTTTGGCGCTTAGTTATCGTCAGGGAGCGTCGCCGAGTGGTTTAATGTAGGTAAAAACAATGAATGCAGATGCTGGAGACCAGATTGAGGATTAGTAGCGCTGAAGAGCGCAGCAGTTCAGGCAGCATCCGAGGAGCAGTAAATCGACGTTTCGGGTGAAACCCTGTATTCCTGATGAAGGGCCTTTGCCTGAAACGTCGATTTTACTGCTCTTCGGATGCTGCCTGAACTGCTGTGCTCTTCCAGCACCACTAATCCAGAGAGGTTTAATGTGCTGGGTTTAGGGTCCAGTCTCTATTGGGTCGTGGGTTTGAAACCCAACTTTGCAATAGAACAGCAGCAGGCAGCTTTTTATGACAGAACTACACAGGTCCTGATATTGTTTTATGGGTGTGTTTGTTACTCCTCGGGTCTCTCAGTCTCTCTGCGATAAACACGGGTACATGAGCAACTGATTCTTAAAATAATGAGAACTAATGCTGTCCACATCCTCTCGAGCACTGTGTGTTTGGATGTGCACACGCACAATTTTGCTGCCAGTTGCTGTGTCTCAAATGGTCAGTGCATTTGGCTGAAATGTTGGTTCTCCTAGCCCAAAAAGAGCACAGAGCTGTACATCTCTATGACTCTAAGTATTGAGACCGACCATGTACTGACAATACAACCACGAGAACTCATCCATGATTGACCCTGAGTCCGCAGTGAGTGAAACGGTCACGTGCAGCAGAATGTGACCCCACTCTCGACAAGCCCCTGCTGCCACCAGAAAGGAGCCACTGCTGTTTCAATCAGCGGCTTCCTGCCCAGACCTGGGACGCAGCTCAATGAAACTCCTTCCTCAGGAACGGCTGTTACCGTGTGAAAGGGTAAAAAATTCTAATTCAAATTGGAAATGGCTTCAGAAGATTGTTCCTGTTTTTAAAACATTTTATAATCAGAATTCCTGTCTCGAATTTAGAAGTGGTAAACTTTGTAGGCAGGTAGATCAAAGAAAGTGTTGATGGTGAGGACTCTGTCTCTTCAGCAGATGGGATTCCCTACACTCTAATCAGGAATGATTTGGTTTCCTGAGGTATTTTCCCGATTGATTTGCAGTCTGCCAGATTGTCTGGGAATCACTTCGGCGACCTAAGGATCATGGTCGAAATATGAAAATATTAACAGAGAATCGTAAATCCCGGGGCAAGGCCTAAAGGGATTGCAATGGTCTGAAGGAATAAATCTGAGAATTGAAAAGACTTGAATAATGTTAGTTGCAATGGGGAGGAATGAACGAGATTTTTGAAAATTGCCGTGTCAGCTGAATTAAACTCAGTATGAAATGATAAATTAACCAACACCAATCCTGTCCTGGCTCGCTCAGTCGGTAGAGCTAGAGGCCTTTAATCTCAATGGCGTGGGGTCGAGACCCACGCAGGGCTCTGTTGTTTGTTAATATGTTTGCCGCTCTCCATTAATGTTACAAGAGCGAATTCGCTCACTGAGGCAGGTTTTGTTGACACATTTTTCCTCCGTTTTTGATCATCTCTTGGTTTCTGAGTGAAAACTGTCTCCACTGTTCTGCAGGTGCAAGAGGCAAGGTTATCAGTTCAGCCGAATATACTATAAACGATGTCCCTTCCAAAACGCGAGGTACCATTCCAAACGTGCCCCAACCAATATATCCAGAGACGTCGAATGCGAATGGCCACATGAGAGTGACAGCTGCGTGTCAAATGGTGCTGCAATAGAATTAACTGAATGTGAATGCTCTGATGGAAACCGAATGGAACTCTTCCTGAAATTTTCCCAATTCACTCGGTAAATGATGCTGTTGTGTACCGATATGGGTTTACATCATGAACAGCTTATTGTCAGTAACACGGGTGGGGGTGATGCAGGATCGTGAGGGTTCTGTGTGAGTCAGAAGTGATTTGTTCGAACAGGGAATTCAAACGTCCACAGAGCAGACATAGCTGAATGGTCCAGGTTCACACTACTCCCTTCTGTTTCAGTACCAACAAAAGAAATTGCGGGAAAATCTCAGCAAGTCTGGTAGAATCTTGGAATGGAAAACCGAGTTAAGTCTTCAAGACCAGTGACATTTATTTCTCCTTGTCCATCTCCGTCTACCTTTTTATTGAATATGTCCTGACTCCCAACTTTATACTCAGTTTCTCTTTTATTACTCCGTCTCCAAACATTCTCCCAGTCTCCAAATTTAATAGCAGAACTGTTTCATCTCTCACCTCGCCGAGTTATGAGAGGAGGACTTCGAAATGCACGATTAACTCTGTTTCTATTCTATGAAGATTTGTTTCTCTTCTTGTGGCTAATCTGAATGAAAACCATTTTCTGCTTCCACAGAGAGCACAGACCAGGTTCTGCCAGAAGGAATCCAGTGATTGATTGTATCCAGCTGGAATCATAGAGTCATAGAGATGGACTGCAGGGAAACAGACCCTTCGTTCAAACCTGTCCATGCTGACCGGAAATCCCAATCCAATTTGGTCCGTCTTTCCAGCACATGGCCCATATCCCTCCAAACCCTTCCTACTCATATACCATTTAAAATGCCTCTTAAATGTTGCAATTGTACGAGCGTCCATCACATCCTCTGGCAGCCATGGCAACACATACACGAATAAATTGTCACTGCAAATCCACTCTAAGTATCTCGCCTTTCTGAGCTGAAACTATCTCGCTGTTCATTCAATGTCGCTATGTCTAATTCTTGGAACTCCCTCCCTATCGACATCATGGCTGTATCACTGTGTTGAGCACTTCGAGGACGATGTAAAGTAACTTACCATCTCAATCTCTTGAGTAATTATGGTTGGGCAGTGAAGCCTATCCCAAAGAGTGACGTGCATTCTTCAGAATTTCGTTTGAAAAAGCTGCAGTTTCCAACTGGAAACCCAAAAGTGATCCGGAACAAATGTAAAGTTTCGAAGGGAAAGTAGTATAACCTGAAAGTCAATTATGACTGGGATGAATGAGGCAGAAAGTGAGTGAGGAGCTGTTGGTACAAGGATGAATGTCAGTGCTAATGGTTTAGCCCTTACTGCCCACTGTTAACACCGACTCACACACCACTCCTGGTAAATTCACCACAATTACCCTGGTCTCTTGGTATGAGTTTCCCTCTGTGCATATTCACGCGGTAAATCGGCCCAGGGATGATGAACGCATTCTGTTTATCCTGTCAGGTTAAAGAGGTGAAGGCATCAGTTTGAAATTAAAGCAAGAAGAGATTGCCTCTTCCTGTACATTTTCAGTGGAGAGTCACCAGCTGTGAACTTCTTTCCTGCACAAGCGGACGTTGATATAAATTCTCATCGAGCAGCTTTATTACAGAAAGGTGGTCCGATTAACTGTGATCAAATACTTCATTAAATGCCATTATTGATTTGAAGAACAGTGTCTGTGGTTTCGTCAGTTAAAGCATTTGGTAATAACTAGGGTTTAATGGTGTCAAATGCTGTCAAATGTTCTGTACATTGAACGTTCATTGTTTAAACTTCTTGTGAAAGCCGTATTGTTTATCCAACATCGCGAAAGTGACGGCTCAGCATGCTTCTTGTGTTTGAGCTCAGACCGTTGTTATTTCGTGCTACCAAGCCCTACCGTCTGATGTGGACCCATTAATCTATGTTCTATCCTGCTAATTCAACGCAGAGTTCTTTTTACTCTGTTCGACAAGGATTTGTCTATCTCTTCTACTATTATTCTCCGTCCGTCTTTTCAAGTTTTTTGGGAATAATAAAGAGACGCAGGAGACACTGCAGACTAGCAGGACAATGCTGTAGTAATAACGCATCCAATGAGATAATGGCTCTCATTGTCTGCTGTCACCATTCATTGATTTTAGGCAAACAGCAATGGCATCATAGAAATCCTACAATTGTAGTGAAACTGCTTTTTTTCTGGTCTATTATGAATACTATTTAGAATTGTAAAAGCTCATAACGTTTTGAGTGAACAAATGTTACCTGATCTCAGACCCAAGTAACACTGACATTACTTGGAGACTGTGAGCCCAGTTCTACACATTCTGGCCGAGGGGGCGGAGAAAGCCACGGAACAGCCTGCGATCTTAACACTTTTCCAAGAGTAGAAATGAAAAATGAGGGATATTGACAGACAGAGAGTGGGAGAATGCAGAAGAGAGTGAGGTGGTACAGAGAGACAAAGTGAGACAAACAGAAATTCTCCATTCACCATGGTGGCTCATCGACATAAAGGAGAAGAACAAGATAATGAAGGCCAGCCTTTCACCAACTCAGGGCAACAGCAACAGCATTACAGCCGATAAAGGAATTTTGCATTTTACAGATGACGTCTGTCAGCTAATGAGAGATTCTGGTAAGTATGCTGTATCGCGAAGTGAAATTGACAATTACCCCGGCAATAAAACAATAAAAAGCATAAGTAGCCTGAATCTGTGATATGAAACATTAAATCTCTTTGTCTCCACAGATGCTGTCAGGCCTGCAGAGGTTCTCTGTCAATTCCTGTTGTTGATTCAGATTTCCTGGATTCGCACTTCTTTGTTTTATGCTAGTCTGAATCCTGTTCGTGACAATACTCGATTAATTGCCAGCTCCACACAACATTCTCTGCTTTGGGAAGGTTGTCAACAACATAAACGGTCAGAGGAAATCCCCCATTGCTCCAGCAGTGAGAGCACTGAGTCCTTAACAGTAGACTTCCACGGAAAGTGAAATATGGCGCTGTAAGTTTTCTCAATGAATCCACTTTTACTTTTTTTCATTTGTGATCATTTTAGCTGCACATCAGTTTCTTTTTTTCTTCCATTTCTGTCAGCTTGTAAAAGGCCTTTCCGCACATCTGCAGTGCGGGTCATTGGACATTCATCTTTTATATTCAAGGGGCCACTATTTCTTGGAGGACCTTCTGCACTGCATCTCGGGTGGGGTGGGTGCGAGGCTGTACCACTATATTCATCTGTCTATAGATATCGGAGAAGGGTCTATCTATTCCACACCACGAGGCTTCCTCATCACTCTTCTGAATCTTGGTTATTATTACCCTTGCCCATGGCACCTCCTTCTTTGATAACAGGAAACCGATATCCCGTGTCAGGTGTACCTGCAGCCATGGTGGATACTACTCAGTGCCAGTAACTGGGTACACAAGGATCTCTGCGTAAACATTTATTGCCTTATTTATAGTCGTCCTGGGAACCAAACGGGCATGGGTGGCATGTAAAGGTCAACTTAACGTCCTTGGTTAAGATTACGTCTGCGGTTGTATCCCAGACACCCCTGCCTTCACGACTCGTCCTGCCATGCAGGCCCATATTTCTATGAGTCTTCTAATCACTACTTACAATTATTTGGTGTTGTCCAATGTCTCCTCAAGGTCAGCTACACGTTTGCAATGGCTGGCGCGTATCAACGTGGCTCTTTCGGCGATCTTAACAGCTGTCTGTATTGTCGGGAGCATTTGGAACGGTCCCAGTCAGCTCTTCGCCTTCCTGCTTTTGCTCCTGAAGTCTTTCACCACTATCCAGTCTTCAGGTTCTAGATTGTGCATCTTCCCTTCTGCTGGTTGGGGTAGTGCTGCCCTTCTTTTGATTCTGTATTTGAGACAGAAGTGTGGGGAGTTTTATACCGTAACATAACATCTCGTCCTCACAGTGGTCTGTTATCTGTCTTACAATCGGTCTTGGCCAATTGCTGTATTGGGCCACCTTCCAAACAAAATCTCAAACGTCCTAAGATTTACTCTTCCTCTCCTTCATATACATTAGCACAATTGGAAATGCCTTTGTCCATGTCACCTCTAGTTCCTCACAACATTTTGCCAATTTATTTTTAAGGGTAGAGTTCTCTCTTTCCACTGCCCCACCGCTCGCTGGGTGATAGGCACAATGTTGCCTCACCTTTATTTCCAAGTAATCACTGATCTGATGTAGGGCAATGTTTATAAATGGCTTTCCATTGTCGCTGCTTAGCCTTTCAGGGATGCACCATCTCGGAATTATTTCAGTTTGCAAAGCCTTGGCTACTGCATTGGCATCCTGTTTAGACGTGGGAGCACTTCTACCCCTTGGGAAAACATCAACTATTACCATACAATGCCTTTTCCCCTCGCTGGGTGTTAGTTCAATAAAATCCATCTGTAAATGTTCAAAGGGTCATTGGGATTGGGGGTATTCTGCCTGATTCATTTGTATTCCCCTCCCCACATTATTAGTGGCACAGAAAACACATTATTCACTTTTTTTAAAATGAGCAATGAGTAAATCCCTTTCTGTACCAGCGTGCTGAAATATTGTCGAACATCCCCACTTTTGACACATGGTCCTTACCGTGTGTTACTTTGGCATAGAAAGGGAATAAAGATCGTGGCAGACAGGGATTACCATTGGGGCCACACTACACCCATTCCCTCATTCTGCACCCTGCCCTTGTCCATTCACGCTTCTCCTTCGTTGTGGCCTGCGACTGTAACTCCCATCAGTCTGCTTTGGATTACAAATATTTGAAATACACATGCCAAACTGATCACTTGGCGGCTGATTGGCTGCCGTCCTTGCCGCTGAGTCTACATTTTCATTGCCTTGAGAAATTGAATCATAATTCTTCCTGTGGGCTTCACATGGACACACAGTGATTGATTTAGGCAATCGGACTGCTTTCAGGAGGTCAGAGATCTGGCCATGTTATGTGATTGACTTTCCAGTGGAGGTCAAGAAGCCCTTGTATTTCCACAAGGATCCAAAATTATGTACAACCCCGAATGCATATCTGCTGTCGATGTAAATATTCACTGTTCTGCCTTCGGTCAATTTACATGCCTCAATCAAGGCAATCAGCTCTGCTGCTTGCGCTGATAGATGAGAAGGAAGTGATCCCGCTTTGACTACCTCGTGGGTAGTTGCTACAACATACCAGACATTGGCCAATCACTTTGCTTCTGAATGCTGACCTATCCACAATAAAACGTCGTATCCAGATTCTAAATTGGTGAATCCTACACGTCTGGTCTCGGGCTTCCAACCTAAGAACTTCAAATGTTGTTCCACAAGTTGTAGTTTTGCGAGACTAGATGGCAGAGCATCGCAAGCCTACCTTTCTCACATTGTTTCTCTATTGATGCTGCGATTAAGCATTCGCTTACATACTGCCGAAGCGCTGACCCCCCCACCCCCCCCCCCCCCCCCCCCCCGGTTAAAACAAGAGTCTCCAGACTCCTGTGTCGAGCCTCTTGAATTATGGTGGGGACTCACAGTAATCTTGAAAATGTCACGTGAAAGTATACTATTTGCCTTTGAATGGAAAAGTTAAGCAGAATTGACTGTCGGTGTGTAACAGTACACAAAACAATGCATTTGCTAAATCCACAATAGAGAGCCATTTACATCCGGTGGAATTTGAGCCAATATAATATAGGGGTTGGGAACATTTGGAGTGTGTGGATCAACAGCGTTCTTTATAACCTGCAGGTCATGAACAAACCTCCATTCCGCCGATTCACCTGGAATGTTTGCCTTTTTGAACGAAAAAAATGGGTGTTCTCACCAGTGATTATTCATCGGGGATTATCATTCCAGCCGATAAGAGAGATTCAAAGACTGGGGTAATTCCTTGCACAGCCTCGGGTTTTAACGACTCTTTTGCTTTGCAAGGACGATACTCAGACTTCGGGGTTATTCTTAAGGGTTCGTATGAGCCCCACATCCTGTTTGCCTTTTGCCCTGAAAACAGTTGGGACCCTTCTTAATCTTGTGTCCGAGACATCTACCATAGGTAAACGCCAGACGACACTCCTGGTGGGGATTACCTGGACAGCCCTGTCTGCCTGAGTTAGCCGATTTAGTATCTTCCTATACGTCCTTATAACTGCATTGAAGCAGATAACCACACCGACCCTGAAGTTACAATCTTTCGTTTTTTGTGCCTGTCATACCCATGGTCCCAAATTCTGACACATGTCGCTGGATGCCTTCGCCAATGATCCGTGAGGAAAAGAGCCTTCCACAGCAAAAAAACAGGGTCTACTTACCGTCACAGATACTTAAAAAAGTTTAAAGTGACAGCACATCTGTGATCATTCCAATAAAATTCGCACAATAATAACTGATCTGGTTTAACCAATCTCCTGAACCAATCCTTCTCTTATGATTTGTCAGGACCATCGCGGTGTATGTGTTCTGTGCAGTGCAGCATATCTCCAGCAAGAAAATCGGTGTTAATGGGATTAACATGGCTACTTGCTTTCTAGGTGAGTGAATCGCTCACGGAACCTATCGCTCTCTGACATGCATCAGGGGTCGTGATTCCTATTTTCCAGCCTGCACTGTTAAATCTTCTTTTTCTATTACCTGCAAGCCCGCCAGGGTACTGCGCAAATCCGACCCCAGTCTCACTATAAGATCCCGAGACATCAGATTTACAGAACAGGATTCCGATAACAGAAATGAGAATTGGAATGTTTCCCCATTACTAGTTTCGCACAATAGGGGTGCGGTAAATCTCTCTCGTGTCACGACTCCTGATGCACCTATTAAGTTCAGGAAGCTTCCGTTCATCTTTATTTGCGTCGACTCTTTGAACTGCCTTGATTTATGAACTGAATATGTTGCCCTTGTATCTTCCAAAAAAGTAAGAGGTGCACCTTCCACATATAAGATAGATTTAAACATTGAATTATATGCATCATCGTTGTACTGAAAATATAGTTCACGCTTCGCAAACTTAGTGCTCAGTATAGAGGTGGGACATGTTTCAGTGCCCATAAGTTTAGTAGTAGAGATGAGCATAAGCGAGTATTTGTTGCCAAGCATAAAGCAAAGAGGTTTACCTGTAACTTTGGGGCTGCCCACCTCCACCTCAGCCTTCCTCCATTAGTCACCCTGCTGCCCAGCCTCCAGGGCCGATTGAGGCTGTCTGGGCTTGCACTGCCTCACTCACTGGTCCATTGCTCTGCAAACAAATTTACCTCTGCCAGCCCCTCTTTTCACGCACCACCTTCTTTCAACGGCTGGGCGACCATTTGCATCATAGTAAGCTGAGCTTTATGTGTTTGCTGTTCCATCTTTAATTTCCGTTTTTCCTTCTCTTGGGCCAGAAGGTTTTCAGCATGTAGCGCGTGGAATTCCATCAAATTCAGGTTTCCCGTGTCCCAGGGAATACATTGGCAAGACGTCTCATGTAATGGGTGCCTGATAGCTTTCACATATTCCCTTTAAAGAACAATTCGCTTCTTCTTAACACCACTTCAAGGTCAATGGCCTGAAACATTCGAGTTCCTTTCCAGATATGGAGTTGTTTTTTTCTAATTCCTTCGCTGTTGATATGGTAGTTTGCTGGCCTTGTAAGTCTGCTATTAGTTCGGTTTAAATATACATAGATTCTTTTTCTGTCTGCATCATTTGCCCTCTGCAAATCCAGGCCCTTACTTTTTTTGTTTCCCTGTGCTTTTATTGGTTTCAAAAAAAATGTTAATTTTCCATTGTAATGGACATCACATTATTTTCACAGGTCGGTGCAACATCGAGGGCCGAAGTGCCTGTACTGCACTGTAACGTTCTATGTTGTAAGATACATTTCCTGCTGATTTCCGCTGTCTCTCCTCACTGTGGAAACTTCTAGACACATCTTGCAGTGATTTCTCTGCACTTCATTCAATCCAGAAAACTGTCGTTCCTGCTGAGAATGTGATCTCTCTCCAATGGAGAGAGGAAAACAGAGTCGATGACAAAGCTGAGATCACTTACGTTCTGTCCAGAATCAACAAAAATTACCCCGGTCTTCCAGTGTCCTGTCACTTTAACATTGCATTGTGTACCCAATCCATCATACCAGTCTCTGGTCTGCTGTAGGTCTTCTTCAAGGCACAGCGCAAGCTGGAAGATCGGCAACTCATTTTCTACTGAAAGACCATGCAGATTTCAGGACCCAACATCGAGTTTCAATCATTTTGGATCCTGTCCGCCCTCTTCCACATTTTTCACCCACCCATACATCCCATCAGTTCCGAACACGAATCATTGGACTCGAAGCGTTCACTGTCCTTTCTCATCATAGAGGGACATGAGCTGCTGATTTTGTTTAGACATTTTGGCATTTCTTCAAAGAACATTTCTTTTTCCGTTGTAATCGCAAGACTGCAGGAACCGTCTGACTGCAGGAGGAGAAGTTCACAGGAGATGAAAATAATGCCAAGGGCTGGACCATTCCCATTGTGAAGGTAGATGAGCTAAGCTGGGGCTGTGTAACTAAGCACAGAGAAGGCTGAGTGAGAAACTGATTAACATGCATATATTATGAAGAGGATAGATATGTATGACAATGATGAGGCTTTTCGGGAAGGAATAATAACCAGTGACATGGATGAAAAGCAGGAGAAAAGCGGTTGAGAGGAGATTTAGGACGAACACTTTCACCCATGGAGTGTTGTTAATCTGGAATTTCTTAGCTGAACATGTGGTAATACTAAGTGTTATGTGGACATTTCAGCAATATGTAGCCGAACACTTGAAGATCCAGAGCACACGTGGATAAGGACCAGATTCTGGAAAGTGTGACGAGGTCAGACAGACGTGAGATGGGTGTCCTGAACGAAATCATTCTAAGGCAAACTTTTGTGCTGAAAACTGGGTGAGGCCGCGACTCTGTGGTGCAATGGAAAGCGCGTTGAATTTCTACGCCTTTCTTAAGACTGCCATTCAAAAGTTGTGGATGCAAATCTCATCAGAGTCGAGTTTTAGTTTATGGTTTGAAAGGTGTTCAGACCAGACTCGACTGCTCATCTGCAAAACCAATAACATTCATGCAAAAATCCAACTGACTTGAAATGCAACATTTTGATCTCAGCGATGAATAACTTCGATGTCTATTTATGGTAGAGATTGATAAATACGTGTTAGAGACTTAGCAACACGATGATATGGATACGCTGGAAAAAAGACATAAAAGTGCTGTGTGAGCTATGATGGTCCAGAATGGCGTGGCGGGGCAGGAGTGGTGTTAAGAATGGCCTACTTCTGTTCCTTTCTGCTTGGGTCTTTCCTGGCCCAGGTTTTTAAACAATCACAATGAGAACAATGTGAATCTAAACCAATTAATATGTTCTGTCTCACCTCCACTTCGCTGCCCTCCAAGCTGGAATAGATAGCTCCTGTTTCAGCTTTAGGTCAGACAGTGGAGGATTCTCACAAGTTCTCTATCAGGCTGAACATCCTTTCACATAGGTTTTAAAGTGGACACCTGGAGCAAGCGATTACATGGATGCTGGGGATTCAAGGACAGATTTCCCTTTTGCTGCGCTAGAATTCTGGTCAAGGTAATGAACGTGAATTTCTGATATTTTGAAACTTACTCTGGATTCTTGCGACTTTACTAATTAAACTAAAATTCAATTTGCCCTTGCATAACATGATTAATTTTTCACTATTTATAAAAAAAAACATGCGACGTGTCCTTGGATGTAGTAATGCAGAGGATTGTTGACGTTGTGTACAGTGTGGGTCATTGTGCCGTATGAACATTCCAAAGGATGCTGGTGAAGTACCAGTGAATCGAATTCTCTGACGAATTGATACCGATAAAAGGAAAATCCCAGTACAGTGGCGACATGACTTTGCCTGTGATCAACGCAGGAAGCCACGGTAAACGAATTCAATTATGCCTATTTTCACCACATTTTACTATGTCATTTTCCTGAACCTGATGCTCCATAATCGATGATCCATCATCAGTATAACTTTCTCTGCGCTGTGTTTCATTTCAGATCTTCAGCAAAAAAGGAGTAATTGGTTTGAGGGGCCCAGTGGTAAGATCAGTAGCCATTGGTCATCAGTACACGGCAGCTCCAGTGGTGCAATTCGTCAGTTTGATGTAATTGCACGACAGACTGGAAGTGAGTCAGGTGCCAAAGTTGCACATTCGGTTCTCGCCAGGTGTTGGTTTTACTGATAGTGACCAGAGATGATTGCAACTTCAAGCTGAAGAACAGTTCAAACACCGAATATTACACCGCAATAAAGTTCATTTTGGCCCTAACGTTGCACCGACCTGTGATACCAATCTGACTAGTATTTTACCATCATAATCCGCAAGTTTATACATTGACCATTCATTGACCTGAAAGTTGTTGAGTCTACGAGTGTTGAAGGCAAGGCGTTCAGCACCCTTACTCCTCACTGTTAAAGGAACATACCTCGGTATCTATCACCCTCAATTTACATCGATGTGCCCTTGTGTCAAAATTATTATTTGAAGAAAAATGCCTTCACTGTCCACCTTATGGCAACTTCTGATCATCTTCTATGTCTCTCTAAATTCACCCCTCAAAATTCTTGTCGCTATCAAAAACCGCCTCAAGTCCTTCAACCTTTCCTCGGAAGACCATCTCTCCATAGAAGGCAACATCCTAGAAAATGTCCTCTGCACCCTTTCCAATGCTTTCACATCCATCGTATAATTTGGCGACCAGAAATGCACGCAACTCTACTAGTGCGGCCACACCAGTTTATTTCTGGAGCTGCAAAGTGATCATTTCGATCTGAAACTGAACCACTCTCCCAAGAAAACCTAACACACCGTACTCCTTGCAAACAAACCTGTCAACGTGGGTGGTAACTTTCCGAGTTTTATATACAAGGGGAACGAGATCGCTCTGCACATCTACACTTCCAAGAATATTACAATTAGCCAAGAACTCTTTATTCTTGTGTTCCTCCGAAGTAAATTATCGCACTCTTTTCCACATTAAAATCCATTTGCCACTTCTGAGGTCAGCTCTGCAGATTATCCATGCCCCTCTGTAACCGTCAGCAGATATTGGCACTATTGACAACATCGTCGATCTTAATGTCATCTGCAAATTTACGGATCCATCATTCCATGCCATAATCCCGGTCATTTATAAAAATGACAAACCAACAGGGGACACAAAAAGGAAGCTTGTCGTACACGATCAGTTACTGAACTCCAGGATTGTCATTTCCCATGAACTGCCACACTCTGTCTTCTTTCAGCGAACCAATTTCTGATCCAAACCGCTAAACCATCCTCGATCCCATGACTCTGTATTTTTTGCAACAGCCGACAGTGCCTTACTGAAAACCATATCCACCACATCAACCACTTTACTCTCATCCACCTGTTTGCTCACCTTCTCAAAGACCTCAATGAGGTTTGTGAGGCACAACCTGATATTCATAAAATCGTACTCACTATCCTGAATCAACTTCTTCCTTTTTCGATGATCATAATTCCTATCTCTCATAATCTGTTCCAAAACGTTAGCTGCAAGAAAGCTAAGGATCACTGTTCTATAATTACTAGCATTGTCTCTACTCCCCTTCGTGAAGAAGGGGACAATATTTGCTAAACTCGGGTCTTCTAGCACTAATGACATAAACACTGACGAAATAAAGCTTATATTCAAAACGTTCTGCAATCTCCTCCCACGATTCGCAGTGAATCCTTGGATACATCCCATCAAGTCCAGGGACAAACCTATTTTTAGACTTCCATGAATTGCTAACAATTCCTCTTTATGAATGTCAATTTCGTTTATTCTAATAGGTTGCATCTCAATATTCACTTCGGCAACATTGTCTTTTTCATTTTTGATATGATAAAAAAATACATTCAGCGTCTCTGATATCCTTGGACCCCGCTGACAACTTCGTAATTCTGTTCTTGACAGGCCATAATCATATGCCAGACATTCTTTTATTCTTGAACTATCAATTGAAAGCTTCAGGATTCTTCCTGCCAGACCAAGACTTCTCATGCCTTCTCTTCGCTCGAAGTAGCTCTCTCTTTTGGCCCTTCCTGGTTCGCTTTTAATTGACAAGCATCCTACCTCAGCCTTCATATCTCATGTTTACATACGCCTCCTTCTCCTTCTTCTCAAGAGATTCAACTTTTTCAGTAAACCCAGCTCCTTGTGTCGACCTCATCTTCCCTGCATGACGCATACATACTTACCAAGGACATGCAGTAGCTTTTCCCTGAACAAGCTCCATATTTCAGGTGTGCAGAACCCTTGAAGTTACTTTCCACACGCGGTGCATCTTAACTCTTGCCTAATCGCATCATAATGGCCTTTTCCCCCCCGATACTCATGCTCTGCAATAAATACCTATTCCTATCCATCACTAAATAAACATAACCGAATTGTGGTCACTATCAACAAAGTGCTCACTTACCTCCAAAGAGAACAGCTGGCTGAGTTCATTACCCATAAGCAAATCCAATGTGGCTTTGCGTCTTGTTGGCCAGTCTACATGCTGCGTCAGGAAACCCTCCTGCACACATTGGACAAAAACTGACCGATCTGTGGTGCTGAACCGATAACATTTGCAATCAATATTTGGAAAGTTAAAGCTCCCCATAACAACTACCCTGTCACTTTTGTTCCTATCCAGAATCATCTTTGCAATCTTTTCCTCCAGAAATCTAGAGCATTTTTGTGGTGAGCTCTCCATTCCTGATTCTATTCTCAGTCCATTCTACTTCAGCAAATTCAGTCGCGTCCTCACCAATATCCTTTTTGCTACCATAATACTGTCCTTGACGAATAGTGCCACATCTTCCCCTCTGAAACGACTCTCCTATTCTGACTGAAAAATCGAAGCTGAGGTACCAGGAACAACCATTCTCTTCAGTCCTCCGTTCATGTTTCTGAAATGGCCACAACATCGAAGTCCCAGGTAACAACCCATGGCACCTACCTTATCCCAGATGTTTCTGGCGTTGAAGCAAACACACTTCAAGACACCTTCATCCTTGCCAGTACACTCTTGTAAACCTGAAACGCTATTTATGACAAAACAACTCACAACCACTTGCAAACTGGAGCTACAATTCAGCTTCCCACTCCGCGGCTAAATTCATTCAAACCCTCATGAAGAGCTTTGGCAAATTATCCCCTCAGTGTATTGGAACTCTTCTAGTTCAGGTGAAGACCATCCTGTTTGTAAAGGTTCATCGACTCCAGTATGAGCCCCAACTATCCAGATATCGAAATCTCTCCATCCTGCACCATCCTTGCAACAACATTTTTCAAATGCTCTCTCCCTACACTTCACCTCACTATGACGTAGAATGGGCAACAAATCAGAGAGAACAACTCTGTTTGTTCTAGATTTAAGATGTCACCCTCGATCCCTGAAATTCTGCCATATGTCCACATCGCTTTTATGACCGATGTTGGTGCAGATGTGGTCAATGACTTGGGGTTGCCCACCCTCTCTGTTAAGGATCCTGAAAACACGATGCGAGATATCACAAACCCTGGTAGCTGGGAGACAACACACCAATCACGAGTCTTCCCTATATCCACTGAATCGCAATCTGTTCCAATCAATATGGAGTCCCCAATAACAAATGCTCTCCTCCTCCTCCCCCGCATCCTTAAAAAAAAAGTTGCAAACTCTGTGCCAAAGAACTATACCCTATGGCTTTCCCCTCGGAAGTCATCCCACCCAAAAATAACAAATATGGTATACATGTTACTGAGGGGCACGGCCACAGCAGATGCCTGCACTGTCTGCCTGTTAGCGTTTCGGCTTCGGATTGTATACCATCTATCTATTTCTTGTACCTGAAGTGTTACTGCCTCCCTATAACTTCGCTCAATTCCACTCAGACTCCAAATGATCTGACATCAAGCTACGGTTCCCGAACGCAGTTGCCGAGGAGCTGGAGTTGGGTGCACTTCCCGCAGATTTGGAAATCTGGGACATTATTGAAGACCCTTACCACTCATGCTCGACAGGAAGAAATTTCAAATGTCCGGCAATCCATTCCTAATATTGTCCACATACACATATATATATATATATATATATATATATATATATATATATGTGTGTGTGTGTGCGTGTGTGTGTGTGTGTGTGTATATATATATGCGAACATATATACATGTATATAAATATGTGTGCATACTTGCATGTATGCGTGTGCGCATATATATTTAAAAATTGCAAAAGAAAGTTGATTGAAACGGCATTTATTTAAAAAAAAATGATTTTATGGAGTGTTCTGTCCTTGGAAAATACCTCAGTTACTTACAACCAGCAGAAATACTCCCTGAGTGAATATCCATCTCTCAATAGAGATACAGAGGTGACGTTTGAAGATGTTGACGTTTCTCTTATCGCTGATCCTGTGCTTTGTTCAATTCTGGAAAGGATGTTTAGTTCGTTTCATGTTACTTATTTTGTTGCAACCTCGCACAGGCCATTAAAACAATCCAAAATTATTAGATTTATCTCATTGGACAATGTTGTCGGCAAAACTGGAACCAAAATTATAAAGATGTTGAAGTTCTGCTTTAAAGATTATAGGATTCAAACAGGAACATTTTTCGAGTCTTGTCACTGGATATTTTGGGGGGAGATGTGTGAGAAGCAAATGGTCTCACTCCCTTCTCTGTGAGTGCAGCCAAATGACCAAGGCAATAGATGAAAAAAATGGTGCATTCCATCGACAGGTCAGTTCCCACTCACTATAGTAAAATTTCGCTTTGATTGTCGCCATCGTATAAAGGGTTAGGTGAGTGAGGAGATCGGGATTCTGGTGGAAAGCTGAGACATTGCGATAATTAATCCCACACTGTTGGCATCACTTTATATCAAACCAATTATGCAGTGGACTGAGCTTACCGACTTCACTTTAATGCTGAGCTAACAGAAACAGCTCAGTTCTTTTACAATTTATGGAAGTTCACGTAGAACAAGCTGCCAAACCTTTCTTCACAACCAGCACGTTCTACACTTAGTCGTACTCAGTTGGAGGTGATATGTGGTGTATTTCCAATTAACGTTAACCAATTAGAAATTGTGCACGTAACGCTTACCCGACCAGGCCGACCAGACTCCCTGTCTTGGTGAAATTCACTCATTATGTTTCTGCACGAATTTTTACAAATACTTTAGAATCAGCTTCTGACACATTTTTCCTGAAAAATAATCATTTTCGATTTCAATTACTGTAGAATGAAATAAAAAGTGCTCCAGACTTTTCCTTATCATTCATCGCTGGTTTTGAAGTTCGAAAGTCTAGTTATAGATCCATCTGAATGAAAGATTTTCCCTCCTGTTTACTCTCAGCAAATTCACATCATCAGGGAAACTTCCATATGGACGCAACTCAGTTTTACCTGGTGTCACGCCACATGATCTATTCATCTGTTCCACCATCCCATGAAACCCCGCCTTGTCTTTCTAATGGTGTTATGCCGCTGTACTTCGTTGGCTTCCTTTCCATTCATTTTTGTTTCCCAGTAGACGCTGTCCATTCTTCCTGACGTCTTTTGATTCCAGTCATCGGCATCCATGTCTTTTATCATCTCTTTTATATTCCAGGGAAGTCCATCTTGAGAAAGAATGCTGTTCCAATGCAACAAATGAAAACCCGCTCGAATAGTGTATACTGTCATTACCAGTATAGGGAAGATGGGAGTTAGTTCAGTTACAGGTGAATCGGTTGGTTGTCACACAATGGATCAACCATTGACTGGGAAATGTTTGTTTTTCTTCACTTTTCTCCCCTCTCTGAACATGTGCTAAAACAACACAGAAAGGTGTCATAGAATGCCGACAGTTAAGAAACTGGCCATTTGATGCAAAAAATTCACACCGATCCTCCAGGGATTAACCGTCACAGAACAATTCCTTACCCTATTACTCTTCATTTGTTCCTGAATAAGGCACCTTACTGACAGTCGACCCATTTGGATTCATGCCATGTCTCAGGTCTGTGAGGCAGCAGTGCTAACCAGTGAGTCACCATGCGGCCCTGCAGCAATATTTCAAGGCACACGCGAACGCGTGTACAATGCGTTTCCTCTCAAAGATGCTCCGCTTTTATTGTTGTCCTTATCAGGAACAATAATCCTGCTTCCCTGACCAGGAATTGAAACCAAACCACAGCGGTGATAGTACTGAATTGTAACCACTAGCTGACATTTAGCTCGACAATTGCATCTTCTCTTAACAGCATAGTGTTTTCTTTCCAGCGATGAGACGTTTCTTCCAAAATACTATTCGTGACACCGAGATTTTACAGCACAGAATAATGCATTATGTCAATGCCAGTCCATCAAACATCCATCCATTCTCATTTCCAGCTTCCAGTAGCCCGCAGCCTGACTTACGAAGTGTTCATCTCAAAGAGATGTTCCCTCCAAAGGTTTAATCTCAAATGAAGAAGCGAATGAGACTGAAGTCAGATACCATTAAATTTGATCATGAGCTGCGGGAGAACTGAACCGCATTTTCAACCAAAGAGGGAAATATACACACACATCTTTTGAGAATGCCAAAGGCCTTAGGAGAGGCCAACATTCAGAAAATGAGGAATTGAACTGTTTGCCTCTTCTTTCTTCACTTCGGGTTTGAAAACCCGATTCTGTTTACATAAGCAAAGGGGTAAACAGGCAGGTGACTGTCCTTCGAGGACTGGCACAGTCGTGAATAATTGGTACATGCTAATCGTTGAATTCTCCACCTATTGAGGTAGCCTGGCTAGCTGTGCTCTTCCAGCCTCCGACCTGTTTCATTTGGATTCCAGCAGATTCCTGCCTCTACATAAGGAATGGAAGCATTCAGCCGCTTCGCTGTATGTTTTTCTCCCCCACTATTTCACCGTTACTTTACTGCTTCGACTGTATCACGTTGTTCTTCCGGCTAAACTAGAGCATTCTTGGCATCAGATGCTTGTCGTCCTTATGTTCCTCGAAGTAGAAACACAGATGGGGATTTCGAAAGTCAAGCAGATGAGGCCTGGTCCGTGAGGAAAATCACTTCACGATGTTCTCTCAGAAATAATTCCAAGCAACACGGGAAATGCTTCTGTGAATGTCTGTTGCAACATTTGTAAACCAATCGGGCCTCAAACACACGACCAATGGTTGATAAGACCAATGGCCTAGTCTCTGAGCTATGGAGCCACGGGCGAAAAAAAGCTTTTTTTCTGACAAACAGAAAATGATGAACTCTAGCAAAGCAAATTCCGTCGTCCGAGGTTCGTGATGCAAGCCTCGTTTTCTGTTTTAAAATACGACTTGAAACCCATTTCATTGATCACTTGTTTGATATAACACTTTGCCAGCTTCCCAAAATCTCATAATGTGACTGGGATCAAAAATTGTTTAAACTCCCTCCAGAGGAACAGCTTTGAAGTTTCCATTATGTGAAAGGCACGATGTAGTATTGATAGCAATTAATTGCCCTTCATTTCAACAAGTTTACAGCTTTTCTTCTTCCGTTGTTGACTAATTCGTTTCCTATAGCATTGTGCAATTTACGTAGTGAAGATATTTCACAATTTATGAACTTGGTAGATGAACATTAGGCACCAAACGTGGAACAGTTCAAATCGAACATACTCCGGAGACATATGCAGGTATCTGAGAGTGCGTTTTAAAACAAAATCTTGGGTGTCGTGTTCACTGACTGGATTGGCATTTATTGAACAACATTAATTGCTCTTGAGTGGGCTGGAGGACATGACAGTGATAGACAGAGCGAAGACAGTCAAGAGATTTGCAGAAATGATAAAAACGTTGGAATTTCGCTGTCCGGTAATGGGTGAACAACCCTTGTTGTTAATACTCCCACGTGCAGCAGATTTGTTGAAAGATCACAGGACTACATCTTTGGGTGAATAACGCACAATCCCTGCCCTTCCAGCATGTGGGAGCCCGTGTGGAAAGATAAAGCTGCGAAGGCCGCAGTGCACGTATGGGAAAATGTGCAATGGTAAAAATATCATTCAGGTAAGGAGCAATGAAACACTGAACAGATCGCAAGTACACCTTTGAATAGAGGCAGAGGGAGTTAGGCCAGAGCAGAGGGGGAATTTGAGAGGACGGATGGAAGTGTGTTACCACCGTTTAATCCAAACGAATGGATGAGAGTTTGAACTGCAGTAGAACGGAGACGTGGAAGAGTTAATGATGTTAATGAGGCGCAAGTAGGCTGACATGGTGACGATCGCGATATGTGGTTGAAAGCACAAAACGCGGTGAAGGATGTCACTATGGCTATGACGTGGCTCGTTCAGACTCAGACAGTTGCAAGGGAGAAAATTGAGTCAGTGGCGAGGCATTTTCTTCTCACACATTGTCAATGATGCTTTCCAGCTCATCTCATCCATTTGTCGCAACACCACTCTCAAAACCCATCCCTCCAACAAGGACAGAGCTCCCTTATTCATCACTTTAAATTCCAGCAACCTCCGCAGACATCATGTCATTCTCCGACATTTCCACTACCCGAAAATGAACCGCACCAGCTAAGATGTGTTTCCCTCCCCACCCCATCCTCTTTGTATAAAGATCATTCCCTCTATGACACCCTTGTCAAGTGCACGCCCCTCACCAAACTACCCTCCACTCCCGCCCCATTCTCATTCCATCACGGGATTTGCAAAACCTCCACCCACACCTCCACTCTGTCGCAGGCCCCAAAGGAGCCTTCCACATCCATTAGAGTTTTACCTGCACTTCCACACATGTCATTGAATGTATCCGTTGCTCCTGATGCAGTCTACCTATACTGTGGAAACAGGAGACCTAATTACAGTTCGCTTCAGAAAACACCCCCGGACACCCGTAACAAACAACATCACTGACGCGTGGCCGAACACTTCAACTGTCCGTCCCAATCAGCCAAGTTCATGCAGGTCCTGGGCTTCCATCGCTCTCATGAACTGACCTATGTATCAATCTTCCTTCCCACCTATCCGCTCCGCACTGCTCTGCGACCAAACACCACTGCACACACCTCCATCCAACTATCACACTCTCAGCTACCTTGGCCCAGCCCCATCCACTCCAATTTGTCTCTCTACCCCCTCGGTTTACAAGCTTATTTCCTGATGATGGCTCTTGCCCGAAACGTCGATTCTCCTACTCCTTGAATGCTGTCTGCCCTGCTGTGCTTTTCCAGCAGCACAGTTTCGACTCAGGAGCGAGGCAGTGGATTTTGATTTCGGGACTGAAGACAGAGGCCTCAGCTTTGCCATGATGTAATTGTAAGAAATGTCTGCTCCAACAGAACTGCATGTCAGACAAGGCAGGACAGCGTTTGACCTGGAAGGAACAGGGAGGTGATCGTGATTATATCCAGCTGCAGATCTATTTGTTCTCTGTGGTGGATGCTGTGTGCATGAAAGATTCTGACGAAATTCTGGTCACATTCTAAGTGTCGAAAATCCCTCACCCTCAGACCATATCTTTGAAAGTATCCAGAGTCTTGTGAAAGTTGCTTTCCCACTCTCATTTTTAGATAACATCAATTTTGCAGGATATTAGAAGGGGAAGATTTACAAACCAATCTCTCGGCCATGATCTGATAAAATCACACATTTTATCACAGGTAGAACTTGATCATATAGAGAACATGAAAGGAAAACAACCCTCTGGTTTTAGTGAGAGAGAAATCGTTCTCTTATTGTGTGTGTGGACAATGGTTCTACCCATCATCAGAGCTCACAAAACACAAATGCAGTCATACTAAGGAAAGTCTATGGAAATGTGCGTATTCATTTCCTTGTCTGAGCTGAATTTCCATGGAGGCAAAAATTCCAGGAAAAAGCGATTCACCTGCTCAGAGTGTGGAAAGGGATTCACTCTGTCTCTGACCTGCTGCAGCACCTGCTCGTTCAAAATGAGGAGAAACAATTTCAAAGTCTGGACTGCCGAAAATGCTTTAAAACGTCCAGCCCAACGCTCATTCTAATTAGAAACCTTTCATCTCGCCAGACTTTGGAAAATGTTATCAAACCTCTGTGTGCCTCATCTCTGAGAAATATGCTCACATGAATGAGAGACCTTTAAGAATTCTGGAGACCTGACGTCTGATCTACGTGCTCACCCGGGAGGAGAGACATCTTTGTGTCCAAATCGATGGGACCTGCTTTAAAAGTCCGAGTGACCGCATGGCTCATCACATTTCGCACAATATTAACGTGTCTTTCTAAATGCCCTGATTGCAGGAAGTGCTGCACAAGTTCCTGGAGACGAACGTGTCATCAACGTGTTCACACTGTGGAAAGACATTATTCACTCTAAAAGTTCCGGGGGGCAGTTTTTTATTGACGTCTTCACATTGAAGAGAGACCTATTAAATGTATAGTTCGTGGGATGTGCTTAACAGTCTCTGTAGAACTGATGTCCCTTCGACATTTTCACAATGTGCAAGACGTTTCAAGTGTATTTATTCTCGTAATAGGTTCAAGCGTTCATCTCAACTCTCAATACACCAGCCAGTTTGCAGTGGGCAGAAAGCATTTACTTGCTCCATGTGAGAAACACAGTCAGCTCACTCATCGACCCCGCTGAGACAAAAGAGGGATCCCAGTCAGGGAAAGAATTCACTCACTCATCAACCCCGCTGAGACAGTGCAGAGATTACATATCTCAACAGCGATTTAACCTTGTTATTCATCATATTCAGAACTGAAAGCAAAGTTTTGATATTCTGGATAAAAATCAAATAAATCAGCTTTGTATTAAATTCCTTGTCAAAAATTCATTGGAAGGATGGGTTTACTGAGTACTTGAAGCATCAGCACAGGTTCCCAAAGGGAAATAATGTCTGACAAATATATTAGACATCTGTGAGGAGGTAATGAGCAAGTAAGACGAAGTCTACCCTGTAGAGGTGACCAGCTGGAATTTCCAAAAGGCTTTTGGCGAGGTGCAGTATGACAAACTGCTCAATAATGGGCAACTTCTATTTTAGACGGCGGTGTATTTGGAGTTTCCGCATCCTCTCCGAATCTGTCTGGATTTCCTCCGCAGACGAAAGATGCGTCGGTGACTTTCTTTGGCCATGGGGAAAGCAGAGTTACTGGAATTGGGTAGAGGTGTGAATTTGGGTGTGATGTCCTTCGCAGGATTAAATGAATCTTCCTGGGCAGAATGGCCTCTTTCCACATTGTAGGTATTATTTTAGGATAAGGTTGATCGCAGGGATAAAGGCTTTGGTCATATGAATTTCTTTTTTTAAAAAAGGTCACAGTTTCCATATAAACATATGATTTCAATTGAATCTGTTGAACGATATAAGGAGGGGAGGGGCATTCTTAAAGAGGACATCATAAAGGTCGAGCGAGAATGTCAGATCGCCTTAGCACGTAAAGTTAAGGATATAATCTAAAGAGATTCCACAAGTACATTAAGAACTAGAGACGAAATAGGACCACTTCAAGATGAAAGAGCTTACTTTTGTTTTTACCCTCAGCAGATGGAGAGATAAATAATGTTCACTTCGTGGAGAACGAAATGGACCCTACAACTAAATATTGATGTTTATAAAGTCGTTTCCATTGTAAAGGGCAAGTGCTGGAGGACTTGAAAAATATGAAGATGGATATTTCTCTGGGATTTGATCTCATGTATCTCGGAACTTTTTAGCAAGTTAGGGAATGAAACTGTTGGGCCTTTCGTAGAAATAATTGTGTAAGCTATTACTATGAGTGAGGCACCGAAAAAATGGGGAGTGGCTAATTTTGTGCTTTTGTTAAGAAAGGGTTACATGGAGAATCCTGGGAACGATAGACCTGTGTTTCTGACGGTGGTCTTAAGTAAGTTGTTGGATGCAATTATAAACGATAGGATTTAAATGCATTTGGAGATACAAGGAATAAATAGGAATAACCAGAATGTTTTTGCGCGAGGGAAGTTGTATCTCACAAACATGACTGAGTTTTCGAGGGCATAACTAATATGATTGATCCGGAGAAAGTGGTAGATATTGCTCACTTGAACTTTAATAAAACCTTTTTCAAGGTTACACGTGTTTGCCTGATTCAAAAAGTGAGATCACAGAGAGTTCAAGGTGAGATTTCCAATTCGATATAAAATTATATTAACAGCAGGAGGCTGGGAATAGCCGTGGAAAGTACACTGGAGGACGATTACCGATGGTGTCCCACAAGGATCGATGCTGAGCCCACATTCATTTTTTCATTTAAATAAATGATTTAGGTGAGAAGATAAAAAGCATGGTAAGTAATTTGCAAAGTTTGTCGGAAAGGGGGCAATAAAAAGGTGATGGAAGATTGTGAAGAGATTTTCTCGTCAGGATCAATTCCTCTCTCTGTCCTCGAGTTTTTAAAGCGTGGGGGAGTGGGGTTGGGGCGGGACAGTGAAGGGCCATCCGTCAGTCGTACAGAGCAGGTTATCAGACGTCCATCTATTCTCGTCCCAGTTTGCAGCATTTGCCCCATAACTTTGAGTGTTCTGACTTTCCAGGGAAAATGTCAATGAGATTCGCTCTGTGAGCTTAATGACACAACAATTGTACTGACGATTGACTGGGTTGCAACACCTTTGAGGAACGTATTCTCATGTTCACACACAGAGGCAGACACGCAGGCACATTCCCCGACAGTGACAGAGTCCTCATCATTATACGCACTCCATGCGCTTTACGTCCGCAAGTTTCTGTGGTGAAAGGCGGCTTTAAGTGGAATACAAGCCACTTCTCCAACAAATGTGAACCGTTGCTGTGAGCTGCGATATGAAGTGGATACTGAGCTGAAATAGTCCCACACGCTTCGCATGTGTAACTTTCAGTAACACAAATCCCACCAAATCAAGGCATCTTCCTCCTGGGATCTGACAGGATAGCGCCCAGCAAACATTCCTCACTAAAACTACTGACACACGGCAAACTCTAGACACTTTTACGTCTCGTCTCCTCTCGTTCTGTTTCTGTCCCTGTCACACCTCCAGATTCCTCTTCATGTCTAGTCCCAAGATCAATAAGCTGTTTGATACAAATACAGACACATTGAGAGAGTGATCTTTATTTCAAAAGCAGAATCAGGGAATGTAAGCTGCGAGGGCTTGCTCACGGCAGAGCAACAAGGCACCACGGTTTCATGTCCTGATTATCGTATAGACTGATTCCACCAATGGGCACCGTGCCAGTTATTACCAATTAAAATCTTCCAAGGAATACCGTGACTGACAGAAAGTAAGATCGACCCCTTCCTCGCCGACGGGCATTTTGCAAACAATGTCCTGTTCCTTCACAAACTGAGTTTTTCTCAGCTGGCCATGGATGCGTCGAGCACAGAAAATGCCCTTTGGCCCACTAAGTCTGCACATTCCAATACAATCCCCTGAACTGTTCTTACCTCATTTGGCAGCACTTTGCTCAAAGGCTTAAACGAATTCAGCACTGTAAGTGTTCGACGATATGGGTCTTTCATGCTTTGGAGGTTTCTGACTTTTCAATCATGACAGGTGGTTGGTTGCAGTTTCCCAAGCTTCCTTATCTGGGTTATATGCACTTTACTTCATCCTGCGATTTGAATTTCAAACAAAAAAGCAGAGAACAAACACACTTCTAGTTCACTCTCGACTCTCAATCACAGTTAGCAAAATGCTAAACTGCATGGGGAACTCACAGTGGATTTAACGTCCATCGCCTCAATCACTTGGCCACACCTGCAGAAGTACGCTACTACACTAGTTTCAAGTTCTCCCTCCCTGTGGAGCTGAGGGACAGGCAATCATTGTTAGGTTTGTTTGAATTGAATCACCACAGCTTCGACAGGGTAAAATGACAGGATATGTTTGGTCCGTGTGGTCAATCTCAATATTTCAAATTATCATTCATTTCAAAGCAAAGACAGAGATTGCAGGAGAAACTAAGCATGTCTGGCAGCATCCGGGGAGAGAGAAACAGAGACAACGATTCAGAGTTTCTTCAGGAGTTTCTCAGAACTCTGTTTTTGTCACAGGGTCTTCCATTCCTGCCGAGGTCCTTGAGCAGTTTTTGTTTTTGTCAGAGATTCCCAGCATCCGCAACACTTTACTAGCCATTAAACAATAAAAAAAAAACACATTTGTCGTTCCTCACTGGATAGGTTTTCCGATTGGGAGCATATTCCCGAACCTAATAAAAACACGAAACTGCACAGCAAAGGAGTCGGATGGATAAGAACAGCGGCCGCTCCATGCGTGGGAACACCCTACCGGTTAACAGCCAAACGAGAGAATTAATTGCTCCACAGAAACTGGGGAGTTCCTTGTAGCAAGCCACTTGCAGGATCTCATAAAGAAGACTGTTAGCGAATTCAAGAATTCGCCTGCCCTTTTTGAATGACAATTGCCCTCGATTGGTTTGACGTTTCCAAAATGAATCCTGGGGCATTCGTTGTGGAAAATGGGAACAGTCTGATCCAACGCCTTGCCGACACAGTCATGTCACCGGGAACCAGCTCTCCTAAAACCGGGAACTACTCCCTTCGTGCCTCATGACGAACATATTCCTGACCACGGTAAAACCTCGGAACTGTGCAGCTGAAGAAAAAAGGATGGTGTGATTGTCACTCCCTTCCTGGGTCGTGGGAGAACAGCACCTGTTAGTGAAGAGCCGAACACACTGACTAACATTGCCACAGAGAGTGATGAGCCAACGGCGTCAATGATCTCCGAATGCAAGCTTTAGCCTGCTCCTCCCCCATGGAAAATACTCCTTAATTTGCTTTACCTTTCGAAAATAAATCCTTGGAAATTCATTCTGAAGACATGGGAACACTCTGCTCCCACCATCTAAAGACACAACCATGACACCAGGAACCAGTTCTCCTCCAACCGGGACCGTGTTTCTTCCAGCCTTTCAGTGTCTTGTCTGTGACCGTGTTTTCTCCTTGTCCCGGAGCTGAAATGAGATTTGACGTCCTGACGTGCTGGAACGAGAATCTTTTCAATGTCACAGATAAGTTCATGTCCGGAGAACATGAGACTCAAAGCACTGGCCTCCACAAGCACGGAAAGTTTTCTAACCTGTCTCTGCTCAGTCGAACAGTTCATCGTCCATTCTCCTCTGGATCCGCTTTCCAAGGAATATATAAAGATTCAAAAAACTCGAGACGAGGATTTCTGCTTTGCTTCTTGACAGTTTCCTCAAATGCCAATTGGCATTTTTTTCCAAGAATCTCTTCATAACCCTTTGCTTTGCATTATGTCCAGAGATAAATACATCTCACTTTGTGGAGAGATTCCAGACTCTGGGAATGTTTTGTTTGGAGCAAAGAAGTTTAATGGGAGATTTCTTGGGAATGTTTACAATGATGTGGGCGAAAGCGGTGTGGATGGGCGCGTTGATGGTCAGGAGGAACTGCTGCCCCTAACCAGGGAAATTGAAAACACTACTTGTATCAAATAAACTCAGTGAAACCTACATATACACCATATGTTTGTTATTATCTGTGAATAGAGGAACAGAGCTAACGTTTTGACTCAGATCCGTTTCTCGTTCTGAACACAAGTTTCCTGCGTGTCAACAATTGAGCAGACCTGAGAAAATATCGAGTTGTTGAGACGGGTTTTCTGGAATTGCAGGGATAACTCATCCAACAGGAAATCATTTAAAATCAACAGTGAGGGGAACATGTTCTGTATTGATGAGAGATAGAGTGGATGGGAAGGATCCATTTCCATGAGCAGAGAGATTAACAATACGGCAATGGTCGAGTAATAAAAATGTTCTTGTATTTTTACAACGCCTTTCAGCACTAATTCAGTCACAGGCACTGAAGTAACTTTGAAGCAGATGTATCATTGTCAAATCTAAAGTGCTAATCTGGGCAGTTTGTTCAACCAGAGGTCAAAAAAGAGCACTGAGAACTGGTCCTGGAGAGGCCAGTGAGATTATGCTTTACCTTAAGCGTTTGTTCCTCTCTGGTCTATATCCAGAATAGTGCAGGACCGGTGGTTATAATCTCAAGGGAAGGTGTTACACACTAAGACACAGATGAGCTGAATGTTCTCACGTTCAGAGGGTAGCAAGTATGTCAAAATATTTACAGCAGAAGTCTGGCAAGACTCAGTATATTTAAGCCTTCAATTATCTCTCTATTAATGGCATGGAGCAAGTGGCAGAGTGAAATGTACACAAATGTGCTGACAATTCACACTCGTGGGAGCACATATTATGTTGAGAACGTGGCATTTCGCATAGACATATAGATAGGTTGAATGAATGGGGAATAACTTGTCAGATGCAGTTTCATGTCGGCATTATGAGGTCGGAGAAGTCAAAACAAAGAACACTATTAAAACCGAGAGAAAGTAGAAGAAACGTGTGAGACAGAGGAATCTCATGCCTGACACAAACATGTTCAGTATCATATTCTTTCCCTAACAAAAAGGATGGCTTCCTTTCCGAATGCTCACAATGAAAGAGATGGTTTCCAAGGAAAGTAAAAAACCCTGAAACAAATCGCCTAATCGAAAACAAAGGAAAGAATTGAGTCGTTCCAATGGACAACTTTGATGTTTATGGCTCTCTAAAATTTGTTGATAATGAAGCTGGAAGTGGGAATTGGGGGAGCTGGGGAGTGAAAGTCAGGTCACCTATGATTACTGTCATCCTTCGTGTGTTTTCCTCATTTTATTGTCTGTTTTATTTCGCATTGTGGTTACTGTGAACCACACCGCTTGTAAACCACACCGCTGGTGACTTGTTTCCCAGACAGTTCTTCAACACGACTCGTAAGAATTCAACATTCTTTTCTCCTGAATCTAGGTAATCTCTAAACACTGTGCAAATATCGCCAGAACCTCGACATTTTCCACGCCTGTCTGCCTTCTTGCAAGATCAATTGATTCATCACTGTGCTCCTGTTGCACAAATCAAGAACGAACCAAACCGCATCAATTGCATCGAGGCTGCGAACCCAGATAACTGCAGCCGCTCCCCAGAGTCCGGGCAACTGTGTGATCACAGAAGCACATATTGAACAGTCAGGAAACTCAAAATAATTACAATGCCAGAGGCCGTGCCAGGAACGGCACCTGAGAAACAACAGAAACACTCTTTTGAGCTACGGACCTGGTTATATTTCTCAATCAGCAATCGAAGTTTACATTGGTTATATTATCTGATCCCTCACTCAAGGAACCAACAACTGCTGCAAACGGAGGAGAAAATGAGGACTTTACATAGTGGACATCAGAGTCGAGAGTGCGGTGCTGGAAAACACAGCAGTTCAGGCAGCATCTGAGGAGCAGGAGAACCGATGGTTTGGGCATGTGCCTGATGACTTGCTCATGCCAGAAACGTCCATTCTCCTGCTTCTTGGATGCTGCCTAACCTGCTGTACCTTTCCAGCAACACCGTCTCCATTGCTGCAGACTGTCATACAATCCAAGCTTCCAGCCGCAGAATTAGCAACACTCAGTGTAATGAGTCAACCGATTGAAGACACCGGCAGTGGTGCTTCGTGTCAAGTAGATCTTCATGAATGCGTGTCGTGAATTGTCTGTCCTGTATAACGTTCCCTGGTCTCACTACGTGCAACATTGTTTGACCATATTTGTATTGTACATGATGGGGTTTGGGTCCATTGTTCTGTTGAGTTGTTGTTTAAATGTGGCTTTCGGTTTATATTCTCTCATAGATCCGAGTAGTCAAAGGCTGTCCGTTCCGAGACATTTTTGCTTGATGTGTTGGGTCTTGGCATGCCCTCCTAACGTTGTTTGTCTGCAAGGAATTTGCGAGAATATCTATTGTTGCAAAGTATTTCTGGAGGATCCAGTAAACAGCACAATCAGTTGTACAGAGTGGCAATGCACAGACATGACGAGGTCAACAAATTCGACCAGAACAACACAACAATAATTGGACAATAGTGGGCAGCCAGAGGTTTTCTAGAATGACGAGACTCATCCAATGACTCCATCAAAGAACATGTTGACCTGGACGTAACATACCGGGACCTGCAATGAACGACAAGAAGCAGCAACTGAAAGCAGTGGGAAGGAAATCACACAAATTCGAAACGCTACAGGACAGCAGAGCTTGAGGATGTCACCGAGAAAGGGCAGGAAATGCTGCAAACCAACTTCCCAACACTAACGAACATCCACACACCATCTGCAAACTTCACTGGAACTACAAATCTTTACACAAACCTTGAAACCCTGAAACAGTCAGGGCCGCCCCAGCGGGAAAATGAACCCTTGCATCCCACATGACAGCTGAGGATACGAAACGCCATACTCCTGTGGACGTCAGAGCGAACTGCTCTTGCAAGCTACTTGTGCGTGCTCTTGTCAAAATCACTGCTTGATTATCCTCATCCAATTTTTCATCGTTTGACGTTGTGTGCTTTTTGCATTACAAATTTACATCTGAATATCACTGAATTTTCTGAGAATTTCTGCCGTTCCAACACTTAGAGATAGTGAGTTCCAGATTCCAACCACTCGTTGTCTGATAACGTTTTTTATGTGCAGCTACCCAAACCTTTTTACTCTTATCTTAAATCTATGGCTCATTCATGATTGATCCCTTCAACAAATGTTTCGTTAAGTATACATATTCCTTACCGCTCATCAGTTCGTACATCTCAATACTGTCTCATCTCAATTTCCCCTGCTTTCAGAAAAATAACGCCAGTCTGTCCAAACACTTTAATAGTTGAAGTTCTTCAATCCAGATAATATATTGGCAAATCACTCCTGCATCGTTTCCACAGTTGTCATATCACTGCTATAATGTGAATTTCAAAATTATACACAATACTCTAGCGAGAGACAAATAATGACTTGAAATAAATGTGGGGAGAGCAGAGATATTGGTCTTTTCCAATAAAGTCATTCCCTCGATAATGTTCTGTGCCCTTTTCATGAACCCAATGCTCCAATGATCTCTGATCTATGCAAATAAAACACTATACGTGAGGATTCAAAACCCAACCACATTGTCTGATAGCATTGAGTGGCTTAATGGCCCTGATGGTGATATTGGGTCACGTTCACCTAACAAGATTGACAGCTGCAACACAGACTTAATGGTGTCAATTTGAAAGTGAATGTTAATTTTTCAATGCCCCAGTGACATGGAAGGAGGAATGGAAAGGGGGAATAGTGATTGTTGAAGGGAGAAAAATCTCCGAGATTTGGTGCTGAGAGTGGCAGCTTGAAGCATTAAAATCAACACCTGAGTGAGTATTTTCATCTTAAAATTGATTGTGTCCTTTCTGCGTTTGTTTTGCACAGGTTATGTGGAGTAACATGGAACAAATGCTCATTACAGATACTCGGATTTGAATGGAGGTTGCTTGACCACAACGCAGAGGACAAACCATTATTCGATTACATGAAAAAGCACAATACAAAAAGCCTTTAATGCAATGGCAGAGATAGTCGAGGAACCGCATCACATGCACAACAGGAAAGCCCACTGAGATTGGCTTGAATCGTCACCTTCAATGTCCCCAATGGCTGTGGAGATTCCATAATTGAGAATGTTGAAGACTGAATTCGATAGATTTCAATAAAAGATGAAATGTACAGTCGAGAGTTCAGAAATATTGTTGAAATATCGATTTCAATAAACATGAAGTTTCACATCGTAAGTTTACCCGTGCCGTGAGACAAGGAAGAAACTATTATTGCACACTCACATCGCACCGGTTCCCAGGCCTGGACTCAGTGAAACTGTGTACGCAGTGGCGAAGATCCGATTGGAAATTGAGAGTGGGATGAACGAGTGGATATCTACTTTGCCTGCCAGTGACAAACTCCATGAGCATGCAGTCCTACTGTGAAGGTAGAGAGGTGCGTGAAACGCCGAGGCTGGGAGCTCCAAACTCGCTCGGTGAAACTTCTGTTGACATGGCGCAGAGGGCATTGGTTCGTGGGAAAAGATCCTGAGCTATTTTAATCTGAATTTAAATGATTTAATTAGATTCCCTGCAGGATGAAAACAGGCCCTTCGGGCCAACATGTTCACTACAACCCTCCGAAGATCAACCCATCCCAACTGTACGGTTACCCCTGCCTATTGCACCTAACATTATGGACAATTTAGCATGGCCAATTCACGTGATGTGCATATCTTTTAGATTGTGAGGAGTACCGGAGTACACGGACGAAACACATACAGACACTGGGAGAACGTGTAATCTCCACACAGCCAGTCGCCCGAGGCTGGAATCGGACCTGGGACCCGGGCGCTATGAGGCAGCCGTGTGAACCAATGAGCTAACGTGGCACACATTTGCTCACTGAATTGGCGCCCGCAGCCCTCTACAGCAACTATCTCCAAAGAATCACCACTCTCTGACGGAAGATATTCCTCCACGTCTCATTTCCAAATTGTTATCGCTTCACTTTGTCTCTGTGCCCTCGGGTTCTAGTGTGTCATAGTGGGTGAAACATCTTTGCCACATTGGCTCTGCACAGGCCTCTCAGCACTCTGTAAATTTCAAATAAACTGAGTCATTGACTCAGACATCATTGAAACAGACCGCTGTTCCAATCAGTCCATGCTACCATTTACCGAAACTAATGTAGTACCAACTACGTGAACTGGGCCCATATCTCTCTTAACATGTCCTATTCATGCACTTATCTAAGTGTCTTTTAAATGTTGTAACCTTATCCACATTCCTACTTCCTCTAGAACTTTGCACAGGAAACATACTGTGTAAAGTAAAACAAAGTGAACCTCATGTCTTTTTTTCACTTTTGTCCTCACACCTTAAAAATACGCCCACTAGTCCTGAAATACACCAAAGAAGGAAAGCACCGTTGCAGTTGAGCTAATCTGTACCCCTCAGGATTTTAAAACATTTATACGGTAAATGTCAACCTCCTATGCTCCTTTGAAAGAAGTCCCAGCCTATCCAGCCTCCCCTTACAGCTCAATCCCTTCATTCCTAGCAACATATTGGTAAATCTCTTCTTAACTCTGTCCAGCTTAATATTCGTCTTTATCTGACTTGGAAACCAGAACATAGAAACAATACTACAGAAGATGCCTCGCCAACATCCTGTACAACCTCAGGATAACGTCCCAACTTCAACACTAAAAACTGAGCAACGCATGAAAGCGTTCTAACAGCATTTTAACGAAGCTGACGATATGTGACACGACTTCCAAAGACCATTCCGTGACCTATTCACGTGTCTATTGCGCAGGACTATTCAAAGCAGCACTTGTAATTGTGCAAGGGCTACATCCATTTATGACTCAAACTGCAGTACGTTACATTTATTCAAGATAATTTCTCTTTACCATTCATTTAATCATATACCCGAATGATCAATGTCTCTTTTAATCTTCTATAACCTCAGATAACCTTCTTCTCTGTGGACTGTATCACCATGGAGAGTTGTAGCGTCCCTCAGCACAGAAACAGGTCGTTTGGTGCAAACTGGTACATACTGATCATAATGCCGGTCCACATTAACCGCATTTCTCTGCACTTGGACCATATCATTCTAATCCTTTGCTATCCATGTATTTGTCCAAAAGCCTTTTTAAATGTTCTTCGCGTACACGCAAAGACTTATGCTGTCACCTCATGAAATGCATGTCGCTCATGTTGGTGTCAACCACAAACTGATGATCTCTGCCTTCCATATTGTCATCTAAAACATTTACATCAGTCACAAACAAAGGAGCCATCACTGATCCCTGTAGAACACTGCCGGTCACTAGCCTCCAGTCTGATAAATAACACACCAAAACCTCACCCTTTCTCTTGTTGTTAATTGAATTTTGTATCCAATTTGCAAACTCACTGTGAACCACATCTGATCTAACTTTACTCGTTAGTCTTCCATGTTGAATCTAGTTAAACGCTTTCCTAAAGCCGAAGTAAGCAAAGATATTTGTTCTTGCCTCATCAATCCTCTTGTCTACTTGATCAAAACCTCACAATTTTGTGAGACCCAGTTTCCACCTCACTAAACCATGCTAATGATCCCCTATATTTCCTGGACTCTGAAAATGCTATCTTCCAAAACCACTTCAAAAAACTTGCGAACCACCAATTTCAAACTGACAAGCCTGGAGATTCCAGTCTTTTCCCTGTATCCATTCTTCAACAAGGTTCGTCAATGTCCAGTCATTTTAAATCACACCCATATTTAGAGATGACACAATTATTTCAGCAAGGAGTCTTGCACTTTCCGCGCTTATCTCCCATAATGCTCTGGGATTCAGTACAAACACAGGGTGAACACCGATGCTAATTGACACCAGCAATACCGAAAAAAAAATTACCAAGTGCTCTAATCTGTGAAAATTCGATAGTCAAAACGTTTCGCAAAGGTCACGATTTAAAAGGGAAAATATCAACTTTTTTCTTTATGTCTAACAGAGTATGAAAACTAACAACTATTTACGACTAGTTTCTCTTAAACCCATCTTTTATCTTCCACTCAGCAACTATATTCCGATTCAATAATGACTTAAAAAGTAATCATGGTTCAAAACTACTCAGCTTTTTCAAGTCTCATTTTCTGGATTTTTCTGGCAAGATTCTCTGCAGGTTTTCCTCGATGTTCTGCCATGCAAACACATTTCCAGGAAGGTACATTTGTAGTATCTCTTGAGCTGGACGTCCCTGACGCGGTCCGAGCTGTTGCAAATGTCCTGATTAATATCCCAAAACATCGGATTATTTCATTGGCTTTCATACTATCAAAACGTGAAGTTCACACCTAATTTTGATTTCGGATCTTGATTCATAATTTGAGCTGATGGCAATCCAGCTCTGCTGGCTGTTTCGAACAAATGTCACATTGTTCCCTTGGTCAGAACAGATTGTTCTGTGTCCTTGCAAGCTTTTCAACTCTTTTTTTCACAGCACGTACACTAGTCCAGTGTCTGGAGTTTTATACGCCTTTTACATTTTCTGAGATATCCAGCAATTATTTTCCTGTAATATGAAATGTTTGTCAGTATGTATTTCCATGATTTCTGTAGTATCCTTAAGTCTAACATATCCTTGGCGAACAGACTTCCCAAACTGAGCTGTCCCACCTTGCTTGAATCCCTCTACACACTTTCTCTTCGTCTTAACGTCCAAATGTTTTATAAAATAATATAACAGTACCTCTACGCACCAGTTGCTCTAGCAGTTGATTCCATGTGCAAGCCATCCTCTTTGTGAAAAGGATGTCTTGTCATTCAGTGTAAATCTTACGAGTTCTGGACTCCCATATCCAAGGGAAAACGAACTTTGCTGTTCGCCTTATCGAGAGCACTCTTGATTTTATGAATCTCTATAAAGTCATCTTCGACCTCCGATGCTGCAGTACGACAAGGCAAAGCCGACACAGTCTCTGCTCGTTATATTAAAAATCCAGTCCTGAGAACATGTAGACTCTTTGTTGCATGAGGCCAGACAGAGTCGAATGTAATCCAGCCGCCAGAAACATCACCGACTCTCAAATTCCTGATGCTTGGTCAAATAGTTTCGGAAAAGGTATCGTCCTCTTCACATATGGAGAGTGAACATTTGGTCTCTCTGTCTCCACAATAAAAAATGATGTGAAAAATTCGTTTATTGCCTCTTCCATCTGATGAGCTCAAAAGCAATGTCAACCTTCTTGATCTTTCAATTAATATTTCTCGCGTTGTTCTCATTGACAGATATGTACTTGTAGATCCTCTTTGGATTATCTTCAGCCCTGGCAGATTAAATTATTTCATATCCCCTCTTTCCTTACAGGTCTGCACTTTATTGAAGTCCCTACAAGAAATTCACTTGAACCCTGTTGTCTGTCTGATATAGGATACTCTTTCGTTTTGATTTGTTCCTCAACACATTTTTTCAACAATGGTCACGTCTTGTGAGTGTCCAGTCTGAGAAATTTAGCTCAGGTGGACAGCATATCTGCCACTGGGAAAATGTTAGTCTGTTATTAAATTTGGAATAACAGAGTATTAGAATTGCATTACAGAATAAAATGGATTCCGCATGGCTTTGTGCAGACGAAATCAGACCTAACACGTTTACAAGTATTTTCAGATCGTAACAAGCACAATACATAAAGGGGAATGCAGTAAATGGAATATATCTGAATTTCTAAAATTATTCAGAACGGCGTTTTATACGATAGCACTTCACAAGCAAAGAAGCATGAACCAACACAGTTGGGGGTATGTATTAGTCGAGGATTGGGGAATGAATGGAGAGGCGAGGTAATGAGGGCATTTTCATGATAGTAAACTGTAACTTGCAGATTCCCGGAGCCAACAATATTGGTGCCACATGTACTAATCACCTGTACAACATAAGTTAATGTACTGTTGCTCAGTTTGGAGATGACACAAAATAGACATGGATGCAAGTAATGAGGGCGGCACAGCAACATTGTGGACGACATAATCAGGATAAACAAGTGGACATAAATGTAGCAGCATATAACATGCAAAAAAAGATGTTTATGCGTTTTGGCAGATATAAGTATTAAGTAGGGAAATACATATCACAAAGCATCAGCATACAGAGCACTTCGCTTCCTTGTACATGAAATATGAAAAGTTAGCATCCAGTTTCAGCAGGTAATCGGGAAGTCAAATAATTTTGTTTCACTTTATTTAAACGGAATGGGGACATATGTTTTTTTTTTCAAAATACACATTGCATTAGTCAGATCAGAGCTGGATTAATGTGAACAAATTTAGTCCCCCTATTTTAGGAATAGCAGTTCAGGGAGATTTAACACAAATCATCCTGGATATTGGAGGATATTCTCGGGAGATGAAACTGAGAATAATGCCCCTGTACTGATTGGAGTTTAGAATAATGTAACAAGACTTTACTGAGATACATTAGATTATGAGGGACATGATAGGATAATTTCGGAGAGAATGATTCGCCTTGTCTGAGAATCAAAGACCAGAGAACATAGTCTCAGAGGATGTAGTAACCTATTTAAGAAAGATATGGAGGAATTTCTTTCTCTTCGAGCCGACTGAATATTTGAAATTATTTACTGCAGGCCGCTCTAGAAATTGGCAGCTCAGTGTATCCAATATTACACTGAGATTAGGGAGGGTGATTAAAAAGGAGGGGGTGTGGTGTTGCTAATTAGAAATGGTATAATGGCTGCAGAAAGGCAGTTCGAGGGGGATCTGCCTTTGGAGGGAGTATGGGCTGAAGTCAGAAATAGGAAAGGAACAGTCACCTTGTTGGGTGTTTTCTATAGGCCCGCCAATAGCAGCAGAGATGTGGAGAAACAGATTGGGAAACATAATTTAGAAAAGTACAGAAGCCACAGGGTAGTAGTTATGGGCGATTTCAACTTCCCAATTATTGATTAGAAGCTCTTTAGATCAAGTAGATTGGATGGGGCGGTGTTTGTGCAGTGTGTCCAGGAAGCTTTTCTAACTCAGTATGTACATTGTCGGACCAGAGGGGAGGCCATATTAGATTTGGTACTCGGTAACGAACCGGGACAAGTGATGGGCTTGTTCGTGGGTGAGCATTTTGGTGATGGTGACCACAATTCTGTGACTTTCACATTGGTTATGGAGAGAGATAGGTGCATGCAACAGGGTTGGTTTTACAATTGGGGGAAGGGTAAATACGATGCTGTAAGACAGGATCTGAGGAGCATAAGTTGGGAGCATAGGCTGTCAGGGAAGGATGTCGCGGAAATGTGGAACTTTTTCAAGGAACAGATACGACGTGTCCTTGATATGAATGCATCTGTCAGGCAGGAAAGAGATGGTCGTGTGAGGGAACCTTGGTTGATGAGGGATGTTGAATGTCTTGTAAAGAGGAAGAAGGAGGCTTATATAAGGTTGGTGAAACAAGGTTCAGACAGAGCATTGGAGGGATACAGGATTGCCAGAAGGGAGCTGAAGAAGGGATTAGGAGAGCTAAGAGAGGGCATGAAAAATCTTTGGCGGATAGGAACAAGGATAACCCCAAGGCATTTTATGCGTATGTGAGAAACATGAGAATGACGAGAACGAGGGTAGGTCCGATCAAGGACAGTAGTGGGAGACTGTGTATTGAGTCGGAAGAGATAGGAGAGGTCTTGAATGAGTACTTTTCTTCAGTATTTACGAACGAGAGGGACCGTATTGTTGAAGAGGAGAGTGTGAAACGGACTGGTCAGCTCGAGGAGATACTTGTTAGGAAGGAAGATGTGTTGGACATTTTGAATAACTTGAGGATAGACAAGTCCCCCGGGCCTGATGGGATATATCCTAGGATTATGTGAGAAGCAAGAGAGGAAATTGCATAGCCGTTGGCAATGATCTTTTCGTCTTCACTGTCAACAGGGGTGGTACCAGGGGACTAGAGAGTGGCGAATGTTGTGCCCCTGTTCAAAAAAGGGAATAGGGATAACCCCGGGAATTACAGGCCAGTTAGTCTTACTTCGGTAATCGAAAGGGTACTGAGGGATAGGATTTATGAGTATCTGGAAAGACACTGCTTGATTAGGGACAGCCAGCACGGATTTGTGAAGGGTAGGTCTTGCCTTACAAGTCTTATTGAATTATTTGAGGAGGTGACCAAGCATGTGGATGAGGGTAGAGCAGTGGATGTAGTATGCATGGATTTCCGTAAGGCATTTGATAAGGTTCCCCATGGTAGGCTGATGCGGAAAGTCAGGAGGCATGGGATTGAGGCAAATTTGGCCAGTTGGATAGAAAACTGGCTAACCGGTCGAAGTCAGAGAGTGGTGGTAGATGGTAAATATTCAGCCTGGAGCCCAGTTACAAGTGGAATTCCGCAGGGATCAGTTCTGGGTCCTCTGTTGTTTGTAATTGTTATTAATAATTTGGAAGAGGGAGTCGAAGGGTGGATCAGCAAATTTGCAGATGATACGAAGATTGGTGGATTTGTGGATAGTGAGGAGGGCTGTTATCGGCTGCAAAGGGACTTCGATATGATGCAGAGCTGGGCTGAGGAGTGGCAGATGGATTTCAATCCTGACAAGTGTAAGGTTGTCCATTTTGAAAGGACAAATAAGAATGCAGAATACAGGGTTAACGGTAGGGTTCTTAGTAAGGTGGAGGAGCAGAGGGATCTTGGGGTCTATGTTTATAGATCTTTGAAAGTTGCCACTCAGGTGGATAGAGCTTGTAAGAAGGCCCATGGTGTATTAGCGTTCATTAGCAGAGGGATTGAATTCAAGAGTCGTGAAGTGATGTTACAGATGTACAGGACTTTGGCTGGGCCACATTTGGAGTACTGTGTGCAATTCTGGTCGCCTCACTTGAGGAAAGATGTGGAAGCTTTGGAGAGGGTGCAGAGAAGATTTACCAGGATGTTGCCTGGAATGGAGAATAGGTCGTACGAGGATAGGTTGAGAGTTCTAGGCCTATTTTCATTGGAACGGCGAAGGATTAGGGGTGACTTGATAAAGGTTTATAAGATGATCAGAGGAATAGATAGAGTAGACAGTCAGAGATTTTTCCCCGGGTACAACAGAGTGTTACAAGGGGACATAAATTTAAGGTGAAGGGTGGAAGGTGTAAGGGAGATGTCAGGGGTGGGTTCTTTATCCAGATAGTGGTGGGGGCATGGAATGCGCTGCCCGTGCGAGTGACAGAGTCAGAATCATTGGCGAACTTTAAGCGGCAATTTGATAGGTACATGGATGGGTGCTTAAGCTAGGACAAATGTTCGGCACAACATCGTTGGCTGTTCTGTGCTGTATTGTTCTATGTTCTATGTTCTACAGCAGTTTAATCTCACATTCAATACAAATAGGTGAGTGGAAAACGAAAAACAAATTTCACAAAATTCATAAACAGATCAATAATTAAAAATTGATAAATAAAAGGAATTGGCATTTGTTTATTTGACTGAACAATAAATTTATTTTTTCTCCTCATTTTTATAGCACTGGAGCATCAAGTTCTATGTGCTGTTTGAACTCAGCTCTTCAGAACAAAAGAAAATCAATTAATATCATTACTTTGTATATTTCATCTGTATGACTGCAACATTCTCAAATATTTTCTAACGAATATTGATTACATACATTCTTTTCTTAGTGACCGAAAGAAAATAAATATCAAATACTGTGATTATTGGAATGAACAACAGGTGGAAGCATATCTAATGTTGAATTGAAAGGCAATTCAATTGATGCTTAGATATTTTCTAATCAACATTCAGAGTTGCTCTGGAACAACTCTGTGCAAGGTGGGTATTGAAGCTGTACCTCCTGGTCTGGTAACAGAGATACTACCAGAGCTGCACAACATTCCTTCATAATGTTCCTAACCAGGCTGGGCAGGTCTACAATCACATGCTCACTGCGGTTGCTCAAGTGAAAATTAATCAGATGTTTATTGTGATAATTGGATTGGAATTAAATGGATGGATCCTGTGTGTAACCTACTGAAAATTAAATAGTAATTTACAATAATGATGGGAGTTAACAGATATCTTAATTAAATATGATTTTTATGATAATTTGTGGAATGTCAACTTGACAGATTTGTGTGATTACTGTAAATTGATAAATAAAAATGAATACAATCATTCTATATGTTCATAATATTTTCTCATTTTATGAAATGTAATGTAATTTTTTTTGTTCTACACGTAAATTGGACCAAAATGATGAATTGGTCAGTCAATGTGACTATTTAGCTGAAGACAACTTTCATTCTTTCTGAAAATGTCTGATTTTAAGAAGCCACCATTTCTTGTGATCGTTTAATGAAACAAGAAAGATGTCAATCCTTTTTTTTGTGTAAATCAAAAATTTTCATCGGAATTTTAATAATTTTGCACAAGAAAAATATTCAACTATTATTGTGATTAGAAGCACAATAAATGTTAATATTTAAGTGAATTACAATCAAATCATTTCAAAAGTGTTTCCAAGTTTAAAATGAAAAGCAATATTCACAATGATTGAGAGATTGTACATTGCTAAGTCCTTGCAATAGTTATTATATGGAACCATAATTCCACATTTACATCCTTTGCCAAATTGAACAATTATTCAATATTAGCAACAAATTGATTTTAAAACTACTATTAATGAATTGAAGAATAATGAGGTGTCTCATCTTACTAATCCACTGAGTAATGTGCAGAAATGAAGAGAAATATTGTAGTGTAAAGTGACTGGTGTTCTCTGAATATCAATGGCTGAGATGACTGTGATCTTTCAAATGAACAAAAGTCAGATATTTACAAAGGATGTCGCAAGGGCAGTTATTGGTCTTTTCTGGGTGTATTGGCCCGACCAAACAGGTTTTTATATTGTAGCATTCACAATAAGAAATATGGAAAATATTAAAACACATTAACTTAGACTTCATAACAAGCACAAAGTGCTGTTTAATGATTGTAATTGTTAATTGTTTCTAGAATATTGATAGATAAATTAACTTAATATTTTGAAAGCACTTTGCTCTGATGTCGATTGTGTAATAATTAAGATTGATAAACAGAAAATTAATATATAAAAAGTCGCTTTAATAATTCTAAAAAAATACTCAGCAACAATTGACACAGTTCAAAATTGTTTTTTTTTTGTTGAGTCATGATTTTTTAAATTTTTATCGTGATAAATGTTTAGACATCTATGTCAGAATAAGGAAGAAAATAATTAGACCGGGAAAGTGAGGACTATTGTGAACAAAAGGTCGAATAAATGACATTTGGTACAGAAAATGTTTTTGCACAAAATGACTGATAATTACGTGATTATTGTTCGTTGACAACTAATGCTGGAAGTAAAAGAAACAGATTCTAACATTTCCAAAGCAGGTTTTTTTTCTTATCATGAAATTAAAATACAAATCATTTTAGAGGTCACATGATTTGAAAAAGTGTCATGTAATGTGATATTTGAGATGAAGAATCGTTCTTTTTCCCCCAGCGTAGTCTTTCCAATAATTTAAAATTTAATGTTATTTGAGCTAAAGAACAAATGGGTGTACCTACATTGTTTTCTTGCATACAAAAGAAGTAAAGTCAACAACATTTTTAAGTTTCGTAGAGTTAATTAGCAAAATGTATTGAAGCTGTCATGCATGAAGTGAGATAAGTGAGAGAGAGAGACAAATTAAATGTTCAAATGAACACGTCGATATTTTGAAAGTATATCAATCTTATGAATTATGAATAGGTGGATGTAAAATAAAAACAAATTCCTGACAATTCAAGAATGAATAGTAATAAGAAATTTAATTTGTTCAAAGCACATCACAATATTTAGATGAATTGCAATATTTAGTTACAATTGTAGGTGATTAACTGACCAATGAATAATATGAAGTTGCATTTGGTTATTTTGCTGAAGAGGAATTTCGACTGCTTATTTTTTCATCTTTATAATACTGGAGAATAAGGATTTATGCGCTTGAAATGTCTGAACTAGGTTCTTTCAAACAGAAAAAAAAATCAGTGAGTATCATTTCTTAGACTCTTCTAACTTTAAGATTGTAACATTCTCAATTACTTTTTCAAGGAATGTCGAACCAGCAGAATTAGATGCATCGTTTTATTAGTGACCTGAAGAAAATAAGTAATAGATAGGGTGATGACTGAAATGCACAGCAGATTAAAGTATATTTCATGTTGTTTGAAAAGCAGTTCAGTCTATGCTCAGGTATTTTCTCATCATAATGGTGTCTTCCCAGTTCACATGACCGGTTAAATATTCGACCACCTGCGAAACATGGGAATTATTTCTCTGGGCTGGGAATGCCGCTTTCCCCTTCCTTATTAACGATAAGGATCAGGACCTGCAGAATTGGATGACTCTGCAGTTGATGTGATGTTAAAGCTGAGTTTCCCATCTGTCAACTCTCTCTCTCTGTAAAACAATTTTTCCCTGTCATTATTACAACTCCCAAAACCAGCTTTCCCATCAGTTCTCCTGAACTTCTAAATTTGGACTAATTCAATGACGTCGGTCATGTGCCTTTCTCTCACTTGTTTCTGAAAGTAAATTAGGAACATTTTGAATAACTTTGCACACTTTACCAGAAGAACCCACACCTATTCTATCATTTAAATGTTTTAACCTATGAGAAATTTATTACCTACTCCAATGACAGTTATAATGCTCTGACCACTTCTACGGAGCCAGTGCAGGTTAATTCTAACAGTTATCAATAAATTGTACCTGAACAGGATGTCTCCACAACAGGAAGTGCTCTAACACTCAATGCCCGTAAGTTGTGTTTTTTACTTAAAGCCCCTCATGTGTCTGGCAATCTGGCAATACAGTCGAAGATATTTTATATAGTAACCTTACAGTCTCAATTGCCAGTTCCAGTCCATGAAGCAGCCAGTTACATGCACCAGTGACTTGAATTCTGACGACAGCATTGCCCTGGCTGGAGAGATTGAAGAGCATGAAACTGTCTTCTCTGGAGTATCCAAAATGAAACACTTGAAATGAACAAAATTCTTCAAGAGCTCGATAGGACAGATACAGGAAGATGTGCTCCCTGGCTGGTGTATCTGGAATGAAATCAGCACTAACTATGGTATCTTTACCCAGCATCCCCTTTAGCTGTATAAATGTTTAAGATGTATTTGCTGCTCTCATTCCACTGTCTTGATCACTCCCGTTTGTAACTGCTGTAGTGTTGGGGTCCATTCAAATTGATAACATTTGATTCAATCCATCCCAAAACCCCTCTGTGTCTGTGTCTCACTTTTTTTCACAGAGACCGTCATTCAATCTGACCCCTTCACAATCCCTGCTCTGATATTTCCTTCGAGGGCTCAGAATTAAATGTTCACAGAAGGACAAAAGGAGGCTGATTGGCTCATCACCTCACTGAATGCCATTCTTTACCTTAACCCCATAAACCTTCCCATTCGTCCTCTTCCAATAACTGTTCACTTCGATTCTCTTCATTGTACCTGGTTCCACCACACTCTTTGGCAGTGCATTTCTGACCATAAAACTTTCTCTGCATGCAAATGTTTTGTCTCATGTCACATGCGCTTCTTTTGTCAATCCCTTGACATCGGTGCCTCCTCATTATTGATTCTTTCATGCATGCGAACAGTTTGTCCCAATCAACTCGCACTGGATCCCTCTTGGAGGTATCTTTACACAGTATGATTAGATTAGATTACTTCCAGTGTAGAAACAGGCCCTTCGGCCCAACAAGTCAACAGCGACACGCCGAAGCGCACTCACCCATGCCCCTACATCTAAAACTACGGGCAATATAGCGTGGCCAATTCACCTAACCTGGACTGTGGAGGAAACAGGAGCAGCCGGAGGAAACCCACACAGACACAGGGAGAATGTGCAAACTTCACGCAGTCAGTCGCCTCAGACGGGAATTGAACCAGGGTCTCTGGCACTGTGAGACAGCAGCGCTAACCAATGTGCCACCGTGCCACTCACCACCCCAGGATGGTAAATATCACCTCTTCCTGTCACAGGAGACCAGTGCGAGACCATTTAGGTGCTCTCACTGTAGGACTGGGTTCAGTACACCATCCAGCAAATACACACTGGGAAGAGGCCATTCACCTGCTCTGAGTGTGGGAAGAAATTCACTCAGATATCCAGCTTGATGAAACGCCAGCGAGTTTACAAGTAACCACAGCGATTGGATTTGTTTTGTTTGTTCATGGGATCACGGCATCACTTGCTGGGTCAGCATTTGTCATCCATTCTGACTGCCCAAGAGATCATTCAGAGTCAACCACGTTATTCAGGGTCTGGATTCACATGCCGGCTGGTCAAGGTCAGAATTAACAGTTTCACAGGCCCAATAACATGAAGAGTTGATTTCTGGTCTATTATCATATTTCAGAAATAATAATGAATAATGTTTGTAGTTGAATTAAAAGTGAAAGACCAAAATGGGTTTTATTCTGATTGAGCACGTCCTCCTGTTTTCTCAGTTGTTATTGGCAGTCTCATCCCCCTCGCATCAGATCCTGTTCCAGATAGTGTTACAGAAAAGGCAGAATGGTCAGCTGCAGCTGGTCACCTGACCGGTCACTGGTTCCGAAAGGTTCACTCTCCACAGATGCTGCCAGATCTGTTGAATTTTTCCAGCAATGTCTGTTTTTGTTTCTGATTTACCAGCATTTGCAGATGGTTAGTTTTTCAATATTCATCTTGTCTGTTGCAGAGGAGTTTATTGATTAATTTAGCAGGTTTTGAAAATTGCAAGTTAAGCCACAAATCAGCCATGATCCATTGAATGACAGAGCAGGGTTGAGGGGCTGAATGGTCTCCTCCTGTTCCAATGAAAGCTGTCTATCTGCAGCTTCTGCCAACTTTTCCCCTCACTTTCACTTCACCTCCATGTCTAACACACTGTTACTGACTGAACAAACCTCCGGTGTTTACACCAAACCTGCTAATATTCAGTGGCTCCCTCACCTGCCACCCGGGTTTAACACTCATCATGGAATGTTGTCTTGCACTACTGCGGAAATGCCCACAAAGGACTCAGCCTGGAGTATGTATCCCCTGGGATCCACAAACTCCGTTTATTTCCTCCTTCCTCTCTCATTCTGGCTATTGAACTCTCGGTTTCAATCCATTCTCCTGTCATGCTCTTCAACATGCCCATGCCCGTGGAATAGAGGTAGCTGGGATTTAATGAAAGGAAGTGGGGATTACACGGAAGCAGTAGGAGAGGTGACGTTTCAGAGAACACCTCTGGGACGCCCGGACCATCCCACCCAACCACCCCGCGGCTCAACACTTCAACTCCCCCTCCCACTCCACCAAGGACATGCAGGTCCTTGGACTCCTCCATCGCCAGACCATAACAACACAACAGTTGGAGGAAGAGCGCCTCATCTTCCGCCTAGGAACCCTCCAACCACAAGGGATGAACTCAGATTTCTCTAGCTTCCTCATTTTCCTTCCCCCCACATTGTCTCAGTCCCAACCCTCGAAATCAGCACCACCTTCCTAACCTGCAATCTTCTTCCTGATCTCTCCGCCCCCACCCCCACTCCAGCCTATCACCCTCACCTTATCACCCTCACTTTAACCTCCTTCCACCTATCGCATTTCCAACGCCCCTCCCCCAAGTCCCTCCTCCCTACCTTTTATCTTAGCCTGCTGGACACACTCTCCTCATTCCTGAAGAAGGACTCATGCCCAAAGCGTCGATTCTCCTGTTCCTTGGATGCTGCCTGACCTGCTGCACTTTTCCAGCAACACATTTTCAGCACTTCACATCCACGTCTAACACACTGTTACTGACTGAACAAACCTCCTATGTTTGAACTAAACCTGCTAATGTTCAGTGGCTCCCTGTCTTGCCACCCGGGTTTAACTCTCATCATGGAATGCTGTCTCGTATTACTGCGGGAATGCCCACAAAGTACTCAGCCTGGAATCTGTATTCCCTGGGATCCACAAACCCCGTTTATTTCCTTCTTCCTCTTTCATTCTGGCTATTGAACTCTCGGTTTCAATCCAATCTTCTGTCATGCTCGTCAACATGCCCATGAGGCTGGACTAGAGGCAGCTGGGATTTAATGAAGGGAAGTGGGGATTAGGGGAAGCACTAGGAGCGCTGACAGCAAAGAAAGCTCTCATTGTAACGGCAGAGTTTCTCCGTGACCCAGTGAGTGGTGAGGCACTTGAGATTGTGGGGGGAGGCAGATTTGGGATCAGGGATTTGGAAAAACACTCAGACACTGACTGACCTGTCCATCTGATTGTTAACTCAGATATAAAGACAAAAGAAAGATACACATTTAGATCGCAACTTTGACCTGGGGCAATGAACCACACTTCAGACCCAACGATTCCAACCTCAAATCTCTGAACCCACAAAAACAAAGCTTCCTACTTATGCCAGGTTGTCCCTCAGCCTCCTCTTTTCTTGAGAAAAACATTTTGAGCTGTTAAGCCTTTCCTGGTAATTATAATCTCTATGTTCCTGTAAGATTTGTGACGAATCCGTTATTATTTTTCGGTTCCTTGTGAGTGATGCCAGCAGCAGAAACAGTTCCTGACCTGTGCGGATTTTGGTTGAAGTATTTGTATTGACAAATTCATTCCCACCCTCACGTACAGTGTGTAATTGCTGTAAAACAGAAGGAAAGGATAATGTGAGAACCCACAGAAACACACAGGCAGCGTGTGTACCTGAGTTGAATGAACCTGGCATGAGGAAAACGTGACGACTATCACAACTAGTTAGGATTCCAGAATCCCGTAGGTGCAGAAAGAGGCTATTCGATCCATCGAGCCTGCAAGGACCTGCTTTCCCACCCTACCTCCATGACCCCACATTTACCATGGCTAACTCAACCCGCTGAATTTGCACACTACAGGCCATGTTAGCACGTCCAATAGAGCAAACCTGCACATCTGTGGGAGGGTCACAGATTACATCCAAATGCTCGGAATTGTGGATGATGTCTCACGAATATTTGACTCTGATACAAATGCCCTGCTTTTAAAAATAATATCTGGGGGAAACTGCAACCAGAAAGATTTCCAATTATCTCTGGAGGAAGATAATTCAAAACTCGTGCCACCTACCCAGGGGACACATTGAAGTCACAGAGGCCGTGGATCCATCAGAAATGTAACAGGTTGTGAGGAAGTTGGGGTCAGACAAGGACGAAAAGGCAGTCTGTCACACGGGGGAAGGCACGAGAGATTAAACAGCAGAAATGGTAGTCCCTCAAGGCCACGGGGAATGAGTTAGGGCTGGGAAAGATACAAGGAAACAAGGAGTGCAGCTGTCAATGAAAACAAAACAGATTATAACACTTAGGGCCGAGTTCAGAGTCTGAAATTGTTTCTGCAATTGGTGAGTACAGAAAGCCTGGATAGTTCTATTGCAGCCAACATATAGAGGATGGGTCAAGTGCCCTATATTTGTGCTGCAACTTTCTGATAAATTTATTCCGACATTTGGATATCAAGTCTGATGATGCTCATAAATTCACAAATTAGACTTGAATTTAATATTCTGGAGAAATGTCAAATAAATCACATTGATACCATTCTGCAGACTTTAGTCCATTGCTCTGCATGTTCCAGCATTTCAGTTACATCTATGTCCTTTTATTCTAATGTGATGCTGGTTACTGCCTCTACTACCCCATCAGTGAGTTCCTGCTCCCCACCATCTTTGCGTGTTATGAATTCTCCCCTCCCCTTCTTTCTGAGAATTAGTTCAAGCTAAAGCCTCCAGTTTCTGACCTCTCTGTTATGAATAGCTCCTTCCTATCCACTCGATCTGGATTCCTCAGCATTTTATCACTTCAATTAAATCTCAGCTCATCCTCCTCGGAAATCATCCCCAGCCTATCCAACTTTTCCTCAGAGCAGAAATTTTCCAATTGTAGAAACATTCTGATCAATTCCTCTGTACCCTCTCTGGTGTGATCACATCAACCCTGGAATGTGGGGATCAGAAGTGTGTGCTATACTTTAACCGTGGTCAAACGAGTGTTCCTGACATTTCCCGTGTCCCCTCTTGTGTGGTTGTCGCTTACACAAGAAGTGTCCTGGTTTTCTCACATGGAACTGGATGTACACTCCATGGGGCTGGGATTCCCTACCTTATGTTTATTTGTTAATTAATCCTAAATTAACTTCAGATTAAAACAAGATTATCAGCTACCGACCAATCAACTTCCTCCATTATACGCAAGTCACCTTACTTTTAAAAAAAATCTTTAAAATTATTACTATCTTAACACAATAGGCTTTAATTTGCTGATCAAGTATTCAGATGTCTCCACTGTTACAATCACTTGAAGATTATCTTTACCTTCAGCTACTTTTGGTGAATTGAACACTGATTGTAAATGTATGAATATCAAACGGACTTGAATTTTATGATAATTAATCCAGTCTGACATTCGTGTTGGTTAATATCTTGAAGAGAACTGTCCTCCGAACTCCAGCTGTGCTCTGACTTCGTTCACAACTGGATTTGGTTGGACTGCAGATCTTTGATCTGTTCTGTTGTTTCCCGGATTGCTTCACTCTGTCTATGACTTGCTGTTTATGCTGTTTGGCACACAAGTAGTCCTCTTTGGTAACTTCATCAGGTTAACACCTCATTTTTAGTTATTCATGCTACTGTTACTGACATGCCCTCCTGAACTCTCTCTGTTGAACGAGGATTGATCCTCTGGTTTGATGGTAAGAGGTAAGTTGGGGAATATGTGGGGCCGTGATTCTGTAAGTTTTGTTGGAGTACAATTCTACTGCTGCTGGTGGAAGGAAAGAGCTAAACTCTTACACTGTCGGCCCCATACACAAGAAGCTACATGCAGTATCATGATCACTATTAGGCCAAGACATGAAATACAAGCAACACTGTACAATAATGCAGGATCACAACTGCAGCAAGAGGAGATTAAGATACAACTTGACATAGGAGTTGGGGAAGAAGCAGCTGATCAGATTGTCTCATTCGTAATCATAAAGAGACTCTGTGAGATTATTGTATTGTTGGAGTGAGGATGGAGTGGTTGGGGAGATGGAGAGTCCTTCAAAAGAAACTAATCTGCCTGAGAGTTTTGGGAGCGGCTTGATTGTGATGCATTTAACAGAAAGCTAACTGAAACTGTTTTTATCCCCAAAAGATAACAAGACTGATGGTGTTTCCAATCACCATCAGAAACAAACCCCAGAATACATGGTTCCGAGATGGATGTCAATAGCCCATCAACATCCAACTCCTGCAATCATTGAGCAAACGGATGTGTGATTACCCAGAAAACCGCTGTTCACTGTGCAGATGGACAGCGATGTGGGGAAGTATTGGCCGAGTGGTATTGTCGCGAGACAGTTAATCTAAAACCCGAGATAGTGTTCTAGGTTCAAAGCCTGCTGCAGCAGATGGGGGAATTTGAATTCAATAAACAAAAACTTGTGAATTTAGAGTCTAATGATGACCATTAATCAATTGTCAGAAAACCCCATCTGGATCACTAATGCCCTTTCAGGAAGGAAGCTGCCATCCTTACCTGGTCTGGCCAACATTTTGACCTCAGGTTGTGGTTGACTCTTACCTGCCCTCTGGGCAATTAGGGATGGGCAGTAAATGCTGCCGGGCCAGCGACACCCTCATCATGTGAATGAATAAAGGAAAATAAAAATCTGTGCCCAGTGTGAATCTGTACATGTTCAACAATGTTGTGAACATTTCCAAAGCTAAGATCTCTGTGTGCACAACTTTATCAGCTGCCAAAACCATTGTTCATTACTTGGCGTGAAAAAGAGAAAACAATCTTTCAACTGTGGCTATCAGTAAATTGACTGGTGTCTCAGCAGGATGGATGCCTGAGTGAATCCCTTCCCACCGCCCCCACCCCACCCCCCACCACCACACACACACACACACACACACACATACACACACACACACACACACACACACACACACACACACACACACACACACACACACACACACACACACACACACACACACACACACACACACACACACACACACACACACACACACACACACCAGATGAACAGCTTCTCCCCAGTCTGACTGGTTTGGCCAGTTTCCAGGTGGGATGGGTAAAGAATTCACTTCTGGCATTCCCCACATTTCCAGAGTCGATCCCTAGTCTAGCTGCACTGGTGTTTTGCCATTTCAAATAAATGCTAGTAGACTGTTACACACACCATTCGGCCCCCACCCCCTCCCCCACACACACCAAAAGAAGCCAGTATAAAGTAGTAAACATTATCTCCTTCTGTGGAGGGACAGCCTGTATTGGTCTGAGTAGGAACACTGAGCAGATTTACCTAAATGACAACTTAATTGGTGACCAGAGCAAGTTAAGCAAGTCCAAATAAAATCATTATAGCTCAGAAAGAGGCCCATCAAATCCAAGCTGGCTCTTTGTAGCAGAATCCCATATTCTCATTCCCCATACGTACCCCAAACTCTGCAAGTTTATTTCCCTCAGAACTGATCTAATTGTTTTTATCAATCATTGATCTTCTCTACTTGCACCACCATAATAGGCAACATGTTCTGCATACTTCCAGCCAATACAGTCAACAGAAACACTTGCTCATCTTCCGCTGTCTCGAAATCTTACATCTGGTCTTAATTCTTGTGCCATCACCTATCAAATACAAATATTTTTGTCTGCTATATTTAGGTCTATTATAATCTTATACGGCTTTATCAAAAATGTATTTAACTTGTTTATTTCAAAGAAAATAGCAATCTCTTCAAATCAATCCAGTGACTGCATTTTCTTCATCAGTGAACCACTCCAGAAAGTCTGTACTCCACACCCTGAAGATCACTCATATTCTTCCTTGTTAATGTCTGTTTTGTTCCACAAATCCATACGACACAATTTTCCTGTACAACAGCAGTAGCTTTATTATCGGACAGCTGGCAAGAGTTTCAAAGCATCTCTAAAGTAGCTGAGTGTCTACCTGTAGACTCATCTTCACGAACCTCTGCCTTACCCACAGAGACAGTATATTTAATAAGAATTAGACAAAGGCATATCAGTCACATGGGCGATTACTACTACATAGTTTAAAGCTGGTAATTATGAATTTACAAATCTTGGTGAATGCCAATGTCCTGTGATAATGTGTGATGGATTACAGAAACTGATTATCGTATTGTCCATGATTATATGTTGATGGGAAGAGATTAAGGCAGAAGGGTTCTTCTTTCAATAAATGGGGGATTCACTAACCTCTGCTCATATGGAGGGGAAGTGAGACAATGACAGCAGGAGGCAGTTTAACAGGGTTGTGCCCAGGGCTCTCAGTCTTGTCTGGAAAGGGTAAATTGCTCTGTCTGGGGTTATGGTGGAATCCACATGTGTGGCTCCAAGAGGTTCTATTTCGAAGATACGGTCTGCCTCACGCCTACTGAGGTGTTCAGTCTGTATTGGAAGAGTACAGGCCTTGTACTCTTACAATACGGCAGTAAGACCTTTCGCAGGAGAATATTTAACCCTTGAGTCACCAATGCATCCTGAAAGAGAAGCAAAGTATGGAACAGACCCCTCTGTGGTATTTTAACTTCCTCATCCTGACCAGGAATCTGTTGACCACAATTAGATGCAATGATTGACTGTGACCTAACTAGAACTTTGCCAATGGTCAGCATCCTTTCCATGAATATGTTATCATTCCCTCTATTAATGAAGCCCAGCATCCTATACGTTTACTCAAAACACTTTATGTTCTCTCTCCTTTAAGGATTTGTACACATTGTCCCGCATTCCTGCCGTCCTGCTCCCTGTGTCTGTGCCATTCAAACATATATACCCTTTCTACATTGCTTCTCTCAAAATGCATCAACTTACTGTGTGTTCTAAAGAAGAGACATATTATACTCAAAATATTATCATTCTACCCCCTGGAAAACAGAACAGTACAGCACCTGAATAATCGGCCCACCATGCCTGTGCGGATCATGATGCCATTCCAAACTGATTCCATCTGCCTGTACATGATCCATATCCCTGCCAACCCATGCCTGCTTATCTGTCTGTCCAAATATCTCTTAAACATTGTGATTGTTTCTGTTTTTACCATCTCTCAGGCAAGTACATTCTAGTCACTGACCACCTTCTGCAAAAGAAACTTATCTGACACAACTCCCTTTTAACTTGCACAGATGTTGTTGAAAATGCTCAGCAGGTCATGCAGCATCTGTGAAGAAAAATCAATTAATGTTTCGGGTCCAGTCCCCCTTCCTCAGAAATGCTAACTAATTTCTCTTCACAGATGCTGCGAGAACTGCTGAGCTTTTCCAGAAACTTCTGTTTTTCTTTCTGGTTTACAGCATCTGCTGTTCTTTCGGTTTTCATTTCCTTTAAACTTGCCCCCTCTCCCCTTAAATCTATGGCCTGTGGAATTGGTCGTTTCCACTTGGAAAAGGATTCAGATTATTCACTCTGTCTGTGCCTCTCGGATCACTCCACAGCCACTGACTTTCCAAAGACAACAATCCAAGATTTTCCAACCTCTCCCAATCCAGGCAACATCCTGGTAAACCCATTTCTACCCTCTCCAAAGCCTCCACATCCTCCTTATAATGCGATGCTCAAAACAGCACACAATACTGCAAAGGTGGCCTGATGACAGTTTTATAAACAGTCCCCTGACAGAAGGCAAGCCTGCCATCCACCTCCTTCACCACATTCAGAGAGCTGTGAACTTGCACCTCTGTATATCAATGCTGCTCAGGGCACTTCCTTTTAGTGTATACATTCCTCTTACAATGAGCCGCCCAAAACGCATCACGTCACACTTGTCTGAATTTAAATCTATCTGCAATTTCTCCGCATAACCTTCCAACTGATCTCGTCCTTGATGTTTCCTTTGACAACATTATTCACGATTCACAACTTCTTCACTTTGTGCCATCTACAAACTTGCTAATTAAATTGTTTACATTTTCATGCTAATCATTTATATGTATTACAAACAACAGATGTCCCAGCTCTGACCCTTGTAGAACAGAGGCACTGGTCACAGACCTCCAGCCGGCAACATGCCCCAGCACATCTGTTGCTGGGAGAAATATCAAAGAGCAGCCTTGAGTTCTGTGCTGAGCAGCACGACCAATGTTTATTCAGAGCTTCTTACTAATGCATGATGGAAGAGTTCCCTCTCTGGAATTCTGTGGTTCCCCCAGCCAAGTCCAGCATTTTGATGTGTTTCTTCCATACGTTCCATTAATATTTCCCCCCTGACCGATCTCCTGGGTTCGGGCTGTCAGCTCGGATGTTTGTGAGCTCCATTTCCCAGTCTCTGATTCTCTGTCCGTCTGCAACTTCCCCTCTCAGCTCATGCAGTTGCTTTGTCAGTTCTTTCACAAATTGTTTCACCCTATCCTTGCCATTGTACATCTCCTGCCCTCCCAATACCATACCCTCTGGCATCTGCATAGTCCATCCGGTCACTAATTCAAAGGGGGGTTGCTCTGTTCCCTTTGCTGGGGTTGAAGTCAGTTTCATTAGGATTGTGGGGAGTACACTAACCCATCCCTGCCTGTCTCTGTCAGGGCCTTAGTAAGACTATCTTTCAGTGTCTGCTTCATTCCTTCTACTGTCCCTGAGCTCTGGGGGTGGTATGTGAGATGGGATTTATGCTCAGTACCAAACAGGCCACAGAGCTGCTTAACTTCGTTTCCTGGAACATGTGCCCCTTGGTCAGAATCTGCAGGGGATGCTTCCGCCCACTGAGTAAACCTGTTTATTAAGACCCAGCAGGAGTTCCTTCCCTGGGATTGGGATGGGAGTGTACGTAAAATCCATCTGTAATTGTTCCCGTGGGCCCCTGGGTCCCTGCGGCTTCCTCCATTTTATCCTGATTGTTTTCACTGGCTCACACTGTGTACAGACTACACCCCTTCGACAAAACCTTCTTGTTCCAGAACACCCCTGTAGTTGATCATCCGATAATGCATTTTATCCTTTTCAATATGGGCCAGCCCATGATATGTTTTTAATAATGTTTGTCTTATACAGTGGCACTGCGAGATCATCCTATGTCCTATTACTGCCCCACCCTTTTCCCATTCCTGTTTCTCCTGCTGTAGGACTGTTTCTGGAAATCTCTTTAAACTTTCCTTTCTTGCTTCTGCAGCTACTGCCACTGCATCCTCCTCAAATGTCTCCACCGTTTCAGTAAGTATGCTCACCCATGCTCACCAACTATCTCATTGGTGTGGGGTTTCTACTTTCCTGTGAGCTCTAATCTTCATTATTGCTGCTTCACTGGGAAAGTTAGCTGCTTCCACTAACTCTCTGACCTGTCCTTCATGCTCAATGTGGCCCCCAGACAGGGTGATACACCTTCACCGAGCCCAGTCCTGAACTATACCAAAGGCATGCTGACTGTGTGCATTTTGCCTCCCTCACCCCTGGTTAATGTCCGCGCTTCTGCCAGGGCTCGTGATGGTTCTCTATTTCTGGATAATTCCTCACAAAATTCCCACAATAATTAAACAACCCTAAAGTTTGCCTGATCCCTTTACAGTGTGCGGGTGGATAGTTTTATAATCATAGTTTTTGTTCCCGCTGGGACTATCCCATCTTCCTTCCTGATTTGATCTCCCCAATATGATGTCCCAGTTCCATCTCTCCCTACCTTCCCAGTTGCACTCTCTGTGCCTTAACTTTAAGCCTGGCCTGGCTAACCTGATCAAATACTCTGTATAATATCTGGATATGTTCTTTGTCACTGTTTGAGGTGATGAGGTGTTGGTAAGATCAGTGTGACTAAATCCATCAAACACACATCGGTGGGATATACGGGAATATTGCAGGATCCCTGAGGTAATAGTATCCTGGTTGCCTGTTCTCCTCAGTCAGCAAACACCACTTTCATCTGCCATTCAATGTCCACAGGTATGGACCCAGACTATTTCCAGCTTCTGTCAATCTGTCACTCTCACAATTATTGCCCCCTCATCCCCAGTTTTGATGAGATCCTGTTTGTGTGGGGAGTGAGAGGGCCCTCGATCTCTACAGGGTCGATAGATAACAACCCACTTTCCTGTTTGAGTTACGCACACTGCTGAGTTCGTCCGAGCTATAACCCACCAGATTCTTTGACTGTCCCAGTCTCCCTGCAATGTAGCTACTCTGGAGAGGTTGCCTCTCCTTTTTTTTCTGTCCCAGTCCTGGCCAGAGCATCCCCATGTTTAAATTCGGGTGTTGATGTCAATAGTTGCCATTTTAGAATAAATAGGAGCAACTCCCAGAAGGTCCCTTCTTGAGTTTCACACCTCCATATCTGAATACGTTTTGTCATACTCCCGGTCTACATCGGGGCAGGTTTGCTTCATCCATCTTCCTAGGTTCCCTCTCCGACTGCTCTCATTTTAGAGATTGAAGGGGTGAGGGGTAAATCCTTATCGGTAACTGACAAAGATGCTCCGGTGTTAGCATCATGCAGTTTTGGCCCTTCAACAGCGCGTCAATGAATATTCATGGGCTATGCATATACTTAGGTGAACACAGGCCACTCACAATATGAACACCTATCTCCATCTCTGTGCCTACCTTCCTTGTCTATGTACCCTTTCCTGCTTCCCTTGTAACATTGTGGGTCTGATTACCCTCCCTGTACTGCAGCTATTCCCCTGTGTTTCTGCATTTGCCTCAGCTCTCATGACGCAATTCAGAGTGTGGTTAGAATTATCTCCCACTGGGAATCCTTTGTTTATTATTACAGTTAAATAGGATCCCATGTTATCTTTTAAATACATCAAACCTATTTCATCATCACAGTTTGGGGTTTGGTAATCCCCCGTGGTCCTTACACACCTCAGGCTTCCTCTCTGTATAATCCTCGATATTATCCTTGGGCCCCTGAGTCACCAAGGTTATTTTAGCCCATTCAGCCTGTCCCGTCCCCAGTGTGTCCCTGCAATATCTGTAAATGCCTGGAGACACTGATTGGCTGTAATCTGGGAGGAACCGGCTTGCACCCCATCCTCTTATTGCAGGGACAGTTTCTGTTGTTCACTTCAGGGCGTCTTGGCCCGAGGGAGGGTCCATACATCATCTTCGGTGAGACTGTGTACCTCTACTAATTCATCCATATTGTCCCAATAAGGCCCATTATTACCATTTCTCTATCAGGCTGGGTGTTCATTCACCAACATCTGTCGTTCAGCGGGTGAACGGTTCAGGTTTAGTTTCTGTCAGTTCCCTTTGTTGCCCCCCCCCCCCCCCCCCCCCCTCCTGTCTGTCCAAGTTTGAGCTTTGATGCTATAGACACGGCCTTCTGGGCCTTACAGGGCGGTGGGTCATCCCACCCATTGCCGTCCCTCTGTCCATACGTAGGCGCTTTGTCATCTAACCCGTTCCTGCCAGTGTCACCATCCTCACTGCTTTCTGAGGAGAGAGAGAGAGAGACTAGGTACCTCCCCCACTGCAACTACCACCTGGCCCTTTGGATTTAAGGCTTCACATCTGAGAGCTACCACCTTCACTTATTCCTGTTTCTCATAATAATGTAATATGTTCCATCATTCCTTGAATAAAACAGAACAAAATGTGAATTTGGTTTGACTTGAAATATTAATAATTTGACATTCACTTCACTTATCTATAGAGGTGAAAATTGTACTGTGATTATTTAAGTGAATTTAACGTGATCATACAATGAAAATAACTCTGATAATCAACGACAATGAATGAACTGAATAATATGTGATTATTTGTATCAGTTCTTGCATTGAAAATTCGATTTTATTTTAATGCTTGTCACCCATTACGTCATTCATTGTTATTCGGGAATAAAGTAATGGAAGGATATCAGAGAAAATAAATAGACTTTAATTTTAGCTTCACTACAATAATGAACCAAAACATAATTTGGACATACGGTTAAACTACATAACAAAGTTTCCAGTGTCATTATTGACATGAAAACTATTTTAGTTTGCAAGTTGTTTTGCTCTAAGAATAATTGGAAATGAATTGTGATTTGGAATTCACCATTTAAAATATATTTTGAAGAGAATAATCAGATGCATTTTTTGGAGGAAATTAGGAATGGAAATAAATATATATTCATTGATATTAATAGTTTTAAAATGTTTAGAAGTTGACTGGGATTATTTGATTGAGAGAGGCTGCATGATTATAAAGAGCAATTCGCCTTTTTCATTGCATTGTTGGTTTCACTAGAATCTGTTGTGGTCTGAGCTCTTGTTGTGTGCAGTGGACTGTCACTCATAGCCTAATTAACCTGCGAGTCTCAGATCAGGATTCCTTTGTCTGTAAGTCAGTCTGGAAGTGAGCAACACACCTCCTTCTGTGAGGGGAAACAGATTCTCTTCAAAGGAAATAAGTGGCAGATCACTCTGAGAATGGTTTCTAGCACACACCATCAACAGGGAAGCGTTTTTTTCTAAAGATTTCCAATCTCTATCTACAAATCTGATTTGTCAGTTTGTGGAGGATTCAGCCCATTTGTTCAGAGCTGTTTTATACAAGCAGTTGGTTCATTATGTCTTTGCCAAGAATGTTGTTTACTTTTCCCTTTTACTGTGATTCTGCAGGTTAGAATATTCTGTGAGTCAATAATGGTCAATAGCTGAACATTGAATGGTTTTGTTCCTATCAGAGCAGTGGCCTTGTTTTCAGCTAATTATTCACTTTCCATTTCCTGGTTGTGTTGAATGTTCCAGAACCAGACTCTGAGCAATGTTTCTATTCACTTGTATTGGATTCACGGACAGCCACATGGTCAGTCAGATTCAGTAGTTTGAATTTAATAATCATCTAGAATTATGATTCTATTCATGAAATTATTCTCGATTGTCAGGAAAAATCCATTTCGGTCACTGATGTCCTTTAGCGAAGGAAGCTGACATCCTTTCCTGATCTAGTCTACATGTGACCCCTGACCCACAGCAATGTGGTTGACTCTTACCTGCCCTCTGGGTAATAAATGCTGCCCATAGCCAGTGGCACCTACATCCAGTGAATGAATTTTCAACAAAGCTCTTAGTCCTGGGTCATGTGAGAAAGAAGCAGGAGGTGACCATTCAGCCCCTCAAGTCCACTCCATCATTCAATAAGGCCAGGCCTGATCTGTTAGTGATTTGTGTTCCATCTTCCCCCAACGTCCCTTAGCAAGAATCTATCAACCTGTGTCTTAAAAATATTCATTGAGCCCACCTTTTGGGGCAGAGAGTTCCAAAGTTGCACAGCCCTTTGTGAGGAAATAAATCTCCTCATCTCTGTCCTGAAAGGGTGAATCTAATTTTAAAGCAGTTCTCTCGAGTTCACGTATGACCCACAAGAGGAAACACCTTTTCCACGTCCTCCTTACCAAACCATTCAAGATCTTAGACACTTCAGTCATGTCATCCCTCACTCTCACAAACTCCAGCTGAAACAAATCCAGCTGGTTCAACCGATCCACATTTTATTACTGTCACGCCGGGTTGAAATGTTGTGTTGTGTTTATTATGCAGTGATTGTGTTGTTCCACTCTGTGGGGTCTAAGAGTCAACGTGAGCCATACTACCTTTCCTGTCTCACTGTATTACATATATCTTACATCACTGTGGTGATCCCATCCCTCCCTACCTCATATAACCAAAAGGAATGGCAGAGAGAGATGAAGAAGAGTTATTACAAAATTTGTTGTCGCCTAAAAGGTACTTGGTCTGTTTGTAGAGATTGCATTGTAGTTGAAGTAACCAGTTAATGAAAAGTTACTGACAAAATATTTTAAGTGGAGTTGCTGCTGATGATGGAAATGCTGCTGGTTGGTATAAGAGAAGGCTGGGGTGAATACTGTAATGATGAGAAAGTTGAGCAGGGTAACCTTTTATCTTTGTCAATAAGAAGAGGCAGAGATTGCAGCTAGGACAGAGTTGGAGCTGTTTTGAGCTTGCAGACATTATTTTAATATTTATTTGATGTGATTTGGTTGTCACTGGCTGGGCCCAGCATTTATTGCCCATCCCTAGTTACCCTTGAGAAATTGGTGGTGAGCTGTGTTCTTGAACCGCTGCAGTCTAGCTGCTGTGGGATGACCCACGATGCCACTGGGGTGGGGATTTCCAGGACATTCACCCACCGACAGTGAAGGAATGGCGATATATTCCCAAGTCAGAGTGGGTTAGTACCTTGGAGGGGAACTTGAAGGTAGTTGTCTTTCCATATATCTGTTGGCCTTGTCCTTCCAGCTGGAAGAGGCCATGGGTTCCTTGAGTGTTGTTAGGGCTGCACTCATCCAGGCAAGTGGGGAGTATTCCATCACACTCCTGAATTGTGCCTGGTAGCTGTTGGGCAGGCTTTCAGGAGCCAGGAGTTGAATTACTCTTGTAGCCACTGTGTTTATGTGGTGAGACCAATTCAGTTTCTGATCAATGATTATCCCCAGGATAGTGTTGATAGTGGGTGTTCAGTGATGGTAACAGCATTGAATGTCAAGTGATGGTGGTTAAGTCATTTCTTATACGTGATGGTCGCAGCCTGCATCTGTGTGACATGAATGTTACTTGCCCCTTGTCAGCCCAAACCTGGATATTGTCCAGATTTTGTAGTTCTTGCTGTTGGACTGCTTCAGTACCTGAGAAGTTAATTATTTATCAACGTTCAATAATTACAAAATTATGCAAATTCCTTTTTCTATCAAATGTCATGGACTGTATCTTGTGGTCACTCTGATATTCACTTTCATTATCTCCTTATTTTCTTCCTAATTCAGACACAAATGTTTGAATATCGATCAGGATAAAATTAAATAAATTAAAAACATACGTTTCTACATGTAAACAAATTGAATGAATTACATTACTTCTGTATTGTCTGCATTTTGAGCAAAATTCATTTCTTTTCAATAATTACTGAATGGCTCATTTATTGTCCTCAATCCATCAATCTAGGTGTTATATTTTAGTCTTCAGTTTACCGATCTTAATGATGTCTAATCAACATCACAGCAAAGTGCTTTTAAAATATTGAGTCGACTTATTTGTTCAGATTACAACATTTATTATGAATTCATTATCCTTATAATAATTACAGAATAATTTGTTTATCTTTCTAACGTGTATAGTCAGATCCATATTTTAATTTAATCCATTGTTTCATTTAATCCATTGCAGCAATGCTATTGTTTTCAGGTCAACTATCCCACAGTGGAACCAATGATTTTGCATCCAACACGCTTTGAAAACTGACTTTTGTTCATTTGAATCATCACAGCAATCACAGCCTTATAAATTCAGAGAACTGTAATTACTTTTCACTGAAATGATTGCTGTTCATCTCTACACATTGCACAGACACATATCAACATTAAATATCTCCTTTTTTGAAGTGCACTGATATATTTTCAAAAATCTATGTGGTGCTAACCTATGTGGGTAATATGTAATTATTGTTCAGTTCACTAAGGGGTATAAATGTGCAATAATAGCTCAGTATGTCAATTGATGTGAATATATTGCAGTGTACAAACTCTCAATCATTGTGAATATCAATTTATATTTTAACCATGGAAACACAGTTGAATTAATTCAATTATATTTCACTTTAATATTCGCATTCATTGTATTTCTAATCACAATAAGAGTGAACTATTTCATGTGACACAATTATTTAAAATTTATGTCTCTTTTTCATGGACAGAAAATAGAATTAACACCCGTTTTTGCTTTCCTTTACCGATCACAGTCAAGTTTGAATTGTAGAAAGTTCGACTGATACAGCACGGAAACAGGCCATTCAGCCCAACTTGGCATTCTAGCCAGGTTTCTGAAACTAAATTAGTCCCATTTTCCTGTGTTTGTCCCATATCGCTCTGTAACTGTCCAAATGTCTTTTAGATGTTATAATTGTACCAGCCGCTGCCTTTCCTCTCACAACTCATCTCAAAATGCCAAACACGCGTTGTGAAAAGAGTTGCCCCTCAGATCCCTTTTAAAACTTTCCCCCTCACCTTAATAACATTCACACTTTAATCAGTGACCTGAAGCAAATAAATTCCATATATTGTGATCATTATAATGAACAACAGATACAAGTTGAGAAAATGTTGGATTGAAAAGCAATTCAATTGACACTTCGATATTTTCTAATCAACTCTGAGGTGCTTTGACACATCTCTGTTTAAGGTAGGAATTGAACGCCTGCCTCCTGGTCTATTAGTACAGACATTACCAGAGCCCTCCATAATGTTCCCATGCAGGAAGGGCAGGACTATAATCACATACTTACTGTGGTTACTCTTAGGGAAATCTGCTCAGATATTTATTGTGATAATTGGACTAGGATTGTATGAGACAGTTCCAGTGTGTCATGGATAAAAAGAATTAGTAATTTCTAATAATGATGGAACGAAGAGACAATGGTCTTAAATAAATATAAGTCTCATGATAATCAAATAATTCAATATGTTTGAAGCAGTTATTCATATACATAAATTAACATTGACCTGCTTTGTAATGCACATGAATTGGAAATAAAGCATTGGTCATTCAATGTGACTACTCAGCTAAAAACAACTCTCCTCAGTTTCACAAAATTGTGATTTCTAAGAATTCAAGATTTATTGTAAAAGAATAGATCAAACATTTGTTAATTCAGGTTTGTGTACACAAGAAAATTGTGAAATTTAAATAATGTTTAATGTGCAAAATAGTTAGCTCTTTTGTAATAATCAGAAATATAGAAATGTTAGCATTGAAGTGAAATACAATCAGTACAAGAATGCAAAAAACTGTGGATGCTGGAACTCAGAAACAAAATCAGTAATTGCTGGAAACCAACTCAGCAGGTCAGGCAGCATCTGTGGGGAGCATTCAGTGTTAATACTTTGGGTCCAGTGACCCTTCCTCAGAATGTATTTTTGCTCACAGCCAATTCAATCCAACTAAGCTTCCACACTGAAAATTATTTTGCTAAGACGAAGAGATTGTAGAGTGCAATATTGTTTATTAGTTCATGTATTGAGCCATTGTTCCACATCGACACCTGGATATATTGCATTTAAACAATGATTACCAGTTAGACATTAGCAATATTTAGTTTTAAAATGGCTGAAACCAAATTTACGGTTGATAAGAAAATCCTTATTGCAATATAATTGTGCAGTATATCGGAAAAAAACTGAAATATTGAAGTGAAAAATAATTAGCCATCTCTTTATTGATAAGGCTGATTAATAATCCTTCCATTAATATGAGAATTCAAATGAAAGAGAATGAGATAGTTACTATGAGTGTTGGGTGAGAAAACTTTGGTTAATTGCAGGTGTGTTGACCTGAAAAGAATATTAATATTTCATTATGACACTGGCATTAAGAAATAATGGATTCAACTAAAATGTGAATCTCATGATGGTGTGAGAATTGAAATGACAATTAAATAAAAAATAATGTTAGAACTCAACACTTAGAATGATTCAATAGATTCAAAGCAGTTTGTACTGGATATTCATTAAGATCAGTAAACTGAGAATTAAAATATTGGGTTAATTTGAAAACAAAAATCACAACTTCAGAGATTATTCATCAGAATTGTTTTGTCATTGAACAAATCCTCATTTATTCAAGAATTCTGCATTTCCCTCATTTTCTCTCCTTTTTCCACAGGGATCTGTACTGGAACCCTTCTTTTCACGATACAAATATATAGAAGTGACATGAATTAAAATCTAATTGGGTGAGTTAATAAGCTTGCAGATGATACAAAGTTCAGTGTAGTTGTGAATAATGTCGAAGGTTGTCAAAGAATGCAGCAGGAAAAAGATAAACTGCAGCTATGGGTAGAGAAATTAAAGATAAAGCTTAATCCATACAAGTGTGAGGTGTCTCACTTTGGGAGCTCAAATGTTAAGGAAAAGTAGATAGTTAATGGCTGGACCTTGAACAACTTTGTTGTTCAAAGGGATCTTGGCATTCAAGACCATGGCTCCTTGAAAGTGTCCATGCAATTAGATAGGGTGGGAAGGAAGGCAAATGGATTGCTTGCCTTTATTGGTCAGGGAACTGGTTACAAGAGTCAGGATATCATGTTGCAACTTCATAAGACTTTGGTTAAGGCATACTTAAAGTATTGTATTCACTTCTGTTCGCCACATTAAAGGAAGATATGGAGGATTTGGAGAGGATACAGAGGGCATTTACCAGGATGCTGCCTGGATTTGAGAGGCGAGAAAAAACTCAGGCTGCTTTTTTGTGGAGTGGCGGTTGCTGGGGGAAGAATTGATTGAAGTCGATACAATCATGAGATACATAGGTAGAGTTGTCAGTCAGGAAGTTTCTCACAGAGTTGAAACATCAGAACTATGAGGCATGCATTTAAGGCTAGGGGGAAAAGTTCAAGGGGCATATGAGGGACAATTAGTTTTTACACAGGGAGTGGTAGATGTCTGGGATGAACTTCAAGGGTTGGTGGTGGAGGCAGATATATTAAGGCTATTTAATGTTCATTTAGATAATTTGGATGGATATGGATCAAGGGTCGGCAGAAGGGATGAGTTTCTTTTGCATTATGTTCAGCATAACGTTATGGGCCGAAGGACCCATTCCTGTGCTGCACAGATCTTTGAGAGAAAACTAATGTCTCACTCATATGACATTTAATCTAATCAATATTTCGCCACTGGTGTCAGAAATAGGAAGAAAATAAGTAGAGAACCAACTTGACTATAATCTAAAGTTAGAGTCAATGACATTTACAGAGGTAATTTTTTGATTTTTTTTTAAATTATAAGATTAATAACTTTGGAGATGAGTTGAAACCTTTTGCAGTTACTGATGTACTGAGCCAAAATTACCCTTTTTAAACTGAACACTGGACTAGAAACCTGTTAGAAAACTTGAAAATATTCAGTAAGGTGTGATGCACATCATAATTTAATCCATTGATTATTACTGCCAATACTACAATAAAAAAAATCAGGTCTACACCAAAACGCATCGATTTTCCATCCAATTCTCATTGGAAATATTGGAATACTACTCATTTCAACAATCAAAGTAATCACAGCCTCATCGATTAAGAGATATCTAATGACATTTCACCAATAATTACTGTTTATTTCGAACAAACAGCATTGGGAAGTTTCTTATTAACATGCAGTTCACTGACAGCATACTAATAATTTAGTTATTGCTAATATCTAACCACTGATCAATCCAGCAAGGGATAGAAAAGTGGAATTATGGCTCAGTACATCAACTGATGGAAAGATATTGCAGTGTTCACTCTCCCAATTATTGTGAATATCGATGTATATTTTGATTGATTTGATTATATTTTTCTTCAACACAAAGATTTATTGTAATTCTGATCACAGTAAGATTTAAATATTTTAAAGCTAAAAAAATTTAAATTCGTGACATTTTTTGTAAACAAAAAAATAGAATTTACAGGTGTTTGCTCTTTCCTTTATCAATCAGAATACATTTGTAATTGTTGCAAGTTATACATTTGTGGAAGGAAGAGAAGATGTCTGCAGCTGAATAGTCACAGTGATTGACCTTTTCTTCCGATTCCGTCCGACTGCTAAACATTCTCATTATCTTTTTCTTTATAAGAAAAACTGCTTTAAACGTATTCAGCAGTTGTATTTTTTATGAATTTACAATAAGCTCATGATATGTCGATTTATCGTTCTTCCAATTATTCTGATATTAATATGTAAGTAAGAGCATATGTGCTTAGTACCGTCATTATTGTGAATTACTAGTTCATTCTCAGTCCATTACACAGAAACAGTCTAATTAATTCCCAGCCCAATTATCGGAATGAACACTGGTTAGTTTTCATTTGAGTAATCCCAATTGATAATAATCCCACCCTTCCTTGTTGGGAAGATCATGAAAGGCACTTGTGTAGCTCGAGTAGTGTGTCTCCTAAGAGACCAGATAACCAGATGCAGAGCCATAGCCTTGAAAGCTCGTGCTTCCAAATAAACCTGTTGGACTATAACCTGGTGTTATGTGATTTTTAACTTGGTCCACCCTAGTCCAACACCGACATCTCCAAATTATTGTTGCACAAAGGAATTCTCGTAATTTTTAAAAGAAAATATGACTTTAATTGAGATCTTTAACACACGATTATTAATCCCTTCCTATATTAATATAATATAATTGTAATTGAAAAGAAATGCTCACTGAACACGGCACATACAACCACTCAAATGTCTTCCTGGTCATCTAATTACTGCTCAAGAGAAAAACCTGAGTAAATATCTTATTGTTTCTGAGAACAAGAACCACAATAAACATTTGGTGAGCAGTTCCATCCAATAAATGCACTTGATTTCTTACATTTCACTTCAGTAATTGCACACAAAATATTTCGCTAAAACCAATAACAATGAGCGAGGACGCTAACATCAGCATACATAGATTTCCAATCCCGTTGAAGTATCGCAAAATAAAAAAATGTATTTTGGCTTTGTACAACCTGTAGGTGAAAACATTTTGAGCTCGCACCTTAAAAATCTTTGTCTGCTTATTCAGACAAAATAGTGAAACTTGGCACTGTAAATTTATTTTGACTTTCACTCACGAAAATACTCATGTGAATCGCTTCTCATTTTCTTCCTATTTCTGATATAAATGTCGAAATATTTACGATAATAAAACTTTAGGAATAATAAGAGTGTTCTTTGCAAGAACGACATGAAGATGTTCCAGGTCCTCGAATTACTGTTGAGTAGAATACCCTTCATAAGGGTCTTATTGTCTCGAGCCGATGTTTTCTGTGACTGGTATTTTTTGACTAGTGACTGATGTGTTTTCAAATCATGTGCACTGCAGAAGGATTTTTTTAATTTTCAATTTGTTATGAGCAAAAAAACTGCTTTGGACATGTTGATTTTTTTTTACTCCAAAGCTATTTATCAATGTACAATCATCACAAAATTATGGAAGTTCCCTGTATCTTACGTTCACTGTCATACGCACTTTCACTATCTACTGATTAACTTCCTACTTCTGACAGGAATGGCTAAACATTGGCCATGAACAAAAGTATATAAATTAAAAGCACGTATCAAGAAGCAAACCAATGGATGGAAACATGTCATTCTTGTAATCCTGCATGTTTGACCCAAAAACAATTCTGCTGAATAAGAACTGAATGGATCATTTTTGTGAATCCATAAAGCTAGCCATTATATTGTAATCCTCAGTTTACCGATCTTAATGAATATCCAATAATCATCACAGCAAAGTGCTTTTAGAATATTAAATCAATTGATTTTTTCAGATTATAATGTTATTTTTCCAGTCACTGCCATTACATTAATTGCACAATTATTGGAGTTAATCTTTCTAACAAATATAGTGAGAATCGCATGTTAATTGCATCAATTGTTTCTGACTACGAATACTATAATTTAAAAATCAATTTACTGTTCAGGTGAACGATCCCATATTGGAACCAATGACATCCCATTCAATGCCTCATTGTAAATATTTGATGATTGCTCGTTTGAATGATCACGGTAATCTCAGCCTGAAGCGTTCAGAGAACTGTAATTACTTTTCATTAGAATAATTCCTGGTCGTTTCTCCACATTGTTCAGTGAAATAATCAACTAAGATTTCTCAGTATTCTTAAATTAACTGATAGAATTTTGACAATCCAATTGCTGCTATTATCTAATCATTGTTCAATTTAGTTCAGGGCATATCTGTGGAATTATGGCTCATGTATGAAATAATGTAAAGGTTTGCAGTGTGTGTTGTAAATATCAATTTTTATTTTAACCCGAGCAAAAGTTGAATTGACTTAATTATGTTTTGCTCACATGTTAACATTTACTGTATTTATAAACGCGGTACAAGTTAATCATTTTTCATGGAACAAAATCATTTAAAATTCTTGCGACGTTTTGAAGTACAACAAAAGGAACTAACATCTCTATTGTTTAATGAAATAGTCACAGTACATTTTGAACTTTGGGAAGTGAACATTTCTGGAAAGAAGGGATGTTGTCTTCAGATAAATAGTCGCATTGTGTGACTAATTCATTTATTTTCCTATTCATTTATGTTACAAAAGCATTTTAATTTTCTTTTTATTCTGTGAAAACCTGCTTTGAACATATGGAACTATTTTATTGATCTTTGTTCATCAGTGTACAATGATCAAATGATTAGGCATTTTTTCCTATCATGGATCTTCATGAGATTCATATTTAATTAAAGTCATTATTGCTTTGTTACATCATTACTGTAAATTACTAATTCATTTTGTCAGTTCATTACACACAGGAAATATGTAATTAATTCCCATACAAATTATTACAATAAACATCTGATTCATTTTCATTTGTGTTGCCACAGTAAGCATGTGACTATGGTCCTACCCTTCCGTGGGGGGGGGGGGGGGGGGGGGCGGGGGCGGGGGGGGGAATTATGAAGGTTCCTTGTGGAGCTCTGACAGTGTCTCTGCAACAAGATCTGAAGGAATGATTTAAATTCCCATCTTCAGCAGAGATGTGTCAGAGCGGCTCCAAATATTCCCGAGAAAATACCTGAGCATAGACTGAACTGCTTTTGAAAACAACATGAAATATACTTCAATCTGCTGTGCATTTCAATCATCACCATATCTACTACTTATTTTCTTCAGGTCACTAATAAAACGATGCATCTAATTCTGGTGGTTTGAAATTCCTTGGAAAAGTAGTTGAGAATGTTGAAATCTTAAGGTTGGAAGAGTCTAAGAAATGATACTCACTGTTTTTTTTCTGTTTGAAAGAACCTAGTTCAGACATTTCAAGCACATAAATCCTTATTCTCCAGTATTATAAAGATGAAAAAAATAAACAGTCGAAATTTCTTATCAGCAAAATAACCAAATGAAACTTCATATTATTCATTGGTCAGTTGATCACCTACAATTGTAACTAAATATTGCAATTCATCTAAATATTGTTATGTGCTTTGAACAAATTAAATTTCTTATTACTATTCATTCATGAATTATCAGGAATTTGTTTTTATTTTCCATCCACCTATTCATAATTCATAAGATTAATATGCTTTCAAAATATCGACGTGTTCATTTGAACATTTAATTTGTCTCTCTCTCACTTATCTCACTTCGTGCATGACAGCTTCAATGCATTTTGCTGATCAACTCTACGAAACTTAAAAATGTTGTTGACTTTACTTATTTTGTGTGAGGAAAACAATGTCGGTACACCCATCTGTTCTTTAGCTCAAATAACACTAAATTTTAAATTATTGAAAAGACTACACTGGGGCAAAAAGAACGATTCTTCATCTCAAATATCACATTAAATGACAGTTTTTCAAATCATGTGACCTCTAAAATGATTTGTATTTTAATTTTATTATAAGAAAAAAAATCTGTTTTGGAAATGTTAGAATCTGTTTCTTTTACTTTCAGCATTAGTTGTCAATGAACAATAATCACGTAATTATCAGTCATTTTGAGCAAAATAATTATCTGACCCAAATGTCATTAACTCGACCTTTTGTTCACAATAGTACTCACTTTCCCGGTCTAATTATTATCTTCCTTATTCTTACATAGATATCTAAACATTTATCATGATAAATATTAAGTAAATAAATATGACTCACCAAACATCCCCAATGTTGAACTGTGTCAATTGTTGCTGAGTTTTTTTAGAATTATTAAAGCGACTTTTTATATCTTAATTTTCTGTTTATCAATCTTAATTATTACGCAATCGACGTCAGAGCAAAGTGCTTTCAAAATATTAAGTTAATTTAACTATCAATATTCTAGAAACAATGAACAATTATAATAATTACACAGCACTTTGTGCTTGTTACGAAGTCGAAGTTAATGTATTTTTAATATCTTCCATATTTCTTATTGTGAATGCTACAATATAAAAACCTGTTTGGTCGGGCCAATACACCCAGAGAATACCAATAACTGCCCTTGCGACATCCTTTGTAAATATCTGACTTTTGCTCATTTGAAAGATCACAGTCATCTCAGGCACTGATATTCAGAGAACACCAGTTACTTTACACTGCAAAATTTCTCTTCATTTCTGCACATTACTCAGTGGAATAGTAAGATGAGATATCTCGTTATTGTTAAATTCATTAATAGTAGTTTCAAAATCAATTTGTTGCTAATATCTAATAATTGTTCAATTTGGCAAAGGATGTAACTGTGGAATTATGGTTCCATATAATAACTATTGCAAGGACATGTCAATGTAAAATCTCTCAATCATTGTGAATATTGCTTTTCATTTTAAACTTGGAAACACTTTTGAAATGATTTGAGTGTAATTCTCTACAATGTTAACATCACAATAATGGTTGAATATTTTTCATGTGCAAAATTATTTAAATTCCGATGATTTTTTTTTGAAATACACAAAAAAAGGATTGACATCTTTCTTGTTTCATTAAACAATCACAGGAAATGGTGGCTTTTTAGAAATCATACATTTTCAGAAAAAATGAAAGTTGTCTTCAGCTGAATAGTCACACTGACTGACCAATTCATCATTTTGTTCCAATTTACGTGAAGAACAAAAAGATTTTACTTTGCATTTCATAAAATGAGAAACTGTTATGAACAGATAGAATGATTGTATTCATTTTTATTTATCAATTTACAGTAATCACACAATTCTGTCAAGTTGTCATTCTGCAAATTATCATAAAAATCATTTTTAATTAAGACATCTGTTAACTCCCATCATTATTATAAATTACTATTTAATTTTCAGTATATTACACACAGGATCCATCCATTTAATTCCAATCCAATTATCACAATTAACATTTGATTAATTTTCACTTGAGTAACCACAGTGAGCATGTGATTATACATCTGCCCAGCCTGATTGGGAACATTATGAAGGAAAGTTGTGCAGCTCTGATAGTCTCTCTGTTACCAGACCAGGAGGTGCAGTTTCAATTCCCATCTTGCACAGAGTTGTGCCAGAGCAGCTCTGAATGTTGATTAGAAAATACCTAAGAATCAATTGAATTGCCATTCAGTTCAAAATTAGATTAGCTTCCATCTGTTGTTCATTCCAATAATCACAGTATTTGCTATTTATTTTGTTCAGGTCACTAATAACAGAATGTATCTAATTCTACTCAATCATTATTCGTTGCAAAATATTTGAGAATGTTGTAGTCATTCAGATGAAATATACATAGTAATGATATTCATTGATTTTGTTTTGTTCTGAAGAGCAGAGTTCAAACAGCACATAGAACTTGATGCTCCCGTGCTATAACAATGAAGAGAAAAAAACAAATTTCTTGTTCAGTAATATAAACAAATGCCTATTCCTTTTATTTATCAATTTTTAGTTATTGATCTGTTTATGAATTATGTGAAATTTGTTTTAGTTTTCCACTCACCTATTTATATAGAATGTCAGATCGAACTGCTGTGAAAATATCCAAGTGCATTCATTTGAAAATTGACTTTGCATATTTATCACTGTGGGATATATGCAAAACAGTGTTACTTCTGCAATTATAATTGTTTATTCAAGGTAAATTGTTTCAGCCAAGAGCTGTGTTAACAAGAATGAAAACTATGTGAAGGAAATATATAATTGCTTTTGCATTAGCTAAAATGTGCATAAAAGAATGAAATGTGTCTGCAAATAATGGCAGATGTTACAGTCAAATAGATAAGATGCTGTGAGGGGAGGGAGTGTAGGTTAAGCGAGACATGCCTGTACAAACAGTTACAAGCATCTGTTTCCCGCTCCAGCAGAAACAAAAAGAAAACAAAAGATCATCAGGCTAAGTATAAATAAAGAATAAAAGGAAATATTGCTTTGGTTAGCACGTAAACAGATGGCAGTGAAGAAGGATAAATAACAATAAGACCACCGAGGGAGGTGGTCAAACGGCCTTGTGAGGGCAGAGTTAAACATTTTGTCATGGACGAGACCGGATGAGTTCAGAGATAAACAGCCAGGTTTAGATTAGAAATATTTGTAAACAGTGAAGGAGCAATGGGAGGAGGGAGGAGAAACGAATTTCATAAATATTGTATACTCGTTAAATTCAGTGTGTGTGTGTGTCTTGTGGACAGTGGACACCACACCCCTCTTGCAACAGCGTAATAAACGATACTACTGATTCAGGTCTTGTTCCGGACTGAAGTTTTTGAAGTGACTGAACTTCGTATCTCACAATCACTTATCTCATTTATTGCATGATGTCTGAAGTGTATTTTGCTCAGCAATTCTATCAACTATTAAAAAAGTCTAATCTTAAATAAGATCCTGAACACCCAGTTATCAATCTATTCCTAATTCATGTAAATATTCCAATTTTCTTGAAATCAATGTTCACACAAAACAGTGCACATCAAGCGACACAAAGATATTCATCATCAGCTGATTACTGTTCAGTGGAATAACTTGAGTATCTTATTGTTCCTGAGACTAATGACAACAGTAAGCATTTGTTTACTCGTCCATGCAGTAAGTGCATTTGATATCTCATATTTCAGTTCAGTTGTTAACGACGATTTATGTTGTTTAAAACAATAATTCTAATTTATCATGGATATTGACTGTAATATAATAACACTGGAAACACTTTTTTAACTATTCTAACAATCTTTAAGCTCCTCTTCTGTTGTGAGTGTGCAAGAGACAATTCAAATTATAACCATTTTTGTTGCAAATTCAACAAACGCTGCATTTTGAATTTATGAACTTCTTACATATTTGCAAAAAGGTTAGTCTTCACTGTATGTCATATTAAAAGACAGCTTTTTCTAATCATATGCGCTACAAAATGAGTATTGCTTTCATTGCATTGTAACAAAAGAAGTAGAATTTTTTGTTGTTTCAATTCCAACATTAATCATCATTGTACAATAATGGCACAATTATTACAATCGCTTTATATATCACACTGCAGTGTCTTCACTGTTTGTTTAGTTTCATGCTCATTTTCATGATCTATTAATTCTCTTCCTAATTCTGACACTTTGATTATAATATTAATCAACGTACCATCTCTACAAGGAATCAAGTGGAAAGAAATTCGCAAGTTTTATATTGCATATATTTTTGAGTTCAGAAAACAATTTTGTCAATAATCACTGAATGTCTCATTTCTTTCTCTAATACGTAAAGCTAGCTACTATGTTTTATTCCTTAGTTTACTGATCTTAATAAGCATCAAATCGACATCACAGCAAAGTGCTTTTGAAATATTGAATCATGTTAATTCTTCATATGCATTGCAGTGTACAATCTCTCAATCATTGTAACAACCAATTTTTATTTTACCTGTTGAAACATAGTTGTATTAATGTAAATCTATTTCACTTCAATGCTAATACTTCTTGTGTTTGTATTCACAATAAGACTTAAGGATTTTTCATGCAAGAAAATCCAACGAAAAAGCATCAGCATCTCTTTATTGTTTCATTCAACAATGACAATAAATTTTGAATATCTGAAAGTTGAACATTTTTAAAAAGGAATGTTGTCTTCAGTCGAATGCTCGCATTGAATGACTTATTCACAGTATCTGCTGTTTATTCTCTTCGGGTTCCCAAGACAAGAACTGAACTAGTTCTGCTGTTTCTAAATTCCTGGAAAATATTTGAGAATGTTGTGGCCTTAAAGGTGATAAGGCTAAGTGATCGTAACTGATCAGTTTTTTGTTCGGAAGAGCTTGATTCAAACATTTCGGACATTCACATTGTTATTCTGCTGTGTTACAAGGAGAGAAAAAAGTCGCTTTCTTCATCTGTAAAGTGAATATATGTCACTTCCAATTATTCATTAGTCAGCTAATTACCTACATTTGTTATTAAAAAATGCAATTCATCTAAAGATTGGAATGACTTTTGATCAAATTAAATTTCTAATTATTTTTCATTCGTGAATTGTTAGATAGAACATAGATCATAGAACAATACAGCACAGAACAGGCCCTTCGGCCCACGATGTTGTGCCGAACATTTGTCCTAGCTTAAGCACCCATCCATGTACCTATCCAATTGCCACTTAAAGTTCGCCAATGATTCTGACTCTGCCACTCCCACAGGCAGTGCATTCCATGCCCCCACCACTCTCTGGGTAAAGAACCTATCCCTGACATCCCCCCTATACCTTCCACCCTTCACCTTAAATTTATGTTCCCTTGTAACACTGTGTTGTACCCGGGGGAAAAATCTCTGACTGTCTACTCTATCTATTCCTCTGATCATCTTATAAACCTCTATCAAGTCACTCCTCATCCTTCTCCGTTCCAATGAGAAGAGGCCTTGCACTCTCAACCTATCCCCTTACGACCTATTCTCCATTCCAGCCAACATCCTGGTAAATCTTCTCTGCACCCTCTCCAAAGCTTCCACATCTTTCCTCAAGTGAGGCGACCAGAACTGCACACAGTACTCCAAATGTGGCCCAGCCAAAGTCCTGTACATCTGTAACATCACTTCACGACTCTTGAATTCAATCCCTCTGCTAATGAACGCTAATACACCACAGGCCTTCTTACAAGCTCTATCCACCTGAGTGGCAACTTTCAAAGATCTATAAGCATAGACCCCAAGATCCCTCTGCTCCTCCACCTTACTAAGAACCCTACTGTTAACCCTGTATTCCACATTCTTATTTGTCCTTCCAAAGTGGACAGCCTCACACTTGGCAGGGTTGAACTCCATCTGCCATTCCTCAGCCCAGCTCTGCATCATATCTAAGTCCCTTTGCAGCCGATAACAGCCCTCCTCACTATCCACAACTCCACCAATCTTCGTATCATCTGCAAATTTACTGACCCACCCTTCGACTCCCTCTTTCAAATCATTAATAAAAATTACAAACAGCCGAGGACCCAGAACTGATCCCTGCGGAATTCCACTTGTAACTGGGCTCCAGGCTGAATATTTACCATCTACCACCACTCTCTGACTTCGACCGTTTTGCCAGTTTTCTATCCAACTGGCCAAATTTGCCTCTATCCCATGCCTCCTGACTTTCCGCATAAGCCTACCATGGGGAACCTTATCAAATGCCTTACTCTAATCCATGTATACTACATCCACTGCTCTACCCTCATCCACATACTTGGTCACCTCCTCAAAGAATTCAATAAGACTTGTAAGGCAAGACCTACCCTTCACAAATCCGTGCTGGCTGTCCCGAATCAAGCAATGTCTTTCCAGATACTCATAAATCCTATCCCTCAGTACCCTTTCCATTACTTTGCCTACCACCGAAGTAAGACTAACTGGCCCGTAATTCCCGGAGTTATCCCTATTCCCTTTTTTGAACAGGGGCGCAACATTCGCCACTCTCCAGTCCCCTGGTACCACCCCTGTTGACAGTGAAGACGAAAAGATGATTGACAACGGCTCTGCAATTTCCTCTCTTGCTTCCCACCTAATCCTAGGCTATATTCCGTCAGGCCTGGGGGACTTGTCTATCCTCAAGTTATTCAAAATGTCCAACACATCTTCCTTCCAAACAAGTATCTCCTCTAGCCGACCAGTCCGTTTCACACTCTCCTCTTCAACAATACGGTCCCTCTCGTTTGTAAATACTGAAGAAAAGTACTCATTCAAGACCTCTCCTATCTCTTCTGACTCAATACACAGTCTCCCACTACTGTCCTTGATCGGACTTACCCTCGTTCTTGTCATTCTCATGTTTCCCACATACGCATAAAATGCCTTGGGGTTATCCTTGATCCTATCCACCAAACATTTTTCATGCCCTCTCTTAGCTCTCCTCGTCCCTTCTGCAGCTCCCTTCTGGCAATCCTGTATCCCTCCAATGCTCTGTCTGAACCTTGTTTCCTCAACCTTATGTAAGCCCCCTTCTTCCTCTTTACAAGACATTCAACCTCCCTCGTCATCCAAGGTTCCCTCACACGACCATTTCTTTCCTGCCTGATAGGTACATACATATCAAGGACACGTCGTATCTGTTCCTTGAAAAAGTTCCACATTTCCACGACATCCTTCCCTGACAGCCTATGCTCCCAACTTGTACTCCTCAGATCCTGTCTTACAGCATCGTATTTACCCTTCCCCCAATTGTAAAAACTACCCTGTTGCATGCACCTATATCTCTCCATAGCCAATGTGAAAGTCACAGAATTGTGGTCACCATCACCAAAATGCTCACCCACGAACAAGACCATCACTTGTCCCGGTTTGTTACCGAGTACCAAATCTAATATGGCCTCCCCTCTGGTCCGACAATGTACATACTGAGTTAGAAAAGCTTCCTGGAAGCACTGCACAAACACGGCCCATCCAATCTACTTGATCTAAAGAGCTTCCAATCAATATTTGGGAAGTTGAAATCGCCCATAACCACTACCCTGTGGCTTCTGTACTTTTCTAAAATCTGTTTCCCAATCTGTTTCTCCACATCTCTGCTGCTACTGGCGGGCCTATTGTAAACACCCAACAAGGTGACTGTTCCTTTCCTATTTCTGACTTCAGCCCATACTACCTCCAAAGGCAGATCCCCCTCGAACTGCCTTTCTGCAGCCATTATACCATTTCTAATTAGCAACGCCACACCCCCTCCTTTTTTATCACCCTCCCTAATCTCAGTGTAATATTGGATACACTGAGCTGCCAATTTCTAGAGCGGCCTGCAGTAAATACTTTCACATATTCAGTCGGCTCGAAGAGAAAGAAATTCCTCCATATCTTTCTTAAATAGGTTACTACTTACTCTGAGACTATGATCTCTGGTCTTCGATTCTCAGACAAGGCGAATCATTCTCTCCTAAATTATCCTATCATGTCACTCATAATCTAATGTATCTCAGTAAAGTCTTGTTACATTATTCTACACTCCAATGAGTACAGGGGCAATATTCTCAGTTTCATCTCCGGAGAATATCCTCCCATATCCAGGATGATTTGTGTTAAATTTCCCTGAACTGCTATTCCTAAAATAGGGGGACTAAATTTGTTCACAAGAATCCAGCTCTGATCTGACTAATGCCATGTGTATTTTGAAAAAAAAACATATGTCCCCATTCCGTTTAAATAAAGTGAAACAAAATTATTTGACTTCCCGATTACCTGCTGAAACTGGATTCTAACTTTTCATATTTCATGTACAAGGAAGCGAAGTGTTCTGGTTGCTGATGCTATGTACTGTTTATTTCCCCACTTAATATTTATATCTGCCAAAACGCATAAACATCTTTTTTCTGCATGTTATATGCTGCTACGTTTTTGTCCACTTGTTTATCATGATTCTGTCCGTCCACAATGTTGCTGTGCCGCCCTCATTACTTGCATCCATATCTATTTTGTGTCATCTCCTAACTGAGCAACAGTACATTAACTTATGTTGTACAGGTGACTAGTACATGTTGCCAACAGCTGTGGCACCAATATTGTTGGCTCCGGGAATCTGCAAGTTACAATTTACTATCATGAAAATGCCCTCATTACCTCGCCTCTCCATTCATTCCCCAATCCTCGACTAATACATTCCCCCAAATGTGTTGGTTTATGCTTCTATGCTTGTGAAGTGCTATCGTATAAAACACCGTTCAGAATAATTTTAGAAATTCAGATATATTCCATTTACTGCATTCCCCTTTATGTATTGTGCTTGTTACGATCTGAAAATACTGGATAGGAACAAAAGTGACAGGGTAGTTGTTATGGGGAGCTTTAACTTTCTAAATATTGATTGGAAATGTTATCGGTTCAGCAACTCGGATCGGTCAGTTTTTGTCCAATGTGTGCAGGAGCGTTTCCTGACGCAGCAAGTAGACAGCCCAACAAGACACAAAGCCACATTGGATTTGCTTGTGGGTAATGAACTCAGCCAGCTGTTCTCTTTGGAGGTAAGTGACACATTGTTGATAGTGACCACAATTCGGTTATGTTTATTTAGTGATGGATAGGAATAGATATTTATTGCAGAGCAGGAGGTATCGCGGGGAGAAAGGCCATTATGATGCGATTAGGCAAGAGTTAAGATGCACTGCGTGTGGAAAGTAACTTCAAGGGTTGTGCACACCTGAAATATGGAGCTTGTTCAGGGAAAAGATACTGCATGTCCTTGGTAATTATGTATGAGTCATGCAGGGAATATGAGGTCGACACAGAGAGCTGGGTTTACTGAAGAAGTTGAATCTTTTGAGAAGAAGGAGAAGGAGGCGTATGCAACCTGAGATATGAAGGCTGAGGTAGGACGCTTGGGAATTAAAAGCTAACCAGGAAGGGCCTAAAGAGAGAGCTACTTCGAGCGAAGAGGAGGCATGAGAAGTCTTTGTCTGGCAGAAATAATCCTGAAGCTTTCAATTGATACTTCAAGAATAAAAGAATGTCTAGCATATGATTATGGCCTGTCAAGAACAGAAGTCTGAAGTTGTCAGCGGAGTCCAAGGATAGCAGAGATGCTGAATGTTTTTTTTATCATATCAAAAATGAAAAAGACAATGTTGTCGAAGAGAGTATTGAGATGCAACCTATTAGAATAAACGACATTGACATTCATAAAGAGGAGTTGTAAGCAATTCATGGAAGTCTAAAAATAGGTTTGTCCCCTGGACTTGATGGGATGTATCCGAGGATTCTCTGCGAATCGTGGGAGGAGATTGCCGAACTTATGACTATAAGCTTTATTTCGTCAGTGTTTATGTCATTAGTGCTAGAAGACCCGAGTTTAGCAAATATTGTCCCCTTCTTCGCGAAGGGGAGTAGAGACAATGCTGGTAATTATAGAACAGTGATCCTTAGCTTTCTTGCAGCGAACGTTTTGGAACAGATTATGAGCGATAGGATTTATGATCATCGAAAAAGGAAGAAGTTGATTCGGGATAATGAGTACGATTTTATCAATAGCAGGTTGTGCCTCACAAACCTTATTGACGTCTTTGAGAAGGTGAACCAACAGGTGGATGAGAGTAAAGAGGTTGATGTGGTGGATATGATTTTCAGTAAGGCACTGTCGGCTGTTGCATGAAATACAGAGTCATGGGATTGAGGATGGTTTAGCGGTTTGGATCAGAAATTTGCTCGCTTAAAGAAGACAGAGTGTGGCAGTTCATAGGAAATAATAATCTTGGAGTTCAGTAACTGATTGTGTACTACAAGGTTCCTTTTTGTGTCCGCTGTTGTTTGTCATTTTTATAAATGACCTGGATTAGGGCATGGAATGATGGATCCATAAGTTTGCAGATGACATTAAGATCGACGATGTTGTCAATAGTGCCAATATCTGCTGACGGTTACAGAGCTGACCTCAGAAGTGGCAAATGGATTTTAATGTGGAAAAGTGTGAGGTAATTTACTTTGGAAGGAACAACAAGAATAAAGAGTTCTTGGCTAATTGTAATATTCTTGGAAGTGTAGATCTGCAGAGCGATCTCGGTGCCCATGTATACAAAACTCTGAAAGTTACCACCCACGTTGACAGGTTTGTTTGCAAGGAGTCCGGTGTGTTAGCTTTTCTTCGGAGAGTGATTCAGTTTCAGAGCGAAATTATCACTTCGCAGCTCCAGAAATTAACTGGTGTGGCCGCAGTCGTAGAGTTGTGTGCATTTCTGGTCGCCACATTATACGATGGATTTGAAAGCATTGGAAAGGGTTCAGAGGACATTTTCTAGGATGTTGCCTTCTATGGAGAGATGGTCTTACGAGGAAAGGTTGAGGGACTTGAGGCGGTTTTTGATAGCGACAAGATGTTTGAGGGGTGAATTTAGAGAGACATTGAAGATGATCAGAGGTTGCCATAAGGTGGAGAGTGAAAGCATTTTTCTTCAAATGGTAATTTTGGCACAAGGGCACATCGATGTAAATTCAGAGTGATAGATACCGAGGTAGGTTCCTTTATCAGTGAATAGTAAGGGGGCTGAACGCCTTGCCTTCAACACTCGTAGACTCAACAACTTTCAGGTCAATGAAATGGTCATTGTATAAACTGGCGGATTATGATGGTAAAATACTAGTCAGATTGGTATCACAGGTCGGTGCAGCGTTAGGGCCAAAATGAACTTCATTGCGGTGTAATATTCGGTGTTTGAACTGTTCTTCAGCTTGAAGTTGCAATAATCTCTGGTCACTATCAGTAAAACCAACACCTGGTGAGAACCGAATGTGCAACCTTAGCACCTTCTTCACTTCCAGTCTGTCGTGCAATTACTTCAAACTGACGAATTGCACCACTGGAGCTGCCGTATACTGATGACCAATGGCTACTGATCTTACCACTGGGCCCTCAAACCAATTAATCCTTTTTTGCTGAAGATCTGAAATGAAACACAGCACAGAGGAGGTTATACTGATGATGGATCATCGATTATGGAGCATCAGGTTCAGCAAAATGACATAGTAAAATGTGGTGAAAATAGGCATTATTGGATTCTGTGTTCGTTTACCGTGGCTTCCTGCGTTGATCACAGGCAATGTTATGTCGCCACTGTATGGGATTTTGCTTCTATCGGTATCAATTCGTCAGAGAATTCGATTCACTGGTACTTCACCAGCATCCTTTGGAATATTCATACGGCACAATGACCCACACTGTACACAACGTCAACAATCCTCTGCATTACTACATCCAAGGGCACGTGGCATGGTTTTTTATCCATAGTGAAAAAATAATCATGTCATGCAAGGGCAAATTGAATTTTTGTTTAATTAGTAAGTCGCAAGAATCCAGAGTAAGTTTCAAAATGTCAGATCTTCACGTTGATTACCTTGGACAGAATTCTAGCCCAGCAAGTGGGAAATCTGTCCCTCAATCCCCAGCATCCATGTAATCGCTTGCTCCATGTGTCCACTTGGAAACCTATGTGAAGGGATGTTCAGCCTGACAGAGAACTTGTGAGAATCCTCCACTGTCTGATCTACAGCTGAAACAGGAGCTATCTATTCCAGCTTGGAGGGTAGCGAAGTGGAGGGGAGACAGAAAATATTAATTGGTGTAGATTCACATTGTTCTCATTGTGATTGTTTAAAAACCTGGGCCAGAAAAGACTCAAGCAGAAAGGAGCAGAAGTAGGCCATTCTAAACACCGCTCCTGCCCCGCCACGCCATTCTGTACCATCATAGCTCACACAGCACTTTTATGTCTTTTTCCATCGTATCCATATCATCGTGGTGCCAAGTTGCTAACACATATTTATCGATCTCTACCAGAAATAGACATCGAAGTTATTCATCGCTGAGAGGAAAATGTTGCATTTCGAGACAGTTGGGTTTCTGCATGAATGTTTTAGGTTTTGCAGATGAGCAGCCGAGTCTGGTCTGAACACCTATCAAACCATAAACTAAAACTCGACTCTGATGAGATTTGCATCCACAACTTTTGAATGGCAGTCTTCACAAAGGCGTACAAATTCAACGCGCTTTCCGTTGCACCACAGAGTCGCTGCCTCACCCAGTTTTCAGCACAAAAGTTTGCCTCAGAATGATTTCGTTCGGGACACCCATCTCACGTCTGTCTGACCTCGTCACACTTTCCAGTATCTGGTCCTTTTCCACGTGTGCTCTGGATCTTCAAGTGTTCGGCTACATACTGCTGAAATGTCCTCATAACACTGAACATTACCACACGTTCAGTTAAGAAATTCCAGATTAACAACCCTCTATGGTGAAAGCGTTCTTCCTAAATCTCCTCTAAACCGCTTTTCTCCTGCTTTTCATCTATGTCACTGGTTATTATTCCTTCCCAAAAAGCCTTATTCCTGTCATAAATATCTATCTTCTTCAGAATATGTGCATGTTAATCAGTTTCTCACTCAGTCTTCTCTGTGCTTAGTTACACAGCCCCAGCTTAGCTCATCTACCTTCACAATGGGAATGGTCCAGCCCTTGGCATGATATTCATCTCCTGTGAACTTCTCCTCCTGCAATCAGACGGTTCCTGCAGTCATGCGATTACAACTGAACAATAAATGTTCTTTGAAGAAATGCCAAAATGTCTGAACAGAATCAGCAGCTCTTGTCCCTCTATGATGAGAAAGGACAGTGAACGCTTCGAGTCCAATGATTCGTGTTCGGAACTGATGGGATGTATGGGTGGGTGAAAAATGTGGAAGAGGGCGGACAGGATCCAAAATGATTGAACTCGATGTTGGGTCCTGAAATCTGCATGGTCTTTCAGTAGAAAATGAATTGCCGATTTTCCAGCTTGCGCTGTGCCTGGAAGAAGAACTGCAGCAGACCAGAGACTGGTATGATGGCTTGGGTACACAATGCAATGTTAAAGTGACAGGACAGTGGAAGACCGGGGTAATTTTTGTTGATTCTGGACAGAACTTAAGTGATCTCAGCTTTGTCACCGACTCTGTTTTCCTCTCTCCATTGTAGAGAGATCACATTCTCAGCAAGAACTACAGTTTTCTGGATTGAATGAAGTACAGACAAATCACTGGAAGATGTGTCTGGAAGTTTCCACAGTGAGGAGAGACATCGGAAACCAGCAGGAAATGTATCTTACAACAGAGAACGTTACAGTGCAGTACAGGCACGTCGGCCCCCGATGGTGCACCGAACTGTGAAAATAATGTGATGTCCATTATAATGGAAAATTAACATTTCTTTTGAAACCAATAAAAGCACAGGGAAACAGAAAAAGTAAGGGCCTGACTTTTCAGAGGGCAAGTGTTGCAGACAGAAAGAAAATCTATGTATATTTAAACCGAACTAATAGCAGACTTACAAGGCCAGCAAACTACCATATCAACAGCCAAGGAATAAGGAAAAAAACAACTCCATATCTGGAAAGGAACTCGAATCTGTCTTGCCACTGACATTGAAGTGTTCACAAGAAGAAGCGAATTGTACTTTAAAGGGAATATGTGAAAGCTATGAAGCGCCCATTACATGAGGCGTCTTGCCAATGTATTACCTGGGACATGGGAAACCTGAATTTGATGGAACGCGCTACATGCTGAAAACTTTCTGGCCCAAGAGAAGGAAAAACGGACATTAAACATGGAACAGCAAACACATAAAGCTCAGCTTACTATGATGCAAATGGTCGCCCAGCTGTTGAAAGGAGGTGCTGCGTGAAAAGAAGAGCTGGCAGAGGTAAATCTGGCGGGTGCTTTGTTTGCAGAGCAATGGACCACTGAATGAGGCAGTGCACGCCCAGGCAGCCTCAATCGGCCCTGGAGGCTAAGCAGCAGGGTGACTAATGGAGGAAGGCTGAGGTGGAGATGGGCAGCCCCAAAGTTACAGGTACGCCGCTTTGCTTTATGCTTGGCAACGAATACTCGCTTATGCTCATCTCTTTTACTAACCTTATGGGCACTGAAACACCTCCCACGTCTATACTGAGCACTGAGTTTTTGCAAATCGTGAACTATATTTTCAGTACAACGATGATGCATATAAGTCAATGCTTACATCGATGTTATATGTGGAGGTTGCACCTCTTATCTTTTTGGAAGATACAAGGGCAACATATTCAGTTCATTAATGAACGCAGTTCAGAGAGTCGACGCAAATAAAGATGAACGGAAGCTTCCTGAACTTAATGGGTGCATGAGGAGTCGTGACACGAGAGAGATTTACCGCACCCCTATTGTGCGAAACCAGGAATGGGGAAACATTTCTGTTATCGGAATTCTTTTCTTTCAATCTGATGTCTCGGGATCTCAAAGTGAGACTGGGGTCGGATTTGCGCAGTACCCCGACGGGCTTGCAGGTAATACAAAAATAAGATTTACCAGTGCAGGCTGGAAAATACGAATCACGACCCCTGATGCATGTCAGAGAGCGATAGGTTCCGTGAGCGATTCACTCAACCAGGAAACAAGTCGCCATGTTAATCCCATTAACACCGATTTTCTTGCTGGAGATATGCTGCACTGCACAGCACACATACACCGCGATGGTCCTGACTAATCATAAGAGAAGGATTGGTTCAGGAGATTGGTTAAGCCAGATCAGTTGTTATTGTGCCAATTTTATTTGAATGATCACAGATGTGCTGTCATTTTAAACTTTTTTAAGTATCTGTGACGGTAAGTAGACCCTGTTTTGTTGCTGTGGAAGGCTCTTTTCCTCACGGATCATTGGCGAAGGCATCCAGAGACAGGTGTCAGAATTTGGGACCATGGGTATGACAGGCACAAAAAACGAAAGATTGTATCTTCAGGGTCGGTTTGGGTATCTGCTTCAATGCAGTTATAAGGACGGATAGGAAGAAACTAAATTGGCTAACTCAGGCAGACAGGGCAGTCCAGGTAATCCCCGCCAGGAGTGTCGTCTGGCGTTTACCTTTGGTAGATGTCTCGGACCCAAGATTAAGAAGGGTCCCAACTGATTTCAGGGCAAAAGGCAAACACGATGTGGGGCTCATACGAACCCTTAAGAATAACCCCGAAGTCTGAGTATCGTCCTTGCAAAGCAAAAGAGCCGTTAAAACCCGAGGCTGTGCAAGGAATTACTCCAGTCTTTGAATCTCTTTTATAGGCTGGAGTGATAATCCCCCGTGAATGAGAACACCCTTTTTTTTTTCGTTCATAAAGGCAAACATTCCAGGTGAATCGGGGGAATGGAGGTTTGTTCTTGACCTGCAGGTTATCAAGAACGTTGTTGTTCCGCACACCCCAAATGTTCCCAACCCCTATATTATATTGGCTCAAATTCCACCGGATGTAAATGGCTCTCTATTGTGGATTTAGCAAATGCCTTGTTTGGTGTACCGTTACACGCAGACAGTCAATTCTGGTTCACTTTTCCATTCAAAGGCCAATAGTATACTTTCACGTGACATTTTCAAGATTACTGTGAGTCCCCACCATAATTAACGAGGCTCTACACAGGAGTCTGGAGACTCTTGCTTTAACCCGGGGGCTCAGCGCTTCTGCAGTATGTAAACGAATGCTTAATCGCAGCATCAACTGAGAAACAATTTGAGAAAGGTAGGCTTGCGATGCTCTGCCATCTAGTCTCGCAAAACTACAACTTGTGGGAACAACAGTTGAAGTTCTTAAGTCACTTAATATCTGAACAAGGAAAGGTCATTGGTCAAGACAGAGTTCAAGCAAACCAGCAAAATTCAAAGGAGAAAGTGAGGACTGCAGATGATGGAGATCAGAGCTGAAAATGTGTTGCTGGAAAAGCGCAGCAAGTCAGGCAGCATCCAGGGAACAGGAGAATCGACGTTTCGGGCATAAGCCTGAAGAAGGGCTTATGCCCGAAACGTCGATTCTCCTGTTCCCTGGATGCTGCCTGACTTGCTGCGCTTTTCTAGCAACACATTTTCAGCAAAATTCAAAGCCTCACATGAAGAAACAATTGCTATCCTTTTTGCTCATGCGATCCTACTTAGAATGTTTAACCCGCATTACGCAACCCTTTAGGTGCCCAAAAGTGACATAGCTCATGGCTCAGTTTTGCAGAGCTAGAGTCCGTTGCAGTGACCCCTGAGGCCGAGATGCTTTTGTTGAATTGAAATGGCTCTCCAAACTACACCGACACTGGGATTCCAAATCCAAACAAGCCTTTTGTACAAACAGTGGATGAGAAGCGTGCCTGCATGACATCTGTGCTGATGCAGAATTATGTGTGGAAAATTGAGGCCAGTAGCTTATTTTTCACCTCAACTTAGATCCCGTAACGGCAGGCTTGCATAAATGCCTCCGTGTCGTGCCTGCATTTGAAAAGGCTGTTGTAGCTTCCAGGGACATAGTCGGCTTTGTTGAATTAAACCGACTGGTCCCACATGCAGTATCCTTACTTCTTTCTGAGCAAAACACAGGACATATGTCGGCAGCACCTTGGTTCACATACAATGCTATGCTATTGGAGAAGCCTAACATGACAATAAAGCGATGTAACGTCCTTAATGCTGCTTGTCTTCTCCCCACAGAAGGAGACGGAGACCCACATGACAGTGTCACCGTAATTAATGACATTTGAAGCCCGAGACCAGACGTGTAGGATTCGCCAATTTAGAATCTGATACGGCGTTTTATTGTGGATAGGTCAGCATTCAGAAGCAAAGAGATAGGCCAATGTCTGGTATGTTGTAGCAACTACCCACGAGGTAGTCAAAGCGGGATCACTTCCTTCTCATCTGTCAGCCCAAGCAGCAGAGCGGATTGCCTTGATTGAGGCATGTAAATTGGCCGAAGGAAGAATAGTGAATATTTCCATCGACTGGGGATATGCATTCGGGGTTGTACATAATTTTGGATCCCTGTGGAAAAACAAGGGCTTCTTGACCTCCAAAGGGAAAGCCAATCACATAACATGGCCTGATCTCTGACCACCTGTAAGCAGTCCGATTGCCGAAATCAATCACTGTACGTACGTGTGAAGCCCACAGGAAAAAATATGATTCAATTTCTCAAAGCAATGAAAATGTAGACTGAGCGGCAAGGACGGCAGCCAATCAGCCGCCAGGTGATGAGTTTGACATGTGTATGTGTATGTCAAATATTTGTAATCCAAAGCAAACTTATGGGAGTTGCAGTCGCAGGCCACATCGAAGGAGAAGTGTGAATGGACAAGGGCAGGCTGCAGAATGAGGGAATGGGTGTGGTGTGGCCCCAATGGGAAATCCTGTCTACCACGATCTTTATTCCCTTTCTATGCCAAGGTAACACACGGTAAGGACCATGTGTCAAAAGTGGGGATGTACTACAATATTTCAGCACGCTGGCACAGAAAGGGATTTACTCATTACTCATAAAAATAATGTGAATAATGTGTTATCTGTGCCACTAATAATGTGGATACAAATGAATAAGGCAGAACACCCCCAATCCCAAAGACCCTTTGAACATTTACAGATGGATTTTATTGAACTAACACTCAGCGAAGGGAAAAGGCATTGTCTGATAATTGTTGATGTTTTCCCAAGGGGTGGAAGTGCTCCCACGTCTAAACAGGATGCCAGTGCAGTAGCCAAGGCTTTGCTAACTGAAATAATTCCGAGATGGGGCATCGCTGAAAGGCTAAGCAGCGACAATGGAAAGCCATTTATAAATATTGCCCTCCAGCAGATCAGTGATTACTTGGAAATAAAGGTGAGGCAACATTGTGCCTATCACCCAGCGAGCGGTGGGGCAGTGGAAAGAGAGAAAACTACCCTTAAATATAAATTGGAAAAATGTTGTTCGGAACTAGAGGTGACATGGACAAAGGCATTTCCAATTGTGCTAATGTATATGAAGGAGAGGAAGCGTAAATCTTAGGACGTTTGAGATTTTGTTTGGAATGTGGCCCAATACAGAAATTGGCCCAAGACCGATTCTAAAACAGATAACATTCACCTCTATTGACAAAGCCCTAGCCAGAGAAACCATAGCCAACCTGCTGAACAGACATAACAGACAACAGGACGTTGAACCCATCAACAAAGACGGCATACTTAAACTACTGGACTTGTGCCTCACAACACACTTCACATTCAACAACCAGATATACGAACAAATCAACGGAACACCCATGGGCTCACCGATCTCGGGACTCATAGCAGAAGCAATAATGCAAAGGTTAGAACAAACAGTCTTACCACAAATTCAACCCAAACTCTGGGTCAGATACGTGTATGACACCTTTGTAATCATTAACAACACGGAAATACAGAAAAAAACACCGGATCATCAACTCCACACTCACAGGAATCCGATTCACGAGAGAAGAAGAAAAGGACAACCAACTCCCATTCCTAGACGTGATGGTACAGAGAACACCTAACGGAGAATTCACCACAAAGGTACACAGGAAAGCCACACACACAGATCAAGTCCTGAACTATGAAAGCAACCACCCCAATATACACAAAAAAGTTGCATCAAGACACCATTCAAAAGGGCCACAACACACTGCAGCATACCAGAACTGCAAAAAGAGGAAGAGGAACACCTATACAAGGTATTCGCCAAAAACGGATATCCTCGCAATGTCATCAACAGATGCCTGAGGGATAGACCACAGAACGAGGACATGCCACAACCCAAAGGACTAGCCACACTACCATACATCAAGAACATCTCTGAACTGACAGCCAGCCTACTGCGACCACTAGAACTCATAACAGCACACAAACCAACAGCCACAATCAGACAACTCACCAGAACGAAGGACCGGATACCCAACATGAGCAAAACTGATGTAGTGTACAAAATCCCATGCAAGGACTGCACAAAACACTATATAGGACAAACAGGAAGACAGCTGACGATCCGCATCCACGAACATCAACTCGCCATGAAACGACACGACCAGCTATCCCGAGTAGCCACACACGCAGACGACAAGCAACATGAATTCGACTGGGACAACACTACCATTCTCGGGCAAGCCAAACAAAGAACAGCCAGGGAATTCCTAGAAGCATGGCACTCATCCACAAACTCCATCAACAAACACATCGACCTGGACCCAATATACCGGCCACTACAGCCGTCAGCTGAAACTGACAACCGGAAGCGGCAGGGACAGGCCACTATAAATGCCGGAGGAAACACCACAGAAGCGCTTCACAGGAGGCTCCTAAGCACTGAGGATGTCACCTAGACAGGAGACGAAACGTTTGCAACAAAAACTTCCAGCTCGGCGAACAGAACCACAACAATAACAGACCACTGTGAGGACGAGATGTTATGTTTCGGTATAAAACTCTCCACACTTCTGTCTCAAATACAGAACCAAAAGAAGGGCAGCACTACCCCAATCAGCAGAAGGGAAAATGCACAATCTAGAACCTGAAGACTGGATAGTGGTGGAAGACGTCAGGAGCAAATGCATGAGGGCGAAGAGCTGGCTGGAACCGTTCCAAGGACTCCCTACAACACAGACAGCTGTTAAGGTCGCCGAAAGACCACGTTGATACACGCCAGCCATTGCAAACGTGAAGCTGACCTTGAGGAGACATCGGACAACACGGGATCCAAGTAAGTGTTAGTAATGATTAGAAGACTCATAGAAATATTGGGCTGCATGGCAGGACGAGTCGTGAAGGCAGGGGTGTCTGGGAGACAACCGCAGACGTTAATCTTAACCAAGGATGTTAAGTTGACATTTACATGCCCCCGATGCTTGTTTGGTAACCAGGACGACTATAAATAAGGCAATAATTGTTTACACAGAGATCCTTGTGTACCCAGTTACTGGCACTGAGTAGTATCCCCCACGGCTACAGGTACACCTGACACGGGATATCGGTTTCCTGTTATCAAAGAAGGAGGTGCGATGGCAAGGGTAATAATAACCAAGATTCAGGAGAGTGATGAGGAAGCCTGGTGGTGTGGAATAGATAGACCCTTCTCCGATATCGATAGACAGTTGAATATAGTGGTACAGCCTCGCACCCACCCCGACCGAGATGCAGTGCAGAAGGTCCTCCAAGAAATAGTAGCTCCTGGACTCGAAAAGATGAATGTCCAATGACCCGCATTGCAGATGAGCGGAAAGGCCTTTTCCAATCTGACAGAAATGGAAGAAACAAAGAAACTGAATGTGCAGCTAAAATGATCACAAACGAAAAAAGTTAAAGTGGATTCATTGAGAAAACTTACAGCGCCATATTTCACTTTCCGTGGAAGTCTACTGTTAAGGACTCAGTGTTGTCACTGCTGTAGCAATGGGGGATCTCCTCTGACCATTTATGTTGTTGACAACCTTCCCAAAGCAGGGAATGTTGTATGGAACTGTCAATTAATCGAGTATTGTCACAAACAGGATTCAGACTAGCGTAAAACAAAGAAGTGTGAATCCTGGAAATCTGAATCAACAACAGGAATTGACAGAGAAACTCTGCAGGCGTGGCAGCATCTGTGGAGACAAAGAGATTTAATGTTTCATATCACAGATTCAGGCTACGTATGCTTTTTATTGTTTTATTGCCTGGGTAATTGTCAATTCCACTTCACAAAACAGCATACCTACCAGAATCTCTCATTAGCTGACAGGCGTCATCTGTAAAAATGCAAAATTCCTTTATTAGCTGTAATGCTGTTGCTGTTGCCATGAGTTGGTGAAAGGCTGGCCTTCATTACCTTTTTCTTCTCCTTTATGTCGATGAGCAGCCATGGTGAATGGAGAATTTCTGTTTGCCTCCCTTTGTCTCTCTGTGCCATCTCACTCTCTTCTACATTCTCCCACTCTCTGTTGGTGAATATCCCTCATTTTTCATTTCTACTCTTGGAAAAGTGTTAAAATCGGAGTCTGGTCCGTGGCTTTCTCATCCCCCCCGGCCAGAGTGTGTAGAACTGGACTCACAGTCTCCAAGTAATGTCTGTGTTATTTAGGTCTGAGATCAGGTGACATTTGTTCACACAAAACGTTATGAGCTTTTACAATTCTAAATAGTATTCATAATAGACCAGAAAAAAGCAGTTTCACTCCAATTATAGGATTTCTATGGTGCCATTGCCGTTTGCCTAAAATCAATGAATGGTGACAGCAGACAATGAGAGCCATTATCTCATTGGATGCGTTATTACTACAACATTGTCCTGCAAGTCTGCAGTCTATCCTGCGTCTATTCATTATTCCCAAAAAACTTGAAAAGACGGACGGAGAATAATAGTAGAAGAGATAGACAAATCCTTGTCGAACAGAGTAGAAAGAACTCTGCGTTGAATTAGCAGGATAGAACATCTATTAATGGGTCCACATCAGGCGGTAGGGCTTGGGAGCACGAAATAACAACGGACTGAGCTCAAACACAAGAATCATGCTGATCCGTCACTTTCGCGATGTTGGATAAACAATACGGCTTTTACAAGAAGTTTAAACAATGAACTTTCAATGTACAGAACATTTGACAGCATTTGACGCCATTAACGCCTGGTTATTACCACATTCTTTAACTGACGAAACCACAGACACTGTTCTTCAAATCAATAAGGGCATTTAATGAAGTATTTCATCACAGTTAATCGGACCACCTTTCTGGAATAAAGCTGCTCGATGAGAATTTATATCAACGTCCGCTCGTGCAGAAAAGAAGTTCACAGCTGGTGACTGTCCACTGAAAATGTACAGGAAGAGGCAATCTCTTCTTCCTTTGATTTCAAACTGATGCCTTCACCTCTTTAACCTGACGGGATAAACAGTATGCGTTCATCCTCTCGGGGCCGATTTACCGCCTGAATATGCACAGAGGGAAACTCATACCAAGAGACCAGGGTAATTGTGGTGAACCTACCAGGAGTGGTGTGAGTCGGTGTTAACAGTGGGCAGTAAGGGCTAAACCATTAGCACTGACATTGATCCTTTTACCAACAGCTCCTCATTCACTGTCTGCCTCATTCATCCCAGTCATCATTGACCTTCAGTTTATCCTACTTTCCCTTCGAAACTTTACACTTGTTCCGGACCACTTTCGGGTGTCCACTTGGAAAATGCAGCTTTTTCAAACGAAATTCTGGAGGATACACGTCACTCTTTGGGATAGGCTTCACTGCCCAACCATAATTACTCAAAAGATTGAGATGGTAAGTTACTTTACTTCGTCCTCGAAGTGCTCAACACAGTGATACAGCCATGATGTCGATAGGGAGGAAGTTCGAAGAATTAAACCCAGCGACATTGAATGAACAGCGTGCTAGTTTCAGCTCAGAAAGGCGAGATCCTTAGAGAGGATTTTCAGTGACAATTTATTCGTGTATGTGCTGCCATAGCTGCCAGAGGATGTGGTCGAGGCTCGTACAATTGCAACATTTAAGAGGCATTTGGAATGGTATATGAGTAGGAAGGGTTTGGAGAGAGATGGGCCGTGTGCTGGCAAGAGGGACCAAATTGGGTTGGGATTTCCGGTCAGCAAGGACAGGTTTGAACGAAGGGTCTGTTTCCCTGCAGTACATCTCTATGACTCTAAGATTCCAGCAATCAATCACTGGATTCCTTCTGGCAGAACCGGGTCTGTGCTCTCTGTGGAAGCAGAAAATGGTTTTCATTCAGATTAGCCACAAGAAGAGAAATAAATCTTCATTTCCTGACTTGGAATTTTGTCCAGGCCTGGGCGATTCAAACCCAGACTCTGAAGCAGGGACTCCACTGAAGTTCACAATAACCCTTTCGACCTAACCTGTACAAACTCTTGTGCCTATCGTTCTTTGTCCCCACATTTTGAAGCACCGGTGCTTGCCGTGGGTGGTGAAGGAGCTAACTACAGCCTCGCAGAAAAACCGTGGAGTCAGAGACCCGATCGATCTGTCATGCAGCGGGAATTGCATTGCTCAGAGCAGACGTGTTTGCTGTGTGGGCCTGAAACCGAGCTCGATCACACACAGATACGGTGTAACAGCTGCTGGCAGCTGTGGAGGCGGTTGGGTCGGTTTCATTCGCACTGTGGGAAAAAGACTGGATTCTAAATTCAGGGGAGCTAAGTGTCACAGATAGAAGGCTGAGAATTGGTTTGGGAACGATATGAGTCATGACCGAATGGCGGGAAGACCAGATGGGCTGGAAGCTCTAACTGTCCTCTGTTGCCTTCTGGTCTTTGGCCATCCAGTATCTAAGGAAATAGAAACAGAGTTAATCGTGCATTTCGAAGTCCTCCTCTCATAACTCGGCGAGGTGAGAGATGAAACAGTTCTGCTATTAAATTTTGAAACTGGGTGAATGTTTGGAGACGGAGTAATAAAAAAGAAACTGAGTATAAAGTTGAGAGTCAGGAGATATTCAATAAAAAGGTAGACGGAGATGGACATGGAGAAATAAGTGTCACTGTTCTTGAAGACTTAACTCGGTTTTCCAATCCAAGATTCTACCAGACCTGCTGAGATTTTCCCGCAATTTCTTTTGTTGGTACTGAAACAGAAGGGAGAAGTGTGATCCTGGACCAATCAGCTATGTCTGCTCTGTGGACGTTAGAATTCCCTGTTCGAACAAATCACTTCTGACCCACACGGAAACCTCACTATCCTTCATCACCCCCATCCGTGTTACTGACAATAAGCTGTTCATTACGTAAACCCATATCGGTACACAACAGCATCATTTACCGAGTGAATTGGGAAAATTTCAGGGAGAGTTCCATTAGGTTTCCATCCGAGCATTCTCATTCAGTTAATTCTATTGCAGCACCATTTGACATGCAGCTGTCACTGTCATGTGGCCATTCTCATTCGAAGTCTCTGGACATTTTGGTTGGGGCACGTTTGGAATGGTACTTCACGTTTTGGAAGGGACATCGTTTATAGCATATTCGTCTGAACTGATAACCTTGTCTCTTGCACCTGCAGTACAGTGGAGACAGTTTTCACTCAGAAACCAAGAGATGATCAAAAACGGAGGAAAAAATGTGTCAACAAAACCTGCCTCAGCGAGCGAATTCGCTCTTGCAACATTAATGGAGAGCGGCTTTCCTATTAACAAACAACAGAGCCCTGCGTGGGTCTCGACCCCACACCATTGAGATTAAAGGTCTCAAGCTCTACCGACTGAGCGAGCCAGGACAGGATTGATGTTGGTTAATTTATCATTTCATACTGAGTTTAATTCAGCTGAAACGGCAATTTTCAAAAATCTCGTTCATTCCTCACCATTGCAAATAACATTATTCAAGTCTATCAATTCTCAGATTTATTCCTTCAGACCATTACAATCCATTTAGGACTTGCCCCGGAATTTAGGATTTTTTTTTAATATTTTCATATTTTGACCCTGATCCTAAGGTCGCCAAAGTGATTCCCAGACAATCTGGCAGTCTGCAAATCAATCGGGAAAATACCTCAGGAAACCAAATCATTTCTGATTAGAGTGTAGGGAATCGCAAATGCTGAAGAGATGCAGTCCTCACCATCAACACTTTCTTTGTTCTACCTGCCTACAAAGTTTACCACTTCTCATATTCGAGACTGGAATTCTGATTATAAAATGTTTTAAAAACAGGAACAACCTTCTGAAGCCATTTCCAATTTGAATTCGAATTTTTTACCTTTTCACAAGGTAACAGCCGTTCCTGAGGAAGGAGTTTCCATGAGCTGTGTCCCAGGTCTGGGCAGGAAGCCGCTGAATGAAACTGTAGTGGCCCCTTTCTGTTGGCAGTGGGGGCTTGTAGACAGTGGGGTCACATTCTGCTGCACGTGACCGTTTCACTCACTGCGGACTCAGGGTCAATCATGGATGAGTTCTCGTGGTTGTATTGTCAGAAGATGGTCGGTCTCAATACTTAGAGTCATAGAGTCATAGAGATGTACAGCTCTGTGCTGTTTTTCGGCTTGGAGAACCAACATTTCGGCCAAAGCTCTGACCATTTGAGACACAGCAACTGGCAGCAAAATTGTGCGTGTACACATCCAAACGCACAGTGCTCGAGAGGATGTGGACACCAGTAGTTCTCATTATTTTAAGAATCAGTTGCTCATGTACCCGTGTTTACCGCAGAGAGGGTGAGAGACCCGAGGAGTAACAAACACACCCATAAAACAATATCAGGATCTGTGTAGTTCTGTCATAAAAAGCTGCCTGCTGTTGTTCTATTGCAAAGTTGGGTTTCAAACCCACGACGCAATAGAGACTGGACCCTAAACCCAGCACATTTAACCTCTCTGGATTAGTGGTGCTGGAAGAGCACAGCAGTTCAGGCAGCTTCCAAGGAGCAGTAAAATCGACGTTTCAGGCAAAAGCCCTTCATCAGGAATACAGGGTTTCGCCCGAAACGTCGATTTTACTGCTCCTCGGATGCTGCCTGAACTGCTGCGCTCTTCAGCACCACTAATCCTGAATCTGGTCTCCAGCATCTGCATTCATTGTTTTTACCTACATTAAACCACTCAGCGACGCTCCCTGACGATATCTAAGCGGGAAACCTGTCAAGACTAATGTTTCAGCATGGCTTGACTTCAGGCAATTTCCCCTGGCACTTTCTTTGAATACCTTCGCATAATTTAAAAAAAATATTTACAACGATTTGACAGGTTTGCACGGTGTGGATATTAGTGAGAAGCTGAATATTCTTCGACAGTTTTCCCCGGAGCTTCAGGCCTGAGGGATGTCCTTGGAAAAGTTTACAAAATCATGAGGTAGACGAGCAGAGAACATAGTAAATCTACACTTTTTCAGAAGTCACGTGAGTTTAAAGAGAGATAGCATAGGTTTAATGTGAGGGCAGTACAATTTGAAAGGGATGTGAGCGACACTTGTTTTTAATACAGACATTTTTGTGCATGTTGAATAAATTGCCAAATTTAGTGGCAGAGATTGGTACACTCACAACACTCCAAAGGCATCTAAATGGGTATACAGACAGGAAGTGTTCGGAGAGATAAGGGATAAATATTGGCAAATATGTTTAGATTAGTTACTGTCATCTGTTCAGCAGTTGCAAGTTGGATAGGAAGGTTTTCTTCCGTGCTCGGCAATTGTGTGACACTCCAGTACCTGACAACAGTTTGAATCGACCACTTGCAAAAACGCATGCTGTTTGTTACTAAGTCAGCGTGTTTGAATTTTATTTTTTCTTGAGGCCGAATGTTTTGAAATGACACAGAGAGGAATGTTTTCCAGACATTTACAGACAATGACCATTCTCCATGATACATTCCCAAGTTCTCCATCAAATAATTTTGATGACTAAAAAAAACTCACAAAGCCCAAATCGTGTTATCCCCTCAACTCTCCAGTGAATACAGACAGCTCGTAACGTGGTCAAGGTGCAGAACTCAAAAGGCAGAGTCATTATCTGACACACAAACTCATTACTTCTGTCTGTGAGGCAGTGCAAGACGTATATGTCAAGAACTGCTCACACAAATAGCACCGAAGCAATTCCAAACGGAGCTTCCCGATATTCTGGAGATTTACTGCATTGCCAAGTAACAGAAAGTGCTCAGGAAACATAAAACAAAACAGAAAAATGTACCTAGCAAAGTGAATATTACCAATTATATTCTCGATTAAATTAGGTCAACAATGCGCTGGTGCCTCCATCTGATCGAGAGAGCTAATCTCCATCCTCCCTCACCAGGACAGTAATGAAGGAAATGAGAGAAATATAACAAAGTTTCACGTTGCAGTTGCCCACCTTTTAGCCACAACAACAAAAAACGAGGGAGCAGATTCAGTGCAGGATCTGGCTTCACAACAGCGGTGAAATAACGACGTCCACTCACTTTCAGGGAAAGCTGTTAACAACTCACATTGTCCAGAAGATGAATACACAGCGCAGGCTGTTTCGTTCCCATATTCTACTGCTGCCCTGACATTCATACGAAAATGTACATTTAAAAGAGAGCGTTTGTAGCTGTGTAATGACAGTGGCAGCTATTTCCCCTCGCTCTTACTGCTGCCCTTGGTAGTGTAGGGGCTGGTATTCTCATCTTACACGCGGTAGTTGAGTGTGCAATTCTCTGTTGTGGAAAAGCGGAGTGTTTTGGAGCAGAAAGATGTGAAGTTCGGATGCTTCTGGAGTTCTTGTTGAAAAGTTCGGTGACGCTAGGAAGATGGTTTGCAGACTTTTCCTCGCCTGTCTGGGTGACATTCTCAGCGCTGCAGAGGTTCCTGTGAAACGTTGCTCTCATGTTTTGGTACGAATTCGTTTGGTTTCATTGCCGCTGCTTCCGCTTGTTGCGATTGCAGATTGGGTCCAACGGATGGAATCCGTGGATGAGTGCCCTGCTTCCAGGAATTGTCTGGCTGTCTTCTGCTTGCACTGTCCTATTATTGTTGTGCTATTCTAGTCGAATGTGTGGCCCTTGCCGTTTGTACGTTTTGCTACTGGGGACTGCTGGATTGACGCCCACACAAATTCTTTGCCAAGAACCAATGTCCACACACCTTCATTCGCAGATGCATGGCACACAAAGTTAGCAACGAGGATATGCTATGAGGTAATTTTTAAATCATGATTCCCTGTATTAAAAACAAATTCTGGAAAACGATATCCAGACTCCTCCGAACACTCAGTCTTATGACAGCACAGAAACCGAGAACCTCACTCAGACAACAACTTACGAGAAAACAAGACCCAATACCCATCATGTGCAGGTCAAACATGGTTGACGAGATTCCACGCAGGGACTGCACGAAACACGACATAGGAGAAAGAGGCTGACAACTAGTGAGCTGCATTCATAATTTCATCTGGACTGTGAAAGCCTCGGACAGCTGTTCCTTGCAGTTATGCACAGAATATTGAATGTCTCTGATTCCAGGGCTTGGAATTCGGATGATATGACGTTCTGCAGCACTGGTTACTTCCTTGTGTGAGGTAATTCCTAATGGAATATACGTAACACTCTATTGCTCATTGAGAAATACATCCAAAATAGGAGCTTAGATAAGCATTTCTGTTGTATTTGTGGTGCTGTACCAGACATGCCCTGTGGCACTGCACTTATTCTGTGTTTCCTGAGGGTTCGGCACAAGCTTCCACGATCGTATTATGGGCAGTAATCTGCATTTTCGCTTCAATAACGGGTGTGTGAGGCGGAGGTCCACCATTCTCTATTCTATTTTTCTCTTCTTATGCACAACTGCAATACAGTAAAGGATCAATTAATATTGTAAGATGATATACAGAGGCCTGTGAAATACTGAAGTTTTAATGACATTTATGCAATGGTTAGAGATCACCTTGATTCAGGAAATAAGGATGTAAAGTCTGTTTGGCTGGAGTTGAGGAACAGTGAGGAATGAACTCACAACCATGTGTAGTTTACAAGCGCACTCGCAGTAACCACAAAGCGAAATAAATCATACAATGAAAAACAATTGTGTGTGAGTGACAAAAATGGCAATAGTCATGTGTGATCTTAACTTCCCATCTAAAACTCTCGGTTCCATTGTAAAACCGTTTGGAGAACCATAATCAAACAATTCCCACATGTCCCATAAAACATCACGAGGGATATCTTGCTAATTGATTACTCTACTGGTGACTTAATTTTCCTATGTTCTTGGAAACCATCTCTTTAATTGTGAGCATCAGAAAAGGCTTTTTATTTGCCAGCAAGAAATAAATATGTGATTAACCTTTGTTTATTTCATGTATAAGAACACTGAGACTCCTCTGCACCGCACTTCTTTTGCGTTTCTATCGGTTTTAATGGTAGTGTGCCTTTTTATTCATCCCAACAAAGTATATGACCTCGCATTCCCGACATGAAACTGCATCTGCCAAGTATACTCCAATTGTTGGAGGGAATCCGGAGGAACAGAATGTACATGTATTTGGAAAGGAGAAAGTGAGGTCTGCAGACGCTGGAGATCAAAGCTGAAACTTTATTGCTGGAACAGCACTGCAGGTCAGGCAGCATCTAGGGAACAGAAGATTCGACGTTTCGGGCACATGCCTGAAGAAGGGCATGTGCCCGAAACGTCGAATCTTCTGTTCCCTAGATGCTGCCTGACCTGCTGTGCTGTTCCAGCAATAAAGTTTCAGCATGTATTTGGAAAGGCAAGGACTGATTCGGGATAGTTAACATGGCTTTGTGCGTGGGAAATCATGTCTCACAACCTTGATTGAGTTTTTTGAAGAAGTAACAAAGAAGATTGATGAGGGCAGAGCAGTAAATGTGATCTATATGGACTTCAGTAAGGCGTTCAACAATGTTCCCCATGGGAGACTGATAAGCAAGATTAGATCTCACGGGTAATAGCAGTGGACCGAACGCCGTCAGTACCTGGACACCAAGAAGAACATGTTCCATCAACTACAACACTGTTTTCTATTGGCAAGCCAATTACTGATCAAAGCTGCAATCTCTCCCATAATTCCATTTTCCGCATTTTACCTATTGTGGGGAACCTTATCGAACAACTTTCTGAAACCCATATACACCACATCAACCGGTTTACTGTCATCTACCTATTTGATCACTTTGTCAAAAAAGTCAATAAGATTCGTTAGGCAAGGCCTACCCATCACAAAACCGTGCTGACTGTCCCTGATCAGATTATTCTTTTCTAGATGGTCATAAATCCTATCTATAATAACCTTTTCCAACACGTTACCAACAACTGCAGTGAGACTCACTGGTCTGTAATTACCAGGGTTGTCTCTAAGAGACTTTTTGAACAAGGAAACAACATATGCTATGCCGCATTCCACAGGCATTATTCCTGTAGAAAACGATGATTTGACGATCAATGCCAAATGCTCATCAATCTCTTCCCTTGCTTACCAGAGGATCCTAGGACAGAAAACACCCGGCCCAGCTGACTTATCTATTTTCACACTCTGCAGTATTTCTAATATCTCTTCCTTGTGAACCTCAATCTCTTCTAGTCTAGACGCAAGTATCTCTGTATCTTCCTTGCCAACATTTTCATTTTCTGCAGCGAACACTGTCGAAAAATATTTATTAAGTGCTTCCCCTATCTCCTCTGACTCCACACTCAACTTCCCACTATTATCCTTGATTGTCCCAAATTTCACTCTCGTCATTCTTTTATTCCTGACATACCAATGGAAAGCCTTAGGCATAACCCTGATCCTAACTGCAAACAATTTCTCATGTCTCCTCCTGGCTCTTCACAGCTCCCTTTGTAGGTCTTTTCTGATATCGTTGGAACCCTCGAGCGATCTAACTGTGTTTTCACATTTTTTCCTAACATAAGACTTCTTGTTCTTCTTGACCAGGGATTCCACTTCCTTAATAAACCACGGCTCACGCATTCTATATCTTCCTCCCTGCCTGACAGGTACACACACAGGAGCTTTTCCTTGAATAAGCTCAACGTTTTTAATGTGCTCACCCCCTGCAGTTTCCTACCCCATTCTACGCTTCCTAAATCTAACCTCAATGTATCGTAATTTCCCTTCCACCAGCTGAAACTTTTGCTCCGTGGAGTACACCTGTCCCTTTCTATCACGAAAGTAAACCTGAGAGAATTGTGATCGCTGTCTCCAGAGTGCTCACCTACTTCCGAATCTAAAACCTGGCCAGGCTCGTTACCCAGTACTAAATCAAAAGTGGCTTCGTCCCTGGAAGGCATGTCTACATAATGTGTCAGGAAGCCCTCCTGCACACACTGGACAAAAACTGACCCATCTATAGTACTCGTACTGTCGTGATCCCAGTCAATATTTGGATATTGTCTTGAGTATTCCAGAGTTTTTCATTGTCCCACAGTCCAGATGAAGTTTGCATTCCTCACGTACAGGACCGAGAATTCTTTCAATGTCTCAGATCAGTTCCTGCCCCAAGAACATCAGAGTCAATGTCTCGTCCTCTATTCGGACCGACAGTTTACACTTCTTCATTCTCCTCTGATTCCATTTCCCAAAGAGTTTCTCAAGATTTCCAAAGCTGGAGTCTAAATTATATGGTTTGCTTCCTAAACATTTTTCCAACTCCCAATTGACAATATTTTCACAGTATCTCTTCACAATCCTCTGGCTTGCACCATGTCCAGTGATGAGAAGTCCCGTTTGGTGGAGAGATTCCCGAGGCTGGTGAGTTTCACTTTGGAACAAAGATGGTTAAGTCGCAATTTCCTGCAGTTGTTTGTAATGATGGGAGAGGGAGCGGTGGGGAATGAGCAATTTGACGAGCAGGAGGAAGTGTTGCCAATGACCCGAGTCAGAGAACAGAAGACAGGGATTAAAGGAATCTAATGAAAAGCAGCACTTCTGCTCAGGACGTTCAATAACAACTGCAGAAACCCGATGTGTCGAGCAGTGTATCTGGAAAGAGAAATAATCTTTTAAATGTGGAACATTTCTGATGAAGAACTCGAGTTTCCCAAGTCTAATGAAATTCCCAGCCTGGTTTGCAAAATAGGTTTTCTGAACTTTGGGCGAAAATGTTCCAGCAGGAAAGCATATAGAACGTAGTCAGTCGGATCAGAACCTACGTGGGGGAACGTCAAAGGATTTGCAATCCATCGCTTTAACCATCCGGCCATGACAACAGACAGAGAAGCGATATTGAGCATTGACCAAATCAGCCGTGAACGCATTGAAACCTGCCGCTGACTTGATGAGCTAAATGCTCCCATCTCCTTTCATACCTTTGCTGTCATTTGTAAGGTGCGAGACACCAATGTAAAAGAAGAAAAGCACAAAGGTAGGAAAAGATATTTGCAGCCAAACTGAGTCAAAATTATTTATTGAAACGAAAATCACACTTGGCAATTTGTTAGATCTCTTTGGAACATGACCAGCAGAGGTAAGCAAGGGAGCTATTGATCTGAGTGTTTGTGGACCTGAAGCAAACAAAGGTTAGTGACATATTCATTTATTTTTCTGGCGAACGAGATGCTATTTCCTGATGGTTACAATGAAAGAAATGGTTCACAATAAAAGAGAGAGATTAAGTCGCATTTAGATACATTTCAATGTGACACGATTCATTTTCAGTCCCTAATTACCTCAGAGATGGAGGGGGTGAGTTACTTTTCTTCACGCTTGAACTCCTCAGCATGGAGGTACAGAAATGAAACCGCGAGAGATGGAGTTCTTGAATTGGGAACCAGCGACACTGAAGGAACGATGTAAAAGTGAGGACTACAGATGCTGGAAACCAGATTTTAAATCAGAGTGATGCTGGAAAAGCACAGCAGGTCAGGCAGCATCCGAGGAGCAGGAAAGTCGACGTTTCTGTTGCCAGTCTTGCTGCGTTCCGCAAACAATTTTCGTTTTGGGCTCAGATTTCCAGCAACTGCAGCTATTTGTTTTATGTTAACCTTCATAATGTTTTGGACAAAACCAATGACTTGCTAGCATCGGAAAATCGGCAGAAGTTCTAGTACACCGATATGTTTGCTGAACAATACAACCAAACCATGGGCGGGAATACGATCCGGGCCACGGTGCTGTGAGCACCGAATCCTCACAAGTAAATAACAAGACAAGGCGATAGATACTATCGTATTTGGTGTAAATAAAACACCCTTTCTGAACATTTTCATTGCAGATTATTTTCTACTTGTCTTCGAAGATTTACAAAGTGGGAAAAGGCCATTCCTCCCATTGTGCATTGCGGCTAATCAGAGAGCCAACTATTCTACTCGTAGTTTCCAACTTTGTCCAAAAGTTTGGTCATGGTGTCATGCAGAAACTCAGCGAGTTCACTCAGACATTTTTGTGTGTGCAGAATGATTTGCCACATTTAAGGCAAATTCAATGGCATCCGAATGTGTATATAGACAGGAAGCGTTCGGAGAGATAAGGAACACGTTTTGGCAAATATGGTTCAATTAATTTCGGTTATCTGTTCAGCAGGGACAGGTTCGATAGGAGGGTCTCTTTCCGTGCTCGGCAACTTTGATGTGCTCCCGCAGCTGAAACCAGTTTTAATGGACCATTTGCAAAAAAATGCACTCTGTTTGTTACGCAGTCAGCGCGTTTGCCTATATTTCTGCAGCGTGGATGGGACGGGTTGAACCAGCGATGAGGGTCTTTCCGGACTTTTGCTTCCAATGACCATTCGTTTGGCACCTTCCCAACTTTGCCATCAAAGAGTTTGGCTGAAGAATAATACGGCACGGATAATGTTACCCCCCTCAGCTCTCCAACGAATCCAGACACTGACAACTCTTCATGTGGAACAGAAGCAAAACAGAGAGGGTGGACCATTGCCAGACACACCGAAGCATGCATGCTGCCTTTGTTGCAGTGCACTCCATTATGTCATGAACTGCTCAGAGAAACGGCAGCGAGGCCATTCAGAACATACTGGAGATTTAGTGCATTGCCAAGTCACAGGAAGTGCTCAACAAACATAAAACAAAACGGAACAGCAATAATCCATGAAAAATGAAGTTTACCAATTGCAGTCGTGATGTAATTAGGTCAACAATGCGCTGATGACTCCATCTGATCGAGAGGACCAATCACCAGCCCCCTTCACCAGGACAGTAATGAAGGAAATGCGAGAAATGCAAAAAACATTTCTCATCGCGATTGCCAAACTTTTCGCCACTGCAACAACAAAAACGGCGAGCAGATACAATGCAGAATCTGGCTTCATATCAGCAATGAAATAGTAATATCCATTCACTTTCAGTGAAAACCGTGAACAAAGGAAATTGTCTGAAAGATGAATACCCAGCGCAGGCTACTTGTTGCCCCGATTATACTGCTGCACAGACTTTCATATTTAAAGGTACCTTTCAAAGAGAGTGTTTGTGGCTGTCCATATGACAATGGAAATTGTTGCCCTCGCTCTCACTGCCATTATTGATCGTGTTGGGTTTGGCATCCTCACCGTGCACGCGGGAGTTCAGTGTACAATTCTCTGCTGTGAAAAATCGGAGTGCTTTGGAGCAGAAAGATGCGAAGCTCGTGTGCTTCATGGAGATGTTGTTGGAATGTTTTGCGGAGCTGGGAAGTGGGATCCACAAAGTTCTGGGTAACATCCTTAGGGTTGCAGAGCCTGTTGTGAAGCCTACTGTCCTGTCGCGGTTGGAATTGATTTAGTTTCATTGCCGCTGGGTCCGTTGTTGGTGTTGCAGATTGGATCCTGATCAATGTGTTTATTGATGGAATCCATGGATGGGTGCCCTGCTTCTAGAAAATCTCTGGCTGCCTTCTGATTGCCATGTTCTATTACTGTTGTGCTGCTATCCAGGATGCTTTCTATCTGTACGGAAAGCTCCTCGGGACAGCTGGCCATGGCACTTAGTGACGGCCACGCTAAGTTCCTCGGCAACTGCGTTCGGGAACTGTAGCTTGATATCAGATCATTTGGAGTCTGAGTGGAATTGAGCGAAGTTATAGGGAGGCAGTAACACTTCAGGTACAAGAAATAGATAGATGGGATACAAACTGGAGCCGAAACGCTAATAGGCAGACAGTGCAGGCATCTGCTGTGGCCGTGCCCCTCAGTAACATGTATACCATATTTGTTATTTTTGGGTGGGATGAATTCCGAGGGGAAAGCCATAGGGTATAGTCCTTTGGCACAGAGTTTGCACCTTTTTCTCAGAAGGATGCGGGGGAGGAGGAGGAGAGCATTTGTTATTGGGGACTCCATATCGATGGGAACAGATTGCGATTCAGTGGATATAGGGCAGACTCGTGATTGGTGTGTTGTCTCCCAGCTACCAGGGTTTGTGATATCTCGCATCGTGTTTTCAGGATCCTTAAGGGAGAGGGTGGACAACCCCAAGTCATTGTCCACATATGCACCAACATCGGTAATAAAAGTGATGTGGATGTATGGCAGAATTTCAAGGATCGAGGGTGACATCTTAAATCTAGAACAAACAGAGTTGTTCTCTCTGATTTGTTGCCCATTCTACGTCATAGTGAGGTGAAGTGTAGGGAGAGAGCATTTGAAAATGTTGTTGCAAGGATGGTGCAGGAGGGAGAGATTCCGATACCTGGATAGTTGGGGCTCATACTGGAGTCGATGAACCTTTACAAACAGGGTGGTCCTCACCTGAACTAGAAGACTTCCAATACCCTGAGGGGATAATTTGCCAAAGCTCTTCATGAGGGTTTGAATGAATTTAGCCGCGGAGTGGGAAGCTGAATTGTAGCTCCAGTTTGCAAGTGGTTGTGAGTGCTTTTGTCATAAATAGCGTTTCAGGTTTACAAGAGGGTACTGGCAAGGATGAAGGTGGCTTGAAGTGTGTTTGCTTCAACGCCAGAAACATCTGGGATAAGGAAGGTGCCATGGGTTGTTACCTGGGACTTCGATGTTGTGGCCATTTCAGAAACATGAACGGAGGACTGAAGAGAATGGTTGTTCCTGGTACCTCAGCTTCGATTTTTCAGTCAGAACAGGAGGGTCGTTTCAGAGGGGGAGATGTGGCACTATTCGTCAAGGACAGTATTATGGTAGCAAAAAGGATATTGGTGAGGACGGGACTGAATTTGCTGAAGTAGAATGGACTGAGAATAGAATCAGGAATGGAGAGGTCACCACAAAAATGCTCTCGATTTCTGGAGGAAAAAATTACAAAGATGATTCTGGATAGGAACAAAAGTGACAGGGTAGTTGTTAGGGGGAGCTTTAACTTTCCAAATATTGATTGGAAATGTTATCGGTTCAGCACCATGGATCGGTCAGTTTTTGTCCAATGTGTGCAGGAGGGTTTCCTGACGCAGCATGTCGACAGGCCAACAATACGCAAAGCCACATTGGATTTGCTTATGGGTAATGAACTCAGCCAGCTGTTCTCTTTGGAGGTAAGTGAGCACTTTGTTGATAGTGACCACAATTCGGTTATGTTTATTTAGTGATGGATAGGAATAGGTATTTATTGCAGAGCATGAGGTATCGCGGGGAAAGGCCATTATGATGCGATTAGGCAAGAGTTAAGATGCACCGCATGTGGAAAGTAACTTCAAGGGTTGTGCACACCTGAAATATGGAGCTTGTTCAGGGAAAAGCTACTGCATGTCCTTGGTAATTATGTATGCGTCATGCAGGGAATATGAGTTCGACACAGAGAGCTGGGTTTACTGAAGAAGTTGAATTTCTTGAGAAGAAGGAGAAGGAGGCATATGTAAACATGAGATATGAAGGCTGAGGTAGGACGCTTGGGAATTAAAAGCTAACCAGGAAGGGCCTAAAGAGAGAGCTACTTCGAGCGAAGAGGAGGCATGAGAAGTCTTTGTCTGGCAGAAATAATCCTGAAGCTTTCAATTGATACTTCAAGAATAAAAGAATGTCTAGCATATGATTATGGCCTGTCAAGAACAGAAGTCTGAAGTTGTCAGCGGAGTCCAAGGATAGCAGAGATGCTGAATGTTTTTTTTATCATATCAAAAATGAAAAAGACAATGTTGTCGAAGAGAGTATTGAGATGCAACCTATTAGAATAAACGACATTGACATTCATAAAGAGGAGTTGTAAGCAATTCATGGAAGTCTAAAAATAGGTTTGTCCCCTGGACTTGATGGGATGTATCCGAGGATTCTCTGCGAATCGTGGGAGGAGATTGCCGAACTTATGACTATAAGCTTTATTTCGTCAGTGTTTATGTCATTAGTGCTAGAAGACCCGAGTTTAGCAAATATTGTCCCCTTCTTCGCGAAGGGGAGTAGAGACAATGCTGGTAATTATAGAACAGTGATCCTTAGCTTTCTTGCAGCGAACGTTTTGGAACAGATTATGAGCGATAGGATTTATGATCATCGAAAAAGGAAGAAGTTGATTCGGGATAATGAGTACGATTTTATCAATAGCAGGTTGTGCCTCACAAACCTTATTGACGTCTTTGAGAAGGTGAACCAACAGGTGGATGAGAGTAAAGAGGTTGATGTGGTGGATATGATTTTCAGTAAGGCACTGTCGGCTGTTGCATGAAATACAGAGTCATGGGATTGAGGATGGTTTAGCGGTTTGGATCAGAAATTTGCTCGCTTAAAGAAGACAGAGTGTGGCAGTTCATAGGAAATAATAATCTTGGAGTTCAGTAACTGATTGTGTACTACAAGGTTCCTTTTTGTGTCCGCTGTTGTTTGTCATTTTTATAAATGACCTGGATTAGGGCATGGAATGATGGATCCATAAGTTTGCAGATGACATTAAGATCGACGATGTTGTCAATAGTGCCAATATCTGCTGACGGTTACAGAGCTGACCTCAGAAGTGGCAAATGGATTTTAATGTGGAAAAGTGTGAGGTAATTTACTTTGGAAGGAACAACAAGAATAAAGAGTTCTTGGCTAATTGTAATATTCTTGGAAGTGTAGATCTGCAGAGCGATCTCGGTGCCCATGTATACAAAACTCTGAAAGTTACCACCCACGTTGACAGGTTTGTTTGCAAGGAGTCCGGTGTGTTAGCTTTTCTTCGGAGAGTGATTCAGTTTCAGAGCGAAATTATCACTTCGCAGCTCCAGAAATTAACTGGTGTGGCCGCAGTCGTAGAGTTGTGTGCATTTCTGGTCGCCACATTATACGATGGATTTGAAAGCATTGGAAAGGGTTCAGAGGACATTTTCTAGGATGTTGCCTTCTATGGAGAGATGGTCTTACGAGGAAAGGTTGAGGGACTTGAGGCGGTTTTTGATAGCGACAAGATGTTTGAGGGGTGAATTTAGAGAGACATTGAAGATGATCAGAGGTTGCCATAAGGTGGAGAGTGAAAGCATTTTTCTTCAAATGGTAATTTTGGCACAAGGGCACATCGATGTAAATTCAGAGTGATAGATACCGAGGTAGGTTCCTTTATCAGTGAATAGTAAGGGGGCTGAACGCCTTGCCTTCAACACTCGTAGACTCAACAACTTTCAGGTCAATGAAATGGTCATTGTATAAACTGGCGGATTATGATGGTAAAATACTAGTCAGATTGGTATCACAGGTCGGTGCAGCGTTAGGGCCAAAATGAACTTCATTGCGGTGTAATATTCGGTGTTTGAACTGTTCTTTAGCTTGAAGTTGCAATCATCTCTGGTCACTATCAGTAAAACCAACACCTGGTGAGAACCGAATGTGCAACCTTAGCACCTTCTTCACTTCCAGTCTGTCGTGCAATTACTTCAAACTGACGAATTGCACCACTGGAGCTGCCGTATACTGATGACCAATGGCTACTGATCTTACCACTGGGCCCTCAAACCAATTAATCCTTTTTTGCTGAAGATCTGAAATGAAACACAGCACAGAGGAGGTTATACTGATGATGGATCATCGATTATGGAGCATCAGGTTCAGCAAAATGACATAGTAAAATGTGGTGAAAATAGGCATTATTGAATTCTGTGTTCGTTTACCGTGGCTTCCTGCGTTGATCACAGGCAATGTTATGTCGCCACTGTATGGGATTTTGCTTCTATCGGTATCAATTCGTCAGAGAATTCGATTCACTGGTACTTCACCAGCATCCTTTGGAATATTCATACGGCACAATGACCCACACTGTACACAACGTCAACAATCCTCTCCATTACTACATCCAAGGGCACGTGGCATGGTTTTTTATCCATAGTGAAAAAATAATCATGTCATGCAAGGGCAAATTGAATTTTTGTTTAATTAGTAAGTCGCAAGAATCCAGAGTAAGTTTCAAAATGTCAGATCTTCACGTTGATTACCTTGGACAGAATTCTAGCCCAGCAAGTGGGAAATCTGTCCCTCAATCCCCAGCATCCATGTAATCGCTTGCTCCATGTGTCCACTTGGAAACCTATGTGAAGGGATGTTCAGCCTGACAGAGAACTTGTGAGAATCCTCCACTGTCTGATCTACAGCTGAAACAGGAGCTATCTATTCCAGCTTGGAGGGTAGCGAAGTGGAGGGGAGACAGAAAATATTAATTGGTGTAGATTCACATTGTTCTCATTGTGATTGTTTAAAAACCTGGGCCAGAAAAGACTCAAGCAGAAAGGAGCAGAAGTAGGCCATTCTAAACACCGCTCCTGCCCCGCCACGCCATTCTGTACCATCATAGCTCACACAGCACTTTTATGTCTTTTTCCATCGTATCCATATCATCGTGGTGCCAAGTTGCTAACACATATTTATCGATCTCTACCAGAAATAGACATCGAAGTTATTCATCGCTGAGAGGAAAATGTTGCATTTCGAGACAGTTGGGTTTCTGCATGAATGTTTTAGGTTTTGCAGATGAGCAGCCGAGTCTGGTCTGAACACCTATCAAACCATAAACTAAAACTCGACTCTGATGAGATTTGCATCCACAACTTTTGAATGGCAGTCTTCACAAAGGCGTACAAATTCAACGCGCTTTCCGTTGCACCACAGAGTCGCTGCCTCACCCAGTTTTCAGCACAAAAGTTTGCCTCAGAATGATTTCGTTCGGGACACCCATCTCACGTCTGTCTGACCTCGTCACACTTTCCAGTATCTGGTCCTTATCCACGTGTGCTCTGGATCTTCAAGTGTTCGGCTACATACTGCTGAAATGTCCTCATAACACTGAGCATTACCACACGTTCAGTTAAGAAATTCCAGATTAACAACCCTCTATGGTGAAAGCGTTCTTCCTAAATCTCCTCTAAACCGCTTTTCTCCTGCTTTTCATCTATGTCACTGGTTATTATTCCTTCCCAAAAAGCCTTATTCCTGTCATAAATATCTATCTTCTTCAGAATATGTGCATGTTAATCAGTTTCTCACTCAGTCTTCTCTGTGCTTAGTTACACAGCCCCAGCTTAGCTCATCTACCTTCACAATGGGAATGGTCCAGCCCTTGGCATGATATTCATCTCCTGTGAACTTCTCCTCCTGCAATCAGACGGTTCCTGCAGTCATGCGATTACAACTGAACAATAAATGTTCTTTGAAGAAATGCCAAAATGTCTGAACAGAATCAGCAGCTCTTGTCCCTCTATGATGAGAAAGGACAGTGAACGCTTCGAGTCCAATGATTCGTGTTCGGAACTGATGGGATGTATGGGTGGGTGAAAAATGTGGAAGAGGGCGGACAGGATCCAAAATGATTGAACTCGATGTTGGGTCCTGAAATCTGCATGGTCTTTCAGTAGAAAATGAATTGCCGATTTTCCAGCTTGCGCTGTGCCTGGAAGAAGAACTGCAGCAGACCAGAGACTGGTATGATGGCTTGGGTACACAATGCAATGTTAAAGTGACAGGACAGTGGAAGACCGGGGTAATTTTTGTTGATTCTGGACAGAACTTAAGTGATCTCAGCTTTGTCACCGACTCTGTTTTCCTCTCTCCATTGTAGAGAGATCACATTCTCAGCAAGAACTACAGTTTTCTGGATTGAATGAAGTACAGACAAATCACTGGAAGATGTGTCTGGAAGTTTCCACAGTGAGGAGAGACATCGGAAACCAGCAGGAAATGTATCTTACAACAGAGAACGTTACAGTGCAGTACAGGCACGTCGGCCCCCGATGGTGCACCGAACTGTGAAAATAATGTGATGTCCATTATAATGGAAAATTAACATTTCTTTTGAAACCAATAAAAGCACAGGGAAACAGAAAAAGTAAGGGCCTGACTTTTCAGAGGGCAAGTGTTGCAGACAGAAAGAAAATCTATGTATATTTAAACCGAACTAATAGCAGACTTACAAGGCCAGCAAACTACCATATCAACAGCCAAGGAATAAGGAAAAAAACAACTCCATATCTGGAAAGGAACTCGAATCTGTCTTGCCACTGACATTGAAGTGTTCACAAGAAGAAGCGAATTGTACTTTAAAGGGAATATGTGAAAGCTATGAAGCGCCCATTACATGAGGCGTCTTGCCAATGTATTACCTGGGACATGGGAAACCTGAATTTGATGGAACGCGCTACATGCTGAAAACTTTCTGGCCCAAGAGAAGGAAAAACGGACATTAAACATGGAACAGCAAACACATAAAGCTCAGCTTACTATGATGCAAATGGTCGCCCAGCTGTTGAAAGGAGATGCTGCGTGAAAAGAAGAGCTGGCAGAGGTAAATCTGGCGGGTGCTTTGTTTGCAGAGCAATGGACCACTGAATGAGGCAGTGCACGCCCAGGCAGCCTCAATCGGCCCTGGAGGCTAAGCAGCAGGGTGACTAATGGAGGAAGGCTGAGGTGGAGATGGGCAGCCCCAAAGTTACAGGTACGCCGCTTTGCTTTATGCTTGGCAACGAATACTCGCTTATGCTCATCTCTTTTACTAACCTTATGGGCACTGAAACACCTCCCACGTCTATACTGAGCACTGAGTTTTTGCAAATCGTGAACTATATTTTCAGTACAACGATGATGCATATAAGTCAATGCTTACATCGATGTTATATGTGGAGGGTGCACCTCTTATCTTTTTGGAAGATACAAGGGCAACATATTCAGTTCATTAATGAACGCAGTTCAGAGAGTCGACGCAAATAAAGATGAACGGAAGCTTCCTGAACTTAATGGGTGCATGAGGAGTCGTGACACGAGAGAGATTTACCGCACCCCTATTGTGCGAAACCAGGAATGGGGAAACATTTCTGTTATCGGAATTCTTTTCTTTCAATCTGATGTCTCGGGATCTCAAAGTGAGACTGGGGTCGGATTTGCGCAGTACCCCGACGGGCTTGCAGGTAATACAAAAATAAGATTTACCAGTGCAGGCTGGAAAATACGAATCACGACCCCTGATGCATGTCAGAGAGCGATAGGTTCCGTGAGCGATTCACTCAACCAGGAAACAAGTCGCCATGTTAATCCCATTAACACCGATTTTCTTGCTGGAGATATGCTGCACTGCACAGCACACATACACCGCGATGGTCCTGACTAATCATAAGAGAAGGATTGGTTCAGGAGATTGGTTAAGCCAGATCAGTTGTTATTGTGCCAATTTTATTTGAATGATCACAGATGTGCTGTCATTTTAAACTTTTTTAAGTATCTGTGACGGTAAGTAGACCCTGTTTTGTTGCTGTGGAAGGCTCTTTTCCTCACGGATCATTGGCGAAGGCATCCAGAGACAGGTGTCAGAATTTGGGACCATGGGTATGACAGGCACAAAAAACGAAAGATTGTATCTTCAGGGTCGGTTTGGGTATCTGCTTCAATGCAGTTATAAGGACGGATAGGAAGAAACTAAATTGGCTAACTCAGGCAGACAGGGCAGTCCAGGTAATCCCCGCCAGGAGTGTCGTCTGGCGTTTACCTTTGGTAGATGTCTCGGACCCAAGATTAAGAAGGGTCCCAACTGATTTCAGGGCAAAAGGCAAACACGATGTGGGGCTCATACGAACCCTTAAGAATAACCCCGAAGTCTGAGTATCGTCCTTGCAAAGCAAAAGAGCCGTTAAAACCCGAGGCTGTGCAAGGAATTACTCCAGTCTTTGAATCTCTTTTATAGGCTGGAGTGATAATCCCCCGTGAATGAGAACACCCTTTTTTTTTTCGTTCAAAAAGGGAAACATTCCAGGTGAATCGGGGGAATGGAGGTTTGTTCTTGACCTGCAGGTTATCAAGAACGTTGTTGTTCCGCACACCCCAAATGTTCCCAACCCCTATATTATATTGGCTCAAATTCCACCGGATGTAAATGGCTCTCTATTGTGGATTTAGCAAATGCCTTGTTTGGTGTACCGTTACACGCAGACAGTCAATTCTGGTTCACTTTTCCATTCAAAGGCCAATAGTATACTTTCACGTGACATTTTCAAGATTACTGTGAGTCCCCACCATAATTAACGAGGCTCTACACAGGAGTCTGGAGACTCTTGCTTTAACCCGGGGGCTCAGCGCTTCTGCAGTATGTAAACGAATGCTTAATCGCAGCATCAACTGAGAAACAATTTGAGAAAGGTAGGCTTGCGATGCTCTGCCATCTAGTCTCGCAAAACTACAACTTGTGGGAACAACAGTTGAAGTTCTTAAGTCACTTAATATCTGAACAAGGAAAGGTCATTGGTCAAGACAGAGTTCAAGCAAACCAGCAAAATTCAAAGGAGAAAGTGAGGACTGCAGATGATGGAGATCAGAGCTGAAAATGTGTTGCTGGAAAAGCGCAGCAAGTCAGGCAGCATCCAGGGAACAGGAGAATCGACGTTTCGGGCATAAGCCTGAAGAAGGGCTTATGCCCGAAACGTCGATTCTCCTGTTCCCTGGATGCTGCCTGACTTGCTGCGCTTTTCTAGCAACACATTTTCAGCAAAATTCAAAGCCTCACATGAAGAAACAATTGCTATCCTTTTTGCTCATGCGATCCTACTTAGAATGTTTAACCCGCATTACGCAACCCTTTAGGTGCCCAAAAGTGACATAGCTCATGGCTCAGTTTTGCAGAGCTAGAGTCCGTTGCAGTGACCCCTGAGGCCGAGATGCTTTTGTTGAATTGAAATGGCTCTCCAAACTACACCGACACTGGGATTCCATATCCAAACAAGCCTTTTGTACAAACAGTGGATGAGAAGCGTGCCTGCATGACATCTGTGCTGATGCAGAATTATGTGTGGAAAATTGAGGCCAGTAGCTTATTTTTCACCTCAACTTAGATCCCGTAACGGCAGGCTTGCATAAATGCCTCCGTGTCGTGCCTGCATTTGAAAAGGCTGTTGTAGCTTCCAGGGACATAGTCGGCTTTGTTGAAGTAAACCGACTGGTCCCACATGCAGTATCCTTACTTCTTTCTGAGCAAAACACAGGACATATGTCGGCAGCACCTTGGTTCACATACAATGCTATGCTATTGGAGAAGCCTAACATGACAATAAAGCGATGTAACGTCCTTAATGCTGCTTGTCTTCTCCCCACAGAAGGAGACGGAGACCCACATGACAGTGTCACCGTAATTAATGACATTTGAAGCCCGAGACCAGACGTGTAGGATTCGCCAATTTAGAATCTGATACGGCGTTTTATTGTGGATAGGTCAGCATTCAGAAGCAAAGAGATAGGCCAATGTCTGGTATGTTGTAGCAACTACCCACGAGGTAGTCAAAGCGGGATCACTTCCTTCTCATCTGTCAGCCCAAGCAGCAGAGCGGATTGCCTTGATTGAGGCATGTAAATTGGCCGAAGGAAGAATAGTGAATATTTCCATCGACTGGGGATATGCATTCGGGGTTGTACATAATTTTGGATCCCTGTGGAAAAACAAGGGCTTCTTGACCTCCAAAGGGAAAGCCAATCACATAACATGGCCTGATCTCTGACCACCTGTAAGCAGTCCGATTGCCGAAATCAATCACTGTACGTACGTGTGAAGCCCACAGGAAAAAATATGATTCAATTTCTCAAAGCAATGAAAATGTAGACTGAGCGGCAAGGACGGCAGCCAATCAGCCGCCAGGTGATGAGTTTGACATGTGTATGTGTATGTCAAATATTTGTAATCCAAAGCAAACTTATGGGAGTTGCAGTCGCAGGCCACATCGAAGGAGAAGTGTGAATGGACAAGGGCAGGCTGCAGAATGAGGGAATGGGTGTGGTGTGGCCCCAATGGGAAATCCTGTCTACCACGATCTTTATTCCCTTTCTATGCCAAGGTAACACACGGTAAGGACCATGTGTCAAAAGTGGGGATGTACTACAATATTTCAGCACGCTGGCACAGAAAGGGATTTACTCATTACTCATAAAAATAATGTGAATAATGTGTTATCTGTGCCACTAATAATGTGGATACAAATGAATAAGGCAGAACACCCCCAATCCCAAAGACCCTTTGAACATTTACAGATGGATTTTATTGAACTAACACTCAGCGAAGGGAAAAGGCATTGTCTGATAATTGTTGATGTTTTCCCAAGGGGTGGAAGTGCTCCCACGTCTAAACAGGATGCCAGTGCAGTAGCCAAGGCTTTGCTAACTGAAATAATTCCGAGATGGGGCATCGCTGAAAGGCTAAGCAGCGACAATGGAAAGCCATTTATAAATATTGCCCTCCAGCAGATCAGTGATTACTTGGAAATAAAGGTGAGGCAACATTGTGCCTATCACCCAGCGAGCGGTGGGGCAGTGGAAAGAGAGAAAACTACCCTTAAATATAAATTGGAAAAATGTTGTTAGGAACTAGAGGTGACATGGACAAAGGCATTTCCAATTGTGCTAATGTATATGAAGGAGAGGAAGCGTAAATCTTAGGACGTTTGAGATTTTGTTTGGAATGTGGCCCAATACAGAAATTGGCCCAAGACCGATTCTAAAACAGATAACATTCACCTCTATTGACAAAGCCCTAGCCAGAGAAACCATAGCCAACCTGCTGAACAGACATAACAGACAACAGGACGTTGAACCCATCAACAAAGACGGCATACTTAAACTACTGGACTTGTGCCTCACAACACACTTCACATTCAACAACCAGATATACGAACAAATCAACGGAACACCCATGGGCTCACCGATCTCGGGACTCATAGCAGAAGCAATAATGCAAAGGTTAGAACAAACAGTCTTACCACAAATTCAACCCAAACTCTGGGTCAGATACGTGTATGACACCTTTGTAATCATTAACAACACGGAAATACAGAAAAAAACACCGGATCATCAACTCCACACTCACAGGAATCCGATTCACGAGAGAAGAAGAAAAGGGCAACCAACTCCCATTCCTAGACGTGATGGTACAGAGAACACCTAACGGAGAATTCACCACAAAGGTACACAGGAAAGCCACACACACAGATCAAGTCCTGAACTATGAAAGCAACCACCCCAATATACACAAAAAAGTTGCATCAAGACACCATTCAAAAGGGCCACAACACACTGCAGCATACCAGAACTGCAAAAAGAGGAAGAGGAACACCTATACAAGGTATTCGCCAAAAACGGATATCCTCGCAATGTCATCAACAGATGCCTGAGGGATAGACCACAGAACGAGGACATGCCACAACCCAAAGGACTAGCCACACTACCATACATCAAGAACATCTCTGAACTGACAGCCAGCCTACTGCGACCACTAGAACTCATAACAGCACACAAACCAACAGCCACAATCAGACAACTCACCAGAACGAAGGACCGGATACCCAACATGAGCAAAACTGATGTAGTGTACAAAATCCCATGCAAGGACTGCACAAAACACTATATAGGACAAACAGGAAGACAGCTGACGATCCGCATCCACGAACATCAACTAGCCATGAAACGACACGACCAGCTATCCCGAGTAGCCACACACGCAGACGACAAGCAACATGAATTCGACTGGGACAACACTACCATTCTCGGGCAAGCCAAACAAAGAACAGCCAGGGAATTCCTAGAAGCATGGCACTCATCCACAAACTCCATCAACAAACACATCGACCTGGACCCAATATACCGGCCACTACAGCCGTCAGCTGAAACTGACAACTGGAAGCGGCAGGGACAGGCCACTATAAATGCCGGAGGAAACACCACAGAAGCGCTTCACAGGAGGCTCCTAAGCACTGAGGATGTCACCTAGACAGGAGACGAAACGTTTGCAACAAAAACTTCCAGCTCGGCGAACAGAACCACAACAATAACAGACCACTGTGAGGACGAGATGTTATGTTTCGGTATAAAACTCTCCACACTTCTGTCTCAAATACAGAACCAAAAGAAGGGCAGCACTACCCCAATCAGCAGAAGGGAAAATGCACAATCTAGAACCTGAAGACTGGATAGTGGTGGAAGACGTCAGGAGCAAATGCATGAGGGCGAAGAGCTGGCTGGAACCGTTCCAAGGACTCCCTACAACACAGACAGCTGTTAAGGTCGCCGAAAGACCACGTTGATACACGCCAGCCATTGCAAACGTGAAGCTGACCTTGAGGAGACATCGGACAACACGGGATCCAAGTAAGTGTTAGTAATGATTAGAAGACTCATAGAAATATTGGGCTGCATGGCAGGACGAGTCGTGAAGGCAGGGGTGTCTGGGAGACAACCGCAGACGTTAATCTTAACCAAGGATGTTAAGTTGACATTTACATGCCCCCGATGCTTGTTTGGTAACCAGGACGACTATAAATAAGGCAATAATTGTTTACACAGAGATCCTTGTGTACCCAGTTACTGGCACTGAGTAGTATCCCCCACGGCTACAGGTACACCTGACACGGGATATCGGTTTCCTGTTATCAAAGAAGGAGGTGCGATGGCAAGGGTAATAATAACCAAGATTCAGGAGAGTGATGAGGAAGCCTGGTGGTGTGGAATAGATAGACCCTTCTCCGATATCGATAGACAGTTGAATATAGTGGTACAGCCTCGCACCCACCCCGACCGAGATGCAGTGCAGAAGGTCCTCCAAGAAATAGTAGCTCCTGGACTCGAAAAGATGAATGTCCAATGACCCGCATTGCAGATGAGCGGAAAGGCCTTTTCCAATCTGACAGAAATGGAAGAAACAAAGAAACTGAATGTGCAGCTAAAATGATCACAAACGAAAAAAGTTAAAGTGGATTCATTGAGAAAACTTACAGCGCCATATTTCACTTTCCGTGGAAGTCTACTGTTAAGGACTCAGTGTTGTCACTGCTGTAGCAATGGGGGATCTCCTCTGACCATTTATGTTGTTGACAACCTTCCCAAAGCAGGGAATGTTGTATGGAACTGTCAATTAATCGAGTATTGTCACAAACAGGATTCAGACTAGCGTAAAACAAAGAAGTGTGAATCCTGGAAATCTGAATCAACAACAGGAATTGACAGAGAAACTCTGCAGGCGTGGCAGCATCTGTGGAGACAAAGAGATTTAATGTTTCATATCACAGATTCAGGCTACGTATGCTTTTTATTGTTTTATTGCCTGGGTAATTGTCAATTCCACTTCACAAAACAGCATACCTACCAGAATCTCTCATTAGCTGACAGGCGTCATCTGTAAAAATGCAAAATTCCTTTATTAGCTGTAATGCTGTTGCTGTTGCCATGAGTTGGTGAAAGGCTGGCCTTCATTACCTTTTTCTTCTCCTTTATGTCGATGAGCAGCCATGGTGAATGGAGAATTTCTGTTTGCCTCCCTTTGTCTCTCTGTGCCATCTCACTCTCTTCTACATTCTCCCACTCTCTGTTGGTGAATATCCCTCATTTTTCATTTCTACTCTTGGAAAAGTGTTAAAATCGGAGTCTGGTCCGTGGCTTTCTCATCCCCCCCCGGCCAGAGTGTGTAGAACTGGGCTCACAGTCTCCAAGTAATGTCTGTGTTATTTAGGTCTGAGATCAGGTGACATTTGTTCACACAAAACGTTATGAGCTTTTACAATTCTAAATAGTATTCATAATAGACCAGAAAAAAGCAGTTTCACTCCAATTATAGGATTTCTATGGTGCCATTGCCGTTTGCCTAAAATCAATGAATGGTGACAGCAGACAATGAGAGCCATTATCTCATTGGATGCGTTATTACTACAACATTGTCCTGCAAGTCTGCAGTCTATCCTGCGTCTATTCATTATTCCCAAAAAACTTGAAAAGACGGACGGAGAATAATAGTAGAAGAGATAGACAAATCCTTGTCGAACAGAGTAGAAAGAACTCTGCGTTGAATTAGCAGGATAGAACATCTATTAATGGGTCCACATCAGGCGGTAGGGCTTGGGAGCACGAAATAACAACGGACTGAGCTCAAACACAAGAATCATGCTGATCCGTCACTTTCGCGATGTTGGATAAACAATACGGCTTTTACAAGAAGTTTAAACAATGAACTTTCAATGTACAGAACATTTGACAGCATTTGACGCCATTAACGCCTGGTTATTACCACATTCTTTAACTGACGAAACCACAGACACTGTTCTTCAAATCAATAAGGGCATTTAATGAAGTATTTCATCACAGTTAATCGGACCACCTTTCTGGAATAAAGCTGCTCGATGAGAATTTATATCAACGTCCGCTCGTGCAGAAAAGAAGTTCACAGCTGGTGACTGTCCACTGAAAATGTACAGGAAGAGGCAATCTCTTCTTCCTTTGATTTCAAACTGATGCCTTCACCTCTTTAACCTGACGGGATAAACAGTATGCGTTCATCCTCTCGGGGCCGATTTACCGCCTGAATATGCACAGAGGGAAACTCATACCAAGAGACCAGGGTAATTGTGGTGAACCTACCAGGAGTGGTGTGAGTCGGTGTTAACAGTGGGCAGTAAGGGCTAAACCATTAGCACTGACATTGATCCTTGTACCAACAGCTCCTCATTCACTGTCTGCCTCATTCATCCCAGTCATCATTGACTTTCAGTTTATCCTACTTTCCCTTCGAAACTTTACACTTGTTCCGGACCACTTTCGGGTGTCCACTTGGAAAATGCAGCTTTTTCAAACGAAATTCTGGAGGATACACGTCACTCTTTGGGATAGGCTTCACTGCCCAACCATAATTACTCAAAAGATTGAGATGGTAAGTTACTTTACTTCGTCCTCGAAGTGCTCAACACAGTGATACAGCCATGATGTCGATAGGGAGGAAGTTCGAAGAATTAAACCCAGCGACATTGAATGAACAGCGTGCTAGTTTCAGCTCAGAAAGGCGAGATCCTTAGAGAGGATTTTCAGTGACAATTTATTCGTGTATGTGCTGCCATAGCTGCCAGAGGATGTGGTCGAGGCTCGTACAATTGCAACATTTAAGAGGCATTTGGAATGGCATATGAGTAGGAAGGGTTTGGAGAGAGATGGGCCGTGTGCTGGCAAGAGGGACCAAATTGGGTTGGGATTTCCGGTCAGCAAGGACAGGTTTGAACGAAGGGTCTGTTTCCCTGCAGTACATCTCTATGACGCTAAGATTCCAGCAATCAATCACTGGATTCCTTCTGGCAGAACCGGGTCTGTGCTCTCTGTGGAAGCAGAAAATGGTTTTCATTCAGATTAGCCACAAGAAGAGAAATAAATCTTCATTTCCTGACTTGGAATTTTGTCCAGGCCTGGGCGATTCAAACCCAGACTCTGAAGCAGGGACTCCACTGAAGTTCACAATAACCCTTTCGACCTAACCTGTACAAACTCTTGTGCCTATCGTTCTTTGTCCCCACATTTTGAAGCACCGGTGCTTGCCGTGGGTGGTGAAGGAGCTAACTACAGCCTCGCAGAAAAACCGTGGGGTCAGAGACCCGATCGATCTGTCATGCAGCGGGAATTGCATTGCTCAGAGCAGACGTGTTTGCTGTGTGGGCCTGAAACCGAGCTCGATCACACACAGATACGGTGTAACAGCTGCTGGCAGCTGTGGAGGCGGTTGGGTCGGTTTCATTCGCACTGTGGGAAAAAGACTGGATTCTAAATTCAGGGGAGCTAAGTGTCACAGATAGAAGGCTGAGAATTGGTTTGGGAACGATATGAGTCATGACCGAATGGCGGGAAGACCAGATGGGCTGGAAGCTCTAACTGTCCTCTGTTGCCTTCTGGTCTTTGGCCATCCAGTATCTAAGGAAATAGAAACAGAGTTAATCGTGCATTTCGAAGTCCTCCTCTCATAACTCGGCGAGGTGAGAGATGAAACAGTTCTGCTATTAAATTTTGAAACTGGGTGAATGTTTGGAGACGGAGTAATAAAAAAGAAACTGAGTATAAAGTTGAGAGTCAGGAGATATTCAATAAAAAGGTAGACGGAGATGGACATGGAGAAATAAGTGTCACTGTTCTTGAAGACTTAACTCGGTTTTCCAATCCAAGATTCTACCAGACCTGCTGAGATTTTCCCGCAATTTCTTTTGTTGGTACTGAAACAGAAGGGAGAAGTGTGATCCTGGACCAATCAGCTATGTCTGCTCTGTGGACATTAGAATTCCCTGTTCGAACAAATCACTTCTGACCCACACGGAAACCTCACTATCCTTCATCACCCCCATCCGTGTTACTGACAATAAGCTGTTCATTACGTAAACCCATATCGGTACACAACAGCATCATTTACCGAGTGAATTGGGAAAATTTCAGGGAGAGTTCCATTAGGTTTCCATCCGAGCATTCTCATTCAGTTAATTCTATTGCAGCACCATTTGACATGCAGCTGTCACTGTCATGTGGCCATTCTCATTCGAAGTCTCTGGACATTTTGGTTGGGGCACGTTTGGAATGGTACTTCACGTTTTGGAAGGGACATCGTTTATAGCATATTCGGCTGAACTGATAACCTTGTCTCTTGCACCTGCAGTACAGTGGAGACAGTTTTCACTCAGAAACCAAGAGATGATCAAAAACGGAGGAAAAAATGTGTCAACAAAACCTGCCTCAGCGAGCGAATTCGCTCTTGCAACATTAATGGAGAGCGGCTTTCCTATTAACAAACAACAGAGCCCTGCGTGGGTCTCGACCCCACACCATTGAGATTAAAGGTCTCAAGCTCTACCGACTGAGCGAGCCAGGACAGGATTGATGTTGGTTAATTTATCATTTCATACTGAGTTTAATTCAGCTGAAACGGCAATTTTCAAAAATCTCGTTCATTCCTCACCATTGCAAATAACATTATTCAAGTCTATCAATTCTCAGATTTATTCCTTCAGACCATTACAATCCATTTAGGACTTGCCCCGGAATTTAGGATTTTTTTTTAATATTTTCATATTTTGACCCTGATCCTAAGGTCGCCAAAGTGATTCCCAGACAATCTGGCAGTCTGCAAATCAATCGGGAAAATACCTCAGGAAACCAAATCATTTCTGATTAGAGTGTAGGGAATCGCAAATGCTGAAGAGATGCAGTCCTCACCATCAACACTTTCTTTGTTCTACCTGCCTACAAAGTTTACCACTTCTCATATTCGAGACTGGAATTCTGATTATAAAATGTTTTAAAAACAGGAACAACCTTCTGAAGCCATTTCCAATTTGAATTCGAATTTTTTACCTTTTCACAAGGTAACAGCCGTTCCTGAGGAAGGAGTTTCCATGAGCTGTGTCCCAGGTCTGGGCAGGAAGCCGCTGAATGAAACTGTAGTGGCCCCTTTCTGTTGGCAGTGGGGGCTTGTAGACAGTGGGGTCACATTCTGCTGCACGTGACCGTTTCACTCACTGCGGACTCAGGGTCAATCATGGATGAGTTCTCGTGGTTGTATTGTCAGAAGATGGTCGGTCTCAATACTTAGAGTCATAGAGTCATAGAGATGTACAGCTCTGTGCTGTTTTTCGGCTTGGAGAACCAACATTTCGGCCAAAGCTCTGACCATTTTAGACACAGCAACTGGCAGCAAAATTGTGCGTGTACACATCCAAACGCACAGTGCTCGAGAGGATGTGGACACCAGTAGTTCTCATTATTTTAAGAATCAGTTGCTCATGTACCCGTGTTTACCGCAGAGAGGGTGAGAGACCCGAGGAGTAACAAACACACCCATAAAACAATATCAGGATCTGTGTAGTTCTGTCATAAAAAGCTGCCTGCTGTTGTTCTATTGCAAAGTTGGGTTTCAAACCCACGACGCAATAGAGACTGGACCCTAAACCCAGCACATTTAACCTCTCTGGATTAGTGGTGCTGGAAGAGCACAGCAGTTCAGGCAGCTTCCAAGGAGCAGTAAAATCGACGTTTCAGGCAAAAGCCCTTCATCAGGAATACAGGGTTTCGCCCGAAACGTCGATTTTACTGCTCCTCGGATGCTGCCTGAACTGCTGCGCTCTTCAGCACCACTAATCCTGAATCTGGTCTCCAGCATCTACATTCATTGTTTTTACCTACATTAAACCACTCAGCGACGCTCCCTGACGATATCTAAGCGGGAAACCTGTCAAGACTAATGTTTCAGCATGGCTTGACTTCAGGCAATTTCCCCTGGCACTTTCTTTGAATACCTTCGCATAATTTAAAAAAAATATTTACAACGATTTGACAGGTTTGCACGGTGTGGATATTAGTGAGAAGCTGAATATTCTTCGACAGTTTTCCCCGGAGCTTCAGGCCTGAGGGATGTCCTTGGAAAAGTTTACAAAATCATGAGGTAGACGAGCAGAGAACATAGTAAATCTACACTTTTTCAGAAGTCACGTGAGTTTAAAGAGAGATAGCATAGGTTTAATGTGAGGGCAGTACAATTTGAAAGGGATGTGAGCGACACTTGTTTTTAATACAGACATTTTTGTGCATGTTGAATAAATTGCCAAATTTAGTGGCAGAGATTGGTACACTCACAACACTCCAAAGGCATCTAAATGGGTATACAGACAGGAAGTGTTCGGAGAGATAAGGGATAAATATTGGCAAATATGTTTAGATTAGTTACTGTCATCTGTTCAGCAGTTGCAAGTTGGATAGGAAGGTTTTCTTCCGTGCTCGGCAATTGTGTGACACTCCAGTACCTGACAACAGTTTGAATCGACCACTTGCAAAAACGCATGCTGTTTGTTACTAAGTCAGCGTGTTTGAATTTTATTTTTTCTTGAGGCCGAATGTTTTGAAATGACACAGAGAGGAATGTTTTCCAGACATTTACAGACAATGACCATTCTCCATGATACATTCCCAAGTTCTCCATCAAATAATTTTGATGACTAAAAAAAACTCACAAAGCCCAAATCGTGTTATCCCCTCAACTCTCCAGTGAATACAGACAGCTCGTAACGTGGTCAAGGTGCAGAACTCAAAAGGCAGAGTCATTATCTGACACACAAACTCATTACTTCTGTCTGTGAGGCAGTGCAAGACGTATATGTCAAGAACTGCTCACACAAATAGCACCGAAGCAATTCCAAACGGAGCTTCCCGATATTCTGGAGATTTACTGCATTGCCAAGTAACAGAAAGTGCTCAGGAAACATAAAACAAAACAGAAAAATGTACCTAGCAAAGTGAATATTACCAATTATATTCTCGATTAAATTAGGTCAACAATGCGCTGGTGCCTCCATCTGATCGAGAGAGCTAATCTCCATCCTCCCTCACCAGGACAGTAATGAAGGAAATGAGAGAAATATAACAAAGTTTCACGTTGCAGTTGCCCACCTTTTAGCCACAACAACAAAAAACGAGGGAGCAGATTCAGTGCAGGATCTGGCTTCACAACAGCGGTGAAATAACGACGTCCACTCACTTTCAGGGAAAACTGTGAACAACTCACATTGTCCAGAAGATGAATACACAGCGCAGGCTGTTTCGTTCCCATATTCTACTGCTGCCCTGACATTCATACGAAAATGTACATTTAAAAGAGAGCGTTTGTAGCTGTGTAATGACAGTGGCAGCTATTTCCCCTCGCTCTTACTGCTGCCCTTGGTAGTGTAGGGGCTGGTATTCTCATCTTACACGCGGTAGTTGAGTGTGCAATTCTCTGTTGTGGAAAAGCGGAGTGTTTTGGAGCAGAAAGATGTGAAGTTCGGATGCTTCTGGAGTTCTTGTTGAAAAGTTCGGTGACGCTAGGAAGATGGTTTGCAGACTTTTCCTCGCCTGTCTGGGTGACATTCTCAGCGCTGCAGAGGTTCCTGTGAAACGTTGCTCTCATGTTTTGGTACGAATTCGTTTGGTTTCATTGCCGCTGCTTCCGCTTGTTGCGATTGCAGATTGGGTCCAACGGATGGAATCCGTGGATGAGTGCCCTGCTTCCAGGAATTGTCTGGCTGTCTTCTGCTTGCACTGTCCTATTATTGTTGTGCTATTCTAGTCGAATGTGTGGCCCTTGCCGTTTGTACGTTTTGCTACTGGGGACTGCTGGATTGACGCCCACACAAATTCTTTGCCAAGAACCAATGTCCACACACCTTCATTCGCAGATGCATGGCACACAAAGTTAGCAACGAGGATATGCTATGAGGTAATTTTTAAATCATGATTCCCTGTATTAAAAACAAATTCTGGAAAACGATATCCAGACTCCTCCGAACACTCAGTCTTATGACAGCACAGAAACCGAGAACCTCACTCAGACAACAACTTACGAGAAAACAAGACCCAATACCCATCATGTGCAGGTCAAACATGGTTGACGAGATTCCACGCAGGGACTGCACGAAACACGACATAGGAGAAAGAGGCTGACAACTAGTGAGCTGCATTCATAATTTCATCTGGACTGTGAAAGCCTCGGACAGCTGTTCCTTGCAGTTATGCACAGAATATTGAATGTCTCTGATTCCAGGGCTTGGAATTCGGATGATATGACGTTCTGCAGCACTGGTTACTTCCTTGTGTGAGGTAATTCCTAATGGAATATACGTAACACTCTATTGCTCATTGAGAAATACATCCAAAATAGGAGCTTAGATAAGCATTTCTGTTGTATTTGTGGTGCTGTACCAGACATGCCCTGTGGCACTGCACTTATTCTGTGTTTCCTGAGGGTTCGGCACAAGCTTCCACGATCGTATTATGGGCAGTAATCTGCATTTTCGCTTCAATAACGGGTGTGTGAGGCGGAGGTCCACCATTCTCTATTCTATTTTTCTCTTCTTATGCACAACTGCAATACAGTAAAGGATCAATTAATATTGTAAGATGATATACAGAGGCCTGTGAAATACTGAAGTTTTAATGACATTTATGCAATGGTTAGAGATCACCTTGATTCAGGAAATAAGGATGTAAAGTCTGTTTGGCTGGAGTTGAGGAACAGTGAGGAATGAACTCACAACCATGTGTAGTTTACAAGCGCACTCGCAGTAACCACAAAGCGAAATAAATCATACAATGAAAAACAATTGTGTGTGAGTGACAAAAATGGCAATAGTCATGTGTGATCTTAACTTCCCATCTAAAACTCTCGGTTCCATTGTAAAACCGTTTGGAGAACCATAATCAAACAATTCCCACATGTCCCATAAAACATCACGAGGGATATCTTGCTAATTGATTACTCTACTGGTGACTTAATTTTCCTATGTTCTTGGAAACCATCTCTTTAATTGTGAGCATCAGAAAAGGCTTTTTATTTGCCAGCAAGAAATAAATATGTGATTAACCTTTGTTTATTTCATGTATAAGAACACTGAGACTCCTCTGCACCGCACTTCTTTTGCGTTTCTATCGGTTTTAATGGTAGTGTGCCTTTTTATTCATCCCAACAAAGTATATGACCTCGCATTCCCGACATGAAACTGCATCTGCCAAGTATACTCCAATTGTTGGAGGGAATCCGGAGGAACAGAATGTACATGTATTTGGAAAGGAGAAAGTGAGGTCTGCAGACGCTGGAGATCAAAGCTGAAACTTTATTGCTGGAACAGCACTGCAGGTCAGGCAGCATCTAGGGAACAGAAGATTCGACGTTTCGGGCACATGCCTGAAGAAGGGCATGTGCCCGAAACGTCGAATCTTCTGTTCCCTAGATGCTGCCTGACCTGCTGTGCTGTTCCAGCAATAAAGTTTCAGCATGTATTTGGAAAGGCAAGGACTGATTCGGGATAGTTAACATGGCTTTGTGCGTGGGAAATCATGTCTCACAACCTTGATTGAGTTTTTTGAAGAAGTAACAAAAAAGATGATTGATGAGGGCAGAGCAGTAAATGTGATCTATATGGACTTCAGTAAGGCGTTCAACAATGTTCCCCATGGGAGACTGATAAGCAAGATTAGATCTCACGGGTAATAGCAGTGGACCGAACGCCGTCAGTACCTGGACACCAAGAAGAACATGTTCCATCAACTACAACACTGTTTTCTATTGGCAAGCCAATTACTGATCAAAGCTGCAATCTCTCCCATAATTCCATTTTCCGCATTTTACCTATTGTGGGGAACCTTATCGAACAACTTTCTGAAACCCATATACACCACATCAACCGGTTTACTGTCATCTACCTATTTGATCACTTTGTCAAAAAAGTCAATAAGATTCGTTAGGCAAGGCCTACCCATCACAAAACCGTGCTGACTGTCCCTGATCAGATTATTCTTTTCTAGATGGTCATAAATCCTATCTATAATAACCTTTTCCAACACGTTACCAACAACTGCAGTGAGACTCACTGGTCTGTAATTACCAGGGTTGTCTCTAAGAGACTTTTTGAACAAGGAAACAACATATGCTATGCCGCATTCCACAGGCATTATTCCTGTAGAAAACGATGATTTGACGATCAATGCCAAATGCTCATCAATCTCTTCCCTTGCTTACCAGAGGATCCTAGGACAGAAAACACCCGGCCCAGCTGACTTATCTATTTTCACACTCTGCAGTATTTCTAATATCTCTTCCTTGTGAACCTCAATCTCTTCTAGTCTAGACGCAAGTATCTCTGTATCTTCCTTGCCAACATTTTCATTTTCTGCAGCGAACACTGTCGAAAAATATTTATTAAGTGCTTCCCCTATCTCCTCTGACTCCACACTCAACTTCCCACTATTATCCTTGATTGTCCCAAATTTCACTCTCGTCATTCTTTTATTCCTGACATACCAATGGAAAGCCTTAGGCATAACCCTGATCCTAACTGCAAACAATTTCTCATGTCTCCTCCTGGCTCTTCACAGCTCCCTTTGTAGGTCTTTTCTGATATCGTTGGAACCCTCGAGCGATCTAACTGTGTTTTCACATTTTTTCCTAACATAAGACTTCTTGTTCTTCTTGACCAGGGATTCCACTTCCTTAATAAACCACGGCTCACGCATTCTATATCTTCCTCCCTGCCTGACAGGTACACACACAGGAGCTTTTCCTTGAATAAGCTCAACGTTTTTAATGTGCTCACCCCCTGCAGTTTCCTACCCCATTCTACGCTTCCTAAATCTAACCTCAATGTATCGTAATTTCCCTTCCACCAGCTGAAACTTTTGCTCCGTGGAGTACACCTGTCCCTTTCTATCACGAAAGTAAACCTGAGAGAATTGTGATCGCTGTCTCCAGAGTGCTCACCTACTTCCGAATCTAAAACCTGGCCAGGCTCGTTACCCAGTACTAAATCAAAAGTGGCTTCGTCCCTGGAAGGCATGTCTACATAATGTGTCAGGAAGCCCTCCTGCACACACTGGACAAAAACTGACCCATCTATAGTACTCGTACTGTCGTGATCCCAGTCAATATTTGGATATTGTCTTGAGTATTCCAGAGTTTTTCATTGTCCCACAGTCCAGATGAAGTTTGCATTCCTCACGTACAGGACCGAGAATTCTTTCAATGTCTCAGATCAGTTCCTGCCCCAAGAACATCAGAGTCAATGTCTCGTCCTCTATTCGGACCGACAGTTTACACTTCTTCATTCTCCTCTGATTCCATTTCCCAAAGAGTTTCTCAAGATTTCCAAAGCTGGAGTCTAAATTATATGGTTTGCTTCCTAAACATTTTTCCAACTCCCAATTGACAATATTTTCACAGTATCTCTTCACAATCCTCTGGCTTGCACCATGTCCAGTGATGAGAAGTCCCGTTTGGTGGAGAGATTCCCGAGGCTGGTGAGTTTCACTTTGGAACAAAGATGGTTAAGTCGCAATTTCCTGCAGTTGTTTGTAATGATGGGAGAGGGAGCGGTGGGGAATGAGCAATTTGACGAGCAGGAGGAAGTGTTGCCAATGACCCGAGTCAGAGAACAGAAGACAGGGATTAAAGGAATCTAATGAAAAGCAGCACTTCTGCTCAGGACGTTCAATAACAACTGCAGAAACCCGATGTGTCGAGCAGTGTATCTGGAAAGAGAAATAATCTTTTAAATGTGGAACATTTCTGATGAAGAACTCGAGTTTCCCAAGTCTAATGAAATTCCCAGCCTGGTTTGCAAAATAGGTTTTCTGAACTTTGGGCGAAAATGTTCCAGCAGGAAAGCATATAGAACGTAGTCAGTCGGATCAGAACCTACGTGGGGGAACGTCAAAGGATTTGCAATCCATCGCTTTAACCATCCGGCCATGACAACAGACAGAGAAGCGATATTGAGCATTGACCAAATCAGCCGTGAACGCATTGAAACCTGCCGCTGACTTGATGAGCTAAATGCTCCCATCTCCTTTCATACCTTTGCTGTCATTTGTAAGGTGCGAGACACCAATGTAAAAGAAGAAAAGCACAAAGGTAGGAAAAGATATTTGCAGCCAAACTGAGTCAAAATTATTTATTGAAACGAAAATCACACTTGGCAATTTGCTAGATCTCTTTGGAACATGGCCAGCAGAGGTAAGCAAGGGAGCTATTGATCTGAGTGTTTGTGGACCTGAAGCAAACAAAGGTTAGTGACATATTCATTTATTTTTCTGGCGAACGAGATGCTATTTCCTGATGGTTACAATGAAAGAAATGGTTCACAATAAAAGAGAGAGATTAAGTCGCATTTAGATACATTTCAATGTGACACGATTCATTTTCAGTCCCTAATTACCTCAGAGATGGAGGGGGTGAGTTACTTTTCTTCACGCTTGAACTCCTCAGCATGGAGGTACAGACATGAAACCGCGAGAGATGGAGTTCTTGAATTGGGAACCAGCGACACTGAAGGAACGATGTAAAAGTGAGGACTACAGATGCTGGAAACCAGATTTTAAATCAGAGTGATGCTGGAAAAGCACAGCAGGTCAGGCAGCATCCGAGGAGCAGGAAAGTCGACGTTTCTGTTGCCAGTCTTGCTGCGTTCCGCAAACAATTTTCGTTTTGGGCTCAGATTTCCAGCAACTGCAGCTATTTGTTTTATGTTAACCTTCATAATGTTTTGGACAAAACCAATGACTTGCTAGCATCGGAAAATCGGCAGAAGTTCTAGTACACCGATATGTTTGCTGAACAATACAACCAAACCATGGGCGGGAATACGATCCGGGCCACGGTGCTGTGAGCACCGAATCCTCACAAGTAAATAACAAGACAAGGCGATAGATACTATCGTATTTGGTGTAAATAAAACACCCTTTCTGAACATTTTCATTGCAGATTATTTTCTACTTGTCTTCGAAGATTTACAAAGTGGGAAAAGGCCATTCCTCCCATTGTGTATTGCGGCTAATCAGAGAGCCAACTATTCTACTCGTAGTTTCCAACTTTGTCCAAAAGTTTGGTCATGGTGTCATGCAGAAACTCAGCGAGTTCACTCAGACATTTTTGTGTGTGCAGAATGATTTGCCACATTTAAGGCAAATTCAATGGCATCCGAATGTGTATATAGACAGGAAGCGTTCGGAGAGATAAGGAACACGTTTTGGCAAATATGGTTCAATTAATTTCGGTTATCTGTTCAGCAGGAACAGGTTCGATAGGAGGGTCTCTTTCCGTGCTCGGCAACTTTGATGTGCTCCCGCAGCTGAAACCAGTTTTAATGGACCATTTGCAAAAAAATGCACTCTGTTTGTTACGCAGTCAGCGCGTTTGCCTATATTTCTGCAGCGTGGATGGGACGGGTTGAACCAGCGATGAGGGTCTTTCCGGACTTTTGCTTCCAATGACCATTCGTTTGGCACCTTCCCAACTTTGCCATCAAAGAGTTTGGCTGAAGAATAATACGGCACGGATAATGTTACCCCCCTCAGCTCTCCAACGAATCCAGACACTGACAACTCTTCATGTGGAACAGAAGCAAAACAGAGAGGGTGGACCATTGCCAGACACACCGAAGCATGCATGCTGCCTTTGTTGCAGTGCACTCCATTATGTCATGAACTGCTCAGAGAAACGGCAGCGAGGCCATTCAGAACATACTGGAGATTTAGTGCATTGCCAAGTCACAGGAAGTGCTCAACAAACATAAAACAAAACGGAACAGCAATAATCCATGAAAAATGAAGTTTACCAATTGCAGTCGTGATGTAATTAGGTCAACAATGCGCTGATGACTCCATCTGATCGAGAGGACCAATCACCAGCCCCCTTCACCAGGACAGTAATGAAGGAAATGCGAGAAATGCAAAAAACATTTCTCATCGCGATTGCCAAACTTTTCGCCACTGCAACAACAAAAACGGCGAGCAGATACAATGCAGAATCTGGCTTCATATCAGCAATGAAATAGTAATATCCATTCACTTTCAGTGAAAACCGTGAACAAAGGAAATTGTCTGAAAGATGAATACCCAGCGCAGGCTACTTGTTGCCCCGATTATACTGCTGCACAGACTTTCATATTTAAAGGTACCTTTCAAAGAGAGTGTTTGTGGCTGTCCATATGACAATGGAAATTGTTGCCCTCGCTCTCACTGCCATTATTGATCGTGTTGGGTTTGGCATCCTCACCGTGCACGCGGGAGTTCAGTGTACAATTCTCTGCTGTGAAAAATCGGAGTGCTTTGGAGCAGAAAGATGCGAAGCTCGTGTGCTTCATGGAGATGTTGTTGGAATGTTTTGCGGAGCTGGGAAGTGGGATCCACAAAGTCCTGGGTAACATCCTTAGGGTTGCAGAGCCTGTTGTGAAGCCTACTGTCCTGTCGCGGTTGGAATTGATTTAGTTTCATTGCCGCTGGGTCCGTTGTTGGTGTTGCAGATTGGATCCTGATCAATGTGTTTATTGATGGAATCCATGGATGGGTGCCCTGCTTCTAGAAAATCTCTGGCTGCCTTCTGATTGCCATGTTCTATTACTGTTGTGCTGCTATCCAGGATGCTTTCTATCTGTACGGAAAGCTCCTCGGGACAGCTGGCCATGGCACTTAGTGACGGCCACGCTAAGTTCCTCGGCAACTGCGTTCGGGAACTGTAGCTTGATATCAGATCATTTGGAGTCTGAGTGGAATTGAGCGAAGTTATAGGGAGGCAGTAACACTTCAGGTACAAGAAATAGATAGATGGGATACAAACTGGAGCCGAAACGCTAATAGGCAGACAGTGCAGGCATCTGCTGTGGCCGTGCCCCTCAGTAACATGTATACCATATTTGTTATTTTTGGGTGGGATGAATTCCGAGGGGAAAGCCATAGGGTATAGTCCTTTGGCACAGAGTTTGCACCTTTTTCTCAGAAGGATGCGAGGGAGGAGGAGGAGAGCATTTGTTATTGGGGACTCCATATCGATGGGAACAGATTGCGATTCAGTGGATATAGGGCAGACTCGTGATTGGTGTGTTGTCTCCCAGCTACCAGGGTTTGTGATATCTCGCATCGTGTTTTCAGGATCCTTAAGGGAGAGGGTGGACAACCCCAAGTCATTGTCCACATATGCACCAACATCGGTAATAAAAGTGATGTGGATGTATGGCAGAATTTCAAGGATCGAGGGTGACATCTTAAATCTAGAACAAACAGAGTTGTTCTCTCTGATTTGTTGCCCATTCTACGTCATAGTGAGGTGAAGTGTAGGGAGAGAGCATTTGAAAATGTTGTTGCAAGGATGGTGCAGGAGGGAGAGATTCCGATACCTGGATAGTTGGGGCTCATACTGGAGTCGATGAACCTTTACAAACAGGGTGGTCCTCACCTGAACTAGAAGACTTCCAATACCCTGAGGGGATAATTTGCCAAAGCTCTTCATGAGGGTTTGAATGAATTTAGCCGCGGAGTGGGAAGCTGAATTGTAGCTCCAGTTTGCAAGTGGTTGTGAGTGCTTTTGTCATAAATAGCGTTTCAGGTTTACAAGAGGGTACTGGCAAGGATGAAGGTGGCTTGAAGTGTGTTTGCTTCAACGCCAGAAACATCTGGGATAAGGAAGGTGCCATGGGTTGTTACCTGGGACTTCGATGTTGTGGCCATTTCAGAAACATGAACGGAGGACTGAAGAGAATGGTTGTTCCTGGTACCTCAGCTTCGATTTTTCAGTCAGAACAGGAGGGTCGTTTCAGAGGGGGAGATGTGGCACTATTCGTCAAGGACAGTATTATGGTAGCAAAAAGGATATTGGTGAGGACGGGACTGAATTTGCTGAAGTAGAATGGACTGAGAATAGAATCAGGAATGGAGAGGTCACCACAAAAATGCTCTCGATTTCTGGAGGAAAAAATTACAAAGATGATTCTGGATAGGAACAAAAGTGACAGGGTAGTTGTTAGGGGGAGCATTAACTTTCCAAATATTGATTGGAAATGTTATCGGTTCAGCACCATGGATCGGTCAGTTTTTGTCCAATGTGTGCAGGAGGGTTTCCTGACGCAGCATGTCGACAGGCCAACAATACGCAAAGCCACATTGGATTTGCTTATGGGTAATGAACTCAGCCAGCTGTTCTCTTTGGAGGTAAGTGAGCACTTTGTTGATAGTGACCACAATTCGGTTATGTTTATTTAGTGATGGATAGGAATAGGTATTTATTGCAGAGCATGAGGTATCGCGGGGAAAGGCCATTATGATGCGATTAGGCAAGAGTTAAGATGCACCGCATGTGGAAAGTAACTTCAAGGGTTGTGCACACCTGAAATATGGAGCTTGTTCAGGGAAAAGCTACTGCATGTCCTTGGTAATTATGTATGCGTCATGCAGGGAATATGAGTTCGACACAGAGAGCTGGGTTTACTGAAGAAGTTGAATTTCTTGAGAAGAAGGAGAAGGAGGCATATGTAAACATGAGATATGAAGGCTGAGGTAGGACGCTTGGGAATTAAAAGCTAACCAGGAAGGTCCTAAAGAGAGAGCTACTTCGAGCGAAGAGGAGGCCTGAGAAGTCTTTGTCTGGCAGAAATAATCCTGAAGCTTTCAATTGATAGTTCAAGAATAAAAGAATGTCTAGCATATGATTATGGCCTGTCAAGAACAGAGGTATGAAGTTGTCAGCGGTGTCCAAGGATAGCAGAGACGCTGAACGTATATTTTTATCATATCAAAAATGAAAAAGACAATGTTGTCGAAGAGAGTATTGAGATGCAACCTATTAGAATAAACGACATTGACATTCATAAAGAGGAGTTGTCAGCAATTCATGGAAGTCTAAAAATAGATTTGCCCCCTGGACTTGATGGGATGTATCCGAGGATTCTCTGCGAATCGTGGGAGGAGATTGCAGAATTTTTTGACTATAAGCTTTATTTCGTCAGCGTTTATGTCATTAGTGCTAGAAGACCCGAGTTTAGCAAATATTGTCCCCTTCTTCACGAAGAGGAGTAGAGACAATGCTGGTAATGAAAGGACAGTGATCCTTAGCTTTCTTACAGCTAACTGTTTGGAACAGATTATGAGAGATAGGATTTATGATCATCGAAAAAGTAAAAAGTTGATTCGGCATAATGAGTACGATTTGATCAATAGCAGGTTGTGCCTCACAAACCTTATTGAGGTCTTTGAGAAGGTGAGCAAACAGGTGGACGAGAGTAAAGAGGTTGATGTGGTGGATATGATTTTCAGTAAGGCACTGTCGGCTGTTGCATGAAATACAGAGTCATGGGATAGAGGATGGTTTAGCGGTTTGGATCAGAAATTGGTTCGCTGAAAGAAGACAGAGTGTGGTAGTTCATAGGAAATTATAATCTTGCAGTTCAGTAACTGATGGTGTACTACAAGGTTCCTTTTTGTGTCCGCTGTTGTTTGTCATTTTTATAAATGACCTGGATTAGGGCATGGAATGATGGATTCATAAGTTTGCAGATGACATTAAGATCGACGATGTTGTCAATAGTGCCAATATCTGCTGACGGTTACAGAGCTGACCTCAGAAGTGGCAAATGGATTTTAATGTGGAAAAGTGTGAGATAATTTACTTTGGAAGGAACAACAAGAAAAAAGAGTTCTTGGCTAATTGTAATATTATTGGAAGTGTAGATGTGCCGAGCGATCTCGGTGCCCATGTATATAAAACTCTGAAAGTTACCACCCACGTTGACAGGTTTGTTTGCAAGGAGTACGGTGTGTTAGTTTTTCTTCAGAGAATGATTCAGTTTCAGAGCGAAATGATCACTTTGCAGCTCCAGAAATTAACTGGTGTGGCCGCACTCGTAGAGTTGCGTGCATTTCTGGTCGCCACATTATACGATGGATTTGTAAGCATTGGAAAGGATGCAGAGGACATTTATAGGATGTTGCCTTCTATGGAGAGATGGTCTTACGAGGAAAGGTTGAGGAACTTGAGGCGGTTTTTGATAGCGACAAGAAGTTTGGGGGTTAATTTAGAGAGACATTGAAGATGATCAGAGGTTGCCATCAGGTGGACAGTGAAGGCATTTTTCTTCAAATGGTAATTTTGGCACAAGGACATATCGATGTAAATTGAGGGTGATAGATACCGAGGTACGTTCCTTTATCAGTGAGTAGTAAGGGTGCTGGACGGCTTGCCTTCAACACTCGTAGACTCAACAACTTTCAGGTGAATGAAATGGTCATTGTATAAAGTTGCGGATTATGATGGTAAAATACTAGTCAGATTGGTATCACAGGTCGCTGCAGCGTTAGGGCCAAAATGAACTTTATTGCGGTGTAATATTCGGTGTTTGAACTGTTCTTCAGCTTGAAGTTGCAATCATCTCTGGTCACTATCAGTAAAACCAACACCTGGTGAGAATCGAATTGCAACTTTGGCACCTTACACACTTCCGGTCTGTCGTGCATAAACAGCAAACTGACGAATTGCACCACTGGAGCTGTCGTGTACTGATGACCAATGGCTACTGATCTTACTACTGGGCCCCTCAAACCAATTACTCCTTTTTTGCTGAAGATCTTTAATGAAACACAGCGCAGAGGAGGTTATACTGATGATGGATCATCGATTATGGAGCAACAGGTTCAGGAAAATGACATAGTAAAATGTGCTGAAAATAGGCATTATTGAATTCTGTGTTCGTTTACCGTGGCTTCCTGCGTTGATCACAGGCAATGTTATGTCGCCTCTGTACTGGGATTTTCCTTCTATCGGTATCAATTTGTCAGAGAATTCGATTCACTGGTACTTCACCAGCATCCTTTGGAATGTTCATACGGCACAATGACCCACACTGTACACAACGTTAACAATCTTCTGCATTACTACATCCAAGGGCAGGTGGAATGGTTTTTTATAAATAGTGAAAAATTAATCATGCTTTGCTAGGGCAAATTGAATTTTAGTTTAATTAGTAAAGTCACAAGAATCCAGAGTAAGTTTCACAATGTCAGAAATCCACGTTCATTACGTTGGCCAGAATTCTAACGCAGCAAAAGCGAAATCTGTCCCTGAATCCCCAGCATCCATATAATCGTTTGCTCCATGTGTCCACTTGGAAACCTATGTGAAGGGATGTTCAGCCTGATAGAGAAATTGTGAGAATCCTCCACTGTCTGACATAATGCTCAAACAGGAGCTATCTATTCCAGCTTGGAGGGTAGCGAAGTGGAGGTGAGACAGACAATATCAATTGGTTTAGATTCACATGGTTCTCGTTGTGATTGTTTAAAAGCCTGGGCCAGAAAAGACTCAAGCAGAAAGGAGCAGACGTAGTCCATTCTTAACACCGCTCCTGCCCCGCCACGCCATTCTGTACCATCATAGCTCACACAGCACTTTTATGTCTTTTCCAGCGTATCCATATCATCGTGTTGCCAAGTGGCTAACACATATTTATCGACCTCTACCATAAACAGACATCGAAGCTATTCATCATTGAGAGGAAAATGTTGCATTTGGGTTTTTGCATGAATGTTATACGTTTTGCAGATGAGCAGCCGAGTCTGGTCTGAACACCTTTCAAACCATAAACTAAAACTCGACTCTGATGAGATTTGCATCCACAACTTTTGAATGGCAGTCTTAAGAAAGGCGTACAAATTCAACGCGCTTTGCATTGCACCACAGAGTTGCGGCATCACCCAGTTTTCAGCACAAAAGTTTGCCTTAGAACGATTTCGTTCGGGACACCCATCTCATGTCTGTCTGACCTCGTCACACTTTCCAGTATCTGGTCCTTATCCGCATGCGCTCTGGATCTTCAAGTGTTCCGCTACATACTGCTGAAATGTCCTCATAACATTTAGTATTACCATATGCTCAGAAAAGAAATTCCAGATTAACAACACTCCATGGGTGAAAGTGTTCTTCCTAAATCTCCTCTAAACCGCTTTTCTCCTGCTTTTCATGTATGTCCCTAGTTATTATTCCTTCCCGAAAAGCCTTATCCTTGTCATACATATCTAACCTCTTCATAATATGTGCATGTTAATCAGTTTCTCACTCAGCCTTCTCTGTGCTGAGTTACACAGCCCCAGCTTCGCTCATCGACCTTCACAATGGGAATGGTTCAGCCCTTGGCATTATTTTCATCTCCTGTGAACTTATCCTCCTGCAATCAGACGGTTCCTGCAGTCTTGCGATTACAACGGAAAAAGAAATGTTCTTTGAAGAAATGCCAAAATGTCTGAACAAAATCTGCAGCTCTTGTCCATCTATGATGAGAAAGGACAGTTAACGCTTCGAGACCAATGATTCGTGTTCGGAACTGATGGGATGTGTGGGTAGGTGATAAATGTGGAAGAGGGCGGACAGGATCCAAAATGATTGAACTCGATGTTGGGTCCTGAAATCTGCATGGTCTTTTAGTAGAAAATGAGTTGCCAATATTCCAGCTTGCGCTGTGCCTTGAAGAAGAACTGCAGCAGACCTGAGAATGGTATGATGGCTTGGGTACACAATGCAATGTTAAAGTGACAGGACACTGGAAGACCTGGGTAATTTTTGTTGATTCTGGACAGAACTTAAGTGATCTCAGCTTTGTCACCGACTCTGTTTTCCTCTGTCCATTGTAGAGAGATCACATTCTTAGCAGGAACTACAGTTTTCTGGATTGAATGAAGTGCAGACAAATCACTGGAAGATGTGTCTGGAAGTTTCCACAGTGAGGAGAGACATCAGAAACCAGCAGCAAATGTATCTTACAGCATAGAACGTTCCAGTGCAGTACAGGCCCTCGATGTTGCACCGACTTGTGAAAATGATGTGATGTCCATTGCAATGGAAAAATAACATTTCTTTTGAAACCAATAAAAGCACAGGGAAACAAAAAAGTAAGGGCCTGACTTTGCAGTGGGCAAGTGTTGCAGACAGAAAGAAAATCTATGTATATTCAAACCGAGCTAATAGCAGACTTACAAGGCCAGCAAACTACCATATCAACAGCCAAGGAATTAGAAAAAAACAACTTCTTATCTGGAAAGGAACTCGAATGTTTCAGGCCACTGACCTTGAAGTGTTGATAAGAAGAAGCGAATTGTACTTTAAAGGGAATATGTGAAAGCTATCAGGCGCCCATTACATGAGGCATCTTGCCAATGTATTACCTGGGACACGGGAAACCTGAATTTGATGGAACTCCACGCGCTACATGCTGAAAACATTCTGGCCCAAGAGAAGGAAAAATGGAAATTAAAGATGGAACAGCAAACACATAACGCTCAGCTGACTATGATGCAAATGGTCGCCCAGCCGTTGGAAGGAGGTGCTGCGTGAAAAGAAGGGCTGGCAGAGGTAAATCTGGCGGATGCTTTGTTTGCAGAGCAATGGACCACTGAGTGAGGCAGTGCACGCCCAGACAGCCTCAATCGGCCCTGCAGGCTGGGCAGCAGGGTGACTAATGGAGGAAGGCTGAAGTTGAGGTGGGCAGGCCCAAAGTTACAGGTAAACCTCTTTGCTTAATGCTTGGCAACGAATACTCGCTTGTGCTCATCACTACTACTAACCTTATGGGCACTGAAACATGTCCCACCTCTACACTGAGCACTGAGTTTGCGAAGCGTGAACTATATTTTCAGTACAACGATGATGTAATGGGGAAACATTCCAATTCTCATTTCTGTTATCGGAATTCTGTTCTTTAAATCTGATGTCTCGGGATCTCATAGTGAGACTGTGGTCGGATTTGCGCAGTACCCCGACGGGCTTGCAGGCAATACAAAAAGAAGATTTAATAGTGCAGCCTGGAAAATATAAATCACGATCCCTGATGCATGTCAGAGAGCGATAGGTTCCGTGAGCGATTCACTCACCTAGAAAGCAAGTAGCCATGTTAATCCCATTAACACCGATTTTCTTGCTGGAGATATGCTGCACTGCACAGCACACATACACCGCGATGGTCCTGACAAATCATAAGAGAAGGATTGGTTCAGGAGATTGGTTAAACCAGATCAGTTGTTATTGTGCGAATTTTATTGGAATGATCTCAGATGTGCTGTCACTTTAAACTTTTTTAAGTATCTGTGACGGTACGTAGACCCTGTTTTTTTATGTGAAAGGCTCTTTTCCTCAAGGATCATTGGCGAAGGCATCCAGCGACAGGTGTCAGAATTTGGGACCATGGGCACGACAGGCACAAAAAACTAAATATTGTATCTTCAGGGTCGATGTGGGTATCTGCTTCAATGCATTTATAAGGACGTATAGGAAGAAACTAAATTGGCTAACTCAGGCAGACAGGGCAGTCCAGGTAATCCCCGCCAGGAGTGTCGTCTGGCGTTTACCTTTGGTAGATGTCTCGGACCCAAGATTAAGAAGGGTCCCAACTGATTTCAGGGCAAAAGGCAAACACGATGTGGGGCTCATACGAACCCTTAAGAATAACTCCGAAGTCTGAGTATTGTCCTTGCAAAGCAAAAGAGCCGTTAAAACCCGAGGCTGTGCAAGGAATTACCCCAGTCTTTGAATATCTCTTATAGGCTGGAGTGATAATCCCCCGTGAATAATCAATGGTGAGAACACTCATTTTTTTTCGTTCAAAAAGGTAAACATTACAGGTGAATCGGGGGAATGGAGATTTGTTCATGACCTGCAGTTTATCAATAACGCTGTTGTTCCGCACTCCCCAAATGTTCCCAACCCCTATATTATATTGGCTCAAATTCCACCGGAAGTAAATGGCTCTCTATTATGCATTTAGCAAATGCCTTGTTTTGTGTACCGTTACACGCCGACAGTCAATTCTGGTTCACCTTTCCATTCAAAGGCCAATAGTATGCTTTCACGTGACATTTTCAAGATTACTGTGAGTCCCCACCATAATTAACGAGGCTCTACACAGGAGTCTGGAGACTCTTGTTTTAACCGGGGTGGGGTGGGCGTGGGTATCAGTGCTTCTGCAGTATGTAAGCGAATGCTTAATCGCAGCATCAACAGAGAAACAATGTGAGAAAGGTAGGCTTGCGATGCTCTGCCATCTAGTCTCGCAAAACTACAACTTGTGGAACAACAGTTGAAGTTCTTAGGTTTGAAGACCGAGACCAGACGTGTAGGATTCACCAATTTAGAATCTGGATGCGGTGTTCTATTGTGGATAGGTCAGCATTCAGAAGCAAAGAGATAGGCCATTGTCTGGTATGTTGTAGCAACTACCCACGAGGTAGTCAAAGCGGGATCACTTCCTTCTCATCTATCAGCACAAGCAGCAGAGCTGATTGCCTTGATTGAGGCATGTAAATTGGCCGAAGGAAGAACAGTGAAAATTTACATCGACAGCAGATATGCATTCGGGGTTGTACATAATTTTGGATCCCTGTTGAAAAACAAGGGCTTCTTGTCCTCCACTGGAAAGCCAATCACATAACATGACCTGATCTCTGACCTCCTGAAAGCAGTTCGATTGCCGAAATCAATCGCTGTGCGTCAAATGTGTATGTCAAATATTTGTAATCCAAAGCAGACTTATGGGAGTTACAGTCGCAGGCCACATCGAAGGAGAAGCGTGAATTGACAAAGGCAGGGTGCAGAATGAGGGAATGGGTATAGTGTGGCCCCAATGGTAAACCCTGTCTACCACGATCTTTCTTCCCTTTCTATGCCAAAGTAACACACGGTAAGGACCATGTGTCAAACGTGGGGATGTACGACAATATTTCAGCACGCTGGTACAGAAAGGGATTTACTCATTAATCATAAAAAATGTGAATAATGTGTTATCTATGCCACTAATAATGTGGGGAGGGGAATACAAATGAATCAGGAAGAACACCCCCAATCCCAAAGACCCTTTGAACATTTACAGATGGATTTTATTGAACTAACACCCAGCGAAGGGAAAAGGCATTGTCTGGTAATAGTTGATGTTTTCCCAAGGGGTGGAAGTGCTCCCATGTCGAAACAGGATGCCAGTGTAGTAGCCAAGGCTTTGCTAACTGAAATAATTACAAGATGGGGCATTCCTGAAAGGCTAAGCAGCGACAATGGAAAGCCATTTATAAATATTGCCCTACAGCAGATCAGTGATTATTTGGGAATAAAGGTGAGACAACTACCCTTAAAAATAAATTGGCAAAATGTTTTGAGGAACTAGAGGTGACATGGACAAAGGCATTTCCAATTGTGCTAATGTATATGAAGGAGAGGAAGAGTAAATCTTACGACGTTTGAGATTTTGTTTGGAAGGTGGCCCAATACAGGAATTGGCCCAAGACCGATTGTAAGACAGATAACAGAACACTGTGAGGACGAGATGTTATGTTAAGGCATAAAACTCTCCACACTTCTGTCTCAAATACAGAATCAAAAGAAAGGCAGCACTACCCCAACCAGCAGAAGGGAAGATGCACAATCTAGAACCTGAAGACTGGATAGTGGTGAAAGACTTCAGGAGCAAGAGCATGAAGGCGAAGAGCTGGCTGGGACCGTTCCAAGGGCTCCCTACAACAGAAACAGACAGCTGTTCAGATCGCCGAAAGAGCCACGTTGATACACGCCAGCCATTGCAAAGGTGTAGCTGACCTTGAGGAGACATCGGACAACACCGGATCCAAATAAGTGTAAGTAGTGATTAGAAGACTCATAGAAATTTGGGGCTGCATGGCAGGACGAGTCGTGAAGGCAGGGGTGTCTGGGATACAACCGCAGACGGTAATCTTAACCAAGGATGTTAAGTTGACCATTACATGCCACCCATGTCCGTTTGGTTACCAGGACCACTATAAATAAGGCATTAAATATTTACGCAGAGATCCTAGTGTATCCAGTTACTGACACTGAGTAGTATCCCCCACGGCTACAGGTACACCTGACACGGGATATCGGTTTCCTGTTATCAAAGAAGGAGGTGCCATGGCAAGGGTAATAATAACCAAGATTCAGAAGAGCGATGAGGAAGCCTGGTGGTGTGGAATAGATAGACCCTTCTCCGATATCTATAGACAGGTGAATATAGTGGTACAGACTCGCACCCACCCCACCCGAGATGCAGTGCAGAAGGTCCTCCAAGAAATAGTAGCTCCTGGACTCGAAAAGATGAATGTCCAATGACCCGCACTGCAGATGGGCGGAAAGGCCTTTTCCAAGCTGACAGAAATGGAAGAAAGAAAGAAACTGAGGTGCAGCTAAAATGATCACAAATGAAAAAAGTAAAAGTGGATTCATTGAGAAAACATACAGCGCCATATTTCACTTTCCGTGGAAATCTACTGTTAAGGACTCAGTGCTGTCACTGCTGTAGCAATTGGGGATTTCCTCTGACCGTTTATGTTGTTGACAACCTTCCCAAAGCAGGGAAAATTTGTATGGAACTGTCAATTAATCGAGTATTGTCACAAACAGGATTCAGACTAGCATAAAACAAAGAAGTGCGAATCCTGGAAATCTAAATCAACAACAGGAATTGACAGAGCAACTCTGCAGGCCTGACAGCATCTGTGCAGACAAAGAGATTTAATGTATCATATCACAGATTCAGGCTACTTATGCTTTTTATTGTTTTATTGCCTGGGTAATTGTCAATTTCACTTCGCGAAACAGCATACTTACCAGAATCTCTCATTAGCTGACAGACGTCATCTGTAAAAATGCAAAATTCCTTTATCGGTTGTAATGCTGTTGCTGTTGCCCTGAGTTGGTGAAAGGCTGGCCTTCATTACCATTTTCTTCTCCTTTATGTCGATGAGCAGCCATGGTGAATGGAGAATTTCTGTTTGTCTCCCTTTGTCTCTCTGTACCATCTCACTCTCTTCTACATTCTCCCACTCTCTGTCTGTTAATATCCCTCATTTTTCTTTTCTACTCTTGGAAAATTGTTAAAATCGGAGTCTGTTCCGTGGCTTTTTCCGCCCCCCGGGCAGAGTGTGTAGAACTGGGCTCACAGTCTCCAAGTATTGTCTATGTTACTTAGGTCCGAGATCAGGTGACATTTGTTCACTCAAAACGTTATGATCTTTTACAATTCTAAATAGTATTCATAATAGAACAGAAAAAAAAGCAGTTTCACTCCAATTATAGGATTTCTATGATGCCATTGCCGTTTGCCTAAAATTCATGAATGGTGACAGCAGACAATGAGAGCCATTATCTCATTAGATGCGTTATTACTAAAACATTGTCCTGCAAGTCTGCAGTGTCTCCTGCGTCTCTTCATTATTCCCAAAAAACTTGAAAAGACGGACGGAGAATAATAGTAGAAGAGATAGACAAATTCTTGTCGAACAGAGTAAAAAGAACTCTGCGTTGAATTAGCAGGATAGAACATCGATTAATGGGTCCACATCAGGCGGTAGTGCTTGGTAGCACGAAATAACAACGGTCTGAGCTCAAACACAAGAAGCATGCTGAGCCGTCACTTTCGCGATGTTGAATAAACAATACGGCTTTTACAAGAAGTATAAACAATGAACTTTCAATGTACAGAACATTTGACGGCATTTGACAACTTTAACGCCTGGTTATTACCATATACTTTAACTGAGGAAACCACAGACACTGTTCTCCAAATCAATAAGGGCATTTAATGAAGTATATGATCACAGTTAATCGGACCACCATTCTGTCATGAAGCTGCTCGATGAGAATTTATATCAACGTCCGCTTGTGCAGGAAAGGCGTTCACAGCTGGTGACTCTCCACTGAAAATGTACAGGAAGAGGCAATCTCTCTTGCTTTGATTTCAAACGGATGGCTTCACCTCTTTAACCTGACAGGATAAACAGTATGCGTTTATCATCCCTGGGCGGATTTACCACGTGAATATGCACAGAGGGAAACTCATACCAAGAGACCAGGGTAATTGTGGTGAATTTACCAGGAGTGGTGTGTGAGTCGGTGTTAACAATGGGCAGTAAGAGCTAAACCATTAGCACTGACATTGATCCTTGTACCAACAGCTCCTCACTCACTTTCTGTCTCATGCATCCCAGTCATCATTGACTTTCCGTTTATCCTACTTTCCCTTCTATGACTCTATGATTACAGTTGGATGCAATCAATCACTGGATTCCTTCTGGAAGGACCGGGCCTGTGCTCTCTGTGGAAGCAGAAAATGGTTTTCATTCAGATTAGCCACAAGAAGAGAAATAAATCTTCATTTCCTGACTTGGAAGTTTATCCAGGCCTGGGCGATTCAAACCCAGACTCTGAAGCAGAGACTCCACTGAAGTTGACAATGACCCTTTCGACCGAACCTGTACAAACTCTTGTGCCTATCGTTCTTTGTCCCCACATTTTGAAGCACCGGTCCTTGCCGTGGGTGGTGAAGGAGCTAACTCCTGCCTTGCAGAAAAACCGTGGGGTCAGAGACCCGATCGATCTGTCATGCAGCGGGGATTGCATTGCTCATAACAGACGTGTTTGCTGTGTGGTACTGAAATTGAGCTTGATCACACAAAGATACGTTGTAACAGCTGCCAACAGATGTGGAGATGGTTGGGACGGTTTCATTCGCACTCTGGGAAAAAGACTGGATCCTAAATTCAGGGGAGCTAAGTGTCACAGATAGAAGGCTGAAAATTGGTTTGGGAATGATATGAGTCATGATCGAATGGCGGGCAGACCAGATGGACTGAAAGCGCTAACTGTCCTCCAATGTCTTCTGGTCTCTGGCCATCCAATATCGAAGGAAATAGATATGCATGTCGAAGTCCTCCTCTCATTACTCGGCAAGGTGAGAGATGGAACAGATCTGTTATTAAATTTTGAGACTGGTAGAATGTTTGGAGAGGAGTAATAAAAGACAAACTGAGTATAAAGTTGAGAGTCATGAGATATTCAATAAAAAGGTAGACGGAGATGGACATGGAGAAATAAATGTCACTGGTCTTGAAGACTTAACTCGGTTTTCCATTCCAAGATTCTACCAGACCTGCTGAGATTTTCCCGCAATTTCTTTTGTTGGTACTGAAACAGAAGGGAGAAGTATGATCCTGGACCAATCAGCTATGTCTGCTCTGTGGACATTTGAATTGCCTGTTCGAACAAATTACTTCTGACCCACACGGAAACCTCACTATCCTGCATCACCCACACCTCTGTTACTGACAATAAGCTGTTCATGACGTAAACCCATATGAGTACACAACAGCATCATTAACCGAGTGAATTGGGAAATTTTCAGGGAGAGTTCCATTCGGTTTCCATCAGAGCATTCTCATTCAGTTAATTCTATTACAGCACCATTTGACATGCAGCTGTCACTGTCATGTGGCCATTCTCATTCGAAGTCTCTGGACATTTTGGTTGGGGCACGTTTGGAATGGTACTTCACATTTTGGAAGCGACATCGTTTGTAGCATATTCGGCTGAACTGATAACCTTGTCTCTTGCACCTGCAGTACAGTGGAGACAGTTTTCACTCAGAAACCAAGAGATGATCAAAAACGGAGGAAAAAAATGTGTCAACAAAACATGCCTCAGCAAGCGAATGCGCTCTTGCAACATTAATGGAGAGCGGCAAACCTATAAGCAAACAACAGCGCCCTGCGTGGGTTTCGACCCACATCATTGAGATTAAAGTTCTCAAGCTCTACCGACTGAGCGAACCAGGACAGGATTGGTGTTGGTTAATTTATGATTTCATACTGAGTTTAATTCAGCTGACACGGCAATTTTCAAAAATCTCGTTCATTCCTCCCCATTGCAACTAACATTATTCAAGTCTTTCAAATCTCAGATTTATTCCTTCAGACCATTACAATCCATTTAGGCCTTGCCCCGGAAATTACGATTCTCTGTTAATATTTTCATATTTTGACCCTGATCCTTAGGTCGCCGAACTGATTCCCAGACACTCTGGCAGACTGCCAGTCAATCTGGAAAATACCTCAGGAAACCAAACCATTTCTGATTAGAGTGTAGGGAATCCCATCTGCTGAAGAGACAGAGTCCTCACAATTCAACACTTTCTTTGTTCTACCTGCCTACAAAGTTTAGCACTTCTAATATTCGAGACAGGAATTCTGATTATAATTTTTTTTAAAATCAGGAACAATCTTCTGAATCCATTTCCAATTTGAATTATAATTTTTTACCATTTCACACGATAACAGCCGTTCCTGAGGAAGGAGTTTCCATGAGGTGTGTCCCAGGGCTGGGCAGGAAGCCGCTGATTGAAACTGCAGTGGCCCCTTTCTGTTGGCAGCGGGAGCGTGTAGAGAGTGGGGTCATATTCTGCTGCACGTGACCGTCTCACTCACTGTGGACTCAGGGTCAATTATGGATGAGTTCTCGTGGTTGTATTGTCGGTCACAATACTTGATGTGAAATACTTGAGGCTCTGTGCTCTTTTTGGGCTAGGACAACCAACATTTCAGCCAAATGCTCTGACCATTTGAGACACAGCAACTGGCAGCAAAATTGTGCGTGTTCACATCCAAACGCACAGTGCTCGAGAGGATGTGGACAGCAGTAGTTCTCATTATTTTAAGAATCAGTTGCTCATGTTCCCGTGTTTATCGCAGATAGGGTGAGAGACCCGAGGAGTAACAAACACACCCATAAAGCAATATCAGGACCTGTGTAGTTCTGTCATAAAAAGCTGCCTGCAGTTGTTCGATTGCAAAGAGTGGTTTCAAACCCATGACGCAATAGAGACTGGACCCTAAACCCAGCACATTAAACCTCTCTGGATTAGTGGTGCTGGAAGAGCACAGCAGTTCAGGCAGCATCCGTGGTACAGTAAAATCGACGTTTCAGGCAAAAGCCCTTCATCAGGAAAACAGAGTTCTTCAGCAGCACTAATCTTCAATCTGGTCTCTAGCATCTGCATTCATTGTTTTTACCTACATTAAACCACTCGGCGACGCTCCCTGACGATAACTAAGCGCCAAACCTGTCAAGACTGATGTTTCAGCATCGCTTCACTTCAGGCAATTTCCCCTGGCACTTTCTATGAATACCTTCGCATAATTAAAAAAATATTTACAACGATTTGACAGGTTTGCACGGTGTGGACATTAGTGAGAAGCTGAATATTCTTCGACAGTTTTCCCCGGAGCTACAGGCCTGAGGGATGTCTTTGGAAAAGTTTACAAGATCATGAGGTAGATGAGCAGAGAACATAGTCAATCTACACTTTTTCAGAAGTCACGTGAGTTTAAAGCGAGATAGCATAGATTTTATGTGAGAGCAGTACAATTTGAAAGGGATGTGAGCGACAGTTGTTTTTAATACAGACATTTTTGTGCGTATGGAATAAATTGCCATATTTAGTGGCAGATTTTGGTGCACTCACAACAATTCAAAGGCATCTAAATGGGTATGCAGACAGGAAGTGTTCGGAGAGATAAGGGACAAATATTGGCATATATGTTTAGATTAGTTACGGTCATCTGTTCAGCAGGTGCAAGTTGGATAGGAAGGTTTGCTTCGGTGCTCTGCAATTCTGTGACACTGCAATACCTGACAACAGTTTCAATAGACCACTTGTAAAAACGCATGCTGTTTGTTACTAAGTCAGCGTGTTTGAATTTTATTTTTTCTTGAGGTGTAACGTTTTGAAATGACACAGAGAGGAATGTTTTCCAGGCATTTACAGACAATGACCATTCTTCTTGATACATTCCCAAGTTCTCCATCAAATGATTTCGTTGACTAAAAATAACCTCACAAATCGTGTTATCCCCTCAACTCTCCAGCGAATCCAAAAACTGACAGCTCTTAACGTGGACAAGGTGCAAAACTCAAAAGGCAGAGTTATTATCAGACACACAAACTCATTACTTCTGTCTGTGAGGCAGTGCGAGACGTGTATGTCAAGAACTGCTCAGACAAATAGCACCGAAGCAATTCCAAACGGAGCTTCCCGACATTCTGGAGATTTAGTGTATTGCCAAGTAACAGAAAGTGCTCAAGTAACATAAAACATAACAGAAAAATGTACCTAGCAAAGTGAATATTACCAATTATATTCTCGATTAAATTAGGCCAACAATGCGCTGGTGCCTCCATCTGATCCAGAGAGCTAATCTCCATCCTCCCTCACCAGGACAGTAAGGAGGAAATGAGAGAAATGTAAGAAAGTTTCACGTTGCGATTGCCCACCTTTTAGCCACAACAACAAAAAACGAGGGTGCAGATACAGTGCAGGATCTGGCATCACAACAGCGGTGAAATAACGACGTCCACTCACTTTCAGGGAAAACTGTGAACAACTCACATTGTCCAAATATGAAGACACAGCGCGGGCTGTTTAGTTCCCATATTCTACTGCTGCCCCGACATTCATACGAAAATGTACCTTTCAAAGAGAGCGTTTGTAGCTGTGGAATGACAGTGGCAGCTATTTCCCCTCGCTCTTACTGCCGCCCTTGGTAGTGTAGGGGCTGGTATTTTCATCTTACACGCGGTAGTTGAGTGTGCAATTCTCTGTTGTGGAAAAGCAGAGTGTTTTGGAGCAGAAAGATGTGAAGTTCGGATGCTTCTGGAGTTCTTGTTGAAAAGTTCGGTGACGCTAGGAAGATGGTTTGCAGACTTTTCCTCGCCTGTCTGGGTGACATTCTCAGCGCTGCAGAGGCTCCTGTGAAGCGCTGCTATCATGTTTTGGTACGAATTCATTTGGTTTCATTCCCGCTGCTTCCGTTTGTTGGGATTGCAGATTGGGTCCAACGGATGGAATCCGTGGATGAGTGCCCTGCTTCCAGGAATTGTCTGGCTGTCTTCTGCTTGCCCTGTCCTTTATTGTTGTCCTATTCTAGTCGAATGTGTGGCCCTTGCCGTTTGTACGTATTGCTACTAGGAACTGCTGGACTGACGCCCACACAAATTCTTTGCCAAGAACCAATATCCACACACCTTCATTCGCAGATGCATGGCACACAAAGTTCGCAGCGAGGATATGCTTTGAGGTAATTTTTAAATCATGCTTCCCTGTATTAAAAACAAATTCTGGAAAACGATATCCAGACTCCTCCAAACACTCGGACTTATGACAGCACAGAAACCGAGAACCTCACTCAGACAACAACTCACGAGAAAACAAGGCCCAATACCCATCATGAGCAGGTCAAACCTGTTTGACGAGATTCCACGCAGGGACTGCACGAAACACGACATAGGAGAAAGAGGCTGACAACTAGAGAGCTGCATTCATAATTTCATCTGGACTGTAAACGCCTCGGACAGCTGTTCCTTGCAGTTATGCACAGAATATTGAATGTCTCTGATTCCAGGGCTTGGAACTCGGATGATATGACTGTCTGCAACACTGGTTACTTCCTTGTGTGAGGTAACTCCTAATGGAACACACGTAACACTCTATTGCTCATTGAGAAATACATCCAAAATAGGAGCTCAGATAAGCATTTCTGTTGTCTTTGTGGTGCTGTACCAGACATGCTCTATGGCATTGCACTTATTCTGTGTTTCCTGAGGGTTCGGCACATGCTTCCACGATCGTATTATGGACAGTAATCTGCATTTTCGCTTCAATAACGGGTGTGTGAAGCGGAGGTCCACCATTCTCTATTCAATTTTTCTCTTCCTTTGCACAACTGCAATACAGTAAAGGATCAATTAATATTGTAAGGTAATATACAGAGGCGTGTGAAATACCGAAGTTTTAATGACATTTATGCAATGGTTAGAGATTACCTTGATTCAGAAAGTAAGGATATAAAGTCTGTTTGGCTAGAGTTGAGGAACAGTGAGGAATGAACTCACAAGCATGTGTAGTTTTCAAGCCCACTCGCAGTAACCACAAAGCGAAATAAATCATACAAGGAAAAACAATTGTGTGTGAGTGACAAAAATGGCAATAGTCATGCGTGATCTTAACTTCCCATCTAAAACTCTCGGTTCCATTGTAAAAACGTTTGGAGAACCATAATCAAAAAAATCCCACATGTCCCATAAAACATCACGAAGGAATATCTTGGTAATTGATTACTCTACTGGTGACTTAATTTTGCTATTTTCTTGGAAGCCATCTCTTTAATTGTGAGCATCAGAAAAGGCTTTTTATTTGCCAGCAAGAAATAAATATGTGATTAACCTTTGTTCTTTTCATGTATAAGAACACTGAGACTCCTGTGCACTGCACATCTTTTGCGTTTCTATCGATTTTAATAGTAGTGTGCCTTTTTATTCATCCCAACAAAGTATATGACCTCGCATTCCCTACATGAAACTGCATCTGCCAAGAATACTCCAATTGTTGGAGGGAATCCTGAGGAACAGAATGTACATGTATTTGGAAAGGCAAGGACTGATTCGGGATAGTTAACATGGCTTTGTGCGTGGGAAATCATGTCTCACAAACTTGATTGAGTTTTTTGAAGAAGTAACAAAGAAGATTGATGAGGGCAGAGCAGTAAATGTGATCTATATGGACTTCAGTAAGGCGTTCAACTGACTCCCCATGGGAGACTGATAAGCAAGATTAGATCTCACGGGTAATAGCAGTGGACCGAACGCCGTCAGTACCTGGACACCAAGAAGAACATGTTCCATCAACTATAACACTGTTTTCTATTGGCAAGCCAATTACTGATCAAAGCTGCAATCCTCCCACAATTCCATTCCTCCGCATTTTACCTATTGTGGGGAACCTTATCGAACAACTTGCTGAAACCCATATACACCACATCAACCGGTTTACTGTCATCTACCTGTTTGGTAACTTTGTCAAAAAAGTCAATAAGATTCGTTAGGCAAGGCCTACCCATCACAAAACCGTGCTGACTGTCCCTGATCCGATTTTTCATTTCTAGATGGTCATAAATCCTATCTATAATAACCTTTTCAAACACGTTACCAACAACTGCAGTGAGACTCACTGGTCTGTAATTACCAGGGTTGTCTCTAAGACACTTTTTGAACAAGGAACAACATATGCTATGCCCCATTCCACAGGCACTATTCCTGTACACAACGATGATTTGACGATCAATGCCAAACGCTCATCAATCTCTTCCCTTGCTTACCAGAGGATCCTAGGACAGATCCCATCCTGCCCAGCTAACTTATCTATTTTCACACTCTGCAGTAGTTCTATTATCTCTTCCTTGTGAACCTCAATCTCTTCTAGTCTAGACGCAAGTATCTTTATATCTTCCTCGCCAACATTTTCATTTTCTATAGCGAACACTGTCGAAAAATATTTTTTTAGTGCTTCCCCTATCTCCTCTGACTCCACACTCAACTTTCCACTATTATCCTTGATTGTCCCAAATGTTACTCTCGTCATTCTTTTATTCCTGACATTGAAAGCCTTCGGGTTAACCCTGATCCTATCTGCCAACAACTTCTCGTGTCTCCTCCTGGCTCTTCTCAGCTCACGTTTTAGGTCTTTCCTGATATCGTTGAAATCCTCGAGCGCTTTAACTGAGTTTTCACATTTTTTCCTAACATAAGACTTCTTGTTCTTCTTGACAAGGGATTGCACTTCCGTAGTAAACCATGGCTCACGCGTTCTATGTCTTCCTCTCTGCCTGGCAGGTACATACTTATCTGGGACACACAGGAGCTTTTCCTTGATTAAGATCCACATTTTTAATGTGCTCACCCCCTGCAGTTTCCTACCCCATTCTACGCTTCCTAAATCTTGCCTCAATGCATCGTAATTTCCCTTCCACCAGCAGAAACATTTGCTCCGTGGAGTACACCTATCCCTTTCCATCACGAAAGTAAACCTGAGAGAATTGTGATCGCTGTCTCCAAAGTGCTCACCTACTTCCATATCTAAAGCCTGGCCAGTATCGTTACCCAGTACTAAATCGAAAGTGGCTTATTCCCTGGAATGCATGTCTACATAATGTGTCAGGAAGCCCTCCTGCACACAGTGGACAAAAACTGACCCATCTCTAGTACTCGTACTGTAGTGTTCCCAGTCAATATTTTGATATTGTCTTGAGTGTTCCAGAGTTTTTCATTGTCCCAGAGTCCAGATGATGTTTGTATTCCTCACGTACAGGACTGAGAATTCTTTCAATGCATCAGATCAGTTCCTGTCCCGAGAACATCAGAGTCAATGTCTCGTCCTCTACTCGGACTGACAGTTTACACTTCTTCATTCTCCTCTGATTCCATTTCCCAAAGAGTTTCTCAAGATTTTCAAAGCTGGAGCCTAAATTATATGGTTTGCTTCCTAAACATTTTTCCAACTGCCAATTGATAATATTTTCACAGTATTTCTTCACAATCCTCTGGCTTGCACCATGTCCATGGATGTGAAGTCCCGTTTGGTGGAGAGATTCCAGAGGCTGGTGAGTTTCACTTTGGAACAAAGATGGTTAAGTGGCAATTTCCTGCAGTTGTTTGTAATGATGGAAGAGGGAGCGGTGGGGAATGAGCAATTTGACGAGGAGGAGGAAGTGTTGCCACTGACCCGAGTCAGAGAACAGTGGACAGGGATTAAAGGAATCTAATGAAAAGCAGCACTTCTGCTCAGGACGTTCAATAACAGCTGCAGAAACCCGATGTGTTGAGCAGTGTATCTGGAAAGAGAAATAGAGATAATGTTTTAAATATCGAACATTTCTGATGAAGAACTCGAGTTTCCCAAGTCTAATCAAATTCCCAGCCTGGTTTGCAAAATAGGTTTTCTGAACTTTGAGCGAAAAATGTTCCAGCAGGAAAGCATTTATCACGTAGTCAGTAGGATCAGAACCTACGTGGGGGAACGCCAAACGATTTTCAATCCATCGCCTTAATCACCCGGCCATGACAACAGACAGAGAAGCAATGTTGAGCATTGACCAAATCAGCCGTGATCGCATTGAAACCTGCCGCTGACTTGATGAGGTAAATGCTTCCATCTCCTTTCATACTTTTGCTGTCATTTGTAAGGTGTGAGACACCAACGTAAAAGAAGAAAAGCACAAAGGTAGGAAAAGATATTTGCAGCCAAACTGAGTCAAAATTATTTATTGAAAGGAAAATCACACTTGGCAATTTGCAAGATCTCTTTGTGAACATGACCAGCAGAGGTAAGCAAGGGAGCTATTGATCTGAGTGTTTGTGGACCTGAAGCAAACAAAGGTTAGTGACATATTCATTTATTTTTCTGGCGAATGAGATGCTATTTCCTGATGGTTACAATGAAAGAAATGGTTCACAATAAAAGAGAGAGATTAAGTCGCATGTAGATACATTTCAATGTGATACGATTCATTTTCAGTCCCTAATTACCCCAGAGATGGAGAGGGTGAGTTACTTTTCTTCACTCTTCAACTCCTCAGCATGGAGGTACAGACATGAAACCGCTAGAGATAGAGTTCTTGAATTGGGAACCAGCGGCACTGAAGGAACTAGGCAAAAGTGAGGACTGCAGGTGCTGGAAACCAGATTTTAAATCAGAGTGATGCATTGTGCATTGTGCATTGCCGCTAATCAGAGAGCCATCTATTCTAGTCGCAGTTTCCAACTTTGTCCCAAAGTTTGGTCATGGTGTCATGCAGAAACTCAGCGAGTTCACTCAGACAATTTTGTGTGTGCAGAATGATTTGCCACATTTAAGGCAAATTCAATGGCATCCGAATGTGTATATAGACAGGAAGCGTTCGGAGAGATAAGGAACACTTTTTGGCAAATATGGTTCAATTAATTTCGGTTCTCTGTTCAGCAGGGACAGGTTCGATAGGAGGGTCTCTTTCCGTGCTCGGCAACTTTGATGTGCTCCCGCAGCTGGCACCAGTTTTAATGGACCATTTGCAAAAAAATGCACTCTGTTTGTTACGCAGTCAGCGCGTTTGCCTATATTTCTGTAGCATGGATGGGACGAGTTGACCCAGCGATGAGGGTCTTTCCGGACTTTTGCTTCCAATGACCATTCGTTTGGCACCTTCCCAACTTTGCCATCAAAGAGTTTGGCTCAAGAAAAATACCGCACGGATAATGTTACCCCCCTCAGCTCTCCAACAAATCCAGAAACTGACAGCTCTTCATGTGGAACAGAAGCAAAACAGAAAGGGTGGACCATTGCCAGACACACCGAAGCATGCATGCTGCCTTTGTTGCAGTGCAATCCGATTATGTCATGAACTGCTCAGAGAAACGGCAGCGAGGCCATTCAGGACATACTGGAGATTTAGTGCATTGCCAAGTCACAGGAAGTGCTCAACAAATATAAAACAAAACTGAACAGCAATAACCCATGAAAAATGAAGTTTACCAACTGCACTCGTGATGAAATTAGGTTAATAACGCGCTGATGATTCCATCTGATCGAGAGGACCAATCACCAGCCCCTTTCACCAGGACAGGAATGAAGGAATTGAGAGAAATACAAAAAAACTTTTCTCAGCGCGATTGCCAACCTTTTCGCCACTGCAACAACAAAAACGGCGACCAGATACAATGCAGAATCTGGTTTCATATCAGTAATTAATTAGTAATATCCATTCACTTTCAGTGAAAACTTTGAACAAAGGAAATTGTTTGAAATATGAATACCCAGCGCAGGTTACTTGGTTCCCCGATTACACTGCTGCACAGACTTTCCTATTCAAAGAGAGTGTTTGTGGCTGTCCATATGACAATGGAAATTGTTGCACTAGCTCTCACTGCCATTATTGATCGTGTTGGGTTTGGCATTCTCACCTTGCACGCGGGAGTTCAGTGTACAATTCTCTGCTGTGAAAAATCGGAGTGCTTTGGAGCAGAAAGATGTGAAGCTCGTGTGCTTCATGGAGAAGTTGTTGGAATGTTTTGCGGAGCTGGGAAGTGGGATCCTCACAGTTCTGGGTAACATCCTCAGGGTTGCAGAGCCTGATGTGAAGCCTACTGTCCTGTGGGTTTTGGAATTGATTTAGTTTCATTGCCGCTTGGTCCGGTTGTTGGTGTTGCAGATTGGATCCTGATCAATGTGTTTATTGATGGAATCCATGGATGGGTGCCCTGCTTCTCGAAAATCTCTGGCTGCTTTCTGATTGCCATGTTCTATTACTTTTGTGCTGCTCTCGAGGATGCTTGCTGTCTGTACGTATAGCTACTCGCGACAGCTGGCCGTGGCAATTAGTGACGGCCACATAAATTCTTTGCCAAGAATATGTATCCCACATCTGCATTCCCAGATATCTGGCACACTAAATTGTCAACTAGGATATGCCAGAAAGCAATTGAAACACCATGCTTCCCTTTATTAAAATAAATTTCTGGTAACTGATGGCCAGACTGCTCTGAACACACGGATTTAGGACAGCACATAAACCAACAGCCTCGCTGAGGCAAAGCTCACCAGAAAACAATATCCAATGCCCATCTTGTGCAGGACAAATGTGGTTGTCAAGATTCCACGCAGGGACTGCACGAAACACTATATTGGAGAAACAGTCGGACAACTAGCGAGCTGCAAACATGAACTTCAGCCAGCCCGTATACGCCACGGGCAGATGTTCTTGTAGTTATATGTAGGGCATTGAGTGTTTCTGATTCAGGGGCTTGGACCGTCTGCAGCACTGGTTAATTTCTTATGTTGTAACTACTGTTGGAACATATGTAAAACTCGATTGCTCATTGAGATGTACGTCCAAAATATTAGCCGAGAGAACTATTTTGGTGGTTTTTCTGGTGCTGTTCCTGTCATGCCGTCTGGAACTGGACTTATTGTGTGCTTCCTGACGGTTCGGTGCCTGCTTCCGTGATCGTAGTTTGGGCAGAAACCTGCCTTTTAGCTTCAATAACGTGCGTTTGCAAACCTGGTACACCTCCCTGTATTTTGTTATCTCTTATTGTGTGCAATTGCAACACGTCAAATTATTAATTAACATTGGAAGGTGACAAACGGAGGCGTGTGAAATGCCAAGGTATTAGTGACATTTATCAATTGGTTGCATATTACTTTGATTCAGGAGATAAGGATGTAAAACGTGTTTGTGTAGAAATGAGGACCAGTGAGGAAAGAAGTCATCCGCAGGTGTCGTTTCCAAGTGCACTCACAGTAACCACTACGTACAAGAAAAAAATACTACATGTGAGTGATAAAAGATGGCAATAGTTACGGGTGATCTTAGTTTCCCATCTCCCACTCACGGTTCAATGGTAAAAAAAAAGTTTGGATGACAATAATCAATAAATCATATCTGTCCCAGAGAACAACGCGAGCCATATTTTGGTCATCGATTAGTTTACAGCTGACTTAGTCTCTGTCTTTTCTTGGAAAACATCTCCTTCTGGAAAACAGAATCCTGAGGAACAGAATGTACATGTATTTGGAAAGGCAAGGACTGATTCGGGATAGTTAACATGGCTTTGTGCGTGGGAAATCATGTCTCACAAACTTGATTGAGTTTTTTGAAGAAGTAACAAAGAAGATTGATGAGGGCAGAGCAGTAAATGTGATCTATATGGACTTCAGTAAGGCGTTCAACTGACTCCCCATGGGAGACTGATAAGCAAGATTAGATCTCACGGGTAATAGCAGTGGACCGAACGCCGTCAGTACCTGGACACCAAGAAGAACATGTTCCATCAACTATAACACTGTTTTCTATTGGCAAGCCAATTACTGATCAAAGCTGCAATCCTCCCACAATTCCATTCCTCCGCATTTTACCTATTGTGGGGAACCTTATCGAACAACTTGCTGAAACCCATATACACCACATCAACCGGTTTACTGTCATCTACCTGTTTGGTAACTTTGTCAAAAAAGTCAATAAGATTCGTTAGGCAAGGCCTACCCATCACAAAACCGTGCTGACTGTCCCTGATCCGATTTTTCATTTCTAGATGGTCATAAATCCTATCTATAATAACCTTTTCAAACACGTTACCAACAACTGCAGTGAGACTCACTGGTCTGTAATTACCAGGGTTGTCTCTAAGACACTTTTTGAACAAGGAACAACATATGCTATGCCCCATTCCACAGGCACTATTCCTGTACACAACGATGATTTGACGATCAATGCCAAACGCTCATCAATCTCTTCCCTTGCTTACCAGAGGATCCTAGGACAGATCCCATCCTGCCCAGCTAACTTATCTATTTTCACACTCTGCAGTAGTTCTATTATCTCTTCCTTGTGAACCTCAATCTCTTCTAGTCTAGACGCAAGTATCTTTATATCTTCCTCGCCAACATTTTCATTTTCTATAGCGAACACTGTCGAAAAATATTTTTTTAGTGCTTCCCCTATCTCCTCTGACTCCACACTCAACTTTCCACTATTATCCTTGATTGTCCCAAATGTTACTCTCGTCATTCTTTTATTCCTGACATTGAAAGCCTTCGGGTTAACCCTGATCCTATCTGCCAACAACTTCTCGTGTCTCCTCCTGGCTCTTCTCAGCTCACGTTTTAGGTCTTTCCTGATATCGTTGAAATCCTCGAGCGCTTTAATTGAGTTTTCACATTTTTTCCTAACATAAGACTTCTTGTTCTTCTTGACCAGGGATTCCACTTCCGTAGTAAACCATGGCTCACGCGTTCTATGTCTTCCTCTCTGCCTGGCAGGTACATACTTATCTGGGACACACAGGAGCTTTTCCTTGATTAAGATCCACATTTTTAATGTGCTCACCCCCTGCAGTTTCCTACCCCATTCTACGCTTCCTAAATCTTGCCTCAATGCATCGTAATTTCCCTTCCACCAGCAGAAACATTTGCTCCGTGGAGTACACCTATCCCTTTCCATCACGAAAGTAAACCTGAGAGAATTGTGATCGCTGTCTCCAAAGTGCTCACCTACTTCCATATCTAAAGCCTGGCCAGTATCGTTACCCAGTACTAAATCGAAAGTGGCTTATTCCCTGGAATGCATGTCTACATAATGTGTCAGGAAGCCCTCCTGCACACAGTGGACAAAAACTGACCCATCTCTAGTACTCGTACTGTAGTGTTCCCAGTCAATATTTTGATATTGTCTTGAGTGTTCCAGAGTTTTTCATTGTCCCAGAGTCCAGATGATGTTTGTATTCCTCACGTACAGGACTGAGAATTCTTTCAATGCATCAGATCAGTTCCTGTCCCGAGAACATCAGAGTCAATGTCTCGTCCTCTACTCGGACTGACAGTTTACACTTCTTCATTCTCCTCTGATTCCATTTCCCAAAGAGTTTCTCAAGATTTTCAAAGCTGGAGCCTAAATTATATGGTTTGCTTCCTAAACATTTTTCCAACTGCCAATTGATAATATTTTCACAGTATTTCTTCACAATCCTCTGGCTTGCACCATGTCCATGGATGTGAAGTCCCGTTTGGTGGAGAGATTCCAGAGGCTGGTGAGTTTCACTTTGGAACAAAGATGGTTAAGTGGCAATTTCCTGCAGTTGTTTGTAATGATGGAAGAGGGAGCGGTGGGGAATGAGCAATTTGACGAGGAGGAGGAAGTGTTGCCACTGACCCGAGTCAGAGAACAGTGGACAGGGATTAAAGGAATCTAATGAAAAGCAGCACTTCTGCTCAGGACGTTCAATAACAGCTGTTCAATAAATGCTTCCATCTCCTTTCATACTTTTGCTGTCATTTGTAAGGTGTGAGACACCAACGTAAAAGAAGAAAAGCACAAAGGTAGGAAAAGATATTTGCAGCCAAACTGAGTCAAAATTATTTATTGAAAGGAAAATCACACTTGGCAATTTGCAAGATCTCTTTGTGAACATGACCAGCAGAGGTAAGCAAGGGAGCTATTGATCTGAGTGTTTGTGGACCTGAAGCAAACAAAGGTTAGTGACATATTCATTTATTTTTCTGGCGAATGAGATGCTATTTCCTGATGGTTACAATGAAAGAAATGGTTCACAATAAAAGAGAGAGATTAAGTCGCATGTAGATACATTTCAATGTGATACGATTCATTTTCAGTCCCTAATTACCCCAGAGATGGAGAGGGTGAGTTACTTTTCTTCACTCTTCAACTCCTCAGCATGGAGGTACAGACATGAAACCGCTAGAGATGGAGTTCTTGAATTGGGAACCAGCGGCACTGAAGGAACTAGGCAAAAGTGAGGACTGCAGGTGCTGGAAACCAGATTTTAAATCAGAGTGATGCATTGTGCATTGTGCATTGCCGCTAATCAGAGAGCCATCTATTCTAGTCGCAGTTTCCAACTTTGTCCCAAAGTTTGGTCATGGTGTCATGCAGAAACTCAGCGAGTTCACTCAGACAATTTTGTGTGTGCAGAATGATTTGCCACATTTAAGGCAAATTCAATGGCATCCGAATGTGTATATAGACAGGAAGCGTTCGGAGAGATAAGGAACACTTTTTGGCAAATATGGTTCAATTAATTTCGGTTCTCTGTTCAGCAGGGACAGGTTCGATAGGAGGGTCTCTTTCCGTGCTCGGCAACTTTGATGTGCTCCCGCAGCTGGCACCAGTTTTAATGGACCATTTGCAAAAAAATGCACTCTGTTTGTTACGCAGTCAGCGCGTTTGCCTATATTTCTGTAGCATGGATGGGACGAGTTGACCCAGCGATGAGGGTCTTTCCGGACTTTTGCTTCCAATGACCATTCGTTTGGCACCTTCCCAACTTTGCCATCAAAGAGTTTGGCTCAAGAAAAATACCGCACGGATAATGTTACCCCCCTCAGCTCTCCAACAAATCCAGAAACTGACAGCTCTTCATGTGGAACAGAAGCAAAACAGAAAGGGTGGACCATTGCCAGACACACCGAAGCATGCATGCTGCCTTTGTTGCAGTGCAATCCGATTATGTCATGAACTGCTCAGAGAAACGGCAGCGAGGCCATTCAGGACATACTGGAGATTTAGTGCATTGCCAAGTCACAGGAAGTGCTCAACAAATATAAAACAAAACTGAACAGCAATAACCCATGAAAAATGAAGTTTACCAACTGCACTCGTGATGAAATTAGGTTAATAACGCGCTGATGATTCCATCTGATCGAGAGGACCAATCACCAGCCCCTTTCACCAGGACAGGAATGAAGGAAATGAGAGAAATACAAAAAAACTTTTCTCAGCGCGATTGCCAACCTTTTCGCCACTGCAACAACAAAAACGGCGACCAGATACAATGCAGAATCTGGTTTCATATCAGTAATTAATTAGTAATATCCATTCACTTTCAGTGAAAACTTTGAACAAAGGAAATTGTTTGAAATATGAATACCCAGCGCAGGTTACTTGGTTCCCCGATTACACTGCTGCACAGACTTTCCTATTCAAAGAGAGTGTTTGTGGCTGTCCATATGACAATGGAAATTGTTGCACTAGCTCTCACTGCCATTATTGATCGTGTTGGGTTTGGCATTCTCACCTTGCACGCGGGAGTTCAGTGTACAATTCTCTGCTGTGAAAAATCGGAGTGCTTTGGAGCAGAAAGATGTGAAGCTCGTGTGCTTCATGGAGAAGTTGTTGGAATGTTTTGCGGAGCTGGGAAGTGGGATCCTCACAGTTCTGGGTAACATCCTCAGGGTTGCAGAGCCTGATGTGAAGCCTACTGTCCTGTGGGTTTTGGAATTGATTTAGTTTCATTGCCGCTTGGTCCGGTTGTTGGTGTTGCAGATTGGATCCTGATCAATGTGTTTATTGATGGAATCCATGGATGGGTGCCCTGCTTCTCGAAAATCTCTGGCTGCTTTCTGATTGCCATGTTCTATTACTTTTGTGCTGCTCTCGAGGATGCTTGCTGTCTGTACGTATAGCTACTCGCGACAGCTGGCCGTGGCAATTAGTGACGGCCACATAAATTCTTTGCCAAGAATATGTATCCCACATCTGCATTCCCAGATATCTGGCACACTAAATTGTCAACTAGGATATGCCAGAAAGCAATTGAAACACCATGCTTCCCTTTATTAAAATAAATTTCTGGTAACTGATGGCCAGACTGCTCTGAACACACGGATTTAGGACAGCACATAAACCAACAGCCTCGCTGAGGCAAAGCTCACCAGAAAACAATATCCAATGCCCATCTTGTGCAGGACAAATGTGGTTGTCAAGATTCCACGCAGGGACTGCACGAAACACTATATTGGAGAAACAGTCGGACAACTAGCGAGCTGCAAACATGAACTTCAGCCAGCCCGTATACGCCACGGGCAGATGTTCTTGTAGTTATATGTAGGGCATTGAGTGTTTCTGATTCAGGGGCTTGGACCGTCTGCAGCACTGGTTAATTTCTTATGTTGTAACTACTGTTGGAACATATGTAAAACTCGATTGCTCATTGAGATGTACGTCCAAAATATTAGCCGAGAGAACTATTTTGGTGGTTTTTCTGGTGCTGTTCCTGTCATGCCCTCTGGAACTGGACTTATTGTGTGCTTCCTGACGGTTCGGTGCCTGCTTCCGTGATCGTAGTTTGGGCAGAAACCTGCGTTTTAGCTTCAATAACGTGCGTTTGCAAACCTGGTACACCTCCCTGTATTTTGTTATCTCTTATTGTGTGCAATTGCAACACGTCAAATTATTAATTAACATTGGAAGGTGACAAACGGAGGCGTGTGAAATGCCAAGGTATTAGTGACATTTATCAATTGGTTGCATATTACTTTGATTCAGGAGATAAGGATGTAAAACGTGTTTGTGTAGAAATGAGGACCAGTGAGGAAAGAAGTCATCCGCAGGTGTCGTTTCCAAGTGCACTCACAGTAACCACTACGTACAAGAAAAAAATACTACATGTGAGTGATAAAAGATGGCAATAGTTACGGGTGATCTTAGTTTCCCATCTCCCACTCACGGTTCAATGGTAAAAAAAAAGTTTGGATGACAATAATCAATAAATCATATCTGTCCCAGAGAACAACGCGAGCCATATTTTGGTCATCGATTAGTTTACAGCTGACTTAGTCTCTGTCTTTTCTTGGAAAACATCTCCTTTGTTCTGACCATCAGGAAAGATATTACTTTTGACATAAAGAAAATGAAGATTATGTCACTAATCTTTGTTTGTTTCATGCCCAAGTACAATCAGACGACCTTGATCAACTCTGCTAGTCATGCTAGCAAAGAAATTTGGAAACATGCCAAGTGTGATTTTTCGCTCAATAAATAATTTTCATTCAGTTTGATTGAAACCACCTCTCCCTAAACTTGTGCTTTTCTTCTTTTAAAATGTTGTCCGGTATCTTCCAAATGACGGCAAAGATATGAGAGCAGATGGAAGCAATTTAGCCTATCAAGTCTGCGACAACATTCAATGAGATCATGGCTGATTTGGTTAATTCTCAACCCCCGTTTTTATCCTCATCTCCGTGATGCTCCATGTCTGTCTATCACAGCCTTGAATACACCTCGCCTTCACAGCCCTCTGTTCTTAGGAAACCCACAGATTTGCTACCCTCTGAAAGAGTGAATATCCTCCTTATTATTTTCTTAAATGTTTGATCCCTTCAGCTGTGAGAACGCATTCTCGTCCCAATTTCTCGGGGGTGTACATCAGAGCAGAATAAGCCCCTGAAGGTAGGTCTGCACTCTCCAGTGCCGTTCCGTGTATTTGAAACATTTTCATATTTTGACCTCTGATTAAAAATAGTAGACCTAATTTGCACATCAGATTTGCCAGTGGTGAATCTTTTCAAGAAGACTTCAATGAGCGTAATTCTACTGGCAGTGAATAGGGCTAGACAAATTAGATTACTTACAGTGGGGAAACAGGCCCTTCGGGCCAACAAGTCCACACCGCCGCGCCAAAGCACAACCCACCCATATCCCTACATTTACCCCTTACTTAACACTACGAGCAATTTAGCGTGGCCAATTCGCCTGACCTGACCTGCACATCTTTGGACTGTGGGAGGAAACCGGAGCACCCGGAGGGAACACACGCAGACACGGGGAAAGCGTGCAAACTCCACACAGTCAGTCGCCTGAGACGGCAATTGAACGCGGGTTTCTGGCGCTCTCAGCCAGCAGTGTTAACCACTGTGCCACCGTGCCGATCTAATGCAAGGACATTTTTCTTTCGCAATCCAGTGCTGTGTTTATTCAACTCTCTGCGCATGAAAATGATCCTACCCATCCACTTTATCTCTCATCAATATGTGTGCAATTCAAATTGATGCGGCCATGACTACACGAGCGCAATGCTGTCTTAGTATGTCTTATGTAATGGAAAGTTCCAACCTGAAACACCAGGATTTGGCTTTTCTTGGCACCCCAGCATCCTCCTCCTTTCGAAAGCAAGAGAGTCTGACAGCGAATACTGGGGTACCAGGAAAAGCCAAATCCTGGTGTTTCAGGTTAGAACTTCCCGTTACATAAGACATACTAAGACAGCATTGCACGCGTGTAGTCATGGCCGCGTGATACAGGTGATGGATTAGAAATCCATTGGGGCTTCCCTCCACAGGTTCGAATTCTGCTGGCTCCGTTTTCAGTGATGTCATGCAGGACGAGTTTTCACTCACAGCTCAGAAATCTCGTCTCAACAAACAAGACCAGTCAGTCGATTAGACTTCACAAACTCAAATTATCAATCAAAAATGCAACACACTTAAAACATTATCTTCGTTTCTCTTTTCACACTTACTGCCAGACCCATTGAGATTTTGCAGTATTCTTTGAATGTACTGTGCAGAAGTGCTGCTTTTGAATAGATTCCTTTTACCGCAGTCCTCCGTTCACTAACTCTGGTCAGTGGCAACACTTCCCCCCGCTCGTCGAAGAGCCTATCCCCACCACTAATTATCCCATCATTAAAAATTGCCGCAGGAAATTTCTGACAAACCATCTTTGCTACAAAGCGAAACTCACCAACATCGGGAATCCTTCCACAAAACGGGACTTCTCCTCCCTGGACTTGGTGAAATACAGACGATTGTGAACAGAATTTGGGAAAATATTGTCACTTGGCAGGTGAAAATATGTTAAGAAGGCAAAACACGTCACCCAGTCTCCAGCTTTGTGAATCTTCAGAAACTCTTTGGGGAAAGGAGTCAGAGGAGAATGAAGAAGGGTGAATTGTCAGACTGATCGAAATCAGTCAGGACAGCTTTCCGTTCTTTAAGAGGACGGGACATTGATTCTGATGTTCTCAGGACAAGAACTGATTGGAGACATTGAAGTAATTCTCGGTCCTGTACATGAGGAATACAAACCTTGTATGGACACTGGGACAATGAAAATACTCGATACCACACAAGATACTGAGAGGTTCGAAGAGAGATGTTCCCGATTGGAGCAGAGCTGGTTCCCAGTGACATGGGTGTGTCTATCGTGGATGGGATCAGGCTGTTCCCATGTCGCCATTATGAATGTCCCAGTCGTTATTTCGGAAAAGTAAAACTGATAGAGGACAGTTGTCGTTCTGGGAATGGCAGTCTGAAGTGGGTGGTCAATCACAGACTGCTTTCGAGGATCGTCCAAGGTGTTAGGTTGGAAGTATCAGCTCATTTGACTGTTAACTGAAATGTTACTGGTTCAATCGCCCCAGGGCGACAGCGATTGATGTTCATAATGCATCTGTTTTCTGTGCAGCACCGTTTCATGTTTCTAATGGGGTCAGGAAAATGTTTTCCAAACAGAAACCTTTGGTATGACGAACGATTAAAAAAAAGTTTCTGCATTGCTTTAATGATTAATGTAAAGAACTGTGCATTCTGGGAATCTGAAGCAAAGACAGAAACTGCTGTCGAAACTAACCAGTTTGGCAGTGCCTGTGGGAGATTACCGAGTTCTGATGACGTTTTGAAATATTTGTCTCTAATTCTCTCTGAATAGACGCTGTAAGATCTGCTGAGATTCTCCTGGTATTTCTGTTCGTGGTTTTAACTGAATGCCTATTCCATTTATAAGGATGATACAACCAAACCCACCACAAACCAAGATTAAGAAATAACACCTCTGCATCTCACTCCACTGCAAGCCCAAGAATAATTACACGATACTGCACTTCTCCAGCTTCCACCCTAAATATATTAAAGATGCCATACCGTAAGGACAAGCGCTTCACCTGCACAGGAACCGCTCAGATGAGGAATAATGCGATAGACACCTAAAGATTTTGAAGTATATCCTCATGATGATGGGGTACATGTTGAACTGATTGATCGCCAATTCCGGTGTGCCACAGTGAAAATCTGCTGTGAACTCGTCAGAAGACAGACAGAGGATGCGACTAATAGAGTATCTTTCATCGTCAGTACTTTCCTGGAGTTCAGCACGTTCTTCACAGGATTCAGCATGTCACCGATGATGATGAGCATCTCACTAAGAACATCCCCATGGCTTCAATTCTCACCTTCAAACACCCAGCAAAATTATAACATACGACCGTTTACAGTAAACTACTCATCCTTCACATAGCATTCACCACAACACCACAGCACCATGCCTTCGCAACCTTTGCAAGACATGGACACTACCATCACCCGTTGGTTACACCACCCGCCACGTACACGACAGATACTCATGTGACTCAAGCAATGTTGTTTGTCACATATGCAGCAGGCAATGATACAACAAGATACCACAAGATACTCAGTAATGTTATATTGGCGAGACCATGCAGATGGTGTGCCAATGGATGAATGGTAACGGCATAACAATTGCCAAACAGGATTATTCACACCCAGTCGGGGAAGAGTTCAGCAATCAAGGATATTTGGTTTTCAATCTTCGACTAACTGTCGGCCAAGGCGGCTTTCGAGATACACAACAACGCAAAATCGACAAACAGAATTGGATCGCCAACTGCCTTAGTTGTGGTGATGCCATCAACCATGATATTCGGTTACTGTCACACCACATGTGACCCACCACACTGTTCTGTCTCTGTGAAATCTTCCTTATTGTTCTGTTTTCACACCATCACCATGACAAGTTGTTATTGTCTCTCTACCTTAATCACTTTGTTCAATATTGGCTAACTGATAATTTGGGTCAGTCTCGCGGCATGTCACTCTAGGCAAATAAAAATCAGAAGAACTGGGAATTTATTAAACCAGGAGCAAGGGCAAGGGTTACTGGGCGGGGTGGGGGAACGGGACTGGGGCATCGTGGCGAAGGGGGCAGGTGTTTCGCTGCTCTGGGGACATCTGTGGAGGAACATGAGAGTTAATGTTTCGGAGCTGGTGTCCCTTCCTCTGGTGATTTGTTGTGGAGCGGTTTTCCAGTTGCTTCTGTTTCTGTTCCATGTCATTCCAGTGCCCTGATTTGTCTCCAGTACGACTTTATTTTAACGGTTTGTAATTATCTCTCTGCCTCACTTTGTTGGATCATAGGTCAACCATTCTGTTGGCACTCAGTTATTGACACATCATTCACACTGTCGGACACTCTTGTTCACTTGCAGAGACTAAGTCTTTGACACTCCGCTCCCACAATTTGCCTGATATTTTGATCTGTCTGCCCTTGATCTCTCTTCCCTTAAATTCAGTGTTCTGTATTATTCCCTCCCATTTCACCTAACGAAAGGGCTCTGGTCCGAAATCTTGTTATTTCAAATAAACATGTGCATCTATAACCTGGTGTGATTTCTGAATTGGTCCATCGCAGTCCAAAACCGCAACCTCCAAAGCAGGTACACGGAAATACCACTACACGCACTTTCCCCTCCACACTATGTTCAAGCACATTTACTCCTGTTGCCGCATGTAATTCTGAACTTGTTGTTGTTCGTGATGAAATCTTAAGGTTCAAGCGGTTCTCTTGCAATGTATGTACTTTGGAATGTGGTTTAATTTCAAAGAAAAACATACTTCAAGGGACGATATATGCTTCAAAGCTTTGCCTGAGTTGTTTAAATGTCATTTATCTTGAACCCAGTGAGCTGACGGAAGAATAAACATGCTTTGCACTTCTACCACACGGTGCCAGGGACCCAGTTCAATTCCAGCCTGTGACGACTGTCTGTATGGTGCTTGTACTCCTCCCATGTGTGCGTGAGTTTTCGTCCCACATTATGAAAGCTGTGTAGTTTCGGTGGATTGCCAAATGGAAAATTACCCAACTTGTCCATGTATGTGGACTTCAGGTTATTTCGCTGTGAGAAACTGGAAGGGGATCGATTAGGAAGTGGTTTTTGTTGGGATAATCTTCACTGCTTTGGTGTGGGCTTGATAGACCGAACGGCCTACTTCCACACAATTGGGATTTTACGAAAATTATTGCGATCGTGCGATTTTCCAGACAGTCCGAAAGATAAATAATGTTTCTAGGTATCGTTTTGAATGTCTGCAAACGATTTTCCAATTCTCACACAGGAACTACACCTCGAAGTCTGCACTTACGCAATTTAAAGTTATGCATTCAGTGTTCACGCTTCGGAAATCACAGCTTTTTACCATTAAGATCAAATCTTGTGTTTCTTAATCTATATCATAAACAGTCGAAATAGTCTCATTTATCTACATTTAATGAATGTACTTCAAGCTGATTGGAATGATAACTTCTCAGATTCTGGTTCATTTTGATCGTGGATAGGTAGATGATAACCACTCTTCCCATCATCCCAACTGGATTTGCAAGGCATCGATCACCAACGCTGAGCCGTGCTGCTCTCTGGGAGAGGGTGAAGCGCGGTGATGGCCTGTTCGGTGACATCATACATGTATTTGTCTCCAGTTAGTTTCTATGGAGTAGGACTGACAATGAGGGGAAGTTCGAAGGCAAGAGCTGATTCTGGGAGGGGAAGCTTCTTGAAGAGGTATTGGCAGTATCTGAGAGACTTTCCAAATTTCAAACAGGCAAAGTCATGAAATAAATCTCTGGGGATGGATGCCTTCTAACAGGAGAATGGTGTAACCGAAAATATATAACATGGCCTAAATGAACATAAATACCGCAGTCTTAGCAGGACGAATGGTAAGAAGAACATATTTGATTGAGGACTTCCTGCTGCAGCCTTTAAGTAGCGCAGCTTAGTCAGCTGCTCATAAATGATGATAAAACATCTGTCCTCTAACTGATCACCTTCAGCTACGTGCTGGAGTATGTCTAGTCTACTTATGTCTACCTTTTGCTGCAAAATGGCTATGGAGACGTGTATGTCTTTGATATCAGGCTTATTCGGAAGAATGGCTCTACTAAGGTTTGAAGTTAGCTTTCGTGATTCGTTGGTTAGCTCTACTGCCTTACAACATGAAGGACCTGGATTCGATTCCAGCCTCAGGCGATCGTTTCGAGTTCGCATATTCTTCCTGTGTCTGCATGGGTTTCTTCGGGTTGCTCCAGTTTCCTACGACAGTCCAAAGCTGTGCAGGTTAGATAAATTGGATATGCTAAATTGTACCTCGTTCTCCAGAATGTGTTAGTCAGGAGCATTGCAAAGTAATAGGGAAGGGAAATTGCTGTGGGTGGAATACTCCTTAGAGGTTGCGTGTGAACTTGTTGGGCCTAATGACCTGTTTCCACACTGTAGGGATGGTATGATGCTATTTCATAACGTCGATACTTTAACAGCGTAAGGCATGGTACAACTCAGCAGCTTGCTAGTAAAATGGTGAATGGTGGATTCACGCTGATTATCTGTGTCAAAGTTAACTGGCATGTGTTCATCTCAATTGGAATTGACGACTATGCAAATTTAATTGAAACAGAATCATGGCTGGAAAATACCTCCAGTCAAAATGCATCACCAAATTCAACATTTCTATTCATGGCAAGTTGCTGACTCAGCCTATCTCAAATGTCTGATTACATGAATCTGCTGCAAGAACACAGGGATACATATTTCCAAACTGCTCCTCTTAACTCTGTAGCTTAAGCGGTACATTTTTGTGAAGTTTTTCTCACCTCCCAGTAAGTATTGGTCTTCTAACAATTGAGTTTGATAAAGTTTATTTGAACAGTTCATTTAAATATTCGGATGTTTTGAAGTGGGGGAGGAGAGCAACCCTCTGATCCACTGGGACAGTGAAGGACTGACTGAAGGAATACCTATCCAATTGTGATGGTTAGTAGCTTGGAAGGGAACATGCAGATAATTATATTCTCATTCGTTTACTTCCTTTGTCTTTAGGACGATAGTAGTACTAGAGTTGGAGTGTGCTGTCAAATGGAAATTGTTGATGAATCAAAAAAACTGCGACAGTGGTGAATGGATTGAAATTACATATAATGTGCCAATCGAACTGGCTCAATTGCCATGGAATGGAACGTTCTGACGAAACTCAGCCGACCTGTTAGCAACTGGGTAATGTGTCAGAGAAGTAATGTTTCTTGTCCTACATGTCCTCCCTTCAGTACTGTTCTGAAGAAGAGTCATTTTGGCCTCAAAAAATTCACTGTATTTCTCTCCAAGTATGCTGTTAGAGTTGCTGAACTTCTCCAGCACTGTCTGCTTTCATTTCAGTTATTCAATATTCGAAGCATTGTTCTTTTGTACGAATGTTTCATAATGGCGCTTTCCAACAACTTGGGGTATGTTGTCGATATATTTGTTCAGTCAATCGGGGAGTATTCCATCACACACTTGACGTGAGACTTCTCCGTATTGGAGAAGCAATTGGAGTCAGAAAGCCCATTACTGATGGCAGTTATCTGGCCTGCTCTTGTAGCCACATTATTTATGTAGGGATGACAGTTCATTTTGGGGTTAATAGTAACTTCCAGATTGTTGATCGTTGAAGACTAGGTAATGGCAACACCATTGAATTTCCAGAGGTGTTGATTGGATTATCTTAATCAGGATGTGTGAAATTCATTTCATTTTTCTGCCCAGGCCTTCACATTGCCAGAATTCTGCTGCATTGTGAAATGGAATGCTTCAGGAGTTGAGGAGGTAAGAATGCGGCTGAACTCTGGACATTTATTAACGAACAGAACCTTGAATAATTCCTGAAGTGAGGTCCTGGAGTTTAGATAACTGACCTGCAACAACCAATCCAGTTTCTGTGCGTCTGCAGTCACATGTATCTTGGAGCAAATAAGAATAGCAGCTTTACTTCCCTAAGGGGTAGAGGCGAATCGGAAGGGATTTTCCATGGTAAGTTGTAATGGGTCAAAGGCATTAGACATAGAATTTTAACTTAGAATTCATGGCATCTGTCGTTGCAGGGTTTGAATTAGGTCTCTGATATCAATTCTGCAACATCTTCACGTGAGCTGATTATCATGTACTGATGAGCAATGCTTCTCCAAAACTGGGATTAAGCTTGTTATTAAGCTTCTTCATTTCTCAGAAATTTGAATAAAAAACAAAAAAAATGTGAGCAATGCTACAGTCTCAGTCTCCACAAGCTGCTTACACACAGTACCATGCAACACCTTTGGTGATGCATCAACTCAGATTTTCAACAAGGAGCTTGTCAGTTGCCTGAAGGGAGAGAAAACGTCGCACATAAAACTGCATCAAACAATTCAAACATGTGGAGAAGGTGAGCCTCACTATCCTGGTCTTCATTGGCCTTCCTTATAAGGCATTATGACAATTTCACTTGTTTTAGTCTGCTGCTGATCTGCTCTTTGGTTTAAACTTTTGAACAATAAAGTCTCCAATTCACTGACAAGTTTCCTTATTTAGACACAGGAAGTGCGATATCAGTTCACTGAGCAGTAGTCTCCTTACAATTCTCTAGTGATAGAGACTCCCGATGTCACTGGAAATGCAGAACTTCCTTATCTCTGTGTTCTGCCATCCGTTCCGGTTTCATACCGTTTGTAGGTATGATAAGAAATCAGGCAAGTCAGTTGCAAAGAATGGTAAACGGAAGTGAAACATGAACTCTTGCTAACCCACAGATGATGTAAGACATGCTGAGCCATTTCTGTTTCTGATATACAAATGAAGCCTGTTTTTGCGACAACTTTGAATGTTAAGTGGTGACCTGAGAGAAGTAATGCAAGACACTAAAATGAAGCGATAAACTGTTTCAGTTCGCTGTGGATTCTGCAATGAGTCTGAAAATGAGGTTCAGAGTATTCAGGACAGATGTTAGTGAGCACTTCTACACACAATATTTGGGAGAGGTTTGGAACTCACTTCCACAAACGACAGTAGATGCAAGGGTTTTATTTTGGTTGCCAGAATTAATCCTGTGATTGTTTACATCTATCTCTAAAGACAATAGCAGCAGAAACAAGAGAAAACTGTGACCGAAAATCACCTATCAGGGATCTCGCCTTTCTGAGTTGGAAGTATCTGGCTATTCCTAAATCCTGGAACTCCCTCGCTAACAGCATCTTGGCTATACCTCTATGTTAAGTTCGCTCAAGTTTCTGTACAGTAGCTCATCATCTCAATCACTGGAGTAATTAGGGATGGGCAGTGAATCCAATGCCGTTGAGTGACGTCTATACGCCACGAATGAGTTTCGAACATCTGCAGGTACTACGTGGACGGCCGCAAGCGATCGGGAGAAGGGAGTAGTGGAGCAGGGCGTTTGAGTAAAGTGAAAGGCAATGATGACTGGAGGGCGTGAGGCTGTAAGTGAGAGAGGAAATGGTGATGCAAGGCTCACTGTTGGTATTAATGGGTCAGCCTATACTGGTCACTTTTTACACTGACTTGCACAACACCGCTGATCAATTCAACACAATGATACTGTTCTCTTGGCGTTGTATTCCCTCTGTGCATATTAACGTGGTTAATGGGCCCAGTGAGGATGAACGTATCTTCTTTATCCTATCGGCTTAAACAGACTTTAATAAAGTAACAAATGTCCAATTTACTGTGATTGAACAGCTAATTAAATACACATATGGATTTGAACAGCATTGTCTGCGCTGACACCGTTGATGAATTAGTTAAAGCGCCTGGTAATAACGAGACTAGTATGGTGTCACATCCTGGCGTTGCATGTCCTGTACATTGAAGGATCGTTGCTTAAACTTCTTTAAAATGCCTTATTGTTGATCCACCATACCGAAAGAGCATGCTTCTTGTGTTTGAGCTGAGCGCATTTTTATTTCGTGTTACCACGTCCTGCCGCCTGCTGTGGCCCCATCAGTCAATATAGATCCTGCTAATTCAACGGAAAGATTCTTTACTATAATCCACAAGGACGTTTCAGTTAACGGTCGAATGCGCTGAAACTTCCAACCTAACAAATTCGACGATCCTCAAAAGCAGTCCGTGACTGAATTCCAAATTCAATGTGCCATTCCCTGAACTACTACTGTCCTCTATCAGTTTTACTTTTCCAAATGAAAGACTGAACCATTCATTATGGAGACATTTTAACAGTCTGATACCCACAAGACAGACACACCCATGACACTAGGAACCAGCTCACCTCCATCAGGGATAATCTCCTCTTTTGCCTCTCAGTGCCTTGTGTGTTCCAGAAATTTTCATTGTCGCAGAGTCCAGATGAAGTTTCTATTCCCCATGTACAGGAGTGAGAATTTTTTCAATGTCTCAGACCAGTTCCTGTCCCGACAACATCAGAGTCAATATTCTGGCCTCTGCTCGGTCCGACAGTTCTCCACTGATTGCACTTCCCAAAGAGTTTCTAAAGATTCCCAAAGCTGGTGCCTGGATTGGTTTGGCTCCTTAACATTTTTCCAACTGCCAATTGACAATATTTTCACAGTAAAGCTTCGGAAACCTCTGGTCTGCACCATGTCCAGTGATGAGAAGTCCCGTTTGGTGGAGAGATTCCCGAGGCTGGTGAGTTTCACTTTGGAACAAAGATGGTTAAGTGGCAATTTCCTTCGGTTGCTTGTAATGATGGGAGAGGGAGCGGTGGGGGATGAGCACTTTGACGAGCAGGAGGAAGTGTTGCCACTGACCCGAGTCCGTGAACAGAGGACAGGGATGAAAGGAATCTAATGAAAAGCAGCACTTCTGCTTAGAACGTTCAATAACAACTACATAAACCCGATGTGTCGAGCAGTGTAGCTGGAAAGAGAAACAGAGATAATGTTTTAAATATGGAACATTTCTGATGAAGAACTCGAGTTCCAAAGTCTAATTAAATTAGCGGCCTGGTTTGCAAAATAGGTTTTTTGAACATTGAGCGAATATCCGCCCAGCAGCAAGTCAATCATAGCGGAGTCAGCTGGATTCGGACCTACGCGGGGATACATGAATAGATTTTTAACCTATCACCTAAACCACTCGGCCAAGAGTACTGACTAAAAAGCAGAGTTGAGCATTAACCAAATCAGCCATGATCTCATTGAAAGCTGTCGCTGACTTGATGAGCTAAATGCTTCCATCTCCTCTCCTAACTCTGCTGTCAATTGTAAGGTGCGAGACACCAATGTAAAAGAAGAAAAGCACAAATTTAGGAAAAGATATTTGCAGCCAAACTGAGTCAGAATTGTTGATTGAAAGGAAAATCACACTTGGAAATTTGCTAGTTCTCTTTGTAAACATGACCAGCAGAGGTAATAAAGGGAGCTATTGATCTGAGTGTTCTTGGACCTGAAGCACAACAGAAATACGTCTCTCGGGTACTATTTTGGATGTATTTCTCAATGAGCTATCATGTTTTACATATGTTCCATCGGGAATTACGTCACGCAAGGAAGTAACCAGTGCGGCAGACTGTCATATCATCCGAGTTCCAAGTCCCGGAGTCAGAGAGACTCAGTGCCCTGTGTGTACCTGCAAGGAACAGCTGTGCATGGGGTTTACAGGGTAACAGAACTGCATGAATGCAGCTCGATGGTCGTCTGTCTGCTTCTCCTCTATAGTTTTCTGTGAAGTCTCTGCGTGCAATCTTGTCAACTATGTTTGTCCGGCACAAGATGGGCATTGGTCACTTGTCTCTAAGAGAGGCTGTTTGTTTATGTGTTGTCATAATTTTGAGTGTAAGGAGGAATATGGTTGTCAGTTCCCAGAAACTTACTTTAATAAATGGAAGCGTGCTTTTTAACTTGCCGCGTGGCATATCCTCGTTGCGAAGTTCGTGCACTGCGAATCACGTTGCGGGACAATCCAATTTTGGCAAAGAATTTGTGTGGCAGTCACGAGTTGCCACGACCAGCTATCCCGAGTAGCAATACGGACAAATGACAAGAACTGCAAATTCGATTACAGCAGCAGAAGTTTAATGTGACAGGGCAAACAGAAGGCAGACAGAAGATTTCTGGGCGTAGGGTAATCACCCAAGGTACCTTTTCATATGAAAGTCTGTGCATCAGTAGAATCTGGGACCCAAGTAGTCTATGTTGGTTATTCATATTCCAGACAACTTGTGTTGTTCCCCGTTTACTCTGAAAATGAATAGACATAGTTATTTCACCGTTAATTCGTAAGAAGATCCTGCGTTGAGGAGGTGGCTGGAGCATCTCAGAGTTGTCGAGCATGGAAACAAATCCCGCGATCCAACTTGCCATTGCTGAATAGATAACCGAAATTAATCCATACATATCTGCTAATATTTGTGCCTTATCTCTCCGAGGTCTTCCTGTCTGTACACCCATTCAGATGCCTTTGAAATGTTGTGAGTGCACCAGACTCTGCCACTAAATGTGGCAATTCATTCCACACACACAAAAAATCTGTGTGAGAAACATGTGTCCCTCACATCCCTTTTAAATTTTTCCTCTCTCACATTAAACGTTTGCTATGTAGATTTGAACTCGCGTGTCTTGTGAAAAAGTGCTCCCTGACTATTTACTTTGTCTTCCTCATGATTTTATTAGCTTCTTTGAGGCCATATGTAAGCACTGAAGCTCCTGGGAATCTGACGAAGACTATTCAGTTTCGTTCTCATGTCCAAGCAGTGCAAACCTTGCAAATCCTTGTAAAGGTTTTCTCAATTAGTCTTGCAAGAAGGATGTCCACCTGCAGCACTTGTTTGACCGCGTGGTCACTCTGGAGCTGCGGGTGGACTCACTGTGGAGCATCAGCAATTCTGGAGAGTTATGTTGCCTCGCAGGTGCTCAGCCCAGGGATTTCGACCATCGGCAGAAGAGCATTCGAAAAGGGGATCGGGAACAGCCAGTTGTCTTGGTGCATACAGGCACCAACGAAAAAAAAACGAGATGAGGACCTGCAGGGATAATTCAGGGAGCTATGAGGGAAATTAAAGAGGAGGACCTCAAAGGTAGTAATCTCGGGATTACTGCCGGTACCATGTGACTGCCAGTGGAGAAATGAATAAAAAAAGGCACGATGAACACGTGACTTCAGGAATGGTGCTGCAGGGCGGGTTTCAGATTTGTTGGATTTTGCGACCAGTTCTGGGGAATGTGGGACTAAGAAAATTGACGATCTACATCTGAACCAGACAGGAATGAATGTCCTTTCGGGAGTTTTTGCTACTGCTGTTGGGGAGGTTTTATCCTAATGTGGCAGGGGGCTGGGAACCACAAGATTAAACAAGTCGGCAGTGCGGTGGAAACTGGAAACGCTAAGA